>NC_089503.1:176492811-177117811 GCF_036850995.1 Saccopteryx leptura
AGAAGGTTCAGGAAACTGACTAAAGTTTGGTTAAGCCGAGAATCCTTGTGACCCTCAGGCACTAGTTTCCCTCTGCACAGCCCGGGTCTAGAGCCCCATTACCAGATGTGGTGAGAATCTGAGACCAGTTCCTCTCCACGTCTATGATGGGCTGTACGAGTGTTGACTTGGAGTCTCGGAGTCTGAGGAGAGGAACCAGACAGGAGGCTTAAACCCCTCCTCAGACTGATGGTTGAGGATCTGCGGCTCTTCCTGCCCCTCCTCACTCCTCACTCCTGCTGGCTGTTCATGGAGATTTCCACCAAAGAGGGTCCCAGTAAAAACAAAGACATTGAAAACTCCAATTAGCCTCATGAGGTTATCTACTGGGAGCTCTGTTTAAAAGAAAAATTTGGCAAAAATAAATAAATAAATAAATAAAGTAACTGGTCAAGCAGGAAATGAAAACTGGACTAAAAAGAGTACTGGAAAGATTTTTTTTTTTTTTTTTTTTATCTGAAGCTGGAAACGGGGAGAGACAGTCAGACAGACTCCCGCATGCGCCTGACCGGGATCCACCCGGCGCGCCCACCAGGGGCGACGCTCTGACCACCAGGGGGCAATGCTCTGCCCCTCCCGGGCGTCGCTCTGCCGCTCTGCTGTGACCAGAGCCACTCTAGCGCCTGGGGCAGAGGCCAAGGAGCCATCCCAGCGCCCGGGCCATCTTTGCTCCAATGGAGCCTTGGCTGCGGGAGGGGAAGAGAGAGACAGAGAGGAAGGAGGGGGGGGGGGGTGGAGAAGCAAATGGGCGCTTCTCCTATGTGCCCTGGCCGGGAATCGAACCCGGGTCCCCCGCATGCCAGGCCGACGCTCTACCGCTGAGCCAACCGGCCAGGGCCTGGAAAGATTTTATATGGGTCTCAGTTCTGCCACATCTGCCTTCTAATGCACAGTTGAGCAGTGGCAGTAAAGATATCAACGGTGGTGCTGCTCACAGAGCATGCTCCGTAAGACGTAGATAAGCAGGTTAAATTTGTGACACCCCCCCCCCCCACACACACACACACTCATCACCCAGGGACTCCTTATGTGGTGGGAAAGTGAGTTTTGGTTAGCAAACCAATCACAGAACTTTAGAGACACTCTATTCCAGTCCTGAAGACTAAGGCTGCCTTTTGGAATCACCTGGGGAGTTTTAAAAACTTCTGATGCCAGGGGTGCTGCCCCCTGATGCTCAGGTTCCTTTTAGCTGAGGTACAGCTTGGAGTCAGTATATTAAAGGTCTCCCTAATCTGATATGCAGCCAAGTTTGGGGACCCCTCTCCTCTACATACAGGAATCTGAGGCCTGGAGAAGGGGGGGCTTGCCCAAGGCTTTGCCTTCTGACCTCCATCCCTTGGGCCCTGTTTCCTCACATATTACCCCATGTGCACCCTTGTACAATAAGCCAGGTAGGAGTCCTGGCAGCATGGATAAAGCGTCAACCCAGTGTAACAGAGGTCACAGGTTCGACTCCCAGTCAGAGCACCTATGAGAATCAATCATCAATCACACAATCAATGAATACACAACTAAATGGAACAGCTAAATGAAACTGAGTTAATGCCTCTCTCTCTCTTTCTCTCTCTCCCTCCCTTCCTCCCTCCCTCCTCAGGGAAATGACAGATTTTTGTCCCCATGAGGGCCCTAGCGCCCTAGGTGTGGCTCATTGGCATGCTAATTATCCAGCGGCATCACCTTGGGGGGCGGCTTCACAAGTACCTGTCAGCTGACCACTTCCTCCAGCCGCTTCTCCAAGGCTTCAAAAACTTTGAGGTAAGGTAATATGGCCCCAAGACCCTTTCATCCCATCAGTGCCTTTCATCTAAGCCTTTTCAAATGCCGTGAAAAGTTTCAACTACTAAAGAACCCCAGGAAGAAGGTGGGAGGCAAGTACCACTTTCCCCATTTCCCTGCCAGCAAAACTGAGGCTTCTGGGAGAAGCTCTCAGGTGCCCCAGCTCAGCCCTCTAGTCCCTCTTGAGATAAATCAGTTGACAGAAACCTGCAGGGGCTGAAAGAAACCCCACTGAGAGTCTTCTAGAAAGAGGTGCTGCTGGACCAGACAGTTGCTCCTGTGTTGATGCCATTCTGTAATCTCCTGCATCTCCTCACCTTTGCAACCTCCAGAGCTCACACTTGGCTTTTTTTTTTCTGCCCATTGATTTGAGAGAAAGAGAGAGAAAGAGAGAGAGAGAGAGAGAGAGGCATTAACTCATAGTTTCATTTAGCTGTTCCATTTAGTTGTGTACTCATTGATTGTGTGATTGATAATTGATTCTCATAGGAGCCCTGACTGGGGGTCAAACCCGCAATCTCTGTTACACTGGGTTGACGCTTTATCCATGCTGCCAGGACTCCCACCTGGCTTCTTTGTACAACCACCGCTTGTGCCGCCACCATTTGAGCTGGTCCCAGAGTTCAGCGCACACTTGGGGCCCTGCCCACACGGAGCTCACAGGCCAGATGGGAGCCAAGATGAGCACACCTGGAAAACACTGAAGTTGCAAAGCAGTGCGAGGGATGTGACAGACTGTAGCATGGGTGCCTGCCAGGGGCCAGGCCAGGTGGAGGCCATGGAGGGTGAGGGCGTATGGACAGAGCCAAAGAGAGCACTTAGGTCCCTCCACCTCCCTCAAGCTGCAGCACCACCAAGAATGTGGTGAAGATCAAGGAGACGCTCCCCGGGCAGTGTTCTGCAACATGTTCTTTACCACACATGCACGAACATTGTCCTGGGCTAGCCAGCTTTCAAAGCCTTCTCATAAGTGAGCTCCTCTGCTCCTCAAAGGCACATGCTACAGAGGAGAAAACCCAAGCTCAAAGAGTTATTTCCCTGAGGTTGAGATCCAATAACTGATAAGGAACCAAAGTGAAGACAGACTCAAGAATCTGCACCCTGCCTGTCTGTGTTGGAGACTTGACTCAGAGAGGGTGGGAAAACTGCCTGAGCCCACGCAGCATGCCAGAGCACTACGTGTTTATTCGGAATGAAACATTCACTGAGTGTCTGTGATAGGTACCAGATACCGGTGCTGGGGGAGCGGGGACCAAGTTGGAGCCAGCTGCTGACAGTCTCCCAGGGAAGGAGACAGTGACACAGATCCAGTCCGGTGCGACGGTGTAACAGGCAGGAGGGCAGGGCAGGCAGTGTCCCACGGAAGACTCTGACTTGGTCTTGGGGGGTCAGGGCTCCTTTTGGGTGTTCACACCCACCGTGCTATGTGGGACAGAACCACAAGACATCACACTAATGTCAGAAACTTTGGCAACTGGGTGGGAAGGAGGGAGTCACTCCAATGGGGCTCCAAGGAGGGAGTCACTCCAATGGGGCTGTGTCCGGCTCCAGGATGTGGACTGACACCCAGGCCCAGTTCAATAACAGTTGTAGGGTTAAAACAGGGAGAAGCCTCTTATAGCCTGAGACAGATGCTCCCCAAACAGCCTCAGTCAGCCCCTCTCCATCCCACCCTGGAAGACTCCACCCCTTCAGCCCTTAGACTCAAGGTGCCTCATGTACCCCCAAGTAAGACCACCAATCACGCTCTCCCCTCAACTTCATGTCTTTGGGACGTGCCAGGAAGCAGAGGCATATGCACTCAGATTTCTATTTTATTTTTATTTTATTTTTTATTTTTCCGAAGTTAGAAGTGGGGAGGCAGATGGACAGACTCGCACATGTGCCCGACCGGGATCCACCTGGCATGTCCATCAGGGGGCGATGCTCTGCCCATCTGGGGCATTGCTCCATTGCAACTGAAGCCATTCTAGCGCCTGAGGCAGAGGCCACGGAGCCATCCTCAGCAACCGGGCCAACTTTGCTCCAATGGAGCCTTGGCTGCGGGAGGGGAAGAGAGAGACAGAGAGGAAGGAGAGGGGGAAGGATGGAGAAGCAGATGGATACTTCTTCTGTGGGCCCTGGCCAGGAATTGAACCCAGGACTTCCATACGCCGGGCTGATGCTCTACCACTGAGCCAGCTGGCCAGGCTGCACTCAGATTTCTGATCCTCTCCTGATCTAAAGGCTTTCAAAACAGCTTTGGGTCAAGACAAAGGCTGTTATCAAGGCCCCAGCTGAGAACACATTCCACTCAGGCCTTTCCTGAAGTGAAATAAGTCACTTTCTTTTCCTACCCCCAAGCCAGCTTCAGATGCTTTCTAAGCAGGGCCGACTCCAGGAAAGTGGGGTCTTCCAGAACTGGAGCATCCTGGGCACATCCTGAGTCCTTCCAAACCTAGAACACATAGCAAATTTCAAGAGTTTAAGGATGATTGCTCTCCAGTAAATACAGATACAGTGTGAAGTTCCTCCCCCTTTCCCGACAGACACACACACAGACAGGATTATCAGCTGTGAGAGTTCTACCAACGAATCCATCTAATACCTACTGAGAGCCTATTGCCAATTTTATAGTGTGCTTGGCTCTAGAGGGAGAAAATAATATTCATATTCATGCCCACAAAGAAATTATATTCGCCTGACCTGTGGTGGCACAGTGGATAAAGCGTCGACCTGGAAATGCTGAGGTCACCGGTTTGAAACCCTGGGCTTGCCTAGTCAAGGCACATATGGGAGTTGATGCTTCCAGCTCCTCCCCCCCTTCTCTCTCTCTCTCTCTCTCTCTCTCTGTCTCTCCCTCTCCTCTCTAAAATGAATTAAAAAAATAAAATAAAATAAAAAAGAAATTATATTCAGTTAGGGAAACAAGATCAGTTTCATATACATGAAATTTATATTTATATATATACATACATACCACACACACCCTCACATATACATGTATGTATGGATACATGGAAAGATAGCAGCTGCCCTCATATTTATTTATGGGTCTTTTCTTTTTTCCAGTGGTTTATGTTCGATTTCTACAGAAACAAGGGTAGACGTGAAATGACCGGGTGGGGGGACGCAGACTGTGAGGGAGGGTAGCTGGGGGCAGGACCTGAGAGAGAAAGCTGTGATTTACAGGGGAGGAGGACTTGAACCAGGTTGTGCAAGGTGGGTGGGACCAAGAATCAGGAGGAGGGACCAAGTAAGCCTTGAGTAGGAGCAGTAGTGGACTGGTAGGGTTTGAGAGGTGAGGGGATGGCCTAAAGGGGGAGCACAGCCCTGGGTTTGGTCAGAGGGTCATTTGATTCTAATGACCTCAAGCCTCCTGCATCCATTTCCTCTTCCAGTCACCCCTCACCCCATGGAAGGATGGGAGAAAAGGCCCCTTGGAAACACATGTGCAAAGGCCACGTGGGCAGAGGGCCACACAGGGACCTCCAGGCTGAGCAGGGCCTGGTAACTCCTCCATTAGGCCTACAGGAGACAACATGGAGGACTTGCAACAGGTGTTCAGGCTGCTGTGAACCAAAGGTAGTCTTCACTACTCTAGAAATTTTCGGGGGTGGGTTCCTCAGCTCTGTACCATTGGGAGAGGAACTCTGTAACCCCCACCCCCTTCTTCCCAGGGCCCAGGACCAAGAGTCCAGGAGCCAGGGGTGGGTTCCCCCAGCCATGTGCACCCCAAAGCACACCCCATCCCCGATAGGGCTGCCCCAAGCACTGTGTCCCTGTGGTTGCAACTTGGAGCCTCTCCTCCCAGACTTACAAGAACTTGTACAGGACAGTGGAGGAGAAGACAGCGACCTCCTGGGTGAAGGATAGTTGGCTGGATTTGATTCTGGTTCTGTATTTTGGCAAGAATAATTCATGGGTGATTTGTATTTGTACAAGACCGTAATGATTCACTTCTTCATTTATCAGCAGAATACCTCTTTTTTTTTTCCAACTCAGCGAGAGGATGGGAGGCAGAGAGACAGACTCCTGCATGCGCCTCAACCGGGATCCTCTGGGCAAGCTCACTAGGGGGTGATGCTCTGCCCATCTAGGGTGCTGCTGTTGCTCAGCAATCAAGCTCTTCCCAGTGCTTGAGGTTGAGGCCATGGAGCCATCCTCAGCACCCGGGGCCAACTCGCTCTAATTGAGCCATGGCTGCAGGAAGGGCAGAGAGAGTGAAAAGCAAGAAGAGGAGGGGTAGAGAAGCAGATGGGCACTGCTTCTGTGTGCCCTGACCAGGAATCAAACTTGGTACATCCACACACCAGGCCAATGCTCTATCACTGAGCCAACCGGCCAGGACCCAGCAGAATATCTCTATAAGGAGAAAGTTTTCTTTATCAACAGTTTACCCGGAGTTACAGTCATACAGAAAAGGCAAGATGATTACTTGCTTCCTTCTCTTTGTTTATCACAATAAAGGGTTTGTTCCCTAGAAACCTCCCAGAGGGAATCAATTTTTGTTTTTTAATAATCATTATGACATAATGGGTTTTAACATATTTGATGTGTTTCAGTCTATTGCTTTTATTATTTTTATTGATCCTCAAGTTGTCTTGTTCGGCCAGTGGGAGCCTCTTCAGATTATTTCTTGAGAGTGCCACCTAAGTAGCATGTAATAATTCTGTCATTTTCAGATACGACTAGTCCAGACTTTCCAGTTCTCACATATGACTAAATATTCCAGACCAGGTACAGTGCCTGGTGTGGAGCTGGCACTCGGTGTTACTTCCTCTTCCGACCACAGGGGTGCTGGTCGTCCATGAAAGCTAAATGCACAACTGCCTGAGAGACTGAAGCCATTCAATTAAAACCACCCATTTTACCGTACACTAAAATGTCTTAGAATCCATTTGAAGGTGCCTTATTATATTCTATGTGCATCAAGAGTCTGTGTTTGCTTGGACCAATCTAGGATGGTATTTTACCTGCACAGATGTCTCTCAGTGAGGCTTAGAATACCCAGCAAAAGACAATATTTTGGAAATACATGCTGGCTGGGACACAGAGTCCAGAACTGATCTTAAGTTACTCTGGGTATCTGTTAACACTTTAATAATAAATCATTCAGACGCAGAAAAGATCAGTATCAGCAGAAGCTGTGTTCTCCTGGCGCCTCACTCTTTACTCTTCCTTGTTCAGTGAGATATGTGAAATACATATAATTCAATACAATGTCACATCTCACCGAGAAAGTGAAGAGAACTTTAGAAGTGAAGTTTCATTATATAGCCAGAGGAGAACAAGGTGACCAAAGGTGTCAAATGACAATGTTAAAGAAACTCGTAGTATCATAAACCTTCCACCATCAAGTGCTCACACACTGTCATTTTTGAACGAAGACCACTTATGAATGCTACAGTAACATTTCACATACAACTCTATAAGCCTATCTGGTATGAAAACGAGGTAACCATCTTGACGAACCCAAGTTCTTTTTAAACAATAAAAACAAGAGTCTAGAATTCAAATCTAGTGTTTGATTTGACACCAACTAAATACTTCTTTGTATCTACATATTAAAAATTATCAAGAAAAGAGTTATTTGCCAAGTGATGACATAAAGCTTTGCTGTTGTATGCGGTAGTTGTTGGCCATGGGTGGCTGTTTAAAAGTAAATCAATTACACTGAAATATAACAAAAAAACTCAGCTCCTCAGTAGTACTAGTCCCACTTAAGGTGCTCAATAAACACGTTCCAGAAAGAAGTCAAACAAATGTTGGGTTTGACGACCAAATATTCTGCTAGTTATCACCGTTGTTTATTTCAAGTGGGGAGACACAGACTGGGAAAATTTGTGGTTTTCTTTCTCTGAAGTTGGAAAGTTCCTTTAACTTTACTGGTTTGCTATGTGAAAAGGGGTTGCGAAAGGTTTTACACAGAGGGGTCTTTCCTACTCATAGGCTTGGGTGGAAATAATTGAAAGAAGAAAAGGAATTGTGAGAAACAACCTGTTGGGTTCAAAATCTATTTTGTGTTTGTTATTTAAATGTATATGGAGTTCACTAAACAACAACGCTTCTTAACATTTGTCACTTTCCTGGTGCATTAATACCTTTTCGTGGGGTGTTGTCTCTCAATCTCTCAAAACCCCTGGTTCTGAAATAAACTTCGGGGATTGAAGAGGACTGGGTAGGAGAAGAGAGGAAATCAAAGCGAGGCCAGGATCAAAGTGGCCAACAGCTCCAGGACCTCAAGGTGAAACAGAAACAGAGCCATCTACTCCCCTGGGCTGCCTTTCCTGGTTCTCTCTTTAATAAACAGCCAGGGCTCCCGAGCCAGGTCTTAGAGCAGCGCGGAGGGACTGACTTGAACAACAAAGATCTCTGGGGAAGAGAGTACTTAGCACTTAGAGAGGAAAGGGAGGTCTCCGTGAGATCTGGGGGAGTCAAGACTGTGGTGAGGATACAGAACAGAAGAGTGGCCCTGAGGGGTGAGGAGCTCTATTCTCCCCAGCCTGGGCTGCTCCAGGTAATACTTTATTTATTTATTTATTTATTTATTTATTTATTTATTTATTTATTGCAGAGACAGAGAGAGTTAGAGAGAGGGACAGATAGGGACAGACAGACAGGAAGGGAGAGATGAGAAACATCAATTCTTTGTTGCGGTTCTTTAGTTGTTCATTGATTGGTTTCTCATATGTGCCTTGACCAGGGGGCTACAGCAGACCAAGTGACCCCTTGCTCGAGCCAGCGACCTTGGGTCCAAGCTGGTGAGCCTTGCTCAAACTAGATGAGCCCGCGCTCAAGCTGGTGACCTCGGGGTCTTGAACCTGGGTCTCCGCGTCCTAGTCCGATGCCACCACCTGGTCAGGCAATACTTTATTTTTTTAAGCTTATTGCTTTTCTCTTGCATCTTTACTTACATTTACTGGTCTTCTCTCATTATACAGAAAGCATCTCTGAGGATTGTCTTCTACTATTTGACCTTGCCCTCCCATCGTGTCTATTTCAATGGGTGTTACTGACAGATCAAATATAAATAAGGGCCAAAAGCGAAACAAGTGGAGAGCCAGATCTCAGAGACTGGGTCTTCAGCCAGCCCCTGAACTTCACTTGGCTATTCTGAAACTGGTACACTGACTTACTTCAGTAGAAAAAAGTACTTATGGAGTCTATTTGAAATGTACTTCAATTTCAAGTATTATCTATTTGGGGAAAATAACTTGTAACACTTGTTTTTTTAGACATTGCTAAAGATTGGGCTCTATTTTTCAACTTGGAATATGGCTATAGAAGAATTAACAGCCCTGGCTGGATAGCTCAGTTGGTTAGAGCATCATCCCGAAATGCAAAGGTTGTGGGTTCGATCCCCGGTCAGGACACACACAGGTGCAGATTGATGTTTCTGTGTGTCTCTCCCTTCCTTCCTCTCTAAAATCAATAAATAAATTTAAAAAATAAAACAAAGAAGAATTAACAAATTATTCAATGTACATTTGTGGCAGCGTTCTTGAGTAAGGAATCTAGAAACTGCATTTAATGAAAACCACTTGTGATTTTATAGGTGTCTGTCAAACCAAAGACACGTGGGAAGTAACTTGAATTTGAGTGAGCATTCACATCAGAGCTTCCACAGAGACCCTGCAGAGGTTTATATCTTGCTAGCACTGGTCAATGAAAACCCCAAGAGCATGGGGAAATCCATTCCCTTGGGGAATTAATCTCTCTTTCCAGATTCAGGACATTGCATCCTCTCCTTCAGTTTTCTAAAATTAGTTTTTTAAAAAGAAAATTCAGATTTTACCCATTTTCCCACTTTTTTTTAATGTCCTTTTTTGCTTTCTAAGGACCCAACCCAAAATACTACATTGCTCTAAGTCTTCAAAAAAACTAGGTTTTAAAAGTGTACTTATAGCCCTGGCCAATTGGCTCAGTGGTAGAGCGTCAGCCTGGCGTGCAGGAGTCCTGGGTTTGATTCCCGGCCAGGGCACACAGGAGAGGCGCCCATCTGCTTCTCCATCCCTCCCCCTCTCCTTCCTCTCTGTCTCTCTCTTCCCTTCCTGCAGCCAAGGCTCCATTGGAGCAAAGTTGGCCTGGGCGCTGAGGATGGCTCCATGGCCTCTGCCTCAGGTGCTGGAATGGCCCTGGTTGCAACAGAGCAACACCCTAGATGGGTAGAGAATCGCCCCCTGGTGGGCATGCCGGGTGGATCCCGGTCGGGCGCATGCGGGAGTCTGTCTGACTGCCTCCCCGTTTCCAACTTCAGAAAAATACAAAAACAAACAAACAAAAAAAGTGTACTTATAGCCTGACTAGGCAGTGGTGCAGTGGATAGAGCATTGGAGTGGGAAGCAGAGGACACAGGTTTGAAACCCTAAGCTTGCCAGCTTGAGCTTAGGCTCATCTGGCTTGAGCGTGAGTTCATAGACATGACCCCATGGTCACTGGCTTAAAGCACAAGGTCGCTGGCCTGAGCAAGGGGTCACTCTCGCTCTGCTGTAGCGCCGTTCCCTCCCCCCACCCCGTCAAGGCACATATGAGAAAGCAATCATTGAACAACTAAAGTGCCGAAACATAGAATTGATGCTTATCATCTCTCTCCCTTTCTGTCTGTCCCTATCTGTCCCTCTCTCTGTCTCTCTCTCTGTCTCTGTCACACACACACACACACACACACACACACACACACACAAAGAAAAAAATGTACTTATAGCCTAACATGCAGTGGCACAGTGGATAGAGCATTGACCTGGAATGCTGAGGTTGCTGGTTTGAAACCTTGGGCTTGCCCGGTCAAGGCACATATGATAAGTAATCAGTGAACAACTAAAGGGAAGCAACTACGATCTCGCTTCCTGTCTTCCTCTCTCTCTGTCTTCCTCCCCATCTCTCGCTAAAATCAACAAATAAAATCTTTAAAATGTATACTTATAACCCTAATACAGGCACATGATTAAAAATAATAATAAAGCAGCAACAAAAGGAACAAAATAAAGAGTCCCTCTCCATCCCTTCTCTCCCAGTTCCAACCCTGAGTTTCTACTGAATCCTCACTAGGTTTATTTTTTAGGTACATACAAGCATATCCAATTAAAACTTCATTTTAAGCAAAAGGAGGACAGAATGGGGAAAGGCTGAACTCTTATTTGAAAGACAGAGGAAAGACTGTCGTGCATATACAGTGAGGTTGCTTTGTCAAACCATCCCCAGTGTCTGCCTATGACCAGGCACATCAGTTGTCTCTGCAGGTCCATTTTCCTGGCCTACTGCAAAATAGGCCCCCTTGGGCCCTCACCAGTGCACACATGCAGCAGAGGAAGGAGGCTTGGCCAGAGGACTTGGGAATTTTCACACAGGCTGGAGAATCCCCGTGATGCTCTCAGCCCTTGGTAGAGCTTCTGGGTTGCTGGGCCATCTCTGGTGGTTAAGCCTCAGCTGGCAGCCAGCAGCCTGCGAATCTCCGGTTTCCTCCTGGGGTGGGCTTCCTTGTCCCCCATAACTATAGCAGTAGGACCCGGGTCTGCCTAGGTCTTGCTCCATCACCACTGCCTGCAACTGGGAACCTAATGAGCCCGATGTGCCTGAAAGACCCCCCCCCCCACCTACCCACCTGAGGACTGAAGAGGATAGGGGCTTCATCTTCTTCCTGAGGTGGCAGGGGGCTCAGCAGTGAGCACGGAGTCGTGTCAGGAGGCCAGCTCAGCACAGTGGCTTTGCAGTCATTGGGTCCGTCTAGACGGTGGCCTATTTTCTCATCTATAACATTGGGACAGAAACACTTAATTCATAGGTACACACGTGAAGCACGGCCTAACACAGGGACACTTCAGAAATGGCTTTTGAGTTAATGAAAGAATGAATGAGCACAGAAAAATAGAGGGTCTGCCCTCCCATCCCATACACCTGCTGTAAATCCCTAACGATCAGGCATAGGAATAAGGGAGGAAGGCAGGAGAGAGAAAGTAAGAGAAACAGGGTTGGAGGGCAGGGGTACCCAGATGGAGGCACAGGCAGGGAATACTGTCAGGCTGCCTCTTAGAGCCTCCACGACTATATGCAGGGGTCTTGGGACACAGTCCCTGGCACCGCCACCCGACTGGGAGGAAATAAAGTGCAGAACTAACTCCTCCAGCAGCCCCAAGAACCCTTCCTGCTCTGACAGCTGGAATGTCCACTCAGGGTGAAAACATCCAAGCTCTTCTGAGGTTGTCTTATAGCATTCTAGAACAGATGGCCCAAGGAGGGGGACCCTGAAAGACCCTCCAGACAGAGAGCCAGCCCCCTTTGAGTCATGGACAGTGAATGGTCCTGGTGAAATCAGGGTTCACGTTCCAGGAGTGAGAAGATCTTGTCTTCCAAGCTCCTGAGGACAGGCACTGGACCAAGTGTTTCTCCTTATAGCAAGTGAATTCAGTGATAGCCAATTCAACACCATTCCTGGAGGGTCTAGCATGGTGCCTGATGCATAGTAGTCACTCTATTGACTTTACTGAGAGAAATAGGTCCCTGCTCTCTAAAACTTTATAATCCAGGAGGGGATGTGGATATATAAGCCTAACTTTACTACCCATGAGGATAAAACAGAACACTTAAACGAGGCCCAAAGGACAGATGCAAGAGGGAGTGGAAGCTTCAGGGAGCCCCCATTTCATCTCCTTCCTCTCAGCTGGAGGTGTCTTGAGCACCACTGGGTGCCTCCTGAAAGGCTAAATCACACGTTGGCTAAATGGGACCACATTTTTGACCCTGTGCGCCTAAGGAATCCTTATTCCTAGGTCCACACAGAAGTTCCGGGCGGGCGAAAGGGTCACTCATCCCCCTTCCCCAGGGTGAGTTTATTACCTCTCTTTGAGATCCCTTTATCTGCATCCCCTCCTTCTGATTCAGGATGTGTTAGGGAGGCTTGCGGAGGTCAGGGGCTGGGCTGTTTGACCAACCTGGTACAGGGTCTAGCACATAGCCGGGTGGGGGGGGGGGGAGGAGGTAAATAAATACCTTTGATGATGACAGGCAGAACAGCGGGCAAGGCTCACCGACAAGCGACAAGGGGAACAAGAGATACGCCGACCCAAGGCCAGCCAGTGAATGGGTGACCTGACCCCTGGGGATGGGGGACGTTCTTCTGCCCACACTGGCCAAAGCAGTTGGGCCCCACTGTCAGCCCCTCCCAGAGCAAACCTTCCCTGGGGATGTTGATTGCAGTGGAGGGGCTGGCGGGGTGGATGAACGTGGGAGAATCCAGGAGGGGCTCCCAGGCCCAAGTTCACGCCTCCCTCCTGCATCCCACAGTCAGCGGAAGTGATTATTCCCCATCGGTGTCTGGCGGGCCGGGGGCGGGCTCACACCCCGGAGAGCCACGGGCCTCCCAGCGTCCACCCCTTTGATCGCCCGCCACCCTGAGCTCCCTCCCTTGGCCCTGGGACCCGTATAACTGTAGTCCGTGCCCCACCCGGTGGCACTCTGGGGTTGGGCAGTGATGGCCACAGCAGGGTCCCACCAGTTCCAGTTCGGGGACAGCCCCGCGTTTCCCGCGTACGGGCCCACGCACGCTGGTGGGACCCTTCTGCGGCCTCCGAGCCCCGCCACCGCCCTGCTCCCCGCGAACCCCTCAGGCCTCGGCCCGGATCGCGGTGCCCCGGCCGCCTTCGCCGGCTTCCTGGGAAGGGATCCTGGACCCACGAAGCTGACCCCCGCCGGCGTGGGCCCACCTGCTCTCCCTAAAGGCGCGGCCGCCCCGTCGGCGTCACAGCGCCGCAAGCGCACCTCGTTCAGCCCGGAGCAGCTGCAGCTGCTGGAGCTGGTCTTCCGCCGGACCATGTACCCCGACATCCACCTGCGCGAGCGCCTGGCCGCGCTCACCCTGCTCCCCGAGTCCAGGATTCAGGTGAGGGCGCGATTGCCTGCGCGCCTTGGGTGGAGGACCCGGGGTTGTTAGCTGCCAGGATTCCCAGGGCAGCACCCCGGTGCCCACTTACCTGATTTATCGGAAAGTGACTTCCCTTGAGCCTCAGTGTCCTACTGTACGATAGGGACAATATCAGTACCTACTGCACAGGGATTTTGTGAGACTTAAATGAAATAACTTGGGCGTGCACTCAATGACCTCTCTATTAAGTATAATGAGGGCCCTCCGAGGAGGCTGGCTGGTCCATTGAAATGTTCAGAAAGTAAATCCTCAGCTGGAAGGTGAAAGGGTATTTTCACACTTTTTTTCCCCCTGGAAAAAGAGACAGATGAGGCACAGCTGGGTTCTCCCTCTGGTAGGAGAATGGTAGCTGAGAGAGAGGGCAGGGCTGACTCACCAAGTTACCTCTGGGCCCAGAGGCCACTTTCTTGGCATATACTGAGTCTGCAAAGTATGTAGCATCTTGGGGTAAAGCTGAAAGCAAATGAGCTTGTCACAATTGGAAAAATCTAGGGTATGGTGCATTTACTGCTTGAGATCAGAATCCAAGGAGTCTGTAGTACCTTGGTGTGAGTCCAAGTGCAGTTTTAAGCAGGAGTGCTTTTTTTTTTTTGTATTTTTCTGAAGCTGGAAACGGGAGAGACAGTCAGACAGACTCCTGCATGCGCTCCACCGGGATCCACCCGGCACGCCCACCAGGGGGCGACGCTCTGCCCACCAGGGGGCGTTGCTCTGCCCCTCCAGGGCGTCCCTCTGTTGCGACCAGAGCCACTCTAGCGCCTGGGGCAGAGGCCAAGGAGCCATCCCCAGCGCCCGGGCCATCTTTGCTCCAATGGAGCCTCGGCTGCGGGAGGGGAAGACAGAGACAGAGAGGAAGGAGAGGGGGAGGGGTGGAGAAGCAGATGGGCGCTTCTCCTGTGTGCCCTGGCCGGGAATCGAACCCGGGACTTCTGCACGCCAGGCCGATGCTCCACCACTGAGCCAACCGGCCAGGGCCAGCAGGAGTGCATATTTTAACGCTAGGAGAGAGTGGACTTGTTCTTCTGCATCCCTGGGGAATACATCTGTCAGTTTCAACAGTTGGTACAAAGATTTTCTAAGCCAGACACCTTCAGTATTTGTTGGGAAATAGCAGAAAAGTGAAGTCCACTGAGCAATATACCTCCTTGGTTAATTTGACAAGGGAGTATATGTTCCTATTAAAAATGATTTTCTAAATTTTAACATCATCTTTAAACATAGTAGCATTTCCTCCCTCACATTCTAAGTGCTTGTATTTCTGGACCCCATCGTGGAGCAGGGAGCTGGTCATATTAAATCTGGAACTTCTTATAAACTGTAAAGGTAATAGTTGCATAAATACTCCAACCAAAAGCAGTTCTTCTGTCCCCTCTTCCAGGTGTGGTTCCAGAACAGGCGTGCCAAGTCCCGGCGTCAGAGTGGGAAGTCCTTTCAACCTTCAGCCAGGCCAGAGCTCTTCCTGCACCACCCTGCTCAAGGAACTGAAGTGAAATGTTTGAAGCCCCAGCTGCCCCTTGAGGTAGATGTGAACTACCTGCCTGATCCCAGCAGTCTTGGAGGGGGCAGCTCTGACCCTAGCTCCCAAGGTCAGAATTGTGAAACCTATTCTCCCTCTGAAGACATTGGTTCAAAACAGGACTCATGGGAGGAACACATGTTTTCTGCCTTTGGTAACTCCTGAGGAGTTACCATAATTCAGGATAAGCTCAGAGAAGCAGTGACTGACAGCCAGTGAGACACATCGGAATACTGTCCTTTCAGGCTTCCATGTTAAGGACACATCCATGTTCATTCTGATGATGGTTTTGACAGTCATCTGTCACCCATGGAGGTTCCTCCCCTTTGCCCAGGCCCATTTTTTTTTTTTTTCTCTGTAGCACACTCCCCCCCAAGGACTTCTGGCTTCATTTTCACTGATGTATCTCCAAATCTGCACATTCAATTCAGTCTCCATCTCAGCATCTTCTTGCCAGTCCTGTTCTTTTTTGGGGGGGACTGGTTTTTCAGAGCTCATTATCTTCTTCATAAGAATGTCTCAGCTTGACTTAGTTTCCTCTTATGCTTGACAGCTACTGTCTTCTCATGCTCCCTCCAAGATTTATAACTTTAAACTCTAATCTATCTCCTTCAGTCATCATCCTAGCACCGAGATTCACTACCTTTTTATTTGGTCTATCATCTTTACACTCAGTGTGGCTCCAACAATTCTGGGTCCAGATTACTTCAAGAGCTCTGTGCTTCTAGATTCTCAACTTAAAAAAATTTTTTTACTCTTTAGATCAGATGGGTAAATTGCAAAAGAGGAGTAATATTTGGACTACTGAATTAAAAATACAGTTTTTGCATGTGGTTCTTTAACTTTAAAACAAGAAGTGTCAAATACTTTCGAATTTAACAAATGGATCACTGGTTTTATAAACTCGATGAATAGTTTTTTAAAAAGCTAAAAGTTGGTTAGAAAAAAGCAAATTAATGCAAAAGGAATAATAAAGATTCAAACATTCTCAGGACCAAATCAAAATAACTGTTAAAAAATAAAAAGTTCCTTGACTTCTTTAAGTCACATACTCAAAAGATAAAACTACACATGTAAAAGTAAAAAAAAAAAAAAAGTACTCTCTTTAGAAATCTGTAGTAGTCTCCAATTGCTACCAAATTATAAAAACCTTCAGTGACCCTCCCATGTAACTGATATCTTCACCCACAGAGCAGTTATTCAATTCTTAAGGTCACCCATCCACAAATTATGACTGTCTCAAAGTCACTCCATTCAGCTTTTGCAACCAAACAAATACTTCTTTCAAAACACTGGAGACCCCCTTCTTTCAGAAGCCTGAAACTTTCTCTAATCCCAATTTTGTATCTATTACCTCAATCACTCTAACATTACCCTTTACACTTGTCACTACTTCTGTGCAACTTTAGTGGATTATTAAATGCTTCCCACAAATGTTTCATCGTAATTCTATTTAAATAAATCCTGTCCTTTAGACAGTATTTTGCTCTACAGTTGTTCAGTATACATTATGTGGCCATGAGAAACATTTCTAAAAGAAAAATGTCTCTGCAAATGTAGTTTATAGCCAGTTTATATCAGCAGGCCACTGTGCTGAGAAACTCACTTTGGTTAAAAGCCTGTCTTTGGCTTGTTCAGAGTTTAGTCACATCAGTCTTTTGGTTTCAGGAGATTACTCTTTCCCAATTTATGCATTAATAAGGTATACAAAATTACTGTTTCTAAGTTAGCCTGAGATAAATTATTGTTTTGATACTTTGAGGGTTTTCAAACCCCTGAGAGCCAAAGGAAATTGTATATGAAGTAACCAGAGGTGAGGTTTCTTTGTAAACTTAGCTTTGGAGAAACCTAAAAAGAAGCCATAGCTAGGTCAAATGGCTTGCACTTTCCAGAGTAGAAAATCCACTATTAAAATCAACAAGGAAAAATTTGAAAAGGCAACAAGGACACAGTTCAGGCTTTAGTAGCTGACTTGACTTCTGAACCCTGAAAACTATCTGAAACCACAACGAGATGATAAATATTTTAACTGTTGGCTATGTGCCAAACATTGTGCTCAGGGCCAGTTGTGAGGAGTAGTAGCCAGGTCTCACAGAGAGCTTCTTTTGCATTTAGACTTGTGACATGGCCAAATGAAATACACTCTCACATAATACTTTAAACTTACAGTCCACTAAGGATCACATTTAAAAGTAAATCTTGTAATTAGCTTATTAATGGTGTTATTGCATTTATATTATGTTACTTTCCCTAGGGAACACTTTAAAATTTTTTGTTATATTTTTAAAAATTGTGGGATCTTCTAATAACAGTAGTCTGCATGTCTTTCAAACACTTAAGACATTAAAACTGCTAAATGTGTCACTGGCAATATATGTTTAGCCCACACAATTGCCAAATAGGTTAGGGACTATTATATTAAGTAGTGGTTCACAACCGCACAGTTAATGAATGACAGCCATGACTCAAACCTATAGACTAACTCAGCCCTGTTTATGCACCACCAAATAATGCCTCCTATACTGGCCTGGCCTTTTCAGTCCTAACGATAATATCATAGGTTTGAAGGCAGCCCCCAATCAACTGACTACTGTCTCATCTTTCAAAGCAATCATCATGAGAGACCATACTTTTATTCCAGTGGCACTAATGCTGCTTAGAACTTGTTTTAAACTCTTATTTGTTCATTCCACAAATATTTGGTGCCTATGAACAGATGCTTTACCCGGGTCTAAAAATAAAATGAGAAAACCAGAAACAGTCCTCCCCTTCACTAAGCAAAGAAGGCAGTACAGACACAAAAGAAATATAAAGTTGCAAATGGGACATGTGCTGGAAGGAAAGGTACATGAGGACCCGGAGATGATGTGTTGTAGTCAAGAGAAGTTTCCAAGAAAGTGATGCTGATGGTAAGATCTGTTGGATGGTGATGAGGTACCAAGGTGAAGAAGAGAGGTCATGCAGGGGACACTGCCTGTGCAAAGGCCCTGTGGAGTAAAGAGCAGGAGGGAGAAATTGGTAGGGAAGGGGAGGCCAGGCCATGCATGGCTTTGTAGGTCTTATACGGGTTCTGAATTTGTCCTGAGAGCCCTGAGACTTTAGATGGGAATAACATGAGCAGTTCTGCATTGCAAAAACATCACTTACTGATGGCTGCATTTGAGGAGAGCTGAGTGAATACTGGGAGATGACAAATTAGGAGACGGCCTCAGTGTACCAGTCTAGTGATGATGGCAGCAGGGCTTAGTGTTGTAGTGGTACTGAGGGTGGAGAACGTGCTTGAATTAAAGGGAAAGTCTGTAAGAGGCAAATCTTTAGGTAGATTCTCAATGGTAGCAAGTGAATCTGATTTTTGAACTGAAAGTAATCTAGAACCAAATCTACCTAACACGTGATGTGCTTGCTTGTTTGCTCAGTCTGGCTCTGATTGCTTTCTTTAGAGCTGCAAAAAGGTGCTAAGTCAGGCATGGCCAACATCCGGCCCGCATAATGCGTTTATGCAGCCTGCGATTAAATTTTTAATATTCTCTGCTACTTTAAAATCTCAGCTACTCAGAAGCAGAAGCGTCTTTGATTATTGGAAATCGAGATATTTAAAAAGATAGTGATACACGGAAAAGAATTCCGCATGTGACTAATCTAGGGTTAACTTCCAATAATTGGTCAAATGGATTCGCGATACTTCATTTTTTTAAAAATTCCATTATAAAGATTTACAACTTTTGTACTCGTCTCTACTCGATATGAACTGTTTGACATTTATCAATGATGTGAAACCCACATTCTTTTAGGCAGAGTTTGCCAGTGCGAACCCAAGGTCAAACAATTCGTTATTTTTGTGGTCAAGTGTGCTGAATCAAGTGGCATTGTAGCATAGACAATAGCTGCAGCTGATAACTGAAAATGTATCCAGGCTGTTTGTAAAATGAAATAATTGTTTTATTTGCGATATAACCCCTTCAAGCTCATTCTACTAATTAAATATTGTTTCGATTGATTGCAATAGTTTGGATATTTATACGGTATGTAATTATATTTTTATTAAAATATATTTTTATGCCTGACCAGGCGGTGGTGCAGTGGATAGAGCATCAGACTGGGATGTGGAGGACCCAGGTTCAAGACCCCAAGGTCGCCAGTTTGAGCACGGGCTCATCTGGTTTGAGCAAGGCTCACCATCTTGGACTCAAGGTCGCTGGCTTGAGCAAGGGGTTACTCAGTCTGCTGAAGGCCCATGGTCAAGGCATGTATGAGAGAGCAATCAATGAACAACTAAGGTGTCACAATGAAAAACTAATGATTGATGCTTCTCATCTCTTCCTTTCCTGTCTGTCCCTATCTATCCCTCTCTCTGACTCTCAATCTGTCTCTGTAAAAAATAAAATAAAAATATTTTTTTAAATTAAAAAAATATTGTATATTAAAATTTCTTTCACTCACATTTATTGATAAACAAATTACATAATAAAATTTTACTTAAACAAATCGTTTTTGTATTTAACATTTTTTAATTTTAATATTTCGTCCGGCCTGTGAAAAAAGTTTTCTTTCTAATCTGGCCCAGGGGCAAAAACTGTTGGCCACGCCTGTGCTAAGTGGTAGCAGCATCATTTAAATTAATGTACAGCGCCATTAACTTGGATTATATTGAATCCAAAGTAATCAATGTAATACTTTGGATTACACTGAATCCAAAGTAATCATTATAATATTTTGGATTACATTGATTTCTTCTTCCCTAAACAGAAACAAAATTAAAATATATTCATAGGCACAGTTCCTGCGATCAACACATGTCAGCACTGAAGGACATCGACAGTACTTAAATATGTGCAAAATGAGGTATAATTTAAGTGTGACAATCTTTTTTTTTTTTTTTTTTTTTACAGAGACACAGAGAGAGAGAGAGAGAGAGAGGGATAGATAGGGACAGACAGGAGAGGAGAGAGATGAGAAGCATCAATCATCAGTTTTTTGTTGCAACACCTTAGTTGTTCATTGATTGCTTTCTCATATGTGCCTTGACCGTGGGCCTTCAGCAGACCGAGTAACCCCTTGCTCAAACCAGTGACCTTGGGTCCAAGCTGGTGAGCTTTGCTCAAACCAGATGAGCCTGCGCTCAAGCTGGAGACCTCAGGGTCTCGAACCTGAGTTCTCCGCATCCCAGTCCAACGCTCTATCCACTGTGCCACTGTCTGGTCAGGTGTGACAAGTAGATCTTAAAAAATGTAAAAAATACTTCCCTAATGCTAGGTAGAATATATTAAAGTTGACCTTTCACTAGGTCACAGTAGCCAAGTAACTTATTTGCTTGTTTTTCCACAGTGATTTACTCAAGGATGGAAAAAACTCCTCCTTAAAATAATATTAGATGGGCCTGACCTGTGGTGGCGCAGTGGATAAAGCGTCGACCTGGAATGCTGAGGTCGCCGGTTCAAAACCCTGGGCTTGCCTAGTCAAGGCACATATGGGAGTTGATGCTTCCTGCTCCTCCCCCGGTTCTATCTCTCCCTCTCTCTCTCTCTCTCCCCCTCTCTCTAATAAAAATGAATAAATAAAATCTAAAAAGTAAATAAATAAAAAATTAAAAAATAATAATATTGGATGGTATTGTAATTCAGAATGAGTTGGTAATTAATCTGTACTGTTTCCCCTACAAATAAAATTTAGTATAAATTAAAATTCTTTAAAATTTTTTAAATAGAAGGAATACTTATCAACTTACAGTAAATGGAAATGTAGACAGTGTTAATTTTCATAGATCAATTTATTTAGAATTACAAATATTAAGAATAAAAGATTTATGCTTAATTAACATAACCGTTGAGCTAAATATAAACTCTGCACTAAAGTTCTGCAGTGGCACAGAATCTGGAAGCATTTTTAAACTATACAAAAATTTCAAATGGAAAATAATCTTGTCTCAGTTTTATTATACATTAACATACAAAAAGTCTCATTTTATGAGACATCTAAAAGAATTAGAGCCACTTCTACAGCTATATCTTAAACTCCAAATCTGAAAAAAATTTATATTTTGACTTTATAATATTCTATATTAAAACAAAGAGAATTCCAAATACACACTTTGTACAAGATTAACATTTTAGGCAGGATTTTCCTTAAAGGAAAACACAAACAAAAAGGAACAAAACTAAAACCACAACCAAATACAACCTTTTTTCTGTTTTTCACAGCATTGGTTATTACATGTTTTCCTTATAAAATCTTTTTACTTTACAAATGGTATATACTGTTGGATTTTAACCAGTAATCTGGTTCAAAAGTTGTGCAAATAAACAAAAAATATGAAAATAGTGTGTTATCAGTCTTTTCTTTTTCAATAAATCTCATAACAATAGCACTTTTTGCCCTGAATTGATGGGGAAAGACATGACAAACCCACTTGCTGAAATTTAGCATTTTACAACTGTGTTTTTCCTGCTACTTCATTTTCTTTCAACAGACTAACAACAAAGGTTTCTTTTATAAGTTATGATAAATTAAAATATTTATTATTATAAGATGATCTACGGAACCATGTCACATTGCAAGTATATATTATATATACTTGTACAGTCCATACTTCTCACTGATATTCCAGTGCTTTCCTTCACACTAGGACTTTCCACAGCTCATGACATTCTTTTGAGGACGGAGATGGTGATCAACTAAATGAACCAGATTTGTAATTTTCTAGATAGGATTTCCACATTGCCACGCACGTGCACAAAAAGACTGTGCTTCTTCCAACTTCTCCACTGCAGTTGTCTGAGTGTGCAGGATTGCCTTTATGCGCATAAAAATATGGTCAATGTATTCCTTCACGAAATTATGTTCAGACACTTTCAGTTTAAAAACTACTTCTAATAAACATATGTAACACAAGCGATGCTACTGTAGCTGAATAATACAAGAAAAATAAATATAACAATGTCAACGATGCTGGTTTAAGATGCAGTACAGTATATTAAAATGCCTTATTTGGAGATTTACATTTCCGTTGTTTTCCAGCAGTTAGGTTATTTGGTGTTGGAAGCCTATATAAAGGAAAAGAACTTCTCAAAAACAATGTCCTATGCAGCTGGAATAACTAAATCTTCTAATCAGTCTCTGTTGGTGTTATTTGCTGCAAAGGCATGTAAGTTTCCCATCTGGCTCAGGCCACTCTGAATATGTGCAACATGGATTTCTACATTATTCTGAAAGCAACTAAAGAAAAAAGAAACATGGTTAACTGCTTTATTTCACAAAATTAAAAACACTTTTTTAAAAAAGGAAGAGCTGAATGTTAGGAAATAGGTAAGATAAGGACCCCAGGGAATAAATAAATCTCCCTTTCATATTAGCCCTAATTCTCCATCAGAAGTAATCTAAGAGTATGCTTAAAGAAGCAAGGAATGCTGGAAAGAGGATGAGCCTATTGGACTGAGGAATTTCACTTCTAAGCTGAACCTCCACACCAAACCAAAACCTAAATGTTCTATGTCTTCTGAGTCCTTTATATAAGAACTCCATGTGAAGCTCCTATTCTATTGTATCAATACATTGGATATAACCAATAAGCTCTTTTACAATTTATTTAAAGAATATAAATTATAAATACTTCACAAATATGCATAATTAAGGCTTGGATTGGAAATCATTATGAATTTAATATACTCGATTAGGTTACATCTAAAGAATTACCTGATATTAGAAGCATCTATTGTACTCTTTATATCATTCAATGAATCTGTAAGTGATTTGAATTCAAAGGAATTCAGGTCTCCTCCTTCCGCTAGACACTAAAGAAAAATATTTTCAAAATTTAAGTGAATTATAGTTCAAATATTGACAAGAAAATATCTGATGAAATCTATACGTTATACTTTTTAGCAACATATTAGCATAGTCCGTTTAGGTGTCAAAATTTAGAAAAGATTTTCTCTGAAATTTACCTTAATTTGTAATAAAATAGCTGTTAGCCTGGAGATCAAGTCTGTCAGATTTTTATTTTCCACACAGGGCTGTCCTGTTGAGGAGTTTGCATGCCGAACGATTTCCTGGGCTTCTTCTTCACACCTTCGTCTCATATCTGTCGGCTGGTCTGCAGGCTGGAGCCCCTGGTCTGGAGCAAGCTGAGCATGACAGTTGAAGCATAAGAGTATTTATGTCTTCTTTTCATATTTGGATTTGTGCAAAACCAGTATTTATAACAGAAATGATGTGCATTCTTACCTTAGAAGTTTTTTTTTTCTCCTATAACAGTATTTTAAAGAAGGTAGAACAAAAAGTCAAGACTTTTTACCCAGATTCACTAACTGTTTATGGCTTACTCCATCTGACTTAACATTTGCTCTGTTTGTGTATATAGACTTTTCTCTTATACTTTATTTTTGCTCTCTAGTGCCCACTGCCAGACGATGGTGGTAGGGCCCTCATATACTTTATCCCTGAACACTTGTTTGTATTGCCTAAGGACAAGGATATTCTCTTACATAAGAATAGTGAAATTATCACACTCAGGAAATTAACACTGTTATAATACCACTTTCTAACAATTTATATTCAAATTTCCTTAGCGGACTCAATGATGTCCTACACGTAGTTCTTTTTCCTTCTGAATATATTTGGTTGTCACGTCTCTTTAGACTCCTTTACTCTGGAACAGTTCTGTAATCTTTCACGACCTTGATATTTTTGAAGAGTAGCAGCCAATTATTTTGTATAATATCCCTCAGTGCAGGCTTGTCTGTTTCCTCATGATTCGACAGGTTACGTAGTTTGGGCAGGAATACCACAACAGGGATGCTGAACTCGCCTCAGTGCACCACAATCAGGAGCACCTGATGTTGCTTTGTCCCATTACTGTGATGTTGTCTTTGATCACTTGATTGAGGTACTTAAATGTCTGCCAGATTCCCCACAGTAAATGTCTCCCCCCCTTAGTAATTCATAAGTATTTGTGAAGAGGCATTTTGAGGCTATGTAAAGATTCTGCTCCTCATCAAACTTTTACCCACTAGTTTTTGCATCTATTAGTGATTTTTGCCTTTCCCAGTTATTTCTGTGAAGTTTGACAAATGGTGCTTTTCTTATTCTTTCTATTATAAGAACTTTTCCTTAAAAGTTAGTTAATTAATTATATTAGTGGACTCATGGATCTTATTTTATTCAATGCATTATAATCTCTTACTATTGATATAATTATTTATGGTGATGCTCAAATTGTCCCAGATTTGACCATGGGGGCCTTGTCAAGCTGGTTCTTTTGGCTATGTCCCCATAATTTTGGGGCACAATAAGATGGTCAGGCTCATCTTCTACTTTCTCTGCCCTAGGTCTGGAATCGGTGTGTTTTTCAAGGAGCCCTGCTTCCTTTTATTGGAGAACAGTGTTTAGAAACTGAGACTTGGGTACTAGATGTGTTCAGTGTTATCAGGATGACATATGCTCAATCCTAGAATCCACAGAGTTTCAGAATTGCTCATCTTTCACCACTGTGAGAAAAACCCTACTAACTAGAGTTCAATATTTGTTTAAAGTTCAATTTATCTTTACATTAGGGCTATATAGTCAAAATACTATGTTAAGGTCATTTGGATTTGTTTTAACCCCTTTCATTGTGTTTATGCTAGTCCTTTGAAACACAGTTAGGCTCATTTGTTTGTATTGCATTTTAGAGTTTACCTGTATTTGTTGGGGGAAACAAATACTTAGAGAAATGTCACTCCTCCTCAATTCCCCATCCCTACCCCATTCCCAGATTAGTTTCTGGTTTATCCTTCCTGTGTTTTTGAAAAACCAAGCAGATGCATGTGTATTTTATTTCTGCTTACCCTAAAGGTAACATTCTGTATATACTTTGATGTACTTCACTTTTTTCACTTAATATGTTGAGGAACACTCCATATCAGTAAATAGAGAGCTTCTGGTTCATTCTCATAGCAGCACAGTACTCCATTGTGTGGATGCACCACATGTTATTTAGCCATCCCATGTTTATGGGCCTTTAGATTTTATCTAGTATTTTGCAATTACTAGTAATGCTGCAATGAGTAGCTTTGTCCCTAATACTTTCTAAAAAAATTTTAATGACGTATATATCAATACATAAAAGTTCACAAATCATAAAGTGTATGGGTTAATGAATGTTCACAAATCAAACATGCCTGAGAAGTCAGCATCTAGATTAAGAAACAGAACATTACTACACCTCAGAGGCCCTCCTAATGCCACCCTCCAGGGTAATACTCTAAGGGTAACCACCATCCTGCCTGCTAGCATCACAGATTAGTGTTTCCTGGTTTCTGAGGTTTACATAAATGGAACCATGCATTAATTATATTCTGTTGTGCCTGACTTTATCTGTTCAACATTATATTTGTGAGTTCATCCATGGTGTTGGATGTAGTTCAGTTCATTTATTCTCATTGTTGAGGAATATTCCATTGTAAAGTTTTACAACACTTTATTGATCTGGCATGCCCACCAGAGGGCGATGCTCTGTCCATCCAGGGCGTTGCTCTGTTGCAACCAGGGCCATTCTAGCGCCTGAGGCAGAGGCCATGGAGCCATCCTCAGTGCTGGGGCCAACTTTGCTCCAATGGAACCTTGGCTGCGGGAGGGGAAGAGAGAGAGAGAGAGAGAGAGAGAGGAAGGAGAAGGGGAGGGGTGGAGAAGCAGATGGGCGCTTCTCCTGTGTGCCCTGGCTGGGAATCAAACCCAGGACTCCTGCATGCCAGGCTGATGCTCTACCACTGAGCCAACCGGCCAGGGCCGATGTATTCTTATTTTAAAAATCAATATTTTACCTCCACAAGAGTTTTGTGAAAATTAAATAATTTTACTTCATTAGGAAATGAGCCTATAATAAATGGTCTTGTGTACATAATAAAATTATACAAAAGGATTGATGAGCAACCCACTTCTGCATGTATCGTCAGCTCTGTCATGTGTCCTCCTGATGTGCTTGGGTTGCACCTCTCATGGGAGCTGCTAGTCCAGAGGGAGAAATCTATTTGCTAAGACAACACATATCACTATGTAGGTAAAGGATAACTACCAGGAAAATAAAAATAAATGATAATTGATGGCTAGAAGAATGACTAAAATATACTCAGAGTTCAGTTGTAGGTAACCACACTTCATTTCTTTCAGTTCAATTCTAGTGGATTGATAACATCACTTATGGCAGATATCTGGGACTTTTCTATGAGGCTAGTATCCTAAAGAGCTAACTCTTTAAGAATCCCATATCACAAATAAAGGTGGCTTATTGGAAACATAAAACCTCTAAGAATGCAAATGCAGAAGCATTCTCAACTCATCTCAACCATTTAATTCAAATTTTAGATGAAACTGTTTAGGTGTTGAATCGCCATTATGTGCATGATAATAATTCACAAATATCCCTATGATCTGTGTTTGAAGTTTAACAATCCACAGTTCTAATGTTAAATTTAAAGGAGGAAAAAAAATTTTATACACAGCATAATCATAACCTAGTGAGAAAAAGTGTAAGTGTGTGTGTGTGTGTGTGTGTGTGTGTAAAACTAAGAGGAAATAAACCAAAATATAGTCTTTGGGGTAGTAGAATTAAGAGTAATTATTTTTCTAAAATATTTTGGAGAGCTATATCAGCTGTAATTCAAACAAACAGAATCAAGAGAACTGATAGATCACTGGATATAAAGAACTCTTTGACACTGATGCTGTAAGGAATGAAAATATTTAAAATATGGCTCTGATAAAGGATTTTATGAAGATATTGGCTTAGTTTGGATTTTCTAAAATGTGAAGGTAACAGTATTAAGCTTCAAATAAAAGTGTAGAGAGCAGAGCCCTGCAAAGAAAATTCATGCAAATTACCTACCTCATAGCAGTACTGTTGAACTTTATGTAAAACTTTGTTCAGGTCCTTGTTCAGCTGTTCAAGCTCCAGAACAATTGTTGCATATCTCCGCTTAAATTCAATGCCAATGGGCATAGAATATGACTTCTGAGAAGAAAACAATCAGATTTTGATAAGGGTTTTCTTTTCTTTTTTAGACAGACAGGAACGGAGAGATGAGAAGCATCAATCATTAGTTTTTCGTTGTGTATTGCGACACCTTAGTTGTTCATTGATTGCTTTCTTTTTTTTTCTTTTGTATGTTTCTGAAGCTGGAAACGGGGAGAGACAGTCAGACAGACTCCCGCATGCGCCCGACCAGAATCCGCCCGGCATGCCCACCAGGGGGCGACGCTCTGCCCCTCCGGGCGTCACTCTGTCGCGACCAGAGCCACTCTAGCGCCTGGGGCAGAGGCCAAGGAGCCATCCCCAGCGCCCGGGCCATCTTTGCTCCAATGGAGCCTCGCTGCAGGAGGGGAAGAGAGAGACGGAAAGGAAGGAGAGAGGGAGGGGTGGAGAAGCAGATGGGCGCTTCTCCTGTGTGCCCTGGCCGGGAATCGAACCCGGGACTTCTGCACGCCAGGCTGACGCTCTACCACTGAGCCAACCGGCCAGGGCCTTGATTGCTTTCTTTTATTTTTTTAAATACTTTATTTATTGATTTTACAGAGACAGGAGAGAAAGGGGAGCATGGAATGGGAAGTATCAACTTATTAGTTAGTTGTTCATTGCTTGCTTGTTGTATGTGCCTTGACCAGGGCAGCCCAGGGTTTCGAACCAGCAACCTTGGCATTCCAGGCTGAAGGTTTATCCACTGCGCCACTACAGGCCAGGCTGATTGCTTTCTCATATGTGCCTTGACTGCGGGCCTTCAGCAGACCAAGTAACCCTTTGCTCGAGCCAGCGACCTTGGGTCCAAGCTGGTGAGTTTTTGCTCAAACCAGATGAGCCCGCGCTCAAGCTGCAACGTTGGGGTCTCGAACCTGGGTCTTCGGGATCCCAGTCCAATGCTCTATCCACTGCGCCACCGCCTGGTCAGGTGGGTTTTCTTAAGCAGTGCAATTTCAATTATCTAGTAAGAGATCTGGATCTGAATTATCCAACACAAACTAAAGGTTACTAAAATTGTCGTGTGAACAGGTGATGGTGAAGTGGGTAGAGCGTCAGCCTGGAACACAGAGGACCCAGGTTTGAAACCCTGAGGTCGCCAGCTTCAGCGCAGGTTCATCGGCTTGAGCACAAGCTCACCAGCTTAAGTGCAGGGTCGCTGGCTTGAGCATGGGGTCACTGGCTTGGCTAGAACCCCTTGTCCCCCCATCAAGACACTTATGAGAAGCAATCAATGAAAAATTAAAGTGCTGCAAATACGAGTTGATGATGCTTCTGTTCTCCCTCTTTCCAAAAAAAAAAAAAAAAGGGAGAGGGGTAAGATAGAACTCTCAGGGATAAATTTCATTTCCTAATCTTAAATTATTAATGTCCATTATGAAAAGACACATTTTCAAAGTGGAAAAGCAATTTTTTTGTTTGTTTGTTTTTTCATTTTTCTGAAGCTGGAAACAGGGAGAGACAGTCAGACAGACTCCCGCATGGGATCCACCCGGCACGCCCACCAGGGGCGACGCTCTGCCCACCAGGGGGCGATGCTCTGCCCATCCTGGGCGTCGGCATGTTGTGACCAGAGCCACTCTAGTGCCTGAGGCAGAGGCCACAGAGCCATCCCCAGCGCCCGGGCCATCTTTGCTCCAATGGAGCCTTGGCTGCGGGAGGGGAAGAGAGAGACAGAGAGGAAAGTGCAGCGGAGGGGTGGAGAAGCAAATGGGCGCTTCTCCTGTGTGCCCTGGCCGGGGAAAAGCAATTATTAAAGACTGAGACTATTAGTTCAATATCTACTTTTATATATTACTGAGGCAATTCAAATCTATTTTAATAAGCTCTACATGCACAGTTAATTTCTATGTGAATGATTTAAATGGGTATTTTTAAAATATCTGAATAATGCAAAATAGAAAAGGCATATTGAAATTAAAAATTTTGGACTTTCATTGATTTTAATATGCTACATAATTTGACCAAGAAATGGTAGCTCAAACTTTAACTCTGAATGAACTTGATAAAAAACTTCTCAAGTGGCCTGACCAGGCAGTGGTGCAGTGGATAGAGCCTTGGACTGGGACACAGAGAACCCAGGTTCGAAACCCCAAGGTTGCCACTTGAGCATGGGATCATAGAGATGACCTCATGGTTGCTGGCTTGAGCCCAAGGTTGCTGGCTTGAACAAGGGGTCACCTGTTCTTGCTGCAGCCCCCTGGTCAAGGCACATATGAGAAAGCAATCAATGAACACATGAGACTAAGGAGCCGCAACGAAGAATTGATGCTTCTCATCTCTCTCCCTTCCTGTCTGTCTATCCCTATCTGTACCTCTCTCTGTCTCTCTGCCTCTGTCACACACACAAAAAAATCTCAGGTGTATAATTGAGAAATTTTCCTTGTACCATAAAAGGGACTAAAGTATTTTTTTTTTTTTTCATTTTTTCTGAAGCTGGAAACAGGGAGAGACAGTCAGACAGACTCCCGCATGCGCCCGACCAGGATCCACCCGGCACGCCCACCAGGGGCGATGCTCTGCCCACCAGGGGGCGATGCTCTGCCCATCCTGGGCGTCGCCATGTTGCGACCAGAGCCACTCTAGCGCCTGAGGCAGAGGCCACAGAGCCATCCCCAGCGCCCGGGCCATTTTTGCTCCAATGGAGCCTCGGCTGCGGGAGGGGAAGAGAGAGACAGAGAGGAAAGCAAGCGCGGCGGAGGGGTGGAGAAGCAAATGGGCGCTTCTCCTGTGTGCCCTGGCCGGGAATTGAACCCGGGTCTTCCGCACGCTAGGCCGACGCTCTACCGCTGAGCCAACCGGCCAGGGCGGACTAAAGTATTTTAATATAATTTTCCCCTTCACTTTACAAACAGAAAGTCTGAACATCTAATTACATATTTTGACTATGTGCTTTGGCTTTAGTTTGCTTTTGCTGGATGAAATATGAGATAAACAATTAAACTTTCCAAAATTCAAGGAGACTTGACCAGACCAAAATATATTCTATTTTCTTTGTAAACGCCATATGAACCAACCTTTGACTTTATTGGTCATTTCTACCTGAGATTTGTTTTTTTATTTTATTATTTTTCTCTTGGATTAATTTGTTCTTACTCTAACTTCTTGAAATGGATGCTTAACTTACTGATTTTTCAGCCTTTTTTCAATTCAAACATGTTCTTTTATTCTAAAACAGGCATGGCTACATCCCAATTTTTTTTTTTTTTTTTTTGTATTTTTCTGAAGCTGGAAACGGGGAGAGACAGACAGACAGATTCCTGCATGCGCCCAACCGGGATCCACCTGGCACGCCCACCAGGGGGCAACGCTCTGCCCACCAGGGGGCGATGCTCTGCCCCTCCGGGGCGTCCCTCTGTTGCGACCAGAGCCACTCCAGCGCCTGGGGCAGAGGCCAAGGAGCCATCCTCAGCGCCCAGGCCATCTTTGCTCCAATGGAGCCTCGCTGCGGGAGGGGAAGAGAGAGACAGAGAGGAAGGAGAGGGGGAGGGGTGGAGAAGCAGATGGGCACTTCTCCTGTGTGCCCTGGCCGGAATCGAACCCGGGACTTCTGCACGCCAGGCCGATGCTCTACCACTGAGCCAAGCGGCCAGGGCCTACATCCCAATGTTTTGATGAATATAATTTTCAATATCATTCCATTTAAAATATTTTCTTAGTCTCACTCATAACTTATTCTTTCATTAACAGTTTATTTAGCACTGCATTTAAAAAAATTTCAAGCAAGAGGAGTTTTTTTCCTTTTTTTTTTGCGAGACAGACAGACAGGGACAGACAGCCAGGAAGGGAGAGAGATGAGAAGCATCAATTCTTCGTTATGGCACCTTAGTTGTTCATTGATTGCTTTCTCATATATGCCTTGACTAGGAAGCTCCAGCTCAAGCCAGCGACCTTGGGCTTCAAGCCAGTGACCTTTGGGCTCAAGCCAGCAACCACAGGGTTATGTCCATGATCCCATGCTCAAGCCAGCGACATAAGGGTTTTGAACCTGCATCCTCTGTGTCCCAGTCCGATGCTCTATCCACTGTGTATAAATGCCTAGTTAGGCTCTGTCTCTAAAATCAATAAATAAAATTTTTAAAAAAATCCATTATCTAGAATCTATTCATTGTCAATACTTTCTTTTGTTTTTTGTTAGGGTTACCTTGTCTCCTATTATGTCTGGGATTTAAAATTGAGTGTTAGACACTGTATATTAAATATTGTGGAAATAATTTGAGGTCTAATATGATGTTATATTGCTCTAAGAGGACTTACATTTACTTCTGGTAGGTTACTTAAAGCCCTAGAGTTTCAAAATCATCTTAATTCAATTTCAGAATTAGACAATTTGAAGCTGGGTTAGAACCTTTTGGGATTCTAACCCAGAGCATCAAAGGTTCACCAGATTCCCCAACCCTTCAATATAGTTCAAAAACTTTATTACTGAATATTTTCTACATTTTAAAAAACTTGATAATTCTCTCTTATGAATAAAATTGACTAATATTTTTGAACTCAGGACAATAAGAAAGATATAAATTCTGTAAAGATAACATGAAGATGCCAACTTAAAGACTTTTTTTTTTCTTATTTTGGTTTATTTTATTGATTTGAGACAGAGAAAGGGAGAGAGCAGGAGAGAGACAGGAACACCTGTTCCTGTATATGTTCTGATCAGGGATCAACCTCCATGTTCTGGGATGCTCTAACCAACTGAGCTATCTGGCCAGGGCGATATATTTCTTGATTTATTTATTCTGAATCACTTTTAATAACCTCTGTTAATATGACTTTCTTAGTTAGAGGCACCAACGCTAGGGATTCTATACTCACACCAACTGTCAAAGAACCTAAAATATCCATTAATCTGATTTAACTGTACAGTCAATGGCAGAATGAAGTCTGGGGTAATGAACTGTATTGCATTGCTAATTCACTAACCATGTGTTTAATGTAACAAGAGGTGGCGATAGCAGATTATTTAAAAAGAACATTTATCTCAAGGTTTTCTTCCATAAGATATTTTAAAATCCTTAGATATAAAAGTCGCCAACATTTTAAAATCAGACGAGCAAAGAAAAAGAAAAACATCCTTACCAATTTTTCTGCATCTGTGTTCATTTCCCTTAATTTCTTGATATGTTCCTTTTTAATCATGAGAATTTTTGATAATCTGGTCTATGGAGAAAGAAGAGATGTTTTGAAGTAAATAGAGGGCATTATTCTATGTCAGTTAGACATCAAATTTCCAATTTTTCACTAAGATATTTTAGCAGTAGATTTTAGTGTATAAGTGTAGAACAAGATCTTTATTTTAGAAATCAGACTGTGGGAGAGTCTGGACAAATCATCTAGTTTCTTCGAAAAATAGGTTGTATGGGGAAATAGCATCCAATATTTAAGAGACAACTGAAAAATGTAAATGCCAACTAGATACCTGATACTGTTAAGATATTTTTGTTAACTTTGTAGAAGTAACAATGGAATCAGTTATGTTTCTTAAAAAAAAAAGAGCCCGCCTTGGCTGGATAGCTCAGTTGGTTAGAGCATCATCCCAATGTGCAGAGGTTGCCAGTTTGACCCCTGGTCAGGCACTTACAGAAATAGATCAATGTTTCTGTCTCTTTTTCTCCCTTCCTTTCTCTAAAATCAGTAATTTTTTTTAAAGAGCCCTATCTCTTAGAGATACATCTTAAAATAGTTAGATAGATGACATCATGTCTGGTATTTGCTTCCAAATAACACAAAAGGGAGAAAGTAGGTAGGACTAAAGATGAAAAAGACTGGCTGGGAATGTTTTGTTGTTTTTATATTATTTTTATTGACTTTAACCAGGAGCTGTTGATAACTGTTATAGCCAAATGATGGGTACACAGAGGCACATTAGACAATTCTGTATGCTTTTACATACTTTAAAGTTTTGATGTAAAAAATTCTAAAAAACTGGCCTAAGTTGGTTGGTAAAATATGTTACACGCCGGTTCACACAGACTTTTATTTACTGTTCAGCAGATCCAGAGCTCTGGACTGGTCTCTTCTAAGTTGCTGAGTTTTTATGGAAATTGGTGTGATTATTTTTTGTTGGAAGCAGTAAAAGATGGGATAAAAGCAACAATCTCTCTCCCCTTTTTTGTTTAATTTTGTGTTACTTATTTGTTTTTGATAAAAAAAGTTTTTGTTTCCTTATAATTCTTTTCAAATCTGAGTTCTCTATAATAAAGTGGATCAATCTTTTCAGATTCCTCTAAATCCCTAAACCCAGGTATAAAAAAGTTCCCTCAAAAAGAAAATTAATTTTAAACTATGAACTATGACACTTGCAAAAAATTTAATGTTTATTTCATCATAAAAGATATCAGAAATGAAAAAAAATCCATATACTTCAAAGCTTAATATTAAGAGAACAAACCTGAGTTTCATAAAACCTTACATATAAAAAGACAAACACATAAAAGGATTTTTATTTTTGCCTCTCAAATAGCTTAAAATAATAAATGGCAGTAGTGTTTTAACTAGGCTTTACACACAAATTTTTTTTTTTTTTTGTATTTTTCTGAAGTTGGAAACGGGTCAGACAGACTCCCGCATGTGCCTGACTGGGATCCACCCAGCACGCCCACCAGGGGGCATCGCTCTGTTGCAACCAGAACCATTCTAGCGCCTGAGGCAGAGGCCACGGAGCCATCCTCAGTGCCCGGAGCCAACTTTGCTCCAATGGAGCCTTGGCTGTGGGAGGAGAAGAGAGAGACAGAGTAAGTAGAGGGGGAGGGGTGGAGAAGCAGATGGGCGCTTCTCCTGTGTGCCCTGGCTGGGAATAGAACCCAGGACTCCTGCACACCAGGCCGACGCTCTACCACTGAGCCAACCGGCCAGGGCCTACACACAAATTTTGAAGTTAAAAAATTAAGCACCCAAATCAAATACCCTAAACATCAATCAAGTATCAACACTTCAGAAGCAGTGCGGTAGTGCTTTGCTCCCTCTGCTGGTGGATCTCTCTCCAAATATGACGCATAGCTTTGTTTTCAGTTTTACTATTTAAAGACAGCATGCCTTTAAAAAACAAGTGAGCAAGCGTCCTATTTGTTTTTTTTTAATTGGGTTTATTGGGGTGACATTGGTTAATAAAATGATATAGGTTTCAGGTGTATAATTTTGTAATATATCATCTGTACATTGATTGCATTGTGTGTTCAATACCCCTAGTCAAGTCGTCTTCCCTCAACAAGTGTCTTATTTGTGAAAAGCATTAAGCTTTGGTTCTCTTCATAATTTAAACCTTCCATATAAAAATATTTATCTAGTCTAACCAGGTGGTGGCGCAGTGGATAGAGTATCGAATTGGGACGGGAGGACCCAGGTTGGAAAACCCAAGGTCACCAGCTTGAGTGTGGGCTCATCCAGCTTGAGCATGGGCTCATCCAGCTTGAGCGCGGGCTCACCAGCTCGAGTGCAGGGTTGCTTGCTCTGCTGGAATCCCCAAGTATGAGAAAGAAATCAATGAACAACTAACGTGCCACAACGAAGAATTGAAGCTTCTTATCTCTCTCCTTTCCTGTCTATCTGTTCCTATCTGTCCCTTTCTCAGACTCTCTCTGTCTCTATAAAAATAAATAAATAAATAAAACTACATTTGGAAGCCAAAAGGCATAATAAAATTCTATACTGCAAGGAAATTTAACAACATATGATGGAGGAATACAAAATGCTATACACTTGGCTTGACCTGTGGTGGCGCAATGGATAAAGCGTCAACCCAGGAACACTGAGGTCGGCAGTTCAAAACCCTGGGCTTGCCTGGTCTGAGCACATATGGGAGTTGATGCTTCCTGCTCCTCACTCCCTTCTCTCTCTCTCTCTCTCTCCCTCTCTCTCTTTCTCTCTCTCTCTCTCTTCTTTAAAATAAATACAAATGCTATTGTACACAAATGACAAGACTTTTCCTTGAAATTACATCAATTGTAAAAGGTAACACTGAATATTTTAATGATTATACTATATAACATAATATACAGTGTGTCCGTAAAGTCATGGTGCACTTTTGACCGGTCACAGGAAAGCAACAAAAGACGACAGAAATGTGAAATCTGTACCAAATAAAAGGTAAACCTGGCCTGACCTGTGGTGGCGCAGTGGATGGAGCATTGACCTGGAAATGCTGAGGTTGCCGGTTCGAAATCCTGGGCTTGCCTGGTCAAGGCACATATGGGAGTTGATGCTTCCAGCTCCTCCCCCCTTCTCTCTCTCTGTCTCTCCTCTCTCTCTGTCTCTCCCTCTCCTGTCTAAAATGAATAAATAAAAAATAAAGAAAAAAATTAAAAAAAAAAAAAAAAAGGTAAACCCTCCCAGTTTCTGTAGGATGATGTGGCAGCATGTGCGCATGTGCAGATGATGACGTAACACCGTGTATACAGTGGAGTAGCCCACGGCCATGCCAGTCGAGATGTGGACGGTACAGAGAAAAGTTCAGTGTGTTCTGTGGCTCGTTAAATTAGAATCCGTGACCAAAGTGCAACGTGAATATCGGTGCGTTTATAACGAAGTGCCACCATATAGGAATAACATTAGTTGGTGGAATAAGCAGTTGAAGGAAACTGGTGGAGAAACCCCGTTCTGGTAGGCCATCAGTCAGTGACGAGTCTGTAGAGGCTATACGGGATAGCTACCTAAGGAGCCCTAAAATATCTCTGTGTGAGCCCACATTGAACTGCACTGAATAGGTATGAAACTGGGAGAGTTTTCCTTTTATTTGGTGCAGATTTCACATTTCTATTGTCTCTTGTTGCTTTCCTGTGACCAGTCAAAAGTGCACCATGACTTTACGGACACACTGTACATATATACAAATTTTATTTATAAAGACTATGCCAAGCCAACGTAGTTTTTCTTTTCAGAAAGAAACATATCAAACATCATTAGACTATGATTCAAACTAAATAATTTATTTAACCTAACTATGAAAACAAATTAACTCATTACATTATTAGGCTATTTAGGAAAACTGTTCTATATAATAATTCTACATTTGTTTCAATTTAGGCTTAGATCTCTTAATGAATAACTATTTCTAGTCTCAGCAAGAAAGTTCCCCCTACTAGCCAATACATCATAATTGTTGAGTTGACTGATAATGGCAAGATGAATTGAGATTACTAATAAAAGCATTGTACTGTACAACTTATTAAAATCTAACCATTCAGAGTTTTAGAGCATAGACTAGAACAGTGGTAGTCAACCTAGTCCCTACCGCACACTAGTGGGCATTCCAGCTTTCATGGTGGGCGGTAGCAGAGCAACCAAAGTATAAATAAAAGGATTTAACTATAGTAAGTTGTTTTATAAAGATTTATTAAAAAAAAAAAAAAAGATTTATTTTGTGCCCTGGCCGGTTGGCTCAGTGGTAGAGCGTTGGCTTGGCGTGCGGGAGTCCCGGGTTCGATTCCTGGTCAGGGCACACAGGAGAAGCGCCCATCTGCTTCTCCACCCCTCCCCCTCTCCTTCCTCTCTGTCTCTCTCTTCCCCTCCCACAATCGAGGCTCCATTGGAGCAAAGTTGGCCCGGGCGCTGAGGATGGCTCCATGGCCTCTCCCTCAGGCGCTAGAATGGCTCTGGTCGTAACACAGCAACGCCCCAGATGGGCAGAGCATCGCCCCCTGGTGGGCATGCTGGGTGGATCCTGGTCAGGCGCATGCAGGAGTCTGTCTGACTGCCTCCCTGTTTCCAACTTCAGAAAAATACAAAAAAAAAAAAAAAAGATTTATTTTGCCAAACTTAGCGAAAATCCAACATAAAGTACTTCGTAAGTAATTATTATTATATGCTTTAACTTGCTGTAAGTCTCCTTTATAAATTTTATAAAGTAAAGTTACTTCCCTACTTTATAAATCACCATTACTGTGGAACCAGTGAGCGGTTAGAAAATGTTACTACTAACAGAGATACAAAAGTGGGCGGTAGGTATAAAAAGGTTGGCTACCCCTGAACTAGAATGTGAGAGTCCTAACATAGCAAAATAATAAGAACCAAACCCAAGAAAAGTTCAACAAAAAAGACCTTGGCCCTGGCCAGTTGGCTCAGCAGTAATTCAGGCGCAAGCAGGAGTCTGTCTGACTGCCTTCCCTCTTCTAACTTCATAAAAATACAAAAATAAAAAGACCTCTCAGCCTTTTTTGGCTGTTATAACTTTTTTAAGCTTTAAAAATTTTTTTTATTTTAGGGAGTGGAGGGGAGGCAGAGAGATAGACTCCCACATGCACCCTGACCGGGATCCACCCTGCACGCCCACTAGGGGGTGATGATGCTCTGCCCATCTGGGGCCATGCTCCATTGCTCAGCAAGGAACCATTTTTTAGTGCCTGAGGCAGAGGCCACGCAGCCATCCTCAGCACCCCAGGCCAGCTTGCTTGAACCAACTGAGTCATAGCTGCAGGAGGGGGAGAGAGAGAGAGAGAAAGAGGGGGGGGAGGGGTAGAGAAGAAGATGGTTGCTTCTCCTGTGTGCTGTGACTGAGAATTGAACCCAGGGCATCCACAGGCCGGTCTGATGCTCTACCACTGAGCCAACCAACCAGGGCATGTAATTAAGTTCTTAAACCAATACAATGATAAAAAAATTTTTTTAATAGTTGGTCCTAGAACTACTTTTAACTTCAATAACACAAAAGACATTGAGTTTTTAAACAGTCAAGATATTTAGGAAAACTCTTACCACTTGAATAAGGAATTCTACTGGAAAACCACCTAATGTTTCAGTGTCAGAGCCTGAAATCTTACTTCTCCAAGGTGATGGTCCTAATAAAGGATCACTATCCTATGGGAATAAAAAGAAGTCATTTAACTACTGACTGTTCAAAAGGAAGTATCTTATATTCAGATAAAGAGTAAATTCCATTATAATTAATATTATACTAAAAATCCTACAAAAAATATTTCCAGAGTTGAAGCTATTATTTACTTATTTTATTTAAAATCTGACAATTCAAAATAATGTGGGCATATCTTGATGTTGCAGTAATACTGTGTATTTCATAAAAACATAGTTCACATTGATAATAATCATTTAAATTACAGATGACATTTTTAAGATGTTACCGTAATCGGTGATGGGAGAAGAGGAGGGTAATGTGACCGTGGAGGAGTCATAAGAAATCGAGAAGGCCGCTGTTTTTGTCCAAAGGCAGCAATTGGCATTGTCTCATGAGGCTCATTACTCTTTGGGAAAAGAGAAAAGTCCGTAAGACTTGTAGAACTTTGCCAATCACTTTAGCCTTATAAACATATTTCTGCATGATATACACGAGCTAACATGCTATGATTTATCAGAGAATAAATATATTGCCCTGGCCGGTTGGCTCAGTGGTAGAGCGTCGGCCTGGCGTGTAGAAGTCCCGGGTTCGATTCCCGGCCAGGGCACACAGGAGAAGCGCCCATCTGCTTCTCCACCACTCCCCCTCTCCTTCCTCTCTGTCTCTCTCTTCCCCTCCCGCAGCCGAGGCTCCATTGGAGCAAAGATGGCCTGGGCACTGGGGATGGCTCCTTGGCCACTGCCCCAGGCACTAGAGTGGCTCTGGTCGCAACAGAGCGACGCCCTGGAGGGGCAGAGCATCGCCCCCTGGTGGGCAGAGCGTCGCTCCCTGGTGGGTGTGCCGGGTGGATCCCGGTCGGGCACATGTGGGAGTCTGTCTGACTGTCTCTCCCCGTTTCCAGCTTCAGAAAAATACAAAAAATTAAATAAATTATATATATATATATATATATATATATATATATATATATATATATATATTATCCTACAAAGATCAAAGAGCTAGAACTTAAGTCAGAGCATAAAAATACTACTTTGCTACCAAAAGGTTGAACCCACAAAACAGAAAAATTAAGAAAAACACCAAAAGATCAAAAGAGAAGATTAAAGATTAATTTTGAGTGTTATATGGCCACCCTTGGTTGTCTCTGTGTTAAAGATTATCTGATATTACTTACTGTAAAGTCAACTTTCTGTCCAGAGAGAAATATTTAGGCAATCTCATAAAGGAAATTACACTGATGAAAGAAATAGTAATTTTCCTTTTTTGAAAAGGGAGGTTGAAAAATTTCATTCTTTAATGAAAACTAAGATGTACTATGTTCTATATTTAGTCTAATTTCTTTCTCTTATTTGTCCTCTCCAAAAATTGTTTGATAAGGAAACCCTTACAAAAAAGAGTCATAATTTTTAAAAACAATGTATCAGAAAAGGAAGATTCTTCTATTTCTGCACTAAGGAGATAAAGAAATTTTGATTTTCACTACAAGTTTATAAACCTTAAAAATCACATTTATCAGCCCTGGCCAGCTTGGTCAGTGGATAGAGCATCAGCCCAGCATGCAGAAGTCCTGGGTTTGATCCTTGGTCAGGGCACACATGAGAAGCAACCATCTGCTTCTCTTTCCCCTCTCACAGCCAATGGCTCAATTGGTTTGAGCGTCTGCCCTGGGTGCTGAGGATAGCTCAGTTGATTTGAGCATCGGCCCCAGATGGAGGTTGACAGGTGGATCCTGGTTGGGGTGCATGTGGGTGTCTATCTCCCTTCCTCTCACTTAGAAAGTAAAACCACTTTATGCCTGGGCTGTGGTGGCATAGTGGATGAAGCGTCAACCTGGAATGCTGAGGTCACTGGTTTGAAACCTTGGGCTTGACCGGTCAAGGCACTTACAACAAGCAATCAATGAACAACTAAAGTGAAGTGATACTTCTTGCTCTACCCACTCCCCATAACATCAATAAATAAAATCTTTTAAAAAAGGCCAAAAAACATGTTTATAACAAAGAAATGATAAAAGGGAGGCTAAAGGTGAACAATTTTCATAATGCTTAGAGGGAAATGATTGTTATAAAAAGTTTGTTATTCACTTTTTAAAAACTCTTAGATTGCAGAGATTTAGCAGTTCTTAAAATTAATTTATTAGAAAGGTGCATAGCCTGACCAGGCAGTGGCGCAGTGGGTAGAGGATTGGCCTGGGATGCAGAAGACCCAGGTTCAAAACCCTGAGGTCTCTGGCTTGAGCGTGGGATCATAGACATGACCCCATGGTTGCTGGCTTGAGCAAGGGGTCACTGGCTTGGCTGCAGCCTCCTGGTCAAGGCACATATGAGAAAGCAATCAATGAAGAACTAAGGTGCTGCAATGAAGAATTGATGCTTCTCATTTCCCCCCTTCCTGTCTGTCTGTCCCTATTTGTCCCTCTCTCGCTAAAAAACCAAAAAACAAAAGGGCGTATAATTTTTATGACATTGCTACATCAAGCACAATTATGAAATAATAATGGCCCAGTAGTTTAATGGACTGTATCAAAAATTCAAAGGATCTAAATTCTAGTCTCAGCCTGTCAGGAAACCAGTTCTAGAGCTTTGACTGAATTACTAATGTCTCAGTTTAATCATGCAAAAAATGGGGATAATTAACCCCTGCCCTAAATAATTCTGAGGATAAAACAGGAGAACAAATCTGAAAGTGCACAATGTTAGTTCACTTACTTCATACTTTAGAAATCATTTTGCAGGAAGACTGTACTTTAACAAAACATCTGAAATGAAAGTGTTGTGTAGATAAAGATTATCTAATCAGGAGTGATCATTTATGTCACACTAAAGTGCTATGTGGTTATGGTACAACAGAGAAATGCTAAATCCTCAAAAATGTGGAAGACTTAAGTACAGTTCTACCCCAGGAGTCCAGCAGGCAGGACTTGGAACCTCTTAGGATCTTCTCCTCTGTGACCTGAAACCTTGATTCTATGACACAGCACAATCTCTAAGAAAATCCTACATAACATATTTAATAGGCATAATATACAAATATAGTTTGAAATACTTACAAGAACTTCATAGTCAGGGATAGTATGGGTTCCAAGCCCCGCCCTGTCAAAAGTTACTCTGTAAGTAGCATTAAGAGTATCCACAGCATCTATTTGTCCAGTGAACAGACCATCATGAACACCACGTAATCGTGCTGAGAAAAAAAACAAAAAAGGCATTATGATGTTTGAAAGATACAAAAACGTCAAATATAAAACTACTCCAAGCATGTAATTAAAAATGGAGAAAGTACAGTATTGTCTATTATAGTTTCAAAAAAATTACATACTTTATTTTCAGTTTGGAGAAACAAAAAAAAAAAATTGAAACAATAAACAAAACTATAAACAACAATCCTTATTTTGATATATAAATGAAATATATATCTACCAAACTAAAAAGAAAATATTTTTAAACCATTGCTCTAAACTCTGAACTGAAAAAATAAATTAACAAAAGAACTTTGGTTATTATGTGAATGAGTGAAACAGGTGCAGTTCAACTTAATAAAGAAGACAAGCATTCTTGGAAGAAAAGAATGTATATACTAGGCCTGAGACCACTATTCTTAGAAAGGCCTGCCTGCAAGGTTGGCATTTGGGAACTTGAATTTTAAGTGTTCCTGTACTAATAAAGGTGGTTTCCTGTGCCTATGCTGTTTGTGAAAACAATGTGATTTATGCTGTACACCTGCTTATCCTTGGGAGTCTGGAATTTCAGTATGTGCTACACAAGGGTGCCCACATGACCAGCCCCCAGGAAAGACTTGGGTACTAAATCTCTAACAAGTTATTTTGGTAGACAACACCTCATGTTATTACAACTTGCTGCTGGAAGTATGTCCCGTGTGCACTATAGAACGGGGACTGTTGGAAGCTTGCATAGTTTTCTCTAGACTTCCGTCCTACGCATCTTTCCTTTCTGCTAGTATAGCTTTGTATCCTTCTCTTTAACAAGCCAAACCATGAGTGCTGAGCATGCTCAATCTTTCCAGTGCATCACAAAACTCAGGGGTAGGCCCTGGCCGGTTGGCTCAGTGGTAGAGCGTCGGCCTGGCGTGCAGGAGTCCCAGGTTCGATTCCCGGCAGGGCACACAGGAGAAGCACCCATCTGCTTCTCCACCCCTCCCCCTCTCCTTCCTCTTTGTCTCTCTCTTTCCCTCCCACAGCCGAAGCTCCATTGGAGCAAAGATGGCCCGGGCGCTGAGGATGGCTCTGTGGCCTCTGCCTCAGGCGCTAGGATGGCTCTGGATGCAACAGAGCGACGCCCCAGAGGGGCAGAGCATCGCCCCCTGGTGGGCATGCCGGGTGGATCCCGGTCAGGCACATGCGGGAGTCTGTCTGACTGCCTCCCTGATTCCAACTTTGGAAAAATGCAAAAAAAAAAAACCCAAAACCTCAGGGGTAGCTTTAAGGACCCCTCACAAAGATGCATTTTTGTGTCACTATTAGTTAAATCCAATCTGAAATAATATCAGGAAAATCCAAGCAAGTACCCAGCACTAGTGAAAAATATAACAATAGCACTTAAGACATCAAACTAGGCAAAGTGACACATTTTATATGGACAAAAAAGTACAATACACAATTTCATTTTATTTTCTTTTTTCTTCTTTTTCCAAGTGAGAAGAGGGGAGATAGAAAGACAAACTCCCATATGTGCCCCAACTGGGATCTACCTGGCAACCCCCATCTGGGGCCAATGCTAAGCCCATCTGGGGCCATGCTTATAATCGAGCTATTTCTAGTGCCTGAGGTGGAGGCTCCATGGAGCAATCCTTAGAGCCTTGGGAAGATGCACTGGAACCAATTGAGCCATGGCTGCAGGAGAGGAGAGAGAGAGAGAAGGGGGAGGAGGAGAGATGGAGAAGCAGATGGTTACCTCTCTCCTGTGTGCTCTGACCAGGAATCAAACCAAAGACTTCCACACACCAGGCTGACGTTCCACTGCTGAGCCAATTGGCCAGGGCCACAATTTCATTTTAATAGAACACAAATATTCAATATAAAACTGTTTAAAAGAATTAATTGATTTAAAAAAACACAATTGGCCCTGGCCAAATAGCTGGGTTGGTTAGAGCATTGTCTCCATATGTCAGGGTTGTGAGTTTGATCCCTAGTCAGGCTACATGCAGGAGCAGGTTGATGTTTGTCTCTCTCTCTCTCTTCCTCTCTCTAAAATCAATAAATAAATTTAAAAAAATAAAAATTAAAGAACACAATTGTAGGAGCCTAAAATACTCTCAGTCTTTTAAAGATCAATTAAGGGGAAAAGTTAACAGGTTTAGAGACTACATAAGTAATAAAGTTGAATAAACAGACATAAATAAAAAAAGGACTTCCAGTTATGGCAACATAAAGAGGTTCGTGATTCTTTTCTGAAAGAGACAAGTATAAACCTGTGTGAGATTGTCAAAGACATCCATTTCGGGGTACTGGAAATAAATCAAATGCAGAAAACAAGAAATGTTCAGTGTTGAAAAACTGCGAGAGCTTTAGGTAAGTCAGTAGTCTTTTTGCATGAGGCTATTCACAACTCCACCATCACCACCAACTTGGTTAGTGAAAATAGTTTTACTAGTCTAATGGCTGGTCATGAAAACCAGCAGTGTTGTTCCATGGTGACCAGTAGGTTAAAAATCTGTGACTGCCCATTAAAAGTGGTATACTCAATCAGGAAAGAATAAGAAATACTAACAGCTTTTGTAAGTTCACAGAGTAATCCTGGCTGAGGTGAGTGGCAAAATAGCCAGAAATTTAACAGGGAGATCATGGCAAGCAGAGAGCCATAAAAGGGCTGAAGTAAGCTCTCCATAAATCCCTGGATAACTGGAAAGCTATGTGGATGGGTGGGGAATACCTACGAGAGTCTGGTAAAAAGTAAAAGTTAAGGCTCCCTTTCCTCCAGAAAATATCCCCTGACTAATCTAACCATTTTTCAAACCCTTTCAGTACAATCACTAACCCACCCACTCTCTTAACACCTTGCTATTTCTTGTACTACTTAAGTTGTGATTAGTATGCCAAATTCTTGAAGATTAACTTACACTTGGTTTTGGTGGTAATTTCCCTCCACGTTATAACTAAAGTGAATATACAGAACCACATCTATAAATTGATAAAATTTATACCCTTATGAAATTTTGAGCAAACTACCTAGTGAATAATATAGTCTTATTGAGTCATTAGAAATGGACTATTTCTACACCCAGGGATCTTGAGAACAATGGTGTTTGTAGATTACCCAAAAAGATTGCTCAGAAAAGGAAAGTAATTAATGTGGAAGCAAAATTAGAATGTAAAAATTTTGAAATTTAATTCACAGATGAAGAAACAGTAAGCTCTACAGTATACTCCTGTAGAATTACAGTTTAAGTTTTCTAAACTTAAAAGCCATTTCTCTAATAGAGGTTATTTTGGAGCATTATTACAAGTCAAAATATTAATAAGCTAATCTTCACTAACCTGTAACTTTGGTTCCAATAACAAGGGGCAAAGGAATCTCATCTGGGAGATCTTTGAATTGTGAAAGATCCGCAACTTTCCTTTGTTGTAAGAGCCGAATTTTTTGCCGTTTCTGTTTTAATGCTGATCTCTCTTCCTCAAAAAAGGCAGAAGAACATCTGGAATAAATTACAAAAATCATATAAAACTTTAACTATCCTATACAAAATCTTCAAATCAGATGATCCATTTCATTGTTCCCTTTCTTCCTCTCTTTCGAGTATTGCATTTCAAAATGGGTTCTTGCCCTGGCCGGTTGGCTCAGTGGTAGAGCATCGGTCTGGCATGCAGGAGTTCTGGGTTCGTTTCCCAGCCAGGACACACAGGAGAAGCGCCCATCTGCTTATCCACCCCTCCCCCTCACCTTCCTCTCTGTCTCTCTCTTCCCTTCCCGCAGCCAAGGCTCCATTGGAGCAAAGTTGGCCCGGGCCCTGAGGATGGCTCCATGGCCTCTGCCTCAGGCACTAGAATGGCTCTGGTCGTAACACAGCAATGCCCCAGATGGGCAGAGCATCGCCCCCTGGTGGCATGCCGGTGGATCCCGGTCGGGTGCATGTGAGAGTCTGTCTGACTGCCTCCCTGTTTCCAACTTCAGAAAAATACAAAAAAAAAAAAATGGGTTTTTGCCTGACCAGGCGGTGGCACAGTGGATAGAGTGTCAGACTGGGATGCCGAGGACCCAGCTTTGAGACCCCGAGGTCCCCAGTTTGAGCGCGGGCTCATCTGGCTTGAGCAAAGCTCACCAGCTTGGACCCAAGGTTGCTGGCTCAAGCAAGGGGTTACTCAGTCTGCTGTAGCCCCACGGTCAAGGCACATATGAGAAAGCAATCAATGAACAACTAAGGTGTCGCAATGAAAAACTAATAATTGATGCTTCTTATCTCTCACCGTTCCTGTCAGTCTGTCCCTATCTATCCCTCTCTCTGATCTATCCCTCTCTCTGACTCTCTGTCTCTGTAATACATACATACATACATACATACATACATACATACATACATACATAAGGGTTCTTAGAAATAATCGATTCTGCCCTGGTTGGAGCATTGTCCAGAAACACCAACTTTGCAGGTTCGATCCTCAGTTGGGCACATACAGGAAGCACCCAATGAATGAACAACTAAGTGGAACAATAAATGACTGCTTCTCTCTCTCTTTCCCCCTTCCTCTCTGTCTCTCTAAAGGCTATTAATAAGTGAACATAGTTAAAAAAGATAGGTTTAGGTCATGAATCCAGCAACGTTCACTGGATGTTTTGATTAAATGGACTGGTACATTCCTTTGTTGTTTCAGCTAGCTTAAATAAGAGTATATATGACTTATAACACTGTATTGCATTGACTTTTATTTTTGTCCTATCAAAAACAACTATTGTGAGACAAGATGGCAATGGAGTAGGCGGATGTACCAACTTCCACCTCCCAGAACCAAAGTGGATTACAAACTAAGTTTAAGAACCATCATCTGGAAAAACATACTTTGGACTAAACTAAGAGGACTCTTCAACCAAGGAACACTGAAGAAGCCACACTGAGACTGGTAGGAAAAGCAGAAACGCGGAGAGGGCTGCCCAGCTCCCTGGAGCGAACGGCAGCCGGGAGAGACTCGCGTGGCAGGAAGTGAGTTTAGCAGAGAGGGGAGGGTCCTGAGTCCCAGAAACAAAGCCCCCGCCTGCAGCCCCAGAGCTTAGAACAGGCGTATGGACAGTATTTAGCTGGAAACAAGTCAGGATACTGTTTGTGAGAAAGAGACTGATTTCTCAGACCCAGGTTTCTTCTTAAAGGGACCGCGCAGAAAACGTCTCTCACAACCACTCACCAGAGGCTCCGGGGGACAGGGAGAGAGGAGAGGACCAGAACAGCGGGAAGAGAGTGTAATCTAGGAGGCACAGGGAGAAACACTTTGAGGGACAATGACCCTAACCCCTGGGAAGAGTCACTCCCCAAATCTGAAGTGAATATTTCCCCTGGAAACAGCAATATCAACAAAGGGAAGCAGGACACCAGTGAAACAAGCTCTCCTGTGGTGTAGGAGCACAGCCTTGCCCTGACCGTGGAACTGAGGCTTGTGGCCTGACACAGAAGCCGGCTCCACCTGCTGGGGTGGAGCCAAAAGCCCAGAACAGGCGAAGTCCGCTACTGAGTGTGGGCATGCAGTACCGCCCAGCCTGTGGAGCCAAGGCTTGCAGCTGTCCCACGAGCACGCTCCTCCTGCAGGTGCAGAGCGAAAGCCCAGAATCAGGTGGAGACCCACAGCTGAGCAAAGGTGCTCACCCCTGCCCTCAGGATCAAGCATAATGCCACCCGCGGGGGTGGGGCGAAGGCCAAGTCCACCTAGGCTTGTATACCCAAGCACGTGATCACAGACACTCCCGTGAAGGAAAGGCAGAAATCACAGCAACAGCTCCAGTGGGCAGGCACCAGAAACGCCCATACCCGAACACCCTAGGCAGCAACAGCAGAGGGGGTGGCGGGCCTGCAGACAGACCACATCTAGGGAACACAGAGGCCACACCCAGTGGACTCCAGTGGCCAAAACCTTCTTTTACACAGACAAAATAAGAAGGCAGAGAAATGTAACACAAATGAATCAAGAGAAATCCCCAGAAAAGGACCTGAATGAGTCAGATATAACCAAATTACCAGATGCAGAGTTTAAAATAACAATTGTTAGGATGCTCAAAGATATTAGAACAACAATAGATGGTCATTATGAATACCTAAATAAAAAGATAGCAAATATAAAAAAGGACAATGAAATAATAAAAAAGAATCAGTCAGAAATGACAAATACAATATCAGAAATGAAGAACACAATGGAAGGAATTAAAAGCAGGATGGATGAAGCTGAGAATCAAATCAGCAAGTTAGAGGACAAGATAAATGAAGGCACGGAAGCAGAGCAGAAAAAAAAAAAGACTCAAAAAGTCTGAGGAAACTCTAAGAGAGCTCTGTGACAACATGAAGAGAGATAACATCCGCATCATAGGGGTACCTGAAGAAGAAGAGAAAGAACAAGGGATGGAGACTTTGTTCAAACATATCATGGCTGAAAACTTCCCTCAATTAAGGCAGGAAAACATCTCACAAGTTCAAGAAGGACAGAGAACTCCATTAAAGAGAAACCCAAAGAAATCAACACCAAGACACATCATAATTAAAATATCAAAGCTAAGTAATAAAGAGAAAATATCAAAAGCTGCTAGAGAAAAAAAGACTATCACCTACAAAGGAGCCCCCAGAAGGATGCCTTCCGACTTCTCAACAGAAACACTTGAGGCCAGAAGGGAATGGCAAGAAATATTCAAAGTAATGCAGAGCAAGAGCCTACAACCAAGACTACTTTATCCAGCAAAGCTATCATTTAAAATTGAAGGAGAAATAAAAAGCTTTCCAGACCAAAAAAAACCTCAAGAAATTCACTATAACCAAACCAGTGCTGCAAGAAATGCTAAGGGGCCTGTTGTAAACAGATCAAAAGAGAAAAAGAATATAGCAAAAGAGGAATACAGCTTTAAAGAATAAAAATGGCAATAAACAACTACATATCAATAATAACCTTAAATTTAAATGGATTAAATGATCCAATCAAAAGAAGCAGGGTAAGCTGCGTGGATAAGAAAACAGGACCCATACATATGCTGTCTACAAGAGACACACCTTAAAACAAAAGATGCACATAGACTGAAGATAAAAGGATGGAAAAAGGCCCTAGCCGTTTGGCTCAGTGGTAGAGCATCAGCCTGGCATGCAGAACTCCTGGGTTCAATTCTTGACCTGGGACAGAGAGGAAGGAGAGGCGCCCATCTGCTTCTCCACCCCTCCCCCTCTCCTTCCTCTCTGTCTCTCTCTTCCCCTCCCGCAGCCAAGGCTCCATTGGAGCAAAGTTGGCCCGGGCGCTGAGAATGGCTCTGTGGCCTCTGCCTCAGGTGCTAGAATGGCTCTGGTCACAACAGAGCGATGCCCCAGATGGGCAGAGCATCGCCCCCTTGTGGGCATGCCGGGTGGATCCCAGTCGGACGCATGTGAGAGGGAGTCTGTCTGACTGCCTCTCCGTTTCCAACTTCAGAAAAATACACAAAAAAAAAATGGATGGAAAAAAATATTTCACGCAAATGGAAATGAAAAAAAAGCTGGGGTAGCAATACTTATATCAGACAAAATGGAGTTTAAAACAAAGGCTATAGTAAGAGATAAAGAAGGTCACTACATAATGATAAAGGGAGCAATCCAACAGGAAGATATAACCATTATAAATATCAACACACCTAATATAGGAGCACCTAAATATATAAAGTAGACTTTGATGGATTTAAAGGGCAAGATCAACAGCAATACTATAATAGTAGGGGATTTCAATACCCCACTAACATCACTAGATAGATCCTCAAGAAAGAAAATTAACAAAGAAACAGCAGACTTAAAGGACATACTAGATCAACTCAATTTAATAGATATCTTCAGAATATCTAAAGCAGCAGAATATACATTCTTTTCAAGTGCTCATGGTACATTCTCTAGAACAGACCACATGTTAGGGCACAAAAGTGACCACAAATTTAAGAAGATTGAAATCACATCAAGCACTTTCTCTGATCACAATGGCATGAAACTAGAAATCAACCACAACAGAAAAACTGAAAAATACTCAAACACTTGGAAACTAAATAGCATGTTATTAAATAACAAATGGGTTAACAATGAGATCAAAGAAGAAATTTAAAAATTCCTAGAAATGAATGATAATGAGCATACAACTCAAAATTTATGGGACACAGCAAAAGCAGTCCTGAGAGGGAAGGTCATAGCATTACAGGCATATCTTAAGAAGCTAGAGAAAGCTCAAATAAACAACTTGACTCTGCATCTAAAAGAACTAGAAAAAGAACAGCAAGTAAAGCCCAGAGGTAGTATAAGGAAGGAAATAATAAAGATCAGAGCAGAAATAAATGACGTAGAGGCTAAAGAAACAATACAGAGGATCAATGAAACCAGGAGCTGATTCTTTAAAAAGGTAAACAAGATCGATGAACTTTTAACCAGACTCACCAAGAAAAAAAGAGAGGACTCAAATAAATAAAATTAGAAATGAGAGTGGAGAAATAACAACTGACACAACAGAAATACAAAATATTGTAAGAAAATACTATGAAGATCTGCATGCCAAAAAAATAGACAACCTAGATGAAATGGACAAATTCCTTGAAACATATAATCTTCCAAAAATTAATCTGGAAGAATAAGAAAACCTAAACAGACCAATTACAACAAATGAGACTGAAACAGTTAAAAGAAAATCCTGGGCTTGATGGCTTCACAAGTGAATTCTACCAAATATTCAAAGAAATAACTCCTATCCTTCTCAAGCTATTTCAAAAAATTCAAGAGGAAGGAAGACTTCCAAGCTCCTTTTATGAGGCGAGTATAATTCTGATTCCAAAACCAGGCAAAGACAACACAAAGAAAGAAAATTATAGGCCAATATCCCTGATGAATTTAGATGCTAAAATTCTCAACAAAATATTAGTGAACCGGATCCAGCAATATATGAAAAAAAATCATACACCATGATCAAGTGGGATTTAATCTGGGGAGGCAAGGCTGGTACAATATTTGCAAATCAATCAATGTGATTCATCACATAAACAAAAGGAAGGAGAAAAACCACATGATAATTTCAACAGATGCAGAAAAAGCATTTGATAAAATCCAGCACCCATTCATGATCAAAACTCTCAGCAAAGTGGGAATACAGGAAACATACTTGAACATGATAAAGGCCATCTATGACAAACCCATAGCCAACATCATACTCAATGGGCAAAAATTAAAAGCAATCCCCTTAAGATCAGGAACAAGGCAGGGGTGCCCCCTTTTACCACTCTTATTCAACGTAGCTGGAAGTCCTAGCCACAGCAATCAGACAAGAAAAAGAAATAAAAGGCATCCAAATTGGAAAAGAAGAAGTAAAACTATCATTATTTGCAGATGATATAATATTGTATATAGAAAACCCTAAAATCTCAGTCAAAAAACTACTGGACCTGATAAATGAATTCAGCAAGGTGGCAGGATATAAAATTAATACTCAGAAATCAGAGGCATTTTCATACACTAACAATGAACTGTCAGAAAGAGAAATTAAGGAAGCAATCCCCTTCACCATTGCAACAAAAAAATAAAGTACCTAGGAATATATTTAACCAGGGAGATTAAAGACTTGTACTCGGAAAATTATAAAACATTGATAAAAGAAATCAGGAAAGATACAAACAAGTGGAAGCATATATCGTGCTCATGGTTAGGAAGAATAAACATCATTAAAATGTCTATATTACCCAAAGTAATTTATAAATTCAATGCAATACCAATTAAAATACCAATGACTTACTTGAAAGATATAGAACACATATTCCAAAAATTTATATGGAACCAAAAGAGAACATGAATAGCCTTAGCAATCTTGAAAAGGAAGAATAAAGTGGGAGGGATCACACTTCTGGATATCAAATTATACTACAAGGCCATTGTACTCAAAACAGCTTGGTACTGGCATAAGAACAGGCATATAGATCAATGGAACAGAACTGAGAACCCAGAAATAAACCCACACTTTTATGGACAACTGATACTTGACAAAGGAGGTAAAAGCATACATTGGAGTAAAGACAGCTCTTCAACAAATGGTGTTGGGAAAATTGGACAGCTACCTGCAAAAAAATGAAACTAGACCACTAACTTACACCATTCACAAAAATAAACTCAAAATAGATAAAAGACTTAAATGTAAGCCATGAAACCATAAGCATCTTAGAAGAAAACATAGGCAGTAAGCTCTCTGACATCTCTCGCAGCAATATATTGGCCGATTTATCTCCACGGGCAGTGAAATAAAAGACAGGATAAACAAATGGGACTATATCAAACTAAAAAGCATTTGCACAGCTAAAGACAATAAGAACAGAATAAAAAGACAAACTATACAATGGGAGAATATATTTGACAATACGTCTGATAAAGGGTTAATAACCAAAATTTATAAAGAACTTGTAAAACTCAATACCAGGAAGACAAACAATTCAATCAAAAAATGGGCAAAAGAAATGAATAGATACTTCTCCAAAAAGGACATACAGATGGTCAATAGGCATATGAAAAAATGCTCAACATCACTAATCATTAGATAAATGTAAATTAAAACCACAATGAGATATCACCTCACACTAGTCAGAATGGCACTCATCAACAAAACAACACAGAATAAGTGCTGGCGAAGATATGGAGAAGGAAACCCTCCTGCACTGCTTGTGGGAATGCACACTGATGTAGCCACTTTGGAAAACAGTATGGAGAATCCTCAAAAAATTAAAAATCGAACTGCCTTTTGACCCAGCTATACCACTTTTAGGAATATACCCCAAGAACACCATAGTACTGTTTGAAAAGAAGAAATGCACCCCCATGTTTATGGCAGCATTGTTCACGGTAGCGAAGATCTGGAAACAGCCCAAGTGTTTGTCAGTGGACGAGTGGATTAAAAAGCTTTGGTACAGCATGACCAGGCAGTGGCACAGTGGATAGAGCGTCGGACTGGGATGCAGAGGACCCAGGTTCGAGACCCCAAGGTCACCAGCTTGAGCACGGGCTCATCTGGTTTGAGCAAAAGCCCACCAACTTGAACCCAAGGTCGCTGGCTCCAGCAAGGGGTTACTCGGTTTGCTGAAGGCCCGCGGTCAAGGCACATATGCGAAAGCAATCAATGAACTAAGGTGTTGCAACGCGCAATGAAAAACTAATGATTGATGCTTCTCATCTCTCTCTGTTCCTGTCTGTCTGTCCCCGTCTATCCCTCTCTCTGACTCACTCTCTGTCTCTGTAATAAATAAATAAATAAATAAATAAATAAATAAATAAATAAATAAATAAATAAAGCTTTGGTACATATATACTATGGAATACTACTCAGCCATAAGAAATGATGACATTGGATCATTTACAATAACATGGATGGATCTTGATAACATTTTATTGAGCGAAATAAGTAAATCAGAAAAAACTAAGAACTATATGATTCCATATATAGGTGGGACATAAAAATGAGACTCAGAGACATGGACAGGAGTGTGGGGGTTACGAGGTGGAGGGGAGGAGTAGGAGGGGGCTAGGGGAGGGGAGGGGCACAAAGAAAACCAGTTAGAAGGTGACGGAAGACAACTGGACCTTGGGTGATGGGAATGCAGCATAATCAAATGTCAAAATAACCTAGAGATGTTTTCTCTGAACATATGTGCCCTGATTTATTGATGTCCCCCCATTAAAATTAATTTTTTTAAAAATAATAAATTTTAAAAAGATATAATCATTTCTTTTCAAAGTAAATTATCTTTACATCTTAAAAATAGGGTCTCAAAGATACATAAAGAAGTCTAGATTATCCCTTTCTACAAAGCAGAGGGATCTGTTCACATCCTTCGACAAAACTAGCTGAATCCTAGGACTTCTCTTAAAGATAAGTTCAATTTTAATATCCTCTTTGGAAAAACATGACATTTTCCCTGTCACCCAGTTAACATAGAAATATAGAAATTAAAGAGACATGCCACAGTGTAAACTTTTAATTATTCTTTTTGCCTTAAAGTATGAATACTAAATTTACTCTTATCTTTAGAGCCTGTTTTATTTTATTTTCAAATTCTCTGATGAACCAAAGGTATTTAAACATAGGTTTCATGCCACAAAACATATATCCATACAACTACCACAGTGGTTGATAATGAAATACGAAGACATCAATTAGCCCTAAAGGTGTCCTTGTGTCACTTTATTATTCCTACTGTGCATTTCTCCCACTTCTATACTCCCACTTCCCACGCAATCACTGAGCTGCTGTTTTCATCGTGTCTATACTCTAAAATTATATATAAATGAAACCCTCTAGTATGTACTGTCTTGTCAGCCTTCTTTCATGCAGCATAGTTATTCTAAGATTCATCATGTTGTCATGTATCAGTTGTTCATTCTTTTTTACTGGAAAACAATATTCTATGAATGTATCAATTTGTTTATCTATTCACCTGTTGGTGCATGTTTTTTTCTTTTTTGGTTTTGTTTTTTAGCGAGTCACAGACAGAAAGGGAGAGAAATGAGAAGCATCAACTTGTAGTTGTATCACTTTAGTTGTTCATTGATTGTTTCTCATATGTGCCTTGACTGGGGGGCTCAAGCTGAGCCAGTGACCCCTTGCTCAAGCCAGTGACCTTTGGCTCAAGCCAGAGACCTTAGGCTCATGTCGATGATCTCATGCTCAAGCTGGTGACATCGCACTCAAGCCTCAGGGTTTAGAACCTGGGATTTCAGCATCTCAGGTCAATGCTCTACCCACTGTGCTACCTAACACCAGCCAGGCCAGCAAGATCATCTCTTTTATCCCCTATCTTAAGGGTCTTTTTTTTTTTTTTTTTTGTATTTTTCTGAAGTGAGAAGCAGGAGGCAGAAAGATAGACTCCTGCATGCGTACAACCGGGATCCACCCGGCAAGCCCACTAGGGGGTGATGCTCAGCCCACCCGGTCCATTGCTCCATTGCAACCTGAGACTTTCTAGCACCTGAAGTGGAGGCCATGGAGCCATCCTCAGCACCCGGGCCAACTTTGTTCCAATGGAGCCTTGGCTGTGAGAGGAGAAGAGAGAGAGAAAAAGGAGAGGGGGAAGGGTGGAGAAGCAGATGGGCACTTCTCCTGTGTGCCCTGGCCAGGAACTAAACCCATGACTTCCACACGCCAGGCGGATGCTCTAGCACTGAGCCAGCTGGCCAGGGCCAACGGTCTTTTAAAAGATTGTTTTTGGCCTGACCAGGCAGTGGCGCAGTGGATAGAGCATCGAACTGGGATGCAGAGGACCCAGGTTCGAGACCCCGAGGTCGCCAGCTTGAGCATGGGCTCATCTGGTTTGAGCAAAAGCCCACCAGCTTGAACCCAAGGTCGCTGGCTCCAGCAGGGGTTACTCGGTCTGCTGAAGGCCCACGGTCAAGGCACATATGAGAAAGCAATCAATGAACAACTAAGGTGTTGCAATGTGCAATGAAAAACTAATGAGCCTGACCAGGCGGTGGCACAGTGGATAGAGCGTTGGACTGGGATGCTGAGGACCCAGGTTAGAGACCCCGAGGTCACCAGCTTGAGCGTGGGCTCATCTGGTTTGAGCAAAAAGCTCACCGGCTTGGACCCAAGGTCTCTGGCTCAAGCTAGGGGTTACTCGGTCTGCTGAAGGCCTGTGGTCAAGGCACATATGAGAAAGCTATCAATGAACAACTAAGATGTTGCAATGCGCAACGAAAAACTAATGATTGATGCTTCTCATCTCTCCGTTCCTGTCTGTCTGTCCCTGTCTATCCCTCTCTCTGACTCTCTCTCTGTCTCTGTAAAAAAAACAAACAAACAAAAAATGGCCTGACCTATGGTGGCGCAGTGGATAAAGCGTCGACCTGGAAATGCTGAGGTCGCCGGTTCAAAACCCTGGGCTTGCCTGGTCAAGGCACATATGGGAGTTGATGCTTCCAGCTCCTCCCCCCCTTCTCTCTCTCTGTCTCTCCTCTCTCTCTGTCTCTCCCTCTCCTCTCTAAAATGAATAAATAAATAAAAAAATAAAAATAAAAAAAAAGAAATTAGAACCATCTTAAAAAAAAAAACAACAAAAAAACAAAAAAACAAAAAACTGATTGATGCTTCTCATCTCTCTCCGTTCCTGTCTGTCTGTCCCTGTCTATCCCTCTCTCTGACTCATTCTGTCTCTGTAAAAAATAAGTAAAATAAAAAAAAAGATTGTTTTTATTTTTCAAGCAAGATCATTTTAATATAAAGGGTAAAAGAAAATACAGTATTTTTTGCTCCATAAGATGCACCTGACCATAGGGTTTTAAGGAGGAAAATAAGAAAAAAAAATATTCTGAACCAAATGATGTGTCAAAATATTTAATAAAATACTGTATTTTTCACTCCATAAAATGCATGGGCATATTTCCCTCCACTTTTTTTTTTGGGGGGGGGAGTACGTTTTATGGAGCAAAAAATACGGTATTACTAATTCAAATAAAATTTATCTTTGTATTCCATCACTATCTCCAGAATTCATTAAAACTAATTTCCATTTCTCCTTGTACAAATAACTATTATTTCCAGGACCTCCTTAAATTATCCCACCATTTAAAATTTAAAAAATCTTGCACGTACTCTGACTAGGCAGGTAGACCAATATGAGAACTAATTCTGAAAATATTTCAAGATTCCAATCAAAAGTAATAGAAGGCTTTGGAATGTGTTAGAAAGCAGAATAACACTGGGAAAGGAAAAGTAATTTCACATGAAAATTCTCAAAAACAAACATATTAGATATATTCACTTGGTTGGTTTTTTTCTCTTTTTTTAAAATTTTAATTTATTATGCTTACATAGATTCTAGTGTCCTCCCCAAATGCATCCCCCCTCCCCTGTGTTCCCCACAACATCCCCTTTCCCCCCCTCCCCAAAACACCCCCCCTTTCCCTCCAGGATATGCTTTTCTGCTCTCTATAACATTATGTGTGTATAATTTCACCAATCTCTTTCCCTTTTCTGATCCCTATCAACCCCTTTCCCTCTGACCACTATCCCTCTGGACCCTTTGATCCTGCCTCTGTCTCTATTCCATTTCTCAGTTCATATTGTTTATTGGATTCCTCAAATGAGTGAGATCATATGATATTTTTCTTTCTCTGCCTGTTTTATTTCACTTAACATAATAGTTTCCAGGTCCATCCATGTTGTCGCAAAAGGTAAGATTTCCTTCTTTTTCATGGCCCCATAGTATTCTATTGTGTATGTGTACCACTGCTTTTTTTTTTTTTTTGTATTTTTCTGAAGCTGGAAACGGGGAGAGACAGTCAGACAGACTCCCGCATGCGCCCGACCGGCATCCACCCGGCACGCCCACCAGGGGCGATGCTTTTTCCCACCAGGGGGCGATGCTCTGCCCCTCTGGGGGTTGCTCTGTCACAACCAGAGCCACTCCAGCGCCTGGGGCAGAGGCCAAGGAACCATCCCCAGTGCCCAGGCCATCTTTGCTCCAATGGAGCCTCGGCTGCGGGAGGGGAAGACAGAGACAGAGAGGAAGGAGAGGGGGAGGGGTGGAGAAGCAGATGGGCGCTTCTCCTGTGTGCCCTGGCCGGGAATCGAACCCGGGACTTCTGCACGCCAGGCCGACGCTCTACCACTGAGCCAACCGGCCAGGGCTTGTACCACTGCTTTTTAATCCATTTGTCCACTGAAGAACACTTGGGCTGTTTCCAGATCTTGGCTATTGTAAACAACACTGCCATAAACATAGGGGTACATTTCTTCTTTTGAATCATTGATATGGTGTTCTGGGAAAATATTCTTAAAAGTAGGATAGCTGGGTCAAAAGGCAGTTCCATTTTTAATTTTTTGAGGAATCTCCATACTGTTTTCCACAGTGGCTGCCCCAGTCTGCATTCCCACCAGCAGTGCAGGAGGGTTCCCTTTTCTCCACAGCCTCGCCAGCACTTATTCTGTGTTGTTTTGTTGATGAGCGCCATTCTGACTGGAGTGAGGTGGTATCTCATTGTGGTTTTAATTTGCATTTCTCTAATGACTAGTGATGTATCCCTAGAGAACTAAATGAGCCAATCATATAAATTCTGTTTTTGAGCACCCACTAACAGCCAGGCTCTCTACTAAACAGTCCTTCCTATATGGGGCCTGGTTCACTATAATACTTACTGTTTTCCAGGCAGAACCCTTTTAAAGAGGTTGAGGAAGGGCAATGGCCACTTACTGACCGCCTACTGTGTGCCTGAAAACTCTCCTATCAGCCATCTCCTGAATCACCCCATTAGGTTGGCGCTGGGATGACCCAATTACACAGATAGGGAAACCAAGGGTTGGAGACCTTCCGCCACCCCTAAGATGGAAAATGCTATCCCCTCGCCCCAGGGAAGGCTGAGGCCAAGGGTCAGAACCCAGCCATCCGGCCAGGGGCCAGCCTGCAGACCGACGTCCTATGGCCCCACCCAGCCATCCGTGCCCACCTGATATGTGGCGGGGCCGGGAGGCTGTGCAGTCCCCTCCGCTCGCCCCAGCCCTAGTCCCGGCCGGTCCATCAACAATGCTCGCTCTTTTGATTTGTTTTTATATAAAGTAAAATATGTACTAAACACTTTGAGGAAGGCTCTTGAAGTGATAAAGAGAAGTGTCGCCCTGGCCGGTTGGCTCAGTGGTAGAGCGTGGGCCTGGCGTGTGGGGCACCCGGGTTCGATTCCCAGCCAGGGCACACAGGAGAAGCGCCCATTTGCTTCTCCACCCCCCCCCCCTTCCTCTCTGTCTCTCTCTTCCCCTCCTGCAGCCAATGCTCCATTGGAGCAAAGATGGCCCGGGCTCTGGGGATGGCTCCTTGGCCTCTGCCCCAGGTGCTCGAGTGGCTCTGGTCACGGCAGAGCGACGCCCCGGAGGGGCAGAGCATCGCCCCCTGGTGGGCAGAGCGTAGCCCCTGGTGGGCGTGCCGGGTGGATCCCGGTTGGGCGCACGCGGGAGTCTGTCTGACTGTCTCTCCCTGTTTCCAGCTTCAGAAAAATACAAAAAAAAAAAAAAGTGTCATGAAAGATAATAACCATGTACATAACCTTATAGCCTCATTAAATACTTTTTAGTACATTCCTAAATATTTTTTGGAACACAGTAGGATATATTTAATTACATATAACAAAATTATATTCAAAGCCTGTGATGTGAACAAAACTGAAATTGCACATTTAATTATAAGATATGTAAGTATAAAAAGCCCTTATTTTAAAGTTGGTTAATAGAACATATTTAACATATAATTAATTATTCTGAAAACATGTTTTAGTACTAGTCCTCTGGAAGATTAAAGAAAAAGTTAATGGGCCCTGGCCGGTTGGCTCAGCGGTAGAGCGTTGGCCTGGCATGCGGGGGACCCGGGTTTGATTCCCAGCCAGGGCACATAGGAGAAGCGCCCATTTGCTTCTCCACCCCCCCTCTCCTTCCTCTCTGTCTCTCTTTTCCCCTCCCGCAGCCAAGGCTCCATTGGAGCAAAGATGGCCCGGGCGCTGGGGATGGCTCCTTGGCCTCTGCCCCAGGTGCTAGAGTGGCTCTGGTCGCAGCAGAGCGACGCCCCGGAGGGGCAGAGCATCGCCCCCTGGTGGGCAGAGCGTTGCCCCTGGTGGGCGTGCCGGGTGGATCCCGGTCGGGCGTATGTGGGAGTCTGTCTGACTGTCTCTCCGTTTCCAGCTTCAGAAAAATACAAAAAAAAAAAAAAGAAAAAGTTAATGTAGTAATGACACTACCAACTTATTGATTTTAAACAAAACATTGTTACCTTCGTGGTTTTCCCATAAGCCGCCTGATTTTTCCCCATTCTACTCTTGTTAATTTTCTTGTTTTCAAATTAGGAAAAGATTCCTTTAGACACACACAGAAATCATTATCGCCTTCAAAGAGTGGTCTATAAAACATAAATGGTATTTTCATGGTTAATATACACTGTTTTACTTAGGAGACATAAAATTAAAAACATGCATTTCCATTTCCAACATCAAACTAATCACAACATGTCAAACTTTCACTTCTACCCAAGCATATACACATCAGGTACACATACAAAGTGCTAAAACTAAATTAAATCCTTGGCATTTGTGAAATACATAATATATACAGGTCACTCAAGAAATACTGTCTGTGCTTGAGGTGTCCAGGAGACACTGACTTTTGTTAACTCTGTACAGGAGTACATCCTCTGAGGGGCTATCCTGGCACTGGCATTGTATCTGCTGAGGATAAATACTGTTAGCTATAAGGTCTCTGTACCAAAGTTAGTATCATCAAGGAGTCCTCTTAGAGATTAAATCAGTTTTAGAAAACTGGAGCACTCCAGAGTTAGATTAGGAATTCCGGAACCCAGTTCACATTAGGACACGCTCAGAGCTTGCTTATATCTATGGAAAATCTGTGGATAAAAATGAAGCAATTGTATTCATGAGTTTGGGAAACGAGGAGCCAATGACGATACACAAAGGTCTTGGGCTTAAATATGAACGTTCATGAGATTCACAAGCTTTGGAGTAGGCAATTGATTTGGATAGCAGAGAAAGGAAGTAAAGGTAAGTAGCCAGCAAAGCAAGCACCAATAACTGGCATGGATTAGATTAGATTAGATCAGATTAAGATAAATGAGAATTCAGTATTTTTCCTGAGTAAATTCTGTTGTTGAACAGATTTCACCCCTATTGCTTAATGTTTTATTTAAAGTTATGTGTAACTAAAGTACTACCAAATGAGAAAGACTACCGTCCTATAAATCTTATTGAATCAACTATTTATCTATTATACTAGCACTTAAAATCTCAAGATTTATAAAACAAGTCTCATTCATTGCAAATAATGGTGCTTTGTTTCAAATAATGGTACTTTGTAAATTATAACATAGAAATTACACTTTGATTTTATTTTTTACTAAAATATATAATAACTTCTGCAAAAGAAGAGAAAGAAAACTTCGAGAAATAGAAACGGATCAAAGCAGAATGAGGAATAGAAAAAGGAATCAGGACAAAACAGGATCACAACAGATGTACAAAAAAGGTTGTAGATTATAACATTTAAAAAACTTACATTCTTGGTTCAAGTAATATTCATAATATAAGCCATGATACATACTTATCTATATTTGAGTAGAACCACTCATATATGCACCATTTATGTGCTTTGGGAAGCTTGAGTAGGTTACGTAACCGAAAACCAATCTTCTGTGAAGCTTTCTTATCTGGTGTTGACATTGTTGCTGTAAATTTCTATACAGTAAAAAACAAAAAAAACAGAGACTAATTATAGTTCCATTAAGTAAAAATGAGTAAAAATCTATAACATTGTAAAAAAGTACTATAGATTGCAGTTAACTGCTCAAAAAGATTCATCAGCCCTGGCGGGGTAGTGGATAGAGTCATCCTGGTGCAGTGAGGTCACGGGTTCCATCCCAGTCAGGCCACGTGGGGGAAGCAACCAATGAGTGTACAACTATGTGGAACAAAGCCGACACCCCCCTCTTTAAATCAATGGGGAAAAAAATCACCTCTACTATGGTCCATCCCACTAGACAATCTTGTAACTGTTTTTTTTTTTTTCAAATGACAGGGAAGTAGAGAATAACTATACCAAAAATTATAAATTTGATAGGAGAAAAATTACATTATTCTTAAAGTTAATATTTCCTTATCCAATTTTCACTCATTCCTTTGATTCTTACATGTCCACTAAGATTTTTTTTAAAAGATGCCAAAAATGAAAAAAAAGGTATGATTTCATGCCATGCATCTTCCTCTTTTGGATCAAGGAAGACTTCAACATACTTCCCTCAGTGATAAAAGTAAAATCCCCTCATCTCCACGCCCAACTCCAAACTGTTCCACACTGCCAAATCCATTTGCTTAATGTCCACTAGAAAGTGTGTGTTTGTAAGTCTGAGGACTGGCTTTCTGCTCGGGTTTCAAGTCTATCAATAAAATAATGGCCTTTGGTAGGTAATTATAACAGGAGCTGAGATGGAGCACTGATTTAAAGAACTTGTTACTCAAAATATAACAGACAAATAGAAACTTTATCACACTGAGCAACTGTTCACTTCCTATCATGTGAAACAAAATTTTAGCACATGCGTACCTGTGGAACCATTGCAACCCTCTGGTTTCTTTTAGGTGATCTTGTATTTATTTGTTTGTCATCTTCATCAGAAAAGAGTCGACTTCGTTTTGAATTTCTAAAAGGCTATGACAGAAATTTTTTAATTTCATGAAAAGACTGAACATGTCCCATTTTTGTTCCAAAATATAGTTCTATACTTGGAAAATGCAGCTAACTCTGAACTGTCAGCAGAAAGGATGAAATATGGGTAATATAAGGTACACAAAGTCAAAATCAAATAATCTTAGATTTAGAAAGTCATAAGACATATTTCTGCAAACTGTTTACAAATAAAATACCTAGCTAATGAATAAAACTAGAACCCAAATCTCCTTAGTACACCAGCAGCCTGGAATGAAGATAGAAAAATAAATTCTGAAAATTCCAGTTCTTATTATGTTGGTGTTTGTATTAACACCAGTTGGGTATATCACATGATTTGTCTGTGGCACAGGGCTGGGCTGGGGCAAAGTTACTAGATCGCTCTAGAGCAGGGGTCCCCAAACTACGGCCCATGCGGCCCCCTGAGGCCATTTATCTGGCCCCCGCTGCACTTCAGGAAGGGGCACCTCTTTCATTGGTGGTCAGTGAGAGGAGCACATATCACTTGTTATGGTTAGCAGTGACAAATATGGAACCGGATATTGACCATCTCATTAGCCAAAAGCAGGCCCATAGTTCCCATTGAAATACTGGTCAGCTTGTTGATTTAAATTTACTTGTTCTTTATTTTAAATATTGTATTTGTTCCTGTTGTTTTTTTTTTTAACTTTAAAATAAGATATGTGCAGTGTGCATAGGGATTTGTTCATAGTTTTTTTTATAGTCCGGCACTCCAACGGTCTGAGGGACAGTGAACTGGCCCCCTGTGTAAAAAGTTTGGGGATCCCTGCTCTAGAGGGTAAAGCTAAATATATATAATATTATACTAGATTTGGGTCAAAACTGTTAACTGAATTTATATATCTAAGTAAAAATACAAGACACCTATAACAGATACCTGACAAATGCCTGTAGAACTAAAAAAAATTTAAGTACCCGAAGTACATCATACACTTAAGGGTCTATAATATGAAAAATTTTACAGTCCATTCTAAGTTCAGAGGCCTCATTAATAAAAAAGAACAGAAATAATATCCCAATAGTACCTGCATGCTTTTTCAAACCCTTCTTCCACTATTCATGACAGAGCTTCATGCCTAAGGAGGGGAGGCAGATACAAAGGGCTAGCAACATATGGAGCATCCGATTGGGTCACGGCTAGAGGTATGGATTCTTCAAATTAAACCTTAAAAGAGTCTCAACACTCCACAGCCCTGACAGGAAGTCCCTTCTCCTCTGCTCCCCCCGCCCCTGAGAGGAGGAAGAGAATGACGGTGATAGAACCGACAGTGTAGAAAGTCTGCACATTCACTGTGGCCAGCTGCCCAGCTACTGTGACCACTGCTATCTATCCCAGTTCCAGGCTTGTTGCATGTTTGATCCCTAAGGTTTCCTGGCTATACCTAACTGGGCAGGAGAGAAGCAGAAGTCCTCCATATCATTAGTCTTGTCAACTATATGTTCACCCCTACTTCTCACCCATAAATGCACTTACCCTTGACCTACACAAGATTTTAATATCTTACCACTTACGTATATATCTTTTTTAAGGACCAGACCCATGTAAAATTTTTACTATCTAATAAAAGTATAATTTTGTGTGGCTGGAGGTTTTTTTTGCTTTTGCCTATTTAAAAAAAGAAAAACACTACCATTGCTTAACAAATTACTTAATGATGACCAGGAGATTATCAGACTACAGATTATTTATCTATATATGATCATATCCTGCTCAATGACACTTAAAGACTCAAATGCTTGAAGCTGGGGAAAAACCTTGGAAAATTTTTACTGTGCTATCAGAGCTTGCGCATGACAATAACACAGGCAATTTAGCTCCCATATTCTAAAGTGTGAGAAAAACTAATTCCTTACCATTTCCACAGCAGAACCTGTATTCCTGCCTTTCCAAACAGGAGTTTTTTGTAAAGAACTGAACTTTTCATTCCATGTGTTAGATAAGCTTCCCTCTGTAATAAATATTATTAATAATAAGCTTTAAGTTTAGTTCAAAGGATTTCATACTATGAATACTGCCTTTTTAATAACAGTAATATATCTGAAATATTTACCAATATGAAAAAATACACTGACAGTAATAATTTTACAAATTTTTAAAATTTGTAATTAAAAAACACCTCTCTTCTGTATTTTTTTTCCAAAGTCTAAATAATTTGGCAGACAATGCATTCTGAAAACATTAAAATCTCTTACTAAAATATGTGTGACTTCTTTCTTTTTGGTTTTTAATACTTCCTGTAATTTTCTGATAACTATTTCGTAAGTACAATCTAATTGAAAGCAGGACAAAGAAAAAAAGGTTCTTTTAACCTTGAATTTTGAGTATGTTTCTAAATGTTTTCTACTTCAATATATGAAACTCTTATTATTCAAAAATGAAATTGTGTGGCGTTTCTGTTTTCCTCAGTTCAAAGAAATGTCTTGAGTTGTATGGAACCAGAAAAGATTCAATCAAGTGACTGATCAGACATATTATGAAAAGAGGGACAAGTTTAATTTTTATAAAAAGGATATGTTTATACAGAGAGAGACATAGAAAACTGAGGTGAATATACCATAGTTTCATTCCTTCCAGTTGTTCATCAGTATTTTCTAATATTTTCTATAAGAAATTTGTTATATATATATATATATATATATATATATATATAATATATATATATATATTTTTTTTTTTTTTTTTTGTATTTTTCTGAAGCTGGAAACGGGGAGAGACAGTCAGACAGACTCCCGCATGCGCCCAACCGGGATCCACCTAGCACGTCCACCAGGGGGCGACGCTCTGCCCACCAGGGGGCGATGTTCTGCCCCTCCAGGGCGTCGCTCTGCTGCAACCAGAGCCACTCTAGCACCTGGGGCAGAGGCCAAAGAGCCATCCCCAGCGCCCGGGCCATCTTTGCTCCAATGGAGCCTTGGCTGCGGGAGGGGAAGAGAGAGACAGAGAGGAAGGGGGGGGGGTGGAGAAGCAAATGGGCGCTTCTATGTGCCCTGGCCGGGAATCGAACCCGGGTGCCCCACACGCCAGGCCGACACTCTACCGCTGAGCCAACTGGCCAGGGCCATGTTATATATCTTTAAGAGAAAAATAATTTTAAAAATAATTTAAAATAACTCTAGTTAATAATTTAAAAATAATTTAAATTTTTTTATTTATTGACTTTAGTAAGAGAGAAAGAGAGAGAGAGACAGGAACATCGATCTGCTTCTGTATGTGCCCTGCCCGGGGATCAACCTGGCAACCTCTGTGCTTTGGGACAACACTTGAACCAACCAAGCCATTTGGCTAGGGAGAAAAATAATTTTAATATTCAGAAAAATAATGAAATATTTTTCCAATGTAGATTTTAATTAGTACAAAAGAAAAGAAGTGAGCCCTGGCTGGCTAGCTTATAGGTTGGAGCACTGTCCTGATCTGCGGCATCCACAGTCAGGGCACATACAAGAATCAACCAGTGAATGCATAAATAAGTGGAACAACAAGTCGATACCAATGTTTCTTTCTCTCGTTCTCCCCCTTTCTTTCTATCTAAGATCAATCAGTAAATTAAAATTTAAAACATTAGGCCCTGGCTGGATGGCTCAGTAGATAGAGTACCATACTGGCACGCCAAGGTCTCAGGTTCTATCCCTGTACTTACGAGAAGCAACCAGTTAAGTGCACAACTAAATGGAACAACTAAGTGGAGCAACAAGTTGATGCTTCTCTCTCTCTCTCTCCTCTTCTCTTCTCTCTCTCTTTTTCCCTTCCTCTTTCATTCTCTCCCCCTCTCAAATCAATGGGAACAAAAATTTAATTTAAACATTACAAAAAAGGAAAAAAAAAAGAGGTGAGATGGGGTGGATCTTGGTAGGCAAATAAAAGGGTAACTCTGGACAATCAGTGTTTTAAAAACAGAAGGATTTAATTTGGTAAATCACGCTTTACCCACTGCGCCACCACAGGTCAGGCAGAAGATTCTTAAAAACTAAACTATTATGCAAAAATACAGCTCAGCACAATTGTTTAATAAATGTTTTGACTAGTAATAAATTTCTTTAATCAATAACTGTAAGGGTAAAATTTCTTAGTAATTTCTAGCAACCAAGAATCAATTCTCATGTAACAAACAGTACATACATTTAAAGTTAGCATCAGTGAAAAACAATACTTAGAAGCTATAATGGCCTGACCTGTGGTACCAGTGGTGGCACAGTGAATAAAGAGTCCACCTGGAATGCTGAGGTTGCTGGTTCAAGACCCTGGGCTTGCCTAGTCAAGGCACATACAAGAAGCAAGTTGATGCTTCCCATTACTCCCCCCCCCCCCCCATCCTCTCTCTCTCTCTTTCTTCTCTTAAAAAAATAAATAAATAAAATCTTTAAAAAATTTTTTTAAAAGCTATAATGAATAACTTTAGAAAGAAAAGAGAAATACTATGCCCAAATTAATTTAATACATTAACTTTCTAGCTTATGCCATACCTAAGGAATCATGCTATGATTCTTACCTTTTAAACTGACAAGGGCTTTTGCTGAAGAACCTGCAATTAAAACAAATCAGTATTATTTCATAATCAAGTGAGAGAAAAAGAACTTGGTTTAGGGGTAAAAGTGATTCATTTAGTTTTAGCAATTTTGAGTTTGAAGTAATGTTGGGATGTACAATTAGAAATAACTAGTAGACAATTCAAGTTACAGACTAGAACTCAGATAAGGTAAGGAAGAACTGGAGAGAGACATTTGGGAGTCTTATTGAAGTTGTGAGAAGTGGAGACCTTTCCTAGGGAGATGAATATAGAAAGAGAGGAAAGGGGAAGACTAAGAATGAACCAATTTTGGATCCTCATTCAGAAGTGAGCTGGCGTTGGAGAAGGAAAAGAGAAAGGGAACCGACATTTACCGAGGCAAAGATCAGAAGTGCTGATAGGGTGGAGAAAGCAGAAATATCCCAGGTACTGTCATAACAGGCAGTAAGTCCCTTGTATGTTTAGAATGCAGGCATGTGCAACCCTTAAAGATTCAAACGATAGTCCTGACTGGGTGGTTCTGTGGATAAAGCCTTGTCCCGGGGCACCGAGGGCAAGAGTTTGATCCTTAGTCAGGGCACGGACAAGAAGCAATCAATGAGTGCACAACTAAATGGAACAGCTAAGTGGAAGCTCCTCAAACATAGGGTCTGTACAGTTAATAAAGGTCCTCAGGTATTCTGTTGCAGGTAACCCTCACTCTGAGAAACACTGGACTCTGGGTGTAAATAAAGAATAGGTTCTATGGGCCCTGGCTGGATAGCTCAGTTGGTTAGAACATCATCCTGAAGCACAGAGGTTGCTGATTCAATCCCCTGTCAGGGCACATACAAGAGCAGCTCAATGTTCCTGTCTCTCCCCCACACACTTCCTCTCTCACTAAAATCAATAAGTAAAGATTTTTCAAAATTTTTTAAAAAGAGAGTAGGGTCTACAGGTAAGGGGAAGTAGGAGAATCTAGTTTTTATGAAAAAGGGAGAGGACTAAATTGAAAATCTCCAAATTGGACATTGCAAAGAAGTCCAAGTCATTTGAAAAATAATAAAGGATCATTTCTGTCATTTACATTTGGCATCTAAAAAAACTAAAGGCCCTGGCCTCGTAGCTCAGTTGGTTAGAGTGTCATCCTGATACACCAAGGTTGCGGGTTCAATCTTCAGTCATGGCACATATAAGAAATCAACCAGAGTTGCGAGCATGGCCCCAGATGGGGGTTGCCGGATGGGTCCCAGTCGGGGCGCATGTGGGAGTCTGTCTCTGTATCTCCCCTATTCTCACCCCCCCCAAAAAAGAATAAACCAATGAATGCAAAAAAAAAATTAAACAGCCTGACCAGGCGGTGGTGCAGTGGATAGAGCATTGGACTGGGATGCAGAGGACCCAGGTTCGAGACCTCGAGGTTGCCAGCTTGAGCGCGGGCTCAGCTGGCTTGAGCAAAGCTCACCAGCTTGGACCCAAGGTCACTGGCTTAAGCAAGGGGTTACTCGGTCTGCTGAAGGCCCACGGTCAAGGCACATATGAGAAAGCAATCAATGAACAGCTAAGGTGCCGCAACAAAAAAAACTGATGATTGATGCTTCTCATCTTTCTCCGTTCCTATCTGTCTGTCCCCATCTGTCCCTCTCTCTGATTCTCTCTCTGTCTCTGTAAAAAACAACAACAGCCTGACCAGGCAGTGGCGGCAGTGGATAGAGCGTCGGACTGGGATGCCGAGGATCCAGGTTCGAGACCCTGAGGTCGCTAGTTTGAGTGCAGGCTCATCTGGTTTGAGCAAAAAGCTCACCAGCTTGGACCCAAGGTCGCTGGCTCAAGCAAGGGGTTACTCAGTCTGCTGAAGGCCCGCGGTCAAGGCGCATATGAGAAAGCAATCAATGAACAACTAAGGTGTTGCAACGCGCAATGAAAAACTAATGATTGATGCTTCTCATCTCTCCGTTCCTGTCTGTCTATCCCTGTCTATCCCTCTCTCTGACTCTCTGTCTCTGTAAAAAAACAAACAAAAACAACAAAAAACAAACAAAAAAGTGAAACAACAACAACAACAAAAAAAAAGTGAAACAACAAATCAATGTTTCGTGTCCTTTTTCTCTCTCAAATCAATCAATCAATAAATTTTTTTAAAAGCCACATATAACTTAAAAGAGTGGTTTTTTAAAAAAACCAACAAACAAACAAACTCAGATAGATGCAAAGAACAGACTGGTGGCTGCCAGGGTGGAAGAAATAGGTGAAAAGGTAAAAACTTGCAGTTATAAGACAAATACCTCCTGGGGATGTAATCATGGTGACTATAGTTAGCAATACTATACTATATATATGAAAGTTGCTAAAACAGATCTTAAAGTATCTCATCACAAGAAAAATATTGTAATGATGTATGGTAATGGGTATCAGCTAGATTGATTTTGTGGTAATACATACATCAAATCACTATGTTGTATACCTAAAACTAATACAATGTTATACATCAATTAAATCTCAATAAAAAATTAACAAAAAACCTTTTAATGCTCCAAAATAGAAATTATTCATAGAATTATAGATGAGTAAATCATCTTTTAACTTTAAAAAACTGTTTAGACCACCTTCTTTTTTCTTTTACTATAGTCAAACTATTTGTCATTTCTTGTTTTCATATCATCTTATTTTATAACCAGCTACTTGTCATCTTAGTTACTGTGACATCCATTTACGTTTGAGAGATTATAATCTAAGATCAATCAGTAGTGAAATTATTTAAAATGTGGTCAGTTACTTGCATTGAGGAAAGACAAATTTTTAAATGACATGTTCAAAATGTGTATAAACATCTTTAAGGAGCTAGTCCATTATGAGACTAGAAACATAAAAATCAGTAAATAAAGGATGACCTCGGGGGATAAAGAAAAATGAACATGAACTTAGTACAAAAATCAGTGAAGAAAGATTAATTCTACTTGGTATTTAATAAAAGCAGTAATGAGTTTTGACTCATAAAAAAGGACAACAGACCTTAAATGAGAGAAGCAACAGATGAAGTATGGCAGTTCTGACTATGAAACATTTTATTCATCTAAGATCCTTAAACCTCAATTGACTTTTCCTCGACAGGGCAGTATTAGAGGTGTCTAGAACAGACAACTCATCAACATCAAAGCCACTGTTGCTTTCACTCTATCTTCCTGCCCTGATGTAGAGAATGGTTAACAGGACAACTTAAGAGCTTCTGTGTGGCAAAGGCAAGGAATGACCAAAGGCAGTCAAGTAGTGTGGGGAGAAGTCAGGAAGAAATGCTGTAAAGTCTTGCTAAATAAAAAACAAAAAACCCTTAAGCAATACAATACAACTGGGAAGCAGCAGTAGAAAACAGGACACATATGCGTGTAACTACCATGAGAAATATGGGTCATTTGAGAAAAAAGTAGAAGTCTTGCACTCATTTAGTGAGTGTGTACAGACTGCTGACTGCATCCCAGTCCTTGCTATAAGTACCTGGGATAGGACATTATATAAAATAGCCAAAGTCCCAGCCAGCACTCATGGAATTTACATTTTAGTGAGGGGAGACAAACAAATACTACCTGAAAAAAGAAATAATGCAGAGTAAGAAAAGGGTGGGGTGGGTGGGGGAACGGAAGACTATCTTTCTATGAAGTGCTCACGATTAGCTTCTCTAAAAGGTAGTATTAGAACAGAGATCTGAAGGAAGAGTGTGAGCAGCAAAGATATCCACTCCTGCTCCATGAAGGCAGGAACTATATTTTGGGGATTCTGACTTGTCCTTTTTTGAGAGACAGTATTGCACAGTGGTTGAGAGCACAGATTGAGACTAGCTATATTTAAATTTTGGCTCTGCCACGTTCTTGCTGTGTTACTTTGAACAAGTTACTTAATCTCTCTGTGGTGCTAATTTGTCATATGTAAAATGAGGATTAAATGAGTCAATACATGTAAAAGTGCTTCATGAACAATGTACATAGTACACGGCTAATTTTTATATCATACTATTAGTATAACTTTGATCAATCCCCCACACCCCCAAAAAACTATTAGGTTAAGAACATGAATTTTACAGGCATGTGAATTTAAGTCAGACTCTTGCTCTAACTGGGTAATGTTCATTCCTTCATTCAAGTATTCACTGCCCTGTCTAGGTAGCCCAGTTGGTTAGAGTGTTGTCCCCATATGCCAAGGTTGTGGGTTCTATCCCTGGTCAGGGCACATACAAGAATCAACCAATGAATGCATAAATAAGTGGAACAACAAACTGACATTCCTCTCTCTCCCATCTATCTAAAAATCAATTAAGCTCTGGCCAGATCGCTCAGTTGATTAGAGCTTCATCCCAATACACAAAGGTTGTGGGTTCAAATCGTGGTCAGGGCACATATAGAAAAAGACTGATGTGTCTGTCTCACTCTATTTCTCCTTCCTCTCTCTCTAAATTCAATAAACAAAAAATAAAAATAATATTTTTAAAATGTTCACCGAGTGCCTGACACAGCACTATTCTAAGGGGCAGTTACACGAAGGTAAAGATAAAGCCTCTTGGCCCTGGCTGGTTGGCTCAGTGGTAGAGCGTTGGCCTGGCGTGCAGAAGTCCCGCGTTCGATTCCCGGCCAGGGCACATAGGAGAGGCGCCCATCTGCCTCTCCACCCCTCCCCTTCCTCTCTGTCTCTCTCTTCCCCTCCCGCAGCGCGAGGCTCCATTGGAGCAAAGATGGCCCGGGCAATGGGGATGGCTCCTTGGCCTCTGCCCCAGGCGCTAGAGTGGCTCTGGTAGCAACAGAGCGACGCCCCGGAGGGGCAGAGCATCGCCCCCTGGTGGGCGTGCTGGGTGGATCCCGGTCAGGTGCATGCAGGAGTCTGTCTGACTGTCTCTCCCCGTTTCCAGCTTCAGAAAAATACAAAAAAAAAAAAAAAAAAAAGATAAAGCCTCTTCTCTCAGGGAGGTTACACTCTAGCAGGAGGAGACACACAACAAACAGGCACATAACTACACTCTTAGCAGTCATAGTAAAGGAAACAAATAAGGTGATCCTAGTGTGGGGAGTTACGTTACACAGGGTAGTTAGGGAAGGCCTCTCTGAGGAGGGACCATCTGAAAGGGACCAGCCATGCAAGAGCAGGAGGTCAAATCAATGAGTCCGGGCAGAGCAGTAGGTATAAAAGCCCTGAGGGCCCTGACAGGAGATTAGAGCACGGTCTGGAAGCGCAGTGGTTGCCGGTTCGATCCCCGGTCAGGGCACATACAGGAACAGATTGATATTCCTGTCTCTCCCTCTCTCCATTCCTCTCTCTCTAAAATCACTAAAAAAACAAAAACAAAAACAAAAACAGAAAAGTTCAGAGAAGCCAAGTGCTATGTTATGCATGGACTGGAATGGAAACATGAAGAAAAACAGCAATGGTATTTTCTCTAGTGCAGCTTCTAACCAAATTTAACCAATCACATTAACAAATGTGAAGCTGCAACTGTGACAGCTGCCACTACAAAGTTACAGAGTGTTTGAAAGGATTTAATAAGATGTAATCTTTGTCTAGGAGGATACAAAATAGCTCTCTGAAAATACTTAATATGGGCTCTAAAGGAGAAGCAGAAGTTAACAGGAAGTGAGGGAAGGAAGAACATTCCAAGCAGAGAGAAGAGCAGGTGCAAAGGCCCTGCAAAAAAAGGAAAGCCTGGTAAGTATAGGGAATGAAAAAGATCCAATTTAGCTTAAATGGGTAGAATGAGAGGAAAAATGGCATAAAATGAAACTGGAGAGGTGGGCTGTGGCCCGACCATGAAGGGTCTTATAACTACTAAAGTGTTTTAAGCAGCAGGATACACATATATTTTTAAAAGGATCACTCTGTGGATAGGTTGGAGTGGGATGGTAGGGGTGGGTGGAGTAATGAGAGGCTGAAGTGATTAGTGCAAGGAAGAGATGCTGACAGCTTGGGCTAGGGGGATAGTGAGAAGTAGGCAGAACTTTTTTTTTTTAAGGTAAAAGTTACAAGACTTAGTAAAGGCTTAAATATGAAAAGTAAAAAAGGAGGAAGTTCCAAATATAACCTCTAGGTTTCAGCTGAATGCATAGTGAAGCCATTCATTAAAACAGGAACCACTGGAAGTATCTCTGTCCTGGGATGGGGTTATGAGGTAGATCTTGAACCCGTGAAGTTTGAGGGGCCTCAGGCATCTAAGAGGAGATGTGAAACAGGCAAGAGATATCAAGAACAGGAGCGCAGAGGAAAGACCTGGGCTGAAGATAGCCTCAGTTTCCTCATTTATAAAATCAAACCACTAGGAGTACTTACCTCAGTTGAAATGAGCAAATGCACATAATGTGTTTTGTACAGCAGCTGATTTTTACTAAGTACTCAATAAATGGTAGCTTTTAACATTGACAATGTCATACCATCTATTGGTTAACTTAACTAGTCCCCTTGACTAAAACTGGCAAAGAAACATATTACTATTTCCTGTATCCCCTTTTAAGACTAAGCTCCAGTTTCATTAATAATACCTCTTGCCTGACCAGGCGGTGGTGCAGTGGATAGAGTGTCAGCCTAGGATGCAGAGGACCCAGGTTCAAAACCTTGAGGTTGCCAGCTTGAGTGTGGGCTCAACAGCTTGAGTGCGGGGTCGCTGGCTTGAGCATGGAATCACAGACAAGGTCTCTGGCTTGAGCCCAAAGGTGGCTGGCTTGAAGCCTAAGGTCGCTGGCTTGAGCCCAAGGTCGCTGGCTTGAGCAAGGGGTCACTGCCTCGTATGTGCCCAGTCAAGGCACATACGAGAAAGCAATCAATGAACAACTGAAGTGCCGCAATGAAGAACTGATGCTTCTCATCTCTCACCCTTCCTGTCTGTCTGTCTGTCCCTATTTGTCCCTTTCTCTGTCTCTCTCGCTTAAAAAAAAAAATTAATGCCTCTTATCCTACATTCAATTCCATACAAATCAAGTACTTCTGCATATCTGATTTGTGCCATTGTGTGACAAACCAGGTAGTGCAATCCCTTCTTTCAACAAACTGTGGTCTAGCTAAAGAAGATATACATCACACATCAGTGGTCCCCAACCTTTTTTGGGCCACAGACGGGTTTAATGTCAGAAAATATTTTCACGGACCGGCCTTTAGGGTGGGACGGATAAATGTATCACGTGACCGAGACAAGCGTCAAGAGTGAGTCTTAGATGGATGTAACAGAGGGAATCTGGTCATTTTTTAAAAATAAAACATAGTTCAGACTTAAATATAAATAAAACGGAAATATGTAAGTTATTTATTCTTTCTCTGCGGACCAGTACCAAATGGCCCACGGACCGGTACCAGTCCATGGCCTGGGGGTTGGGGACCACTGCCACACATGCATGCCACTACCCAATATACCAGAGATATCACAAAGTAACATAAATGATGGTATATAGTTTGAGAGTATAGCTGGTATTTGAAACCTAGTAGGAATCCTAAAAAGTCTCTACAAAGATCCAAAGTTAGTCCTTATGTTTAATGATGAGCCAAATCTGCAAATGACAGTTGTAAGAAAACCACTTAAAACACCTCTCATTTTAACAGAATGACTACAGTAACCAAAAGAACAGCTCTAGTGGTTGTGACTTCTAAGAGGTGATAAAACATCTTTATGGTAAAGATAGCAAGGATTTTCAGATGGCAAGCACATTGTGCTCAGTAGGCCCACCCTTACTTGGGAGCATCCTAAATCACAATCAACTGTATTCACCAAACAAGAAACAAATTCCTGGATACTCTACAGCTGTGCCCTGTCCAATACGGTAGCAACTAGTCAAGCATGACTATTTAAATTCAAATGAACGAGAACTAAATAGAACTGAAAATTCAGTTCCTCAGTCACTCTAGCTATCTCTGAAGAGTTCCATCACCACATGTGGCTACCCCATCCGACGTGGGGGCAAAAGAGAATTATTTTCATCACTGCGAAAGTTCCCATTGGAACTTAGCACTGGTCTAGGGCAAATTTAAACCACTAACTCTTTTACTACAACTTTTCACCAGTCAGGTGATTAAACTTTTATTTTTCTTTATTTTAATTTTTCCTTTTTATTGAATTTATTGGGGTGACACTGGTTAACAAAAGTATACAGGTTTCAAGGTACACAATTCCACAACACCTCATCTTTACACTGTATTGTGTGTTTGCACCCCAAGCCTCCCTCTATCACTATTTATCACCCTTATATCCTCGACCCTCTTGCCCACCACCTGAACTTTCATTTTAAGTTCATGACACATTCAGAGTACATCACAAAGAAAACAGAATTGGCTTTCATTTTGAAAGTGTCTATTTGCCTCCTGGCACAGATAAGACTTTATCAGTGATTGAGCCTTTTGTTTCTGCCATACTGAAGCCCACGGAAACGATATACATACGTAAACTGAAGAGTGAGCGTGGATCAGGACCTCCTCGTAATTAACTAAAATATTGGCCTTTTCACATACTTTATACAACGCTGTAAATTACAATATTAAGTTCCATGGAGCTGAAACGAGGGAATGAGTGCTTTTCCTTGCTAAACACAGGTGAGCACGCAGGTCTGGGACGGCAAGATAAGGAAAGGCGGCGAGTGAGGCAACGTGCAGGGTGGGTGTCAGCACCGGCGCCGGGAGTGCATGCTGCGCGGGTCACGTCCACGGGGAAAGTGGCCCCCGCGATCATAAGGCACGTTCGCGCAGAAGCAAGTCGGTGGGGTCGGGGCCACCTGGACACTTGTGTACCCAGTCGGGATTATCTTGGGAAAGGTCCACAGCCACCTGTGGTCCCAGGGGAAGGGGCCAGCCCTCTGACACGGAAACACTTCCAGGGGTGGACACACCGGGGGTGGGGTGGGGGTGCAGTGAAGATCACAAGTGCCTGGAGAGGCAGGAACTGTGACAGGACAAGATCAGAGGCTGAGGCAGAAGGGGCTGTGACCACCCCGCCCCAGCCGAGCCCTTCCGGGCCCCGACACAAGCCAGTTACATAAGCCGCCTAGCGTCTCTCCGCACGGATCGAGCGGGGCGGGCGGCGAGGACAGTCCCCGCGGCCGGGGGCCCCTCTTCCCCCACCTTGGCCTGGGGCCCGAGACGGGCTGGGGGAGCAGCCCCCACGCCCGCCCGGCACAGGCTGGGCCCCCGGGCTTTCGGTTTCCGGCCCTGGCGCTCCCACAACCCCAGAAACCAACACACGACACCATAACAAAGGCGGCGACGCGGCGGCAACACCGGGGTGGGAGGACTAGGGGACCGCGGCAGGGCTGGCAGTCAGCCCTCTAGCCGGGCAGAGGGCAGGGCCATCCGTTTCGACCGGTGCCGCCCGGGGGCAGGCGGCCGGCGGGAAGAGGGGGGTGCTTTGAGGTGCTACTCACTCTCGTCAGGCAACTGGTCGAGCTCCGCCATCTTGAACGAGCCGCGCCGCTTTTTCAAAGGCTGCCCGCCGCGGTGCATTGTGGGGCGGAGACTGTCTTTGCGAGGGAGGTTCGAATGCGGAGCTCGCTGCCCGCGGCGCCGCGGCGGGCCTAGAGGACTGAGTTCCTCCCGCGCCGGCCGGAGGAGGAGGCGCCGGGAGGGGAGCAGCGCCTCCCCCTCCGCTCCCGGCCCCGCGGGAGGGAGACGGCAGGGAGGCCGCGCCGAGAGGCCCGGCCCGGAGCGCGTGGGGCGCCGCGCGAGCTCCCGCGTCCCGCCGACCCGCGCCGCCCGCCCCCTCCGGGGCTCGCTCCCGGCGCGCGGTTCGCGTCTCGCGCTGCAGCTGCGGGAACTGCAGGCTGTTTGTTCCGAGTTGGAAAGGGAGGGAAGGTGGGAAGAAGGCCCCGGCGGGCCGAGGCGGGGCCGGGGGGCGGCACCAGTGGGCCCGGCGCGGGGTAAGGAGCCCTTGGTACCCGGTCGCGTTACCCGCGGGGGCGCTACTCGAAGACCATTTTCACGGTTCCCCAAACCCACGTTTCTCCGGCGTCGCCGTCCCCTCCCTTCTCTGGAAAGCCGGGGGAGGCAGCGGGAGGAGGGCTCAGGCCGCAGCCCCGCAGCCGGTCTGTCCGGACTCGGGGTTCCGATCCGGGAAGCCCTTATCCCTCCCCAGTGTCGGTACCCGAGCCTGGCAATGAGACCTTGAGAGGTCGTGAAGTTTAGTTATTTAGGTCGCCAGCTAAAGAACTGTTTTTGCTCAGCTCTTTCCATCTGTTGGGGCACTAGACTGTGTAGTGAGCTGGGGAGGCATTTCAAAACCAGGACCGGCGGTTTGGGGAGGATGCAGACAAAAGTCAGCAGGGACGCTGCACGATGATCAAGTACCCTGGTCAAATGTGATGAGAACACCGGGTGAGAATTCAGTTTGGAAAGAGGCCCCGGGAAAAGATTTCACCATTCCTGTCTGTAGCACTATCCAGTTATATACCCCTGTAGCTTTTCAACAAGTCGTTGAACAAATATTACTGGGTTCCAGTTCTTTCTCCCCAGGAATTGATGGAGGTTTCGGGCATGGGATAGTTAAGCAATAAAAATAAAACATGGGTGAATGTCAAGAACTAAAAAATTGAAAGGTGGCAGTCTAAGATGAGGACAGCAGTCCACAGGCCTGCACGAGCAAGGAGCTGAACTTGCTAAGAGCCCTGAAGCAATGAAAAAGTCAGGTTTTAAATAATGGTGGTGGCACGTTTCCATTTGTGTCGTAGAACAAAATGTGGGTAATGGATTGGAGTGAGACAAAAATGAGAGTCCTGGAAACCAGTCAGGCCAAAGAGAAGGGGGAGATGTGTACACTAACCAACCCTAGAGATTCAGAAAGTGGGCACTGGAGTCCCAAGTCTTGGCTGGGATTCTGGCTGCTAGTTGTATAACCTCAGGCAAGTTCGTTTCTTAATTCCCTGTGCCTCAGTTCCTCATGTGTAAAAGGCAGATAATAGTTGTTTTGAGGATTAAATGGGTTGATGGGTGTAAAAACTTGGTATAATAGTTTTTAGCACTCATTCTGGCTCAAATGTTAACTATTACTACCACTTGAGGATAGGGAATATTATTGTTGATGCCAACTTTGTGCCTTGGGTTACTGGGTGCCGCCACTTGGGGGGGGGGCAGGGGCAGGATATGAGCAGAGAATTAAAAATTCAGTTTTACAAAGTAATCATTCATAGTTAATTTACTACCTCCTGTGCCTTCTAAACACATTCTGATCTACTTTCTAAGAAGATGAAAAACAATTGATCCCTGTTGTCAGCCCCCAGGGAGGGGGCGGGTGTAGTAGGACACTATCAATTTGGAGATGAATACAAGAAAAATGTCAACACTCTGAAAATGAAAGAAAGAACAGAAATGCAAAGTAGGTTAGAGGAGTGGAAGTAAAAGTTTGATTGTAGCCTATGGTCAAGGTATCATTAGACCAAGGCAAATTGTGTTTTATCCTAAGGCGGTTTTCACACACAATAGCAGGTCTGCTGTTTAAATAAATATTTTTAGTTGTCTCTGGTCTATCTGCATTTTATTTTATTTTTTAATTATTTTAACAGGAGCCCTGGCTGGATAGCTCAGTTGGTTAAGCATCATTCCAAAGCACAGAGGTAGCCAGTTTGATCCTCAGGGCACATATAGGAACAGATAGATGTTTCTCTCTCTCTCTCTCTCTCTCTCTCTCTCTCTCTCTCTCTCAAAAACAAAGCAAACACACATTGATTGTTCATAAAAGAACAGATTGATGTTTCTGTCTCTCCCTTTCTAAAATCAATAAATAAATTTTAAAATAAATTATTTTAACAGGAAACGAGACACATTATTTTTGTAATTAAACATAAACAATTACAATTTTCTAGTGGTGATCTGCATTTTAAACACAACCCCTAAATGAGCTCTCTACTCTGATGCCTGAAGCTGTATCACAACAGTACTCTACCACGTATTCACTTTGTCACTGAAAACAAGGCCCTTAACTATTATTCTCGAGGTTCTCTATTGGATATTTGTGAGAGGAGTTTTAAAATCATTGCCTTACTTCTCCCCAAAACCTGGTAATTTGTGCAAGGACAACATCCACCAGGTGATAGAATGAGGTACCTGGACCACTTTCTTTGCTTTGTTTTTTCCCTCTTGTGATGTGATAACATCCATCACAGGGCTGTTAAATTTAACATTTTGTATTCCAGTTTACAACAACATGATTGCATAAGAGTCATTGCTTAAAAATACTGGACAAGGACACTAAGTCATGAAAAATCTGGATAAAAATACACCATAAGAAAAATAGCCACATTTTAGGCATATCAGGTTGATCATTTGCAGTCCCATGTGGTTCAAAGGACACCATCAAGAATGCAGCCCTACCTGACCTGTGGTGGCGCAGTGGATAAGGAGTCGACCTGGAATGCTGAAGTCATGGGTTTGAAACCCTGGGCTTGCCAGGTCAGGGCACATGTGGGAGTTGATGCTTCCTGCTCCGCTCCTCCCCCTTATCTCTTTATCGCTGTCTTCTCTGAAATGAATAAATAAAATCTTAAAAAAAAAAAAGAAAAGAATGCAGCCCTGACCAGACTGCTCTGTTGGTTAGAGCGTTGTCCCAATATGCAAAGGTTATGAGTTCGATTGTGTGTCAGGACACATACAGGAACAGATCAATGTGTGTTTGCTTTGTTTAAGAGAGAGAGAGAGAGAGAGAAACATCAATCTGTTCCTGTATGTGCCCTGACTGGGGATTAAATGGGCAACCTCTGCTTCCTGACAACACTCAACCAACCAAGCTACCCAGCCAGGGGCAGTTTCCTTATGGGGTGAAGAAAATGTTCTAAGATTGACTTATTGAGCCTGACCTGTAGAGGAACAGTGGATAAAGCATTGAACTGGAATGCTGAGGTTGCCAGTTTGAAACCCTGGTCTTGCCTGGTCAAGGCACATATGGGAGCTGATTCTTCCTATTCTTCCCCCACTTCTCTTTCTCTCTTCTAAGATAAATAAAATAAAGTCTTGAAAAAACAATTTTTTGACAGAGACAGAGAGGGACAGATAGGAACAGATAGACAGGAAGGGACAGAGATGAGAAGCATCAATTCCTTGTTACGGCTCCTTATTTGTTCACGGATTGCTTTCTCATATGTGCCTTCACCAGGGGACTATAGCAGAGTGAGTGACCCCTTGCTCAAGCCAGCAACCTTGAGCTCTAACCAGCGACCTTTGGCTTCAAGCCAGCGACCATGGGGCCATGACTGTAATCCCATGCTCAAGCCAGCGACCATGGGGTTTCAAACCTGGGTCCTCTGCATCACAGTCTGATGCTCTATCCACTGCACCACTGCCTGGTCAGGCGTCTTGAAAAAATGTTTTAAATATTGACTGATGATGGCTGCAAAACTGCATATACTAAAAACTGTTAAATTGTACATTTTGTTTATTTTAAAAATTGATTTTAGAGAGATATACCAATTTGTTGTTCCACTAAGTTGTGCATTTATTGGTTGCTTCTTGTATGTACTCTGATATGGAACCAAACCCACAACTTTGGCTATTGGGCAGATGATGCTCTAACCAGCTGAGCTACCCAGCCAGGGCCAAACTGTACATTTTATTTTTTATTTTTTTAAAGATATTTGACTTTTTATTATTTATATATATATATATATATATATATATATATATATATATATATATAGAGAGAGAGAGAGAGAGAGAGAGAGAGAGAGGTATAGACAGGGACAGACAGGAACGAAAAGAGATGAGAAGAATCAATCATCAGTTTTTCGTTGTGACACCTTAGTTGTTCATTGATTGCTTTCTCATATGTGCCTTGACCGTGGCCTTCAGCAGACTGAGAAACCGCTTGCTCGAGCCAGAGACCTTGGGTCCAAGCTGGTGAGCTTTTTGCTCAAACCAGATGAGCCTGCGCTCAAGCTGGCGACCTCAGGGTCTTGAACCTGGGTTCTCCGTGTCCCAGTCTGATGCTTTATCCACTGCGCCACTGCCTGGTCAGGCCAAACTGTACATTTTAAATAGGTGAATTGTGTGGTGTGTGAATTATAGCTCCATAAAGCTGTTACAAGAAAAATCTTATGTTCAGACATTTGGGTTTTGTTTCAATTTAAAATGTTTAGTAATCACTTTTTACAGTATCCTTTTCTAAGCCACATAATGAAGATGGAGTCAAAGGCCCTCTGCTGGGCCATTTTAAACAATAGCTACAGACCAAAAGCCCAACATCAAACTGCTTTCCTTCTCACTCTATCTTTTCTGCCAAATGTTCTACTTACTATTCTGGAAACTATGCTAGAAAGAGAAGCTGCTCTTCCTGTGGACCTAAGTGGCTACAGAAAGATGCAAATTAAATTCTTCACAGATCCTGTTCTTTTGGAATAATCCAATCCATAGGAGGGTCATCAAATACCTGTTTCTCCTGAGACTCAGGTAAAAGTATCATATGATTAAAAAAGAAAAAGAAAAAAAAAAACAGAGAAGAGGATTGTTAAACTTATTTTCTAAGGTGGTAGTGAGAATTAAATGTAAATAAAATACCTGGCCTATGCCCCTGTACATAAACGCCAGCTCCCTGTACTCTTTTCTGTATCCTATTTCCCTAAATGATACCCAGAAGGAACAAAGTGTTGTTAGTTGTATTTCTAAGATGCTCTAAAGATACCATGCTTGGCATAACTTACTGGTGTATCCCAGGTTATTTATGGAGGTCTCTTTGTTTTTCAGTCTGCAAAATGGAGCCAAAGTGTCCTGGCCAGGTAGCTCAGTTAGTTGGAGCATCATCTGGATACTTTGGGTTTGGGGGTTCTATCCCGAGCCAGGGCATGTGCAGGAGTCAACCAATGAATGCATGAATAAGTGGGATAACAGGTCCATGTTTCTCTCCCTCTCTCTCTCCCTTTTCCTCCTTTTCTAAAATCAATAAATAAATTAAAAAAAAATAGAGCCATAGTTAAGGAAAACTTCCTTTAAGGCATAATAGCAACTTCTTTTTACCAGATTTCTTGTGTAACAAAATATGAAAAAGTTATGATAGATTATGCTATGGGAGGGAAAGTAGACATATTACTCTCATATGTGAACACATGCAATCATTGTCAAAAATTTTTTAAAATGTTTCCATTGATAGAGAGAGAGAGGAAGAGGAGGGGGAAGGGGGAGAAAGAGAGACACATTAATTTGTTCCACTTAGTTGATCCATCTAGTTGTGTACTCATTGATTGCTTCTCGTATGTGCCCTGACCAGGGTTCCAGTCCACGACCTTGGTGCACTGGCAGGATGCTTTATCCACTGAACCACCCATCAGAACTGTCTAGAATTTTCTAAATGATTTGGGGGACATCAACTAGGAAGCACATGTGACCAGACTCCCCAAGGAGGAGAGCCTTGTCATCAGAGCTGCCCACACCAAAAAGATCTGATGATGGCTCAAAACAGTGGATTTGTGGATTTTAACCCAGAAAGTTATTTCTTCAGGACCTGTATGTGTCCATGGGATTTAGGGAAACATTAAGAGCTAAACCATTGATCATGTTTTCTCTTCTTAACTGCCAGTACTGTATTCTAAGCAATTTAATAGGGTATAATTATCCAGTAGTCGGTCAGCAAATATTTACCTACTCTATGGCAGACACTAGGCAAAATTCAGTATTATATAGTGCCTATCTTTATAGATTTTATGGCCTAATGGAAGATACAAATTCTATAGGCAATTATAGTTAGTGTGATGAGTGCTACCATAAGGTTGAGGACAGAATGCTATAAGAGTATAAAGTGGGGGCGGGGAACAAGAAAGGGTCTCAGGGACATGGTCTCTGATCTGAGACCTGAAAATGAGAAGTTAGGGAAAGGAAGTGGAAGAAGATATTATTCTTGGCAGAAGGTCACATGCAAAGGCCCAGAGGTGAGAAAGAACATGACTTTTATTCCAGGAACTTTAAGTAGCTCAGGATGGCTGGAGAGTTTAAGACATGGTGAGAGAGGTAAGCCTAGAGATATAAACAGAGGCCACACAAAAATTGAGGGGAAGCTTTTAAAGACCTCTCCTGAAGTGGGTTTTGCCACTATGAGGAGCACAGCTGGCTGGCAGCCACCAACTCCTGCACCCTAAGATTCGACACAGCATCCATGACGATGCCATGCTTACTCTCCAGGCAGCTCATAGCAATCACTGAGCATGGCAGAGCTGCTCGAGCCAGGCCATTTCCACGCAACATGGGCCTCCTGAAATGGGCAATCTTTGCTCTGGGGCTCCTGCATATCATGTTCTGGACAGGCTGCATGCTTACCAACAGTGCTGTCTGGATCATGATCATGACCCCAGCCACTGCTATATTAAATGAGATTCTGTGTCCATTTTGTCTGTTGAGTGTTTGAAGAGCAGGATATACCAGCTTGTCAGCATTGTTTCATAACTCTTGGAGCCTTGGAGATTTTAACGATTAAGGCTGGTTGTGGAGCTGGAATATGCCTATGCGATCAGCTCACTCTAAGTGATCCCCACTACCATAGGTGCATTTTGGACTTAGGGGTACACATGCCAGCAGTCGTTTGAGACCTGAGACAAAGTGCGTCCTGTGCGACCCAGCAGTGGGAAGACAAAGAAGCCTGTGCCTGGGATCTCCAGCCCTTGTTGCATAACTTCTCCTGCTGTTACTGTACTGTGCCCTCAGCCTGTAAAAAACAGCTCTGCTGAGAGTGGACCCTACTGTAAACTATGGACCTTGGGTGACGGGTCACTGTAGGTTTGTCGATTTTAACAAATGTTCCACTCTGGTCTTTATTGCTTAAAGAGCTGGCCAGGTCCCTAGGAGGAAGAACCCTGTAACACAGTGGCAAGTGTACACTGTAATGATCTTTGTCATTCCTCAAAGGGACCTATTTATTCAGGTGATGGAACACTGAGCAAAGGGAAACACCCAGACATTTTAAGGACTATTGAACAGAGTCTGAGCTGACACTGATAGTCATCGGCCTGATGCCATCAAAACCCTCCTTTAAAGATGGGCTGCAGTCCTGGCTTAGGTAAGTCCAGCAGTTCCCGTGGATGCACATGGTGGTCGTTTCCCCAGGCTCTGAGACTAGAACCTGGCATCTGGAGTAAGCTCCCTCATCAAGCCCTTGGCTATGGGCTAAGAGCCATTGTAATGAGAAAGGTTAAAAGGGTAAGCAGACCCTCTGAAGTTCCCCTCTGCCTTCCCCCTCAAAATATTAAATAGAAAACAAAGTCAGCCCTGGCTGGTTTGCTCAGTGGTAGAGTGTCGGCCTGGTGTGTGGAAGTCCTGGGTTCGATTTCCGGCCAGGGCACACAGAAAAAGTGCCCATCTGCTTCTCCACCCCTCCCCCTCTCCTTCCTCTCTCTCTCTCTTTTCCTCTCCTGCAGCCAAGGCTCCATGGGAGCAAAGTTGGCCCCAATGCTGAGGATGGCTCCACGGCATCTGCCTCAAGCACTTGAATGGCTCTAGTTGCAACTGGAGCAATGCCCCAGATGGGCAGAGCATCGCCCCTTAGTGGGCATGCTGGGTGGATCCCGGTAGGGCGCATGCGGGAGTCTATCTCTCTGCCTCCTCGATTCTCACTTCAGAAAAATACAAAAAAAAAAAAAAAAAGTCAAATTCTGGGGGTGGGGATGGTGGATTAGGGCTATCATTACAGGATGTCGTATCTCGGATCTGGTTTTAAAAACCTTTTTAAGTTAAATGTGGCTAAGTTTTTCAGTACTTGTAAAATCATTCAGCCATGCCTGCACATTCGTGTTTTCTTATGTTCAACAAATTGATTCAAATAAAGTTATCTCACCATGTAAAGGGAAAAGTCTGTGCAGTGATTTTAAACCATGCCATTATCTTGATTTAACACTGGCTGCTCTTCTCAGATGTTCTAATTCTTTCTTTGACAGGTTACAGTAGCTCTTAATCTCATAAGGTCTTCCTCCCAAACACAATGTAGTCAATTTCATGGTTACTCCAAATATCATCATATGAGCCTTGTAGTGAATTTGTATTAAATAATTAACATCTTCTAGGGAAGATGGAAATTTTCTTCTAGTTCAATGAAAATTTTTAATTCAGCTTAAAAAAATTTTTTTTAATTGATTTTATAGAGAGAGACACAACATCAGCCTGTTCCCGTATGTGCCCTGACTGGGGATTGAACTGGCAACCTCTGTGTTTTGGGACAAAGCTCTAACCAACTGAGCTATCTGGCCAGGGCTAATTCAGCTTTTATTTATTCATTTTTTTTTTTTTAGAGAAGAGAGAGAGAGAGAGAGAAGGGGAGGAGGAGCAGGAGCATCAACTCCCATATGTGCCCTGACCAGGCAAGACCAGGGCTTTGAACCGGCGACCTCAGCATTCCAGGTCGACACTCTAAACACTGCGCCACCACAGGTCAGGCTAATTCAGCTTTTAAAGGGTGATGCCCATCTTACTGCAATTGTCTAATTACATTATTTTCTTCAAGTTCTCCTGGAAAACTTATTAGATAACTACAAGTATTGGTAAGACAACCTGAAAAGGAAATTATAGCATCTCACTTCTGTTATGGTAGTAGCTTATTTTCTGTGTTGAATAAGATGACACTTAAGGTTTGTCCCAATAGTCTTTTCTCAATGTTTTCATTCATGTAATGGTTTATTTCAGTTCTAGGTCCAATTTTATTGCTACTTTCATCAATAAGAATATACATCGCTGCCAGAAACTGAACCTGTTGTGCATCAAAGTTGTCAGCATTTATTTCAGGCATGTTATGATGAGGCTGTTCTGTCCTAAATATCCTTGCTCTGGTTATATCAGAGGGTTCCATGGCTGCATCAGAGGGTCATGGCTGCATCAGACAGCAAGCGAGAACCAAGCAAATGCTGCCAGGTTTAAAAATGTATCTCCTCTGGGCCTGACCAAGATTTTCTTTCTCACACTTTGCTACAGTTGCTTGGTTCAAGGGTAGGATGCTAAATCAGTGAGTCTCTCCTGTAGGGATTGTGGAATGGGACCCAGAAGAGTGATTTTGATTGCTTATGATTAGTGTTTGCATTTGCATAGTTCAGTACTCTCCCCTTTATCTGCTGGGGATACATTCTAAGACCTCCCTCAGTGGATACCTGAAATGCAGAGTGCCAAATCCTAGATATATGTTTGTTTTTTCCCCCCTGTTCATTCGTACCTTTTTTTTTTTTTAAAGGACACGCACTTTTTTTTTTTAAACTATTTTTTATTTATTTATTCATTTAGAGAGGAGAGGGAGAGACAGAGGAGAGACAGAGAAGGAGAAGGAGGGAGGAGCTGGAAGCATCAACTCCCATATGTGCCTTGTCCAGGCAAGCCCAGGGTTTCGAACTGGCAACCTCAGCATTTCCAGGTCGACGCTTTATCCACTGCGCCACCACAGGTCAGGCCATTCGTACTTTTTAAAAAAAAAATTTTATTTATTTATTTATTTATTTATTTATTATTATTTTTTACAGAGGCAGAGATAGACAGGGACAGACAGACAGGAACGGAGAGAGATGAGAAGCATCAATCATCAGTTTCTCGTTGCGTGTTGCGACTTCTTAGTTGTTCATTGATTGCTTTCTCACATGTGCCTTGACCGTGGGCCTTCAGCAGACCGAGTAACCCCCTGCTGGAGCCAGCAACCTTGGGTCCAAGCTGGTGAGCTCTTTGCTCAAGCCAGATGAGCCCGCGCTCAAGCTGGCGACCTCGGGGTCTCGAACCTGGGTCCTTCCGCATCCCAGTCTGACGCTCTATCCACTGCGCCACCACCTGATCAGGCTTTAAAATTTTTTTTTAAATTTATTTATTCATTTTCAAGAGGAGAGAGAGAGTGAGAGAGAGAGAGAAAGGGGGAGGAGCAAGAAGCTTCAACTCCCATATGTGCCTTGACCAGGCAAGTGCAGGGTTTTGAACCAGCGACCTCAGCATTCCAGGTCGATGCTTTATCCACTGCGCCACCACAGGTCAGGCCCATATGTACTTTTTTACTTAAAGAAGTATACTTTATGGCTTCTCTTTGGCATATTCAAATTTCCAGCATCACTACTTTTGTGCTTTATGGCCATTATTAAGTAGAATAAGGGTGACTTGAAATTAGCACTGTAATACCTAAACAATTGATCTTGTAACTGAGATGGCCACTAAATGATGATGAGCAGAACATGCTGGACAAAGAGATGATTCACATCCCAGGTAAGTCAGAGCTGGAAGGTGTGAGATTTCATCATGCTACTCAGAATGGTGGGTAACTTAATGCTTTTGAATTATTTTTGGAATTTTCCATTTAATATTTTCAGATTGCAGTTGACCATGGGTAACTGAAAGCAAAACTGTGGATAATAAGGGATGACTGTATATCTTTAAAAAAATTTTTTTTAAAGATTTTATTTATTCATTATGGAGAGGGGAGAGCGAGAGAGAAGGGGAGGAGCAAGAAGCATCAACTCCCATAAGTGCCTTGACCAGGCAAGCCCAGGGTTTTGAACCGGCAACCTCAGTGTTTCCAGGTTGACGCTTTATCCGCTGTGCCACCACAGGTCAGGCCTATCTTTTTTAAATGGATGAAAAAAATCTGTCTGTGTCTATATATTCAAAGTACATTTCTTTTTTTTTATTGTGACAGAGAGACAGAGAGAGGGACAGATAGGGACAGAAAGACAGGAAGGAGAGAGATAAGAAGCATCAATTCTTTGTTGCAGCACCTTAGTTGTTCATTGATTGCTTTCTCATATGTGTCTTGACCAGGGGTCTACAGCAGAGCGAGTGACCCCTTGCTTAAACCAGCAACCTTGAGCTCAAGCCAGCAAACTTTGGGCTCAAGCTGGTGAGCCTGTGCTCAAGCTGCGAACCTTGGGGTTTTGAACCTGGGTCCTCTTTGTCCCAGTCCGATGCTCTATCCACTGCATCACTGCCTAGTCAGGCTTCAAAGTACATTTCTTTAGACGTAGTTTGTTTTGGTATAGTTTGGTCTTGCTCTTTTAATCAGTCTGACAATTTCTGCCTTTAGTTAAAATGTTTAGGTCATTTATATTTAACATACCAAATCTTCTGGCACCTTGATATTGAACTTCCCAGCTTCCAGAACTGTGAAAAATCAAGTAAAACTACTCCTTTGTTTTTTTTGAGATTACCTTTTCCAAAAATGTGTCATATCTCTATTTTACTTTTTCTTTTTTTTTTTTACAGAGACAGAGAGAGAGAGTCAGAGAGAGGGACAGATAGGGACAGACAGGAACAGAGAGAGATGAGAAGCACCAATCATTAGTTTTTTGTTGCGACACCTTAGTTGTTCATTGATTGATTTCTTATATGTGCCTTGACCGGGGAGCTACAGCAGACCAAGTAACCCTTTGCTTGAGCCAGCGACCTTGGGTCCAAGCTGGTGAGCTTTGCTCAAACCAGATGAGCCCGCGCTCAAGCTGAGCAACCTCGGGGTCTCGAACCTGGATCCTCCACATCCCAGGCCGACACTCCATCCACTGCACCACCGCCTGGTCAGGCTCTATTTTACTTTTGAAGAATCAGAGTCATCCTTGAATAAATAATTGATCATATTGATTATTCACTGTAGCCAAGGTAGACAGATACACCTGCTCCCATATTAGCAGAGAAGCTCGGTCTCAGTTTATTGATACAATAAGATGATCTTCCATCTGTGTTTCATTGTAATTCAGAGCTGAGGCTTTTATGTGGATGCTTGGGTGGGAAATCTAGTGAAAACTAAATTTCTATTGTTTGTAAGCCACCTAGTCTATGGTCTTTTGTTATAGCAGTATGGATGTACTAATAACTCAAACATCTCCCTGCAGTGTGAGCTCTGGAAATGGTCCAATTTACATATCCTCGTGGTTATTTTTTGCCTGGCTTTGTAGAGTTTCATGTTAGATATACACAGCTTTGACTTCAGCACAAGACTCAAAGGGATCCCTATGCAGATTTCCTGGGTTCTTTCTCCAGGCTCCTTTCTATTACTCTGCCTTACAAATTCCAGCTGCCTTAGACTGAAACCAACCTCTGCCCTTCAAATCAGTGCAACTGCCACTCTGCTTAGGTTCTCTCTTCTTGGTCTGGGGAGTATCTCCAAGCAGAAAGCCTAAGTGACCCTTGGGTTCATTTAATTCCATTCCCGTCACAATCATGCTCCCAATCAGGGTCACAGTTTTGTACTGCCTATTGTACAACCTATAAGAACATTTGTTTCTTATGTTTTGCTGCATTTCCTTATAGCTGGAGGGTATGCATGGTAACTGATATTCTGTTATGACTAAAAACAGAAATCCCCTGCAGAATTAAAATTTTGAACATTTCATGTACTAACATGCCCTGTTGATGTCGGCCTTCCTTCCTTTGGCTCTTTAGTACCCATCTTTTAAAAAACACTTGATTAGTGAATAAAACAGGACAACTCACTCAAGTAGACCTGCTTTGTTTTCTTTCAGATTACCTTTTCCAAAACTGTGTCAGATCTCTATTTTACTTTTGAGGAATCAATCATCCTTGAATAAATTATTGACCATATTGATTATTCACTGTAGCCCAGGTAGACAGATACACCTGCTTCCATATTAGCAGAGAAGCTCAGTCTCAGTTTATTGATACAATAAAATGATGATTTTCCATCTGTGTTTCTTTGTAATTCAGAGCTGAGGCTTTTATGTGGATGTTTCTAGTAGAAATAAATAAAATTATGTTATGATACATCTGATTATCAAATTCTGAGACCTTCTTTCTCTCCAGGCAGGCTTAGGGTCTCTGCTCCTTCAGGAACCTCCACACCCAGCCTCTCCAGTAGCCAAATTTCTTACGTGGTGCCTAAGGGCTTCCAAGAGCACAAAACCAGAAGCTACCTGGCCTCTTGAGAGTCAGGCCTGGAAGTGGCCTAGTGTTCACTTCTGTCACATTCTTCTGGTTAAAGTGAGCCATGGGTCAGGCTAGTGGCAAGATGAAGGGAGTACACAATCTAGTAGGCATGGCTGGCTCATTGGGGGCCATCAATAGAACAGACTACCACAGTTGCCTTGAGCAAGTGACGTTACCTCTATGTGTCTCAGTTTTCTCATGCTAAATAATAATTACAATTACAATTTAACCCACATTATTAGATTGTAATGAAAGTAGGTTAAGATACTGAAGGCATTTTAAGATAAGATACTTAAGGCATTTTATGTAGTGCCTGGCTTGTGCCTACTATAAATGGTGGCAGCTTTTTTTATTCCACATACAAAGCTCCTCTATGGTCTCATCTGCTTCGGGTAACTCCTGACACTCTTGCCCCCTCAATGAACACTACTGAGGATTTGGATCCAGGTGATGCTGGGACTATGTAACAGAAATTCTCATGTTTCACGAGCTAATTCACATTTTACGTTCATTACAGTTATGTTCATCACTTCATTATTATCTCTACTTCACAGATGAAGAAATGGAGGTTCAGAAAAGTTTGTTTAGTAACTTGTTCATGATCACATCCATGGAACATTTATTGAGTGTCTCCTAAGTACAAAGCACTGAGAATGGAAAAGTCCCTGCCTGCCAGAGGTTTCCAATCCAGCCAGGGAGACATAAGCAAGCAGGCAGAATGTGATAAACATGGGATGCAATGGGTACAGCGTAGGCTGGAGGGTGCATCTGGGGACAGGAGGGGATGATGCTTGAGCTCAGTCTTACAGGGTGATTTATCTAGTCACTGCAGGTGGGAAGTGCACTCCAGGCCCAGGAAAGGAGGTATGAAATGGAGTGGCTCATTAGTGCTGGGCTGGGATGCCCAAATGATCTCTAGTAGTGCCCAGAATGTCTATTTTTGAGAAAAGAGTCAAGGTCATGTAAAAATAAGTGTTATAATGTATATGTGATTCTGTTTAGCCACATATGCATAAGCAACAAGAGGGAGAGAGTGAATCTAATCTAGAACAAAGCTGGCTGACCTTAAAATGGTCTACTTAGTGAGCTTTAAGTAACCAACATTCCTGTTAACTCTCCATCCATCCATCCATCCATCCATCCAGCCAGCTAGCCAGCCAGCCAGCCAATATTTCCTGTCCTGCCCTCATGTCATTCAACTGCTTGGAGCTAAGAGTATAAAGTTGAGTCAAGTGGTGCCCACTGCCCTCCAGAATCACAGAACAGGGTAGAGAGCATTAATGCCAACACTTTAGAGTCCCCAAAGCATGGACATTTCCATAAAACCAAAGTGTTATAAACAAGAAAGAGCTCAGAAGATTGTAGCTGGACAGACCTCAAAATATACCAAGTGATTTGAAGGTGATAAATTTCTTTTTTTTTTTTAAATTTTATTTATTGACTTTACAGAGAGAGGAGGGGAACAAGAAGTATCAAGTCATAGTTGCTTCACTTTAGTTGTTCATTGATTGCTTGTTGTATGTGCCTTGACCGGGCAAGCCCAGGGTTTTGAACCGACAACCTCAGCATTCTAAGTCAATGCTTTATCCACCGCGCCACCACGGGTCAGGCAGATTTCTTTTTTAAATTTCTACTAGATAAGTAAATTGCAAAGTTGTACATACAGTAGGTTAACAACCAAAACATTTTATATAAAAAAAGACTGGAAAGAAAGATATAAAAATGTTAATAGTAGCTAGCTTTGGTTATGAGATTATTATTTGGTAATTATTGGTTAATTCTTTTATTCTTCTGGCCTACTTGATTTTAGGCCTTAGACTATTTTTGCATGCCTGTGGTAACTGTTATATTGCATTTATGTAATAGCTAGTAGTTAACATTTTTACAATACCCACTATATACCTGTCATTTGATAAATGTACCTGCATTTTTCTCAATTAATCCTCACACCTTTTTTAAAGGAAACACCATTATTATCCTCATTTTACTGATGTTCCAAGAGTTTAAGAAACTTGCCAGGATCATAAAGCTGGTAAGCAGAAGAGTCAGGTTCTGCTCCTCCCACAGAGTGACTGTGACAGCTCCAATTTCTCAACAAGCAGAGCGCCAAGCTTCACACAGGCCTTCAGTTAAGCTCCCACATGGTGCCCATTTATAAATTAAAAAAAATAGAAACGCTGCTAACATTGAAAAGAATGGTGCAAGGATTAAGTCACTCTCAAGTTCATATATTTTTCTGTGTGAATGAAATATTTTGCATTTTTCAAATTAAATACAGTCACACACCAAATTCTACTGCATCAACAATGCACTTGTCCCTGGAGCATAATCATAGGAATTAGTTAGCCTGAGTCAACTACCAGGGACCTGTCATTGAAAATTCACCCATCATGATGTCATGATGTCTCGTGCACTTACTAGGCCCAAATAAATCAACAGTAGATTTCAAGACCCAGCTCCTGTATGTCATAGTCCCTTCCAGAATCACCCTAGCAACTGGGCTGATTTTCTTAGCTCCACACTCCGAAGACACAATTTGCTTCTTGATCAACCTGTTTGCTAGTTGACTCAACCAATATTCGTATGTGCATTCTATGGGAAGGACAGAGTGTGCTCCAATAGCCTTTGAAAGCAAACCTTGTCCTTACTTTGGTTAAAAGTGTTCTTGGATTTACTGTGTCACCTGCATGAGCGAACACAGCAGGTCTTTAATAACTATGTGTACATTTCCTGGCTCCCACCCCCGGTCTTGGAACTTGTTCTGTCTCCTACTACCTTAGTTCTTTAATTCTAATCCTTTCCCTGGGCCTTTGTGTTCAGCAAACCATATGACATCTCCATTAATCATCAGCGTTTTTAACCTCTGTTACTTAGCACATCCTCTTACTTAGGTTTTTCCTGCATCATTCTAATTCCTCTTCTAATTTCCTCCCAAACTATGTATGTGGACTTTTGTATATATTTAGCTCTTGGATTTTTTTTTTTTTTATTCATTTTAGAGAGGGGAGAGAGAGACAGAGAGAGAAGGAAGGGAGGAGCTGGAAGCATCAACTCCCATATGTGCCTTGACCAGGCAAGCCCAGGGTTTCGAACTGGCGACCTCAGCATTTCCAGGTTGACGCTTTATCCACTGCGCCACCACAGGTCAGGCAGCTCTTGGCTTTTTATGCCCCTCCCTCCTCCTCTGCCCTTATGTTCTTTGCATTTGCTCCTCACACGTTGCTGTTCTTTTGAGGGGAACGAACACACACGTGCGCGCGCGCGCACACACAGACACACACACAAAAGACAGGAATGATTGTTGGGCTAGCAAAATAAAGTGTCTGTTTCACCCATTAACCTATATTGAAAGCAAAAGTGTGGCCATTCATTCTTTCATTGATTAATTTCCTCTTTCCACTAACATTTGTTGGGTTCCTACAATGCTCAGGAGATGAGAAATAAAAAGGCACTGTTAGGGAATGTTAGATAGAAAAAGTATACCTATGACCCCAAGGCACAGAGCATGATTAGGAAAGAGCAGGCTTATGGGTATGCAACATAATTGAACAACAAGATAACCTGGATATGTTATCTTTGAATATATGTATCCTGATTTATTGATGTCGCCCCATTAAAAAATAAAATTATTAAAAGAAAAAAAAAAAAGGTGTCTGACCTGTTGTGGTGCAGTGGATAAAGCGTCGACCTGGAAATGCTGAGGTTGCCGGTTCGAAACCCTGGGCTTGCCTGGTCAATGCACATATGGGAGTTGATGCTTCTAGCTCCTCCCCCCCCCCCTTCTCTCTCTCTGTCTCTCCCTCTCCTCTCTAAAAATGAATAAATTAAAAAAAAAAAAAAAAAAAGGAAAGAGCAGGCTGGATTTCAGCCCCTCACTTGTCCCCTTTGCGGGCATCCTTGGGCAGTGTACAGTCTCAGGAACTGCAAAGGAAGGCATGAAGAAAACAAAGATAAACAGAACATGGGTCCTACCCACCAGGATCTGAGTCTAAAAGAGGTAAACAACTGGTGAACTTTGCTAGTTCATCAAGTTTATCAGGGTGGCCAAAGACAGTTCTATCCTAAAAGTTCTATCATTAGATTAAATGTTTATGCCTTTACAGGAGATAAATGCTTTTAATTCAGTTAGTGTATTTTCTATCTAGAAGAGTGAGAACACATACCCTTATATAATGCCATCCTGCATAGCACTAATTCATTATAAAGTTATTTGTCTTCAGAAATATTTCTTTCTTTCTTTTTTGACAAAGACAGAGAGAGAGAGAGAGAGAGAGAGAGAGAGTCAGTCAGACAGGACAGATAGGGACAGACAGGAAGGAAGGGAGATGAGAAGCATCAAGTCTTTGTTGCAGCACCTTAGTTGTTCATTGATTGCTTTCTCATATGTGCCTTTACTGGGGGGCTACAGCAGAGCAAGTGACCCCTTGATCAAGCCAGTGACCTTGGGCTTAAGCCAGTGACCTTGGGCTTTAAGCCAGCAATCTTTGAGCTCAAGTCAGTGACCATGGGGTCATGTCTATGATCCCATGGTCAAGCTAGCAGCCCCGTGCTCAAGCTGGTGAGCCTGTGCTCAAGCCAGTGACCTCAGGGTTTCCAACCTGGGTCCTCCGTGTCCCAGTCTGACACTCTATCCACTTCACCACTGCCTGGTCAGATCATAGCTTTTTGTTTGTTTTTTATAGTACTTTAATAACTTTCTTTCCTCTATTCTGAGTATGGTGTATACATTTTCAGCCAATGAGAGCAAACTGTGCTGTAACCTGAACCAATGAGCATTAGCAAAGGCCTCCTCCTGCCTAAGCCCTATGCATTCTCCTTGGTCTAACGAGTTCTGCAAAGCTGAGGTTCATTCTTCTATGGCCTTTCTTTCTCCATCTACTTAGTTTGTGGCAAGTTGTTCCGACCCACAATGTCCTCTTTAGAAGTAACAGGGCTGGACCCATTTCAAAGTAGCATATGCGTGGCAAATGAAGGCAAAGTATCATGTTGGAATTTAACAGAGGAAAGGGGCCTTCAAGGGAGAAGTTGAAGAAAGGAGGATCAACAGGTGAGTGAGGATTAGTGGGAGCCCTCTGACTTAGTGAAGAAAATCACTGCAGTCCAGGGAACTGATGGGCAGGAAGGAGCTATGGCTAAAGCACATCCATGACCTCAGAGGATTGGAGAGAAAGGACGAACAATTGGCAGTGGCTGATGCCCTGCACACAGGTGTGGATCTCCACCAGTAAGGACCGTTCATGTAACTGATTTGTCTGACGCTCTCATTTCCAGAAGTGCTAAACAAAATATGCACTACTGACTTGTGCTAGCTGATGCTTTCAAAGCAAGAATTAGTGCATTAGTTAATAAGGGTCTTAAGTAAGATAAAACATAGGGCACAGAAAAGCTAAATTTTGATAGAGACTGAGGAGCTAGGAAGGAAATCTGGGAAAGCACAGGTCACCAGCCACACTGGTGGAGCCCAGGGAGCAGATTTTGGTTCAGAACATATTAAATTTTTCTGCTTAACAGTGACCTCCTGGAGTAGGATTATTGGAAATGGTCAAAACAACGTTGCTTAAGTATTCCCAGTAATTGACTAAGACTCAAGGATGCAGCGGGAAGGATTTTTACAATGGCTGGGAAGCTGGACCTGACCCGGGGTTCTTAAACCTTTTAGGGTGAGGTGTTCCCTGAGAACCAGAAGGTAGCGATCCTTCTTTTTCTCTAAAAAATTCACATGCCCTTTGAATTGATTATTTATTGCTACATAATAAATCACCCCCAAGAACTTAAGAGCTCAGTTTCTGGGGGTCAGGAATTCAGAAGCAGTTTAGCGGCATGATTCTGGCTCATGAAGTTAAAAAGTCAAGATACACTGGCTCTAGCCTGACCAGGTGGTGGTGCAGTGGATGGAGCGTCACTGGGACGCAGAGGACCCAGGTTCAAAACCGTGAGATCGGCCTGACCTGTGGTGGTGCAGTGGGATAAAGTGTCGACCTGGAACACTGAGGTCGCCGGTTCGAAAACTTGGGCTTGCCTGGTCAAGGCACATATGGGAGTTGATGCTTCCTGCTCCTCCCCCTTTCTCTCTCTCTCTCTCACTACTCTTTCTCTAAAAATCAACAAAATAAAATAAAATAAAACCGTGAGATCGCTGGCTTGAACATGGGCTCATCTGGCTTGAGCATGGGGTTGCTGGCTTGAGCATGGGATTATAGATATGACCCCATGGTCACTGGCTTGAGCCCAAGGTCACTGGCTTGAACAAGGGGTCACTTGCTCAGCTGTAGCCCTATCGAAGAATTGATGCTTCTCATCTCTCTCCCTTCCTGCCTATCTGTCCCTCTCTGTCTCTTTGCTAAAAAAAAAAAAAAAAAAAAAAAGATACATTGGCTCTAAACTGGGGGTGACTTTCCCTCCAGGGGACAATTGGCAATGTCTGAGAACATTTTTGTTGGTCACTAAGAGTGTGTTTGAGTGTTACTGGCATTTAGTGAGTGGAGGCCAGAGATGCTGTTAAACCTTCTACAGTGCACAGGGGAGCCTCCCCCAACACACAACTATCCAGCCCCAAGTGTTAATAGTGCCATGATTGGAAAACCCTGACCCAAAGTGCTGAGTGGGTTTGGTGAATCCACTTTCAAGGTGGCTCATTCATGGTCTGGTGAGGGCTGATGGCATCCTCACAACATGGCGCCTGGCTTTCCCCAGAGCAAACTAAGAGAGAGATAGCAAGGAGGAAGACACAATGCTTTTTGTGACCTATTTGCTAGATGCAAGTCACTGAATAGAGCAGTGGTAGTCAACCTGGTCCCTACCGCCCACTAGTGGGCATTCCAGCTTTCATGGTGGGTGGTAGCGGAGCAACCAAAGTATAAATAAAAAGATATATTTAACTATAGTAAGTTGTTTTATAAAGACTTATTCTGCCAAACAGCAAAAATCCGACATAAAGTACTTGGTAAGTAATTATTATTATATGCTTTAACTTGCTGTAACTTTGCTTTAAAAATTTTATAAAGTAAAGTTAGTTCCCTACTTATAAATCACCATTACTGTGGAACTGGTGGGCGGTTAGAAAATGTTACTACTAACAGAGATACAAAAGTGGGCGGTAGGTTTAAAAAGGTTGACTACCCCTGGAATAGAGCCTCCACTGAGAAAGAGGAATTAGCTTCCACTATTTGAGAAGAGAACTATCAAATTGTGGACATGTTTTTTGTTGTTGTTGTTGTTTTTTTATAGAGACAGAGAGAGTCAGAGAGAGGGATAGATAGGGACAGACAGGAACAGAGAGAGATGAGAAGCATCAATCATCAGTTTTTCGTTGCGACACCTTAGTTGTTCATTGACTGCTTTCTCATATGTGCCTTGACCGTGGGCCTTCAGCAGACCGAGTAACCCCCTGCTTGAGCTAGCAACCTTGGGTCCAAGCTGGTGAGCCTTGCTCAAACCAGATGAGCCCGCGCTCAAGCTGGCGACCTCAGGGTCTCGAACCTGGGTCCTCTGCATCCTAGTCCGACGCTCTATCCACTGTGCCACTGCCTGGTCAGGCTTGTGGACATGTTTTAAAACTACCACATCCACATACAACAAAATTTTACATGTCCAAGTTCAGGTTTCATAGATTCCAGAGCCTCTCTGTGGAATCCCTAAGTTAAATACCTTTAAGGTTCCTTCCAGCTCCAACAGATATAATCTAATAAAGCATGATTAGGAAAAATGCAAGGACAGGGAAAAACTGGCCAAACATCAAGAATCCACCCCTGCCATAGTTCCAGTCCTGGCTTTTACATTATACCTTTCCTTTCCTCCTTCTGGGTTCTGAATCCCTAGTCCTTGCAACTTATAATACTTTGTCACTGTATTTCACTCTAAAGGAGAACAAAGGGGTTGGCCACGGAGATCTACAGATTGGGAAGTTGAAACTCCACTTCAAGAGAAAGACTGGCTGAGGTTTCAAGACCTCTCTCACTGTGAGACATAGCACAGCAGGACTGTTGGTGTTGCAAGTAATGGTAGTTCTTATCTTCGAATCAGAAAATGGACCCTTCGGGTAAGAGGCACTCAGATTCATTCACTCCCTGACACCTTAATTAACTTGTCCATTAATTCAGTGGTCCCCAACCCCCGGACCAGTACTGGTCCGCAGAGAAAGAATAAATAACTTACATTATTTCTGTTTTATCTATATTTAAGTCTGAGCAATGTTTTATTTTTAAAAAATGACCCGATTTCCTGTTACATCTATCTAAGACTCACTCTTGACGCTTGTCTCAGTCATGTGATCGATTTATCCGTCCCATCCTAAAGGCCGGTCCGTGAAAATATTTTGACATTAAACCGGTCCGTGGCCCAAAAAAGGTTGGGGACCACTGCACTAATTTATTTGCCTTCTATTAAATATGAATAACTTCCAAGGTGGTATTTCCAAGAGGGTTCCTTGGGATAAGGATAGAATACATTTAATTTTTGTACTTGGATGTTTTTCAAGACTTTCTACAAAATCATTTCCCGGTAATAATTGTTTTCAAACTGGAGAGGGAAGTATTTAAAGGCTTCTGGATATAAAATGGCTTTCTCAATCCAGTGCTTTGATGGATCCAAGGGGGAAGACTTTCACATACTTGGTTTGCTGCCCTTGAAATGTCTCAGCTGAGCACCTGGGGCAAAATACCAACACAGCAAAGGGTTTTTAGTACAGGGTCCAGGTGTTTTTCCTGACCTAGAAATGCTGATTTAAAAAGAGATTTTTTTTAATTGACTTTAGAGGAGAGAAGAGAGGGAGTGGGAAGCAGCAACTTGTACTAGTTGCTTCCTATATGTGCCTTGACCTGGCAAGCCCAGAGTTTTGAACCTGTGACCTCAGGATTCCAGGTTGATATTTTATCCACTGCAACACCACAGGACAGGCTGGAAATGCTGATTTTACTTTTTTTCCCCTTAATATATATATTTCTTTTTTAAGTGAGAAGTGGGGAGGCAGTGACAGACTCCCACATGTACCCCGACCAGGATCCATCCGACAAGCTCATGAGGTGATCCTCTGCCCATCTGGGTGGGGCTGTTACCCGTTGCTCGGCAACCAAGCTATTTTAATGCCTAAAGTGAGGCCATGGAGCCATCCTCAGTGCCCATGGCCAACTTGCTCCAACCTATCCATGGCTGCAGGAGGTGAAGAGAGAGAGAAGGGAGAGGGGAAGAGGTGGAGAAGCAAATGGTCGCTTCTCCTGTGTGCCCTGACCAGGAATCAAACCCAGGACATCCACACACTGGGGCTGATGCTCTACCACTGAGCCAACTGGTCAAGGCCTGATTTTACTTCTTGTTGTTCCTTTGATCACCTTTGGAACTGTGGAAAATGAACAATAACCCAACTCCTTGGGAGGCAGATACTACATACCACCCACTGATTTCACACGTGCGAAATCAAACCTGTGTATCCACACAGTGGGGGCACCTATTGCTCCTGAACAATGGGCACCATTTGTTACCAAGAACAAAGGAAAAAGACATAGCACAGCAGGGCCTGGGGGTTCACTAGACACAATGCAGCCTAAAGGGGTAGATCCTTGGTGTTAAACAGCCTTCTCAGGGGTCACTTAGGATATGGGGTTTATAATATGAAAGGGAGTTTTGTGGGAACTCTATCATGGGCTTCCCACTGCTCAGGCGCACCAGCAGCCTTCTCCCCTCTGCAAGGCCTGCGCGTGGCCTCTACTCCTCCACCCCCTGGAGGGCTGAGGTGTGGGGCCCACAGATTCCCTTGCTTCCCTCTTTCTTGCTGCTATTAAAAGCCAAACAGGCCCCTTTTCCATTTCAAACGTATTCCTGCTAATCATTACAGGAGCAGGAAACTTTTAATAGTGACAATGTGGAGAAGTTCCTGATGTTCCAGAACCTCACCAGGGTCTTAAGTGTTGGGAACCCCGTTTCACAATTTTCCTCTTATCCTTAATCAGCCAGCAGATCTGACCAACTCCCTCCCCATGGAATCTACTTTTGACTAAGTGGAACTTTTTCTCTATAAAACCCAATTGCCCAGTCAGAAAAGGCAGCCAGTCCTTTGTAAGTGGTTCAGGCAGAAAAATGAGTCAGTTTGTGTCTCTCCAGTGGACAACTGATACCCCAAGGGCAGATGAAGACTGGGCAGTCTTCTTAGAAAGGGAGACCAGTGGCTGCTTGGGGATGATCAGCCTGCCTGTGGTCACGTGCAAGACCTCAAAATACATTAGGTGTGAAAAGGAAACAGTCTGGGAAGAGTCCTAAGACTGAGAACTCTGTGCGGACAGACAGTATTGTATAAGATGGCTATCTTAGAAGGTGTGCCACAAGCCCATTCCCTTCCCCATGAAGGGGCAGTGGGCAGCTTGTCTCCTTGGGTCTGTCTCCCTCCTGGGAAAGACTCAGGACTGACTGTGTGGCAGAAGAGACCGAGAGCATCAGTGCACTGGGGACTGGCTACGCTCCTAGAGATAGTCAGGGCAAGGGACATGTGAGTGACCCGGGGAAGCCCAGCAACACGAAGCTGAAAGCGAATGTTTGGGTGTTAAGACCACAATGGAACTACCAGGTTCAAAAAGCCCAGGAAGAACCTCCTGAAAAGCTGATGAAAGCACACTACAAAAGAGCCAGTGTCACATTCCTGCCAGAGCCAGGTTAGCCAGGCACCCGTGCAGGGAAGACTTTTCCTATTGCCCGGCCTTTGTCCCCTTCCCCCCCTGGAGCCCTGAAACTGGCATGAAACTTGGACAGGAAGTTGAGGCTGAGAAACAGAGGAGGGCAACCGCCTTCCTTTCCCACCATAGGCCTTCAGCCTGAAGCAGGTCCAACCCAGAAAAGGGAGGCGGGGAGTTATGGTAATGCTACATCAACTTCAGAGATTTGACTGGAATCTTAAACTGGGCATTCCAACTGCAGAGTTGAAACTTTGGAATCTTAAGAGTCATTGTGGGTGTGCCTGACCAGGTGGTGGCGCAGTGGATAGAGCGTCGGATTGGGATGCCGAGGACCCAGGTTCGAGACCCCAAGGTCGCCAGCTTGAGCGCAGGCTCATCTGGTTTGAGCAAAAGCTCACCAGCTTGGACCCAAGGTCGCTGACTCCAGCAAGGGGTTACTCAGTCTGCTGAAGGCCCGTGGTCAAGGCACATATGAGAAAGCAATCAATGAACAACTAAGGTGTTGCAACACGCAACAAAAAACTAATGATTGATGCTTCTCATCTCTCCGTTCCTGTCCGTCCGTCTCTGTCTATCCCTCTCTCTGACTCTCTCTCTCTCTGTAAAAAAAAAAAAAAAAAAAAAATTATACATGGAAAAGAAAAAAAAAAAAAGTAAAAAAAAAAAAAAAAAAAAGTCATTGTGGGTGTAAAAGCCCATCTGACTTTTACAAAAGGGAAGAGTCACAGGACCTGACTGCAAACTTTTCTTCCAGTGACTGGTAAGATTACCTCACTGAACAATCTGAAAAGGGCAGCAGGAGAAAAATCAATGGTTTTAATGCCAAATTGTGCTTGTTTAACATACTGTGGATAAGACATGTTTTGTCAAGCATCAGTTAGCTTGGCAGGGGTGTTAGATGTGCTTCCTCAGTTGTTGGGCCAGCCTGGAGATAGTCCCAGCACTGGGCAGAATGTGGGAGGTACCTGAGACCAGGCTTTGGCCCTTGAGAGAGCTCAGAGATTGTCACAGCCATTTGGAGCTGTATCCCAGTGTTCTGGGCACCACCCCAAGAAGGAATGGAATTACCACCAGTACAAATGGAATCAGGCGAAGGATTTTGACTCCAGACAAGCAGGTCAGGATCATCCTCTGGTTAAGTACCCTGAGGTTCACAGCAAAAACACCAAGTTAAGGAGAAAAAGTTGAGCTTGGTTGTCCCTGGGGTGCCTGACAATGGCTTCAGCAGTGTCACTGAGGTTTGTCTTTGAGAATTAGCACTAAGCACTGCCATTGAAACTAAACAATTTTGGACAACTGTTTCTATTTCTGGGATGATTTACATCTTTCTTCACAAAAATCACAGAATGTAAAAGCGGTTGAGGGAGTCTTAGTGATTCTACACAGCTGCGTTTCTGCAAGTCCTTTAACTCATTGGCCACGGAAACTCTGATGACTTCTGTGGACCCACCGCCCAGAAAAGTGCCTGTGCCTAAAATTCTGCACAAACTTCCCAGGGAGTAACATACACTCAGCCATTCTTTTTTTTTTTTTTTTTTTTACAGAGACAGAGTCAGAGAGAGGGATAGACAGGGACAGACAGGAAAGGAGAGAGATGAGAAGCATCAATCATCAGTTTTTCATTGTGACACCTTAGTTGTTCATTGATTGCTCTCTCATATGTGCCTTGACCGTGGGCCTTCAGCAGACTGAGTAACCCCTTGCTCGAGCCAGCGACCTTGGGTCCAACCTGGTGAGCTTTGCTCAAACCAGACGAGCCCGCACTTAAGCTGGCGACCTCAGGGTCTTGAACCTGGGTCTTCCGCATCCCAGTCTGATGCTCTATCCACTGTGCCACCACCTGGTCAAGCCATTCTTGACCCTCTTGGTCCTTAATGGTTGAGCCCAACTCCCCCGAAGAACAGGCTGAAAATACCAAGTTTTCAATGTCCAAGCTCCCTTACAGCTGTCACAGGCATGTGTCCCAGCCTTCACCAATGAGACTCATCCACTGGGTGACGTGGACAGTTTTTCTTCTGGTACAAAAAGAAGTTTGAGGGGTAACTCCTTTTTTCCTGCCTTTGGATGTTCCTTCCAGGAGTCCAGCTGCCATCTTGAAACCATGAAGGAAAGACCGAGAGAAATACTGAGCTGAATTAGCCAATCCTGCTGTCTACTTTTTGACAAGAGATCATGTGTGTCCTTATTACTGGAGCTATTGTTAGTTAGACTTTACTTTTCTTGCAGCTGATTCCCTGATGACCATCAAGTATCTTCTATGAGTTCACAGACTCAGCTTAGGAAGCTGGGAACCTGAATCTGGTCTCCTTATTCTACTGATGTCTTCTTTGGTCTTCAACTTCCCTCAGTGACTAGTCATCAGCTCAGAGAAAGGCAAAAGCAGCTGGAATACAGATCTCCATGCCCCAGTGGGTTCTTCAACTTTCTGGGAGAATTTCACATATGTGATGTGATGAAGAAGGAACATCACTCTGGGAAATACAGGTTCTTAATCTGTTCAACTGCAACCTGTGCTGGGACTTCAGACGTCTCCTCCTCTGAGCCTGTTTCCACATCTGCTTACACCACATAAGGTTGTCATGAGGTTCTTACTGGAATCTGTGGTTAATTTCTTCCTGATCACAGTTCTTCCACAGCATCAAGACAGCCCATCCTCTGAAAGTGGTACAGAGGCTAGATCTTCAGAAGCTAAGGGGCTGGCTTTCTTCTTTCGTGTTGACAAAGCAATGAGAGGTCAGTGTGCCCAGGATACTGAGGACCTGCCACCTGCCTATTATCAGCGAGACCAAAGCAGGAGCCGGTGTCACCATCCGCTTCTCACAGCCCTTCATCAGCAAGGTCTCCTGGATTGTCCTCTGCACCTGGCAGGCTTCATCGCCAGCTGGCTCTATAGTTTGAGCTCTTGTTGGTTCAGAGTAACAAAATTCTTCAAAAATTTTATTTTTGGAATGCCTGTTAAGTCCTAGGCAGACATATAGATCACAACAACTCAGCTTTGTTATTGGCTCCAAACCAAAGGTTGTACACCGGCCTATTCAAATCTAAAAAGCCCTGCCTGGTCTCTGGGTGAGTAGTACTACATGGCTAAAATTAGCTCACCCATCTGCTGAGACAGCAGCTGGGCTATTCTGAGCCCCAGCAGGCTGGCCTGGGAAGTGGGTCTGGGTCTGGGGACAGTGTTGGCAAGTTTGGTCCCTTTGGTCAAAGTGGATGATGGGGAAGGCTGGGAGGATGAGGCCACATGAGGGCGAAGACCAGTGTCACTGTGAGGTTTCACAGGACATTAACAAGGTGGGTGTAAGATGTTAGGTATAGCCAGCCCTAAGCATTTCCTCCCAAGACTGCCCAACAGCTCCCTACTAAGCACAGGATTTTGGTTCTTTGTTCTGCTCTTTCCATTTGTCCTGGTCTGGCTGAGAATTACTGAGGGTATATCAAGGTCAGGAACTATGCTAAGTACTTTATAGAGATTAGCACTCCTCAGAACAACTCAGCCAAGAGATTTCAGGGATTCAGGATGGTCTGATTCATCTTTCTGCAGTCAGAGAGGCCTGGCTGAAAGGACATGACTGGGAGCCTGGCTCCAAGGACCCTGGGAATACAGGCGTTCTCTCTTTTGGTGCCTGACCTCTGCTGCCCCAAGCTGAGAGGGGTGTTGGGGGACATGCAGCAGTATCTCTCACAGAGTAACTCTTCTTATAACCTAGATCACCTACTTTAGAGACTAGTAAACAATGAGAAAACTGGCACTGCTCTCTTAAACCAGAAAAAAGGGCAAACAGAGGCCGCTGTCTGACCTTCCAGGCAGGGAAGAAATGGCAGAAGCGAGGAGGCCGTGGGATGCTCTCACTGCACCGAACCTCACCAGACCAGCTGTCAGCCCCAACTAAATCACAATGAGAAAGGTTCTCCCCGAACAAGTGGTGAAAATACCATTCCTTAAAATAAATGTATAAATAAATCCCAATCTTTTAAGAGTTAAAACACAGAATTTAAGGCAAAAGAAGCGACACCACTTTGAGAAATACAAAATCCTGAAGGTACCTAGGTGACATTGGCATATATAATAAAACCAGCCCAACAGGTTGAAGATAAACCACTGCTACTATTCAGATCTCCATAGTGAGAAGACACAAGGTTTCTGGAGGTCAAAAGCCAAGGCACCTCGCAGGCTTTCAGTGTGACTACTTAACAGGGTGTGCACCATGCATACCACTGAGTTTCACCCAGGGAACTGTCTGAAAGCAGTGCTGAGGTTTACCCCAACGTGGAGTTCCAGACAAACTTCTTTACGGTAGCTTCAAACATGCCCTGGGATGCCTCAGGAGCTGCTTTCCACCCCCAACAGGGCCACATTGGACATGCAGCAAAATAACGGCCAATGCAAAAGCATTGGTTAACACACTGAAGCAACGTGTGGTGCATCTGCTCAGGATGTTTAAACCATGTGAATGGCTGCTGTGCGGAACACTGCGCCCTGAAACATGAGCCGCTGCTGCTGGCCAAGGGCACTTGCAGGCACAGGCGGGAGGACGGCGATTCACCAGGAGGCAGAGGGCCACACCTGTCTCTCATCCAGCACACTATTTCTGTGCAGTCTTATTTTTTTAATTTTAAAATTGACTGCATACATTTCAGCTGTATTCTCAGATAGGACTTGAAATTTTTAAAAAAGAAAACCATGCCTGACCAGGAGGTGATGCAGTGGATAGAGCATCAAACTGGGATGTAGAGGACCTGGGTTTGAGACCCTAAGGTCGCCAGCTTGAGCGTGGGCTCATCGGGTTTGAGCAAGGATCCCCAGCTTGAGTCCAAGGTCGCTGTCTCGAGCAAGGGGTCACTCGGTCTGCTGTAGCCCCCTGGTCAAGGCACATATGAGAAATCAATCAATGAGCAACTAAGGAGCCGCAATGAAGAATTGATGCTTCTCATCTCTCTCCCTTCCTGTCTGTCTGCCTGTCTCTGCATTAAAAAAAAAAAAGAAAACAGGAATACAGACACATAGTATGGTAGGTTCCCTCTTAGAAAAAAAACCACATGGAATCAGAAATGTGGATTTCTCTTTAATCACCCCAGCCTGAAATTATTTTGTTTCATCAGGTACTGTAAGTAATTAATTGCCTCTGATGGGAAAGGGGGGGGGCAAAGAATATAGAGTATTCAGGATCCAGGGAGACTGAGAACCTATTGAATGGCTGGCTAATCAGGTGGGGGTGTGTGTGCTAAGCATTTTCATAAAAATTAAGGACACTGAAAAGGACAAAAATTCCAGTTTTTAAGTTGATTTGCTGCGTTTCTGTATCTGAAATCTGACACTTTAATTTGGGTTTGTATAGCCCTCACATTAACTGCATGAAGTCACAAACATGGCTGCTATACAGCACAGCCATAGCTCAAAAATGGCACCTGTGGTTATAACCACTCATACGCAACTCAATTCAGAGAAAACGCGTTTTTCTTCTTTCCCGTCTAGAATGATATATCCTTTGTCTCCTGTGCCAAAAATCCAGTGTAGCTTTTGGGTTTGAGACAACAGCTCACTCTGCTGCCTTCTCTTGCCTGTGACTCTACCTTCAGGCCCACACTTCCTATTCCCTTTCTGAAAAAGGCCAAAAGTGACAGAAGATACCACCCTGGCTTTCCAGGAATGTAACTAAACATTAAAGCGTCACTGTCGGACAGCAGTACTATGAGGTAACACGGCATGTACGGTACATGTAAAATACTACTTCACAGAACAGAACAATATGCTGACACGAGCTTATCACCACAATGTGTCTGAACAGCTGAAGCGAAGTGCCTTCTGGGGTTTGGTGTTTGGTTTTATGATACGCAGATGGGACAATGTCCTGGCTGCCACCTGGCATACTCTGGGGTTTCACAGATATGGATACAACTTACCGTAGTCTTTGTGGACCTTGCACTGAGAAGACTAACCACATCCCTAGTCAGACCAAACACACAATACACAAATACAGAAGCTACCTGCATATTAGTTGGGTATTATTAGCCCTTGGGTATATCAGCAATATAGTTTTAATTTGGAAGACAAAACTACTCATAGGGAAGTTGAGAATTTCAAATGCAACTTAATTTACTGTACTACATATTCTGAGTATTTCCACATTCAAGTGTCTCTAGAAAAGGGAAGCACCTTTTGTTTCTAAGTATAAGAAACTGTTAATGGTCTTCCTTTTGGTTTCCCTGAAGCCCCTCACCAAACAAACAAACAAACACCTCCAAAAGCTAAAATGGTGACAATAAATGTAAAATAATAAAGAAAATCTACATAGTATGAAATTAGTTTTTATTTTTACCTCAAAATAAATGCTTAACATTTTTCTAAAACCAAAACTAAAAATGAACACTTAGAAGTAAGGGTGGAAGATGTTATTTTCCTTTCTTGGGGAAACCAGTATGTAAGAAGCTCTAACGTGGCTTTGGTTCTTTCCTTAGGACTAGTCCAGACAAAACTCCTGCCTCTCCCCAATTTCTCCTCTATTGTCAGTTGTACCTACCAGGGTATGGCTGGCAGGGAAAAAAAGCAACAACCCCAAATAACACCCCCCGACAAACTTGAACAATGAATTTGAAAAGTTGGGGGAAAAAAATCACTTAACATGTGACCAAAGTGTTCAAATCTTTCTAAGGTTCAGTGGAGGTATGCCCTCAGCAACCCAGCCGGGGCCTTTGCCTGGTCGCTCAGCACAAAGCACACCAAGCAAATTCATACCAGAGCCACTGGGCTATGACTCGGCCACACGTCAGTTCACCACAGGGACGTCTTGAAGTTGAATTTCAGCTTCAGCAGATACTTGAGATTCACCTGAGCAGTGTCGTAGACAATGTACCTGGGGGTGTGTGTCAAGGAGCACATGGTTTCACTGTGGGGACTGGGCATGCCGCCCCCACGATGGCAGAATGCTTGGGCTGGGCACACCCTGTGTGGGGCTCGTACAGGGCACGTCAGGTCTCTCACCAGGTAAAGAGAGGAGCAGTGAGGGAACCACCTGCCACAAGACCCATTAAAGGAGAGTCTCTATCCAGCTTTCCCCGGGTTAACTGGCTGCACAGGTGACTCCAGAGCCCCAGAACATGCCTCCAGGCTCACACCACCCGCCTGGGAAAGGATACTCATTATACAGCAGACAGGTGTCGTTTACACCAGATGGAATCCCCGTCCCGAGAGGAACCTCCACACCATCCAGGGTAATACTAGCTGAAGGGTCAGGGGTAGTCTTGCCCAGACCTGCAAAAACAGAAGGTCAGTGAAATGAATTGCAAGAACAGATGTTGAAAAGTATCCAGAGATGACATCCATTTATGTTGAGTCTGTGTGTCCATTGTACAGACATACAAAATCTATAATCTTTATTCCACATATAACACTGTAGGTTATAAATCAAACTCCCAGGACACCAGCCTTAAGTGACTTTAATAAGAACAATGCACACTGCACTCCCCCCACCCATCATATTTCTGCTAAGCCCAATTCCAAAACAGTCCCTTGAACCAGGCAGTTGGGGCTCCTAACTCATCAGGTTCTACAGGCTCCGCAATCCAAGATGCTTCAGGTGCCACTAGGTCCCAGGAGGTCTGCCAGCGCTGGAGCTAAGAATCAGGTTAAAATGTAACACCAAGGTACCTAGTTACTGGTGCTCAAACCAAGACTCTCCCCATGGTATTATGACACTAGCTGAAGCCACAGAGAAAGAGACTTATTAAATGAATCTCTAGCTGTCTAACAGCCACAGGATTGCAGCCTTTTGGGGAATGAAAGCTCCCTCCGGCGCCATCCAGGATGACTGGGAATATAGCAGCAGCTTTGGAAACACATTACCTTTGACACTGTGCTTGCCCTTCGGTAACTTGCTGATGTGCAAAGCATGCTTCAGCTCATACCTATTCAAGAGAAGACAGTCTCAGAAGATCTTCCAGGGGCACAGAGCTCTTCTGATTTGCATAACAAGGTTAAGTGAGAGGGTGAGATGAACTCCAGAGGACCCAGTCCACTTCACTGCTAGGAGCGCCCTCCTACTCTCACTTTAGAAGCTGAAGGTGCAGCTGTTATTGAACAGTTCGGGCCAATGATCACTGCTTCGGAGCCACTTTCAAGTTAAGATCCTTTTTAAAGGTGTGGCCAGCCACTCGGGAGGTTTATGTCCAGTCTATGATCCTCAGACCCCTGGTCTAGTGCAGAAAGCTGGTTTTTGTGTGTGTGTGTGGAGGGGTTATAGTTGACGGGATCAACATGGACCCAATCCAAGCCAGACCAGTTAGATTTTCTCTGTGGGGCATGTAAAACTGGGATCGATTCCAGTTCAATCCAAATTGGTCTCCAAACATCAGCGGGGTAGGGACTTTGCGCAAGTCAACCTCTCTGCTTCCCAGTCCCTGGAAAGAATGAACACGGCCAGTTCCTGAGGCCTGGCTGTACCCATCCTTGGGTTTGGTAAAGCCTTCCTCTATTGCCCTGTTCACTTCACTTAAATTGGTTTCTGCTACCCACCACCTAACTGCTGGGTCCTGAATTATGGAGGGAATTGCCAGGGTCACCTCAGCCAAGGAGAGCACTCCTTCCTAGAGCCCACCCCTTCCATCCCCACCAAGTGCCACCGGCCCCAAAGCCAGGCATACTCACATGTTTCCAAGGGCAACTTCTCCCAAGAGGATCAAGCCTATTTGATCTCCCTGAGATGTGCGGCAGTAGTTGGCACTCTTGGAGACCATGTCAGCAAAATAGATTCCTTTGCCAAACATGTATCCTGTCTGGAAGGTTGGAAAAGGGACAGTTGAAAACTTTCTATGGGAAATTAGCAGCTCCACCTCATACAGAGTGCCAATGAGCCAGGTGCCAACCTGTGTTGCAACAGCCACTTTCAGTTTCTTCAGTGCCCCCAGCAGGCATCGAGGCCTGACCCCCTGGTCACCTGTTCAGGTTCCCAGGTCTGCCAGGTACTGAGGGGCCACAAGAAGGACTTAATCTCGCTGGACACTATCTTTTTTCTCTGGGGAAAAGAACTTCATGAGCTGTCGTGAAAATTAAATGGGTTTTAATAAACGCTGGTTAAACTAGAACCTGGTGCATATAAACACCCAATAAATGCTGGCTTTTATTTTTATTCCCTCTTGTAAGTGAAACATGAGGTTCAGAGGTTAGGTCACTTGCCCAGGTTATTAAACCTCTTCGCACAGCACCAGCGAGTCATTAAACCTTTTCGCTTCCCAGTTTTTATAACTCTAAAATGAGAGGCTTTTAAGATCACGTCTAAGTTCCTGTCTAGCTGGTCACTTGTAGTCCAATAGGTGACGTAACAACCCCTCATGTCTGGACAGGGTCCTCTTCATTTACTCCATATTCTTCTAAAAAAGACCAGGGACTCACGGAGCACATCAGCTGGGAAGGGCACAGGCAGGTAGGAGCTCAGCCTGGCCCATGGCCAACGTCTATTCTCTGCACACCAACACCCTAATCAGCACTCACAACAGGACCTGGACACTTCACTTCTCCTGTTGCAGAAGCTATGCTCAGTATGTGTGCCATCACAGAGTCTGGGTTGGGAGAATGAGGGAGAAGGAACGACAGCATGTGCTGTGCTGAGGGCCTGGAGAGGGATGCCCAGCAACAGCCACCTGTCAGCCAAGCTGCGCCACCACCTACACCTTTAAACAAGGCCTCTGACTCACTGGGGCACCTGCGCTTCTCACCTAAGTATCTGTAAGCACCTATGGAGCCAACTGCAGAGACAGGCACTGCCCACCCTGCACTCTCCAGGCCTGGCACGTACCACAGGTGCTTCCGGTGGGGCGATCCGGAGACCCTGGGACAGGATCCCAGCAAAGTTGGTGGTTCTAGACCCGTGCCACAACAACTTCCGGTTATGCAGCTGCTTGAATGGCTTGTAGCGCTGGTTCTCCCCTTCACGCTCAATCTTAAAGATCTGGTTGGAATGACAGAGACAAAGGAAGCCATTTATTAGTCTGGTTAACCCAAGGACCTGACCAGATACAGGAGAACTAACTAGTTGCCTCTAGAACTAGAAAACCTAACAGAACTTGGAGTACGTAAGGCTGCAATGGAGCACCTGACTAGTCAAGGAGAAACTAGCTATGAAAATGATTACTAGGTGCAGCAGAAGTACACCTGAGGCACTTTATTTTGGATCTCTGACAATACTTTGAGTCTAAAACCAGGCTTTAGGACAGGAAATGTCCTTTATAAAAAAATAAAGTCATCCAAACTGTAAGAATTCTCATTTTTTGGTTCAACAAATAAACTAGTCACTTCCTCCAGTTATTTCAAGCAAAGTAAACTGCTCTTTTCTACCCAGGCCCAGGTTGGAGGCGGGAGCAAGAGCTGGCAGAGGGTGGGGGGGGGGGGGAGAAGAAGAGACTCTTACCTCGACAACTTTCAAGTCATATGCATTGTGTGTAGTCGCATGAGTGTTCTTCACATATTTCCTGATGATTTTGGCTTCCTCGGAATCTTTGTCCACTACCTATGAGAAGGACGTCTTGGAATTAGAGCAAGGGAGACCCCAGGAGAGCTACACAGAGGTGGGAAAACAGTCACAGGCTCAGCTGATGCACAGATCACACCACAGCTCTCATTGAAGCCCAAAAGGGACCAAGAGCCCATGTCCCAGAGCTGGGGAGATCCCAGACAGTGGTCCCAGTTCCTTGGGCATCATCTTTTCTGGGCTCTGAGGAAAGCAAGACATCTGGAGTTCCCTGTGAACAGAGAGTTTTCAGAACAAGGAGCCAGCTCCCAGGTAACAGTGCAGTTTACGGGGTTAAAACATTTGAGTCTCGAGACGCTCCCCAGCCAAGACTTGAAATCAAAAGTGGCAGAGTTCTGGTCAACTGTATGAATTCTGATGATGGAGTGGAGGCTCCATCTCTTGGCTTCTCAGAACCATGCACACTGTGGCTCAGAGCATACACCCACTAACTACCCATCAACTAGTTAATGTAATCTGTGCCCAACATACAAGAGTGTGCTATGGGAAAGGCCATATCCTATTTTCATGTTCTTATCTAAAGTTCTGAAAATCTAGGAATTCTGCTCTTCCAGTCTCTTAATTAAAAGGCTTCAGAATTATAATTGGAAACAATAACAACACTTTCACAAAGTACCAATCCCATAGTATTCCCACCATGAAGGTGCTCCTAGTGGCAAAACAGATGACATTTGGTGTCTTACCCTGCTCGGACCAACACACACATGCTCTGTCCTAAGCAAGGAGCAAAGGCTCTTTTTAGGGATATAAACACATCCAACTAGGCTCACCAGACTCTGAATCCTGTAATCCTGCAGGGAAAGACATGGGCTGAGGAATGAGGCACACGGGAGATGAGACCAGGCTCAAGGTTAGGGCAAGCTAGGAATTGAGACAAAAATTTCTCCTCTGGCCCTGGCTGACTGGCTCAGTGGTAGAGCATCGGCCTGGCATGTGGATGTCCCTCTTGGCCAGGGCACACAGAAGCATCCATCTGCTTCTCCACCCCTCCTCCCCTCTCTCTTTGTCCCCACTCCTGCAAACATGGCTTGATTGGAGCAAGTTGGCTCTGGGTGCTGATGATGGCTTCATGGCCTTGCCTCAGGTGCCAGGAAGAGCTTAGTTGCTGAGCCACAGAACACCACCCCAGATGGGTAGAGCACTGTCCCCTAGTGGGCTTGCTGGGTGGATCCCGGTCAGGGCGCATGTGGGAGTCTGTCTGCCTCCCCTCCTCTCACTTAAAAAAAAAACACACAACACACAACAAAACTTCTCCTTTGGTTAGCCCAGGCAGGGGGATTTGTGATTTCTGCCTAAGCCTCCCATGCAGAAGTTCAAGGACCCTATGAGTCAAGAAGGGTATTTCAACTGGAGGATATGAACCCAGGCATTATATTTTTATTACAGCTGCCATCATTTCAGCTACTACTGAAATGGGATGCCAGTAACAAACATTTTAGGGTTCCTGTTGTAATAGTCTCCAAACACAGAGATCCTCTCCAGATTAAGGGAAAAAGACCTTCCTGTGAGGTTCCCCAGAAACCAGTCCAGTCTCTATACCAAACTGAGGACCTGGCTTAGAAGCCTACCTACCTTTGCAGACAAGGTGCTTATTTGAAGGTGAAACACTCTGAGGTTCTCAAAGGACCACCAACAGCAACTGGAATGTGCCAGAAAGGCAAATTCATAGCCCCAGCTGTTTTGGGAAGCTCTCCAGGAGACCCTGACACACATTTAAGTTTGGGGACAACTCTTGGGATAAGCTGTTAGAATGCTTCAGAAAGGGTGGGCCCTGTTACCTTAATGTCAGTTTTGAGCTTCTCATAGTTGACATCAATTGGGTCCTTGCTGCTATCATCAGACCCAACCCTGAGCAGACTGTAGGCCACCTCGATGTCTAGCAGGTTGTCCAGCATTTCTACTTTGGCCTAGAGGAACAAATGAAAACCCTAAGCTAGGTATCAATGTGAGGGAGAGACTCGCCCAGTTTGGGGACAGAAAACATGCATCCAGATAACAGCCCAAATAGGCAGTGCAAGGGGAACTCCCAGTGGATAAGGGACAGACTGTCATCCGTTCACAGTAACACTGAAGGTTTCTTAGAACATTAAGGAGTGCTCCCCATGGGAGAGGCGAGAGCTGTGAGCCTGTGGTGAGACCAGATTCTCCTCTTGCGCATGCTGGTGACAGGTGGGCACTTATCACTAGCTCCCTTGTGAGGCAGGGAGGGAATCCAGGGAGGAAGATGCTATTACGAGGCTCTTCTGCTCCCGGTGCTCTTTTCCTCAGACTGATGAGGAGGAGCAAGTGAGAAAAAACCATCTGTTCTGCCTTAGTCTGTCTCAGCTGGTTTGGGTAGAAACCCCACTTAAAAATGGTAACAACAAAGAAGTGTCCCTCCCAGAACTTGCCCCCTGCCCTTAGGGACTATGATGTGGAGAGGGAGTCACAGGGGGCAATCCCTGAGCAGCACCACAGCCCAGCAGACCCGAGGGTCCCTCCTGGACCCCTGTGCTACCTGCACACTGTCTGCGTTGCTCAGAAGTGGAGGCTTCTTCATCCCAAAGTCGTGGGGGATCAATGTGTAGAAGCGATTCGAGAGGTCCAGGATCTGGGCGTCACTGCTGCCCTGGGACAAGGCCTTTAGGGGAGGGGACAGACGGGACAGAGGCTGAGGCAGCGGCTCCGAGCCCCCAGCACATGACCGAGCTTTCTTCTCTAGAAGAAAGATGCTGCAGCGGAGCCCCGACGTAAACCAGTGTGTGCATGAGCCAGCAAATGCAGGGAAATTTCCAAGACGACCACCTTCCTGTTGGTGTCACACCACCCTACAGCGGCAGGAGCCCCATTCTCAAACTGTGGGGCTCAGTACACAATCAGCTTCCCATAACATTCCATTTGTACAAACCTGTGGAGTTATAGATCCACTACGCAAAATGTTAACTGTAGCATCTAGGTGGTGAGCTCATGGGAATGTTCTAAAATTCTTTCAACTTTTTGTATGTTTAAAGCTTTTCATAATAATAGGGGGTAATAAACATGCTATAAAATTCAGCCCGGTCCCTTTCATCCACTGAACTTCATCTTTAAGGCAGAAAATTTATTTCAGGAGGTTCAGTTGGCTAGGTACATAAGGGTTAAGTTCCCCTTATGTGTGTCCCTGCCACATTGACAATTAGTGCTCCATATGCAAAAGGTGTTGAATAAATACAGAAATGGAGGAGCCGCACCACAGGATACTGCATACTTGGCAGATATCCTAGGTGGACTAAGGATGGTAGAGGGACAGTGAGTTGACACCCTGAAGGCCTGAAGCTGCAAGTCGGCTTCTCAAGGGTACACTGGCCTTCTGTCTGCTGCAGTCTGCTCTGTGCAATGGATGAGGAGGCTGTCCTAGTCCTTCTACCTGGGACTCTGTGATAGGGAGAGCCTGTGCTGAGGAGAGACGTTCACATCTCAGCCGGTGTGGAACTTGGAAAAGAGGCCCTGTGTGACACTAGAGCTAAGCGGATTTAACTGCTACATTTCAGGGCCTCTACTCCAGCTCCAGCCAGAAAGCCCACTTTCCTGGACCAACTTCAGCTTCCTATGTGCTTTTCTTCCTTCACAAGCCAAGCCTGCTCTGCCACCCCCAAGAACGAGGGGAAGCCTACAGGCTGTGCCTGGCCTGAAGGCTCTGTGATGGAGGCATTAAGGAAAGTAAGACATTATTTAGCTTTCTACTTGATGACTTCCTAGTAACAATAAAATAAATTCAGCCTAACTCTTAAGGACACACAAAATAAAAACAACAGGTTTTTATAAGGTAGAAGAACCAAATTGCTCAAGTTTACAGGAGGTTTATTACATATCTGATCACGGAAAACACTGTTAATTCATTGTTGTGATCAATCATCTTTTGCTAGTGGCAGTGCTCATCACACTTGCTGAATTGAAAAAAATCGAAATCAACATGAATTGTGGTCCAGTTTGTCCATTAACCCGGAAGAAATGTGCCGCCACACCCCCAGATGAGGGGTCAGGCAGGGGAGGCTGACCCAGGAGACCCACTGGGCAGCTGTGACAGAGCAAGGGTCGGCCCCTCACTTACCTGCTGGACCTCACTGAGGATTGAGTATGCCGCCTGGATCTGCCTTTTGCTCAGCTTCCCCAAGGGCATCTTCTGGAGGTCAATCTGAGGAGATAGGGGAGTTCCCCTTTGAAAGGCAGGCACCGTGCACCATGGTGATGGGAGAGGTGGACCAATCCCCCTTCTCAGGCCTCTTGGACCCTGAGGGAAGCAGTCAGGAGGCTGCCTGGTCTCCCTGAGGAGACACAGTGATCCAACTCCACAGGCTGCAGCCTGACCCCACTGCAGGGGCCGAGAGACCATGAGAAGATTCTTGCTACTTCATGTGTGGTCTGAATAAGCCAACCAGGGCTCTCCTTCCCGAGTTCACCGTGAAATAGCCCAGCACTTTCAGAAGTACAGCATAATTCCCAACTAATGCCGAAGTGAGGATCAGGGCAAGCCCAGGTGGCTGGCCATGGGGTCTCAGAGCCAAGGCAGTCCCCAGATGGAAAACAACCATGAAGTGGTGAAAATTATTTTTTTTAAAGAGCACGCTCTTGAATGTACATATTTATATCAAGCTGACAGTGTCTTTTTCAAATCAGTCATCCCAACAGGTAAAAACATTCATTTTGACAATACTACTTGTGCTTACACCATCCTGGGAACTACAAATATTGATCAACTTACGACCTATACAACTTACAACCATTCAACTTTATGACCACAATCGCTAGCCACGACTGCTCCACATCTGGCAGTGCAAGCATTGCCCAGCTGGGCGTACGACAGTGCAGACCAGCTTCTGGCAGCACTACCATCTCCGCGTGCACCACTTCAACTGTTATCCCAGACTCAGTACAGCAATTTGTGTTTTGTGTCTTGGATATTTTTCATCAAATCCATCCCAAGATGTCTACTAAGAGGAAATTGTCTTTGCAAATGTAAAACCAGTTAGTTGTACCGGTAATGCAGTGTTTTACTTAAACCTGACGAATGTAAAAATAAGAAATAAAATAGTGTAGAGATGATACAAATGACATAAAATGAACAAAGAAAATTATGATATGTAACAATAATGAAAGAAAATTATGATAAAATATGACTTAAAGATTTTTATAACATCATTTCACAGTACTGTACATATAGCCTACTCAACTTACAACCAAATCGTGTTACGACCGGTGTGTCGGAACCAATCGTAGTCGTAAGTCGAGCACTAGCTGTACCATTAGAAGTAACAAGCTGGAGTGGTAAAAAGCATGAGGTTTGCAGCCAGAAGACCTGGTCACCAATTACTAGTGGTGCATTCACTTCTAAGCTGCATCTGTAAAACAGGGCTACTTTCCTCAAAAGACACCCACGCCCACTGTGAGTGACCCAGCCTGTACTGCTCACTCAACCTCTTACACAGCTGTGCACTAGACCCCACGCTCTGTATACTGAGACATCGTCTCTGGGGCTATTCCCAGTAGAGCCCTCTGAGCTCCAGGGCCCACACTGCACCATGCTCGTCTTTGCATCTGAGCACCTGCAGTGCCTGGAACAGAGATGAAGCCGAGCAGAGGAACCACGGTGCTGATTTAATTAAATAAGCAGTGATAGCGCTCACAGTTCACCAGGCACCAACTAGAGGCCCGTGATGACGGTGTCCAATAGTTACCACACCCCACGGCACACACGCATCTCTGTAGTCTCAACACTGTCCATTCTGAGGGAGATCTGGTTTCTGGAAAGAGTTAAATAGATGGAGCTACCTGGGGCAAGAAGGTAGGTGACCTGTTTTGAACCAAGAAGATATAATGGAAGAGCAGAGACTTTCAGTATAAATTATAAATTGGCTCTGAAAGCAATTCTAAAGGAGGAACTCCAAAAGATATTCTGACCAAGGGCAGCATGACCACAATGAGAGCACGCAATCGGAAGGCAGCAGTCTTCACTAAGCGCTGTCATTCTGGTGTTTATTTAAAAAAGACCTGGTCTTTTGAACCTGCACCACCCTCAAAACGCATACACAGGCCACAAGAACACAAGGGCTAAATTAACACAAGCCATCTCACTCCTGAAGAACCAAGTCCCGGTACAGCCCTGCGATTGGAGCTGGGGCAGCGGCTCTACTGCAGCTCAGTTTAGGGGTGAAGTGAAAAGTGGGGAGACACCCCGGGGTCCAGGTGCCACACCTGCAGTACAGGGAGGCTTCCAGGGCTGTAGCCCGGGCTCTGGATGGAGCACACACCTTCCCCCTTAGCACCAGTTTGCTCTGGGCTCAGGATTCACCTCCTTATAGGAGTGCCAGGCTCCCCTGCTGGGGACAAAGCTCCCAAGGTTACCTTGATTACCATCTACCTGGTTACCCCAAGCCCATGTGGAGCCCATCAGGCTAGGAGCGGGAATCCTCCTCTCCACACACTCCCACAGACTGCCTGCAGCTTGTTCCAGCGGCAGGGCCCCAACCCTCTTCCTCCTGCAAAACAAGCTACTGGTCCAAGGGAAAACAGCATCAGGACGTCATTTCATAGGAAGAGACTTGGGTCTAATAGCCAAAAACTACAAATTATAGAAAGACCAGAGTATAGGGAGCCGGAAATGATATGTGGGACATTCTGCCCCAGCCAGGAGAGTGGGACTAACCCTACCACCAGGACCCCACCCCATCTAGCTGGGCACCCAACCTCTTCCTAAAAAACAGCAAATGTCAGAAGGTCCCTGCACTTATGCAAAGGGTGGTCACAGCAGTTCTTTACTGAAAGTGGGTTACTTCCCAGACTTGCCAGGACAATTCCGATGGCCTGTTTGGTTGGGCCATAAAGAAGCATGGCTGTAGACCCTATCAAGACAATAAGGAGAAGAGTTCCTGGAGGACCACAAACCCAGGGACAGCTGTCTACAACATGCCCTACATTTCACAGCAAGTCCAACAACCTTTTGCAAGCACTCCAGGCCTCAGCACACCTGCATCTGTCTCAGGCTTAAGGACAGGTAGAGATGCCGAACCCAACAACAGCCACTAAGTTCATCTGCAGCTCAGCATTCCAATCATTGACCCCAGCAAATGTTCACCAATAAAGCAATAAAGCGCACTAACCTCATATTCCACCATGGCTTTCTTCATACTTTCCACATCAAAGATCATCTTAATGAGGTTCTGCACCGGCTTGGGGAGCTTGGACTTGGTGCCAGGGTTTACCGTCAGCTTCTTCACTGCCTCTTCATCCTTTGGGAGAAAAGATACATTACAAAGAAAAAGAAAATCTGTAAGAGACCTGATTAAACAACCCAAAGTGGTATTTGGGGTTTGGGCTGCAGACAGAGGGTACAGAATGACTGGCATCAATCAACAGGGTTTGGGTAGCAGTTGCCAGGAATGTGTGTGTGTCTGTAGAGGGAGCAGACACTTCCGGTGCACCTCCAAGCCCTTTTGGCTACCCCAGATTTATATTCTAGTGAACATCACTGCACCTGGCCCTGAACAGGCTCTTCTGCAGGCATTTACCCTCCCCTCACACCCTCACCACTCCCTGCTCATTGCCTGCCACCCAGGGGTTCCTGGGGTCCTGCATGCGAATTTGCCCAGTGCCTACTTGTGCCCAACCCAGAAATGCTGGGCAGCAATGAGGGTAAACCTTGGATCAAGGGGACACTGGACAAATTCTCCCCCACTTCTCTTGCACTGCCTCATGCCAGGGCCAACTAGACGAACAACTAAATTCATACAGCCTTCTCTAGAATCCTAAGGGATGAGGTAGCCAGTCTCAGGTCCTGCCAGACAGCTTGACAGTGTTAAAAAGTGCATCCTGGCCTGCCCTGTGGTGGTGCAGTGGATAGAGTGTTGACCTGGAACGCTGAGGTCACTGGCTCAAAACCAAGCCCAGTCAAGGCACATATAAGAAACAACTACGAGTTAATGCTTTCTGCTCCTCCCCCTCTTCCTTTCTCTTTCTTCTCCTCTCTAAAATTCTTAAAATAGTGCATCCTAGCATTACCCCTTCCACCCCGCCTCATTCCCCACACCCCCCCCTCCTCCCTGGAACGGCACTACCTAATAACAAATAGCAATAAACTCAACCCCCCAATGTCTGGACAATCCAGGCTAAGACCATGCCTTATTGGAAATGCCTTAACTCTTCTCACTTTTGAACCACATCAGAGCCATATAAATATAGCAGCACTCATATCAAATACCCAAAACTAATCTAAATCTCTAATTGGAGGCAGCTACATTATGTTGTTGGTAAATTATGAATTCTGGCCTCCCACGGGATGGAATTCTATATAGCCTAAGAAATGATTCTCGGCCCTGTCTGGTTGGCTCAGTGGTCGAGTGTCGGCATGGTGTGTGAAAGTCCCGGGTTCAATTTCCGGTCAGGACACACAGGAGAAGCGACCATCTGCTTCTTAGCCCGCCTCCCTTACCCTCCTGCAGCCAAGGGCTTATTGGTTTGAGCCTATGGGCACCAAGGATGGCTCCATGGAGCCTCCGCGTCAGGCGCTATAATAGCTCGGTTGCGAGCATGGCCCCAGGTGGGCAGAACTTCAGCCCTTGATGGGGGTTGCCGGGTGGATCCTGGTTGGGGTGCATATGGGAGTCTATCTCCACTCCTCTCACTTGAAAAAAGAAAAAAAAGAAATGATTCTCTAGATCATTTCTATGATCTCTAGATTAATCATCTCTAGATTAATACAGTAGCCACTGGTTTTGAAATGTGACCAATCCAAATTGAGATGTACTATAATGGTTAAAAATACACCAGATTTTAGCCCTGGCCTGACAGCTCAGTTGATTAGAGCATGATCCCGAAGTACAGAGGTTGTTGGTTCAATTCCCAGTCAAGGGCACATGTAGGAGCAGATCTATGTTCCTTTCTCCCCCCCAACCCCAAATCAACATAATATATATACCAGACTTCAAAGAAAAAAAAAGTAAAATATCTTAATTTTGTTGATATCAACCACATGCTAAAATAACATTTTGGATATAGTGGTTTAAATAAATTACTTATATTAATTTCACTGTTTCTTTTGCTTTTTAAATATAGCTACTAAAAAATTTACTTTTAAGATTTATTGACTTTACAGAGAGAGGAGACAAAGGGGGGGAGTTGAAAAGTATCGACTCAATAGTTGCTTCACTTCAGTTGTTCACTGCTTGCTTGTTGCTTGTCATATGTGCCTTGACCAGGCAAGCCCAGGGTTTCGAACTGGCGACCTCAGCATTCCAGGTCAACACTCTATCCACTGTGCCACCACAGGCCAGGCAAAGGGTAGCTACTAAAATATTTTTAACTGCGTAGTGGTTGCATTTTTTAATTGGATAGCATTGTTCTAGAAGACATAGAGAAACACTCCTAGTACATTAAGGCAAAAAGTAGGTGGTCACTGCACAGTATGTAAGGAAAAGCTCCAATTTTATGCTATGGAAAAAGACCTGTGAGGAAAAGACTGAGAGAGACATATACTATGACTTTAACTGTGGTTAATTCTGGGCTTTTTTGTGCCTTTGTCTTTCTCAACTAGCCTCATAGAATGAGTTGTGAGTGTTTTCTTCCTCTATTTTTTGGAAGAGTCTGTGAAGGACGTGTATTAATTGTTGAACCACTTGGTAGCATTTATCAGTGATGCCATCTGATTCATGGTATGTTTTTTTATTTTTATTTTTTACAGAGACAGAGAGAGAGTCAGAGAGAGGGATAGATAGGGGCAGACAGACAGGAATGAAGAGAGATGAGAAGCATCAATCATCAGTTTTTCGATGCGACACCTTGGTTGTTCATGGATTGCTTTCTCATATGTGCCTTGACCGCGGGCCTTTAGCAGACCGAGGAACCCCTTGCTTGAGGCAGTGACCTTGGGTCCAAGCTGGCGAGCTTTGCTCAAACCAGATGAGCCCGCGCTCAAGCTGGCGACCTTGGGGTCTCGAACCTGGGTCCTTCCACATCCCAGTCCAACACTCTATCCACTGCGCCACCGCCTGGTCAGGCCATGGTATGTTTAAAAAAATGAGCCTGACCAGGTGGTGGCGCAGTGGATAGAGCGTCAAACTGGGACGCAGAGGACCCAGGTTTGAGACCCCAAGATTGCCAGCTTGAGCCCAACGTCGCTGGCTTGAGCAAGAAGTCATTGGCTCGGCTGAAGCCCCCAGTCAAGGCACATATGAGAAAGCAATCAATGAACAACTAAGGTGCCACAACGAAGAATTGAAGGTTCTCATCTCTCTCCCTTCCTGTCTGCCCCTATCTATCCCTCTCTTTCTCTGTCACCAAAAAAAAAAAAAAGGTACACCTTCCTTTTACTATAACTAGACGATGTAAGAGCATTATGTGATTACCTGGCCATAGTCAATCTCCAGTGGGTAGAACTTTTTTGGATGCTTTGTGAAGCTTTCAGAGTGCCAGGCATTTCCGGTTTTCTCTTCATATAATTTTACAAAGTGCTCAACAGCTTCTTCCTTGGATGGCATCTGCTCTAGTTTGTTACTACCAATCACTGTGCCCACGCGGCCCCAGGACCTGAATATCCAGTACCTACGAGGGGGACAAAAGGAGAGGAGGAGCATCAGATACAAATTTGTGAGTTAGCCGGTCACATTTCTGGAGGAGCTTCCCTTCCCTGACATTCCACCTGGGTGAGAAAAAACTGCAAACACTTCAAAATGATCGTGATTGACAAAGAGGAACAAAGAAATTGATACTACAATAAAGGGCCTTTATTTTACTTTGATTGAATTGAGGGTTGGTTATAAGTAAGTACAGTAATAAAAGAATATCCTTTCAAATGGAATATAAAAAGTGCCCAAGAACAGCTTAAGCCTGGACCTGGCAGCCAAGCTTGAGGACCAAATCCTGGGACCCTATAGACCTTTACATAAAAACACCCAATTCTATCCCCCCCCCCCAGAAATACAGCAAATAATCATTTGGAAGTCATGTGTTTAAAGAACTGTAATCATAACATACCCTACAGGTTAAAAAGAACTGGTTCAGTGAGATGTGATGAAACGGGAAGGTTAGCCACCTCAGATCCAGCCATAACTGTTTCCACCTCAATTTAGGGTATGCATCATGGGTACCCTCTAGCTCCTGTTTTGTTAATTTTTCTTTTGGCTAAGTTAATTTTTCTTTTTATTCAGTAAGAAAAGGGGAGGCAGAGACAGACTCCCACATGTGCCCCAACTGGGATCCACCCAGCAAGCCCACCAGTGGCAATGCTCTGCCCATCTGGGGCGCTGCTCTGTTGCAACCAGAGCCATTCTAGCGCCTGAGGCGGAGGCCATGGAGCCGTCCTCAGCACCTGGGGCCAACTTGTTTCAATCAAGTCATGGCTGTGGGGGGGTGGAGTGTGGGGGGGTGGGAGTGGATAAGCAGATGGCACCTCTCCTGTGTACCCTGACCAGGAATCAAACCTGGGATACTGGCCCTGGCTGGTTGGCTCAGCGGTAGAGCGTCGGCCTGGCGTGCAGGGGACCCGGGTTCGATTCCCGGCCAGGGCACATAGGAGAAGCGCCTATTCGCTTCCCCACCCCCCTCCTTCCTCTCTGTCTCTTCCCCTCCCGCAGCCAAGGCTCCACTGGAGCAAAGATGGCCGGTGCACTGGGGATGGCTCCTTGGCCTCTGCCCCAGGCGCTAGAGTGGCTCTGGTCGCGGCAGAGCGTCGCCCCTGGTGGGCGTGCTGGGTGGATCCCGGTCCGGCGCATGCGGGAGTCTGTCTGACTGTCTCTCTCCGTTTCCAGCTTCAGAAAAAAAAACAACAAAACCTGGGATACCCACACACCGGGCCTATGCTCTAACACTGAACCAAACAGCCATAGGCAGTTAATTTTCCTTAGTGGAAGTAATGGGTAAGTTAAATTTTATATCACCATAAGTATAAATATATTAGAAATCCAAATACAAGACTTGTATGTATTTTTAAGGTAAAACTAAAAGTTCAAAGAAAATAATGGACCTCCTACTATTTTCTTGGGCTCTTGCTTACCAGACATATACATTTACTCTGTTGGCTTTTTTTTCTCTGGAAATGTTTTGGAAGACACTACACTACCTTATCCTGAAAAACATTTTCTGACCCAAGAGTCCACAGTACTCTTTCACTCTATAAAAACCAACAAATCCAGGCCACCAGGAAAATGCACACACCCACAAACACCATCAGAATTTCTTGGTGTTGGTGGAAAATTTTAATTTCATTGCCTGTCATTTACTAGACTATGACACTGTGTACTTCGACAAAAACCCTATTCCTTCTGCAGTACAATGTACATCCAGCTTTTGGAAGGCATTATTTTACAAACAAGAAACCATTTTTGACTTTCAAATCTCTGATAAGAGTCGGCAATAAACTAAATGACAGATAAGGTTTATTTCTTCAGAAACTTTTAGCAGCCAATCAAACACGTCGTACTCTTTATGATCACCTCTGATACGAAAGGTATGGTGAAAAGATGAAGAGATGAACTTAAGCCAACTTAAGCCGTGACTGCTTCCAGACTGAGGCTAGCAAGGGCTCCCAGGGGCGGGCTTTAATGCCCTAGGGCTTCCACTACCACAGCGGTTTGCCTTATACTAGTGAACCTTTTTGTTTCCTGGAGTTCCACTGGGTAAATGGTTTTCATGTGCTAAAAAGAAAAGGTCAAGTAGTTTTTTAAAAGTGTCTTTTCACCATTTGAATTCAATGAGTTCCTTCCACACACCTTCCTACCTACATAGAGCTCCCACTCCACGTTGGCTGTAACAGGGACGATCAATCAGTACAGGTGCGCATGGGAAAAGCCAGTCCAGCCCCGCAGCACCCCAGAACTGGCCCTTGCCTCGCTCCATCAGGTTAAAAAAACTAACAAATAAAGCGAACTCGAGCATCTTTTGTAACTGGAGTTTAAAGTAATACTAAAGAGTAAGGTCAGGCCTGACCAGGCGGTGGCACAGTGGATAGAGCGTCGAACTGGGATGCGGAGGATCCAGGTTCGAGACCCCGAGTTCGCCAGCTTAAGCGCAGGCTCATCTGGTTTGAGCAAAAGCTCACCAGGTTGGACTCAAGGTCGCTGGCTCGAGCAAGGGGTTACTCGGTCTGCTGAAGGCCCACGGTCAAGGCACATATGAGAAAGCAATCAATGAACAACTAAGGTGTCACAGTGAAAAACTGATGATTGATGCTTCTCATCTCTCCCTGTTTCTGTCTGTCTGTTCCTATGTATTCTTCTCTCTCTAACTCTCTCTGTCTCTGTAAAAAAATAATAATAATTAAAAAAAAGAAAAAAAGAACAGAAAAATAAAGAGTAAGTTCAGTTTTTGCCAAACCTTACTTGCTTCAGAAATTTAAAAACATGTGCAGAGTATCAGAAAATCCAGAATCTTCAGTTGGCTACAAGAAAAAAGCTGGAAGATTATGAAAGCACCCTCTGTGAGGACGGCCCAACTAGACAGAGGAGAGCAAGGCTGTCTGGTGGGAACGCCACCTTCCCTTTCCCACAGAAGGCTCATACTATGCCATGTTCTTCATGAGGAGACCGAACTCCCCAGGTACTGAGGAAGCCTGGGTTTCAGGAGGCTGGCAGCACAGCACATGGGCCCGGGCCTCTCATGGAGCACAGCTCCCCTGAACACTCTCCGTTCCCAGAACACACCTGCTTCCTTTGTCATCCTCCAGGAGCTGTAGCTTGTAATAGGAATTGGTCCCTTTAACAATGTCCACCAGGCCGAGGGTGGCGCTGAAGACCTTCCCGCCTGTCTCCAGGACGTGCGCAGAATGTTCCAGACCTGTCATGGAGGCAAGGCTCCTACAGTTTCCTCATCCACAGAGGGGAGGCACACTCATGGAGGGGGTCTGCTGGCGCAGGGTCTGCGCCTGCTTGGGCACCCCAACACCACTCTGGAAGGTCCCCCACAAGATGCATGTGTTCTCAGGACAAAATAGGGGGGTGGGGCCTGTGAGGAGGCACAAGGGCACAGGTGGGCCCATGCTGCTCACATCATTCCCATCTGCTTACCAGAGTCAGGATCAACAGCAGCTCCTCCTTTAAGAGTTAATTTCATTCTCTTTTCAGATTTGTTGACTCCTTGAAGGGGGACAGAGCAATATGAATGTTAAATTAAAAAGGGGAAGCTGGAAGGCAAGGGAAAGGAGTCCTTTTCACTTGCATCAGATGCCAACATGGCGCCTGTGTGCCCTCCCCCGCCGCGGCCATTTCAGGGGCACAAAGGGAGAGGCTCTGCACAGGCAGACATGGCACAGGCTGGGACCCACGGCAGAATGGAGCCGCTGGCACTGCTAGCTCTGGTCCCCAGGGATGGTAGCTCAAGGCCTCACCTTCCTCCTTGACAGGGCCCTTGCTCTTTTTAGAGACTGCAGACCCCGACTTTCCTTTAGGGGCCACAACTTCAACAGGCTCTGCCTTCACCTCAGCACCCCAGGGGGACAGGATGTGGGCTGAAACCACCTCCTGAAGGCTCTTGGTTGAGGCAGTGATGTCCTGCAGGAAATCCTCAGACACAACTCGAACGTTGCCCTCTTTCACCTCTTCCATCTTTTTATTCATCTTTTCCACCTCCTCTGTTCAAATCAGGAGGGGGGAAAAAGAAAAGCTAAATAATAAGTTTAAAACTAATCTTAAATTTCAAATTACTAGTCATATTTACTGATTACTTCCAAACCTGCTGCTCTCCTTCCTTTTAAATCTCGTGTTCTTAGGATACTTCCACAACTGTCTCTTACCAGCAACACTCCCCTTTTGCTAAGGCAGGATGAGCTAATGCCACCTTCTCAAGACCATTTTACAGAATGAGCTGTTAACAGACATTCCATAGAGAAAGGAGCTGAAGTCAAGTAAGTTTGTAAAATGCTGTATTCTACCTCTCTGGTCTTGGAGACTTATTGCAATAGTCATCAGTGTAATACAGCTGCAAAGACACCTATGGCCCTGGCTGGGTGGCTCAATAGATAGAGCATTGTCCCAGCATGCCAAGGCTGTGGGTTAGATTCCCGTTGGGGCAGATACGAGAAGCAACCAAAGAGCACACACTAAATGGAACTAAGTGGAACTAGTTGAAGCTTCTCTCTGCTTTCCTCCCCTTTCAAATCATTAGAAAAATTTAAAAGAAACCTATTTACCTTTGTTTAACTGCACTTCCCAAATGTGTTTAAGTTGTGAACTTTTGTTTTGGCAGCAAACCCATCAACACCCTGTGGCAGATCGCTGGGTGATGAGAATAGTAGCCTACGGTCTTTAGTGGGGAACAGAAGTCATGTGACCACGCTCCAGTGCAGAGCAGCAGCAGCAGCAGCAGTGCTGGCACACATGCTGGCCACCCTTCCTCTAGGACCAAAGCACTGGTGCTGTCTGAGACATCATGGTAAACACTTCGTCGCATTTAGCCCTCATCACAATCGCAAGAGACACAGAGCATGACCTCAGATCTGCAAATATGCTTTGACTCACTTTTGGTGCTGATGCACAAGGAGGCCTTGTTGACTGTCCCTGTCAACTTCCCCCCGAGTCTCTCAACCATGGCCTTCACTTCATCCTTGTTCCGAGAGAGTTTCCCAAGAGTCAGGATCTTCATGTTGGACAATGGCTTATCTGGGATGGGAGACAGAATTGTGAGGCAGGGCTGTGCCCCAAGAAAGGGGGAGGAGCAGGACCCCTGACAGCCTCTGCACCCTCTTTCATCAGCTCCTCCCAAGGGAAGTCTATGAAAACAAAAGTAAAGGCTAGTGGAAAAGAAAGCAGAGGACAGGGCAGCAGAGTGCCATCTGAGGACCTGCATCCATCCCTGGGCACAGAAAAGCTGTATTTGGGGACTGATGACCAGGGATCAGGAGGCTGGCAGTGGATGGAAAGCAGAGAGGTAGGTCACGTGAACTGCCTATTACTTTCCTTATTATTCTCTCATTTCACATAAAATAATAGACTGCAATATTTTATGCAATACTTAGTAATTAACCCTATTAAAAAAATTAACTTGTTCATGATAGTCACTCAAAGCTCTGATCACTATGAGCTGAGACCGCTGATTCCAGGCAAAAAGAAGACCCTAGCCTTTGAAGCATCCAGCATTAAAACTCGATCCAGGCCAGAAAACGCGGATAGAGGTGTACTAATCTCTGGCTGGTGGGAATGCAGTTCAGGCGACATACTCCTAGAACAAGAGGTCCACAGGGAAAAGTCCTGCAGGTCTTCCACATGTCCTGACAAAAACACAAACTGATCTCACTGTCTTTGCTGGTGTGGACTATTTCCCACTAATATTGACCAGTCACTTCCTCTGCCGATGCTATTACATACAGAAGGTCTCTGTATGCCAGAGCCCCAGTATGGCATCAGGTTCAGGGTGCCTGATGGGTGCAGGCTGGCCAGAGGCAGGGGAGATGGTCTGTGGCACAGTTAGGTAGTACAGTGAATGCCATGCCAGGCAAGGCCATCTACCTGGCCTTCCAGGAGTGTCCCTCCCCACCCTCTCTCTGCTGCAGGAAGTGAGACAGGATGTCCTCACAGGATCAGCAACAGCAAACTCAGAAGGTATCTTGTTCCCCAAAGGACAGCCCCAGCCCACCTTGTGCCCCACCCTGCCCTGGCCAGCACCGGGGCTCTACCTGACGGGGCACAGGAGTTCACAGTGGCGGGCTCTGAGGCTGTGGTGGGCGGTGCTGCTGCTGCCACTGGGGCACTGGTCTCAGGAGGGAATATACGATCCTGCTTTTTGATCTTCAATTTCTTGAAGTAAGAGATTTCTCGGAATTCCTAAAGAATTTAAGTTCCAGTTAAGAAACCAGTTCTTCCTTGAAATAACTACCTGATAGAGCAAAGACAATTTCTCTTGTTCACACTAAGGAATCTTTCTTTTTGTAATAAAGAGTAACATAAGAAAACACAAGGTTTCTAGTATTAGTGCAGTATTATTACAGATATGGCACATATTTCTGAGGTTTCATTTACTTGTAGTCAAACTGGGACCAGAAAGATGAAATAAAAAATTCCAGAAATAAACAATTGCTAAGTTTTACGGTGCATGCCACTGAGCAGTGTGGTGAAATCTCATGCCATCCTCCCAGGGACGTGAATCATCCCTTTGTCCAGTGTCTCTACACTCTATATGCTACCTGCCCACTGGTCACTTAACAGCCATTTCAATTATCAATCGAATGTCACAATACTGCCGAGTTTAAGTCCTACTTTACTTAACATTATAGGGTTTGGTACTGTCTGCGGTTTAAGGCATTCGCCGGGGCTATACCCCATGAACAAAGGGGGCTACTGTCCATGCAGTTCAGGAAATGCCACCACTCCTATGCACCTAAGTCTTCATCCAATCAAGAAACAAGCCCCCTTGCTGTATCCATGTTCGTTAAATGCCTGCTGTATGAAAAGGTAACCGACTCATTTCCAACACAGGCTGAACTCCTAACATGTGCCCCATACCACAGTGAAGTTAGAAAGATAGTTTCTGCCCTTGAGAAAGAAGTTCAACCTTGAATAAAAACCAGATATATGCCTTCACATATATGCTTTTAATACAGGAGCTAAGTTCCAAAGTAAAAAGTAGCTCATATTATTTACTATCTTATTATTTTCTCAAAGATAGAAGGGACAAAAATTCCACAAAAGGGTTTGTAACATTGGCATATGCAGAAAAACTGGGGAAATATTTCTACAGGAACTAGAAAATCACTGTAAGATATTAAAAGGGAGGAAGTGGTAAGGCCAAATTTGTTTAGAGTGATGACTCAATAAAAACTACAGCATACTCTCCCTCTTGCAAGTACGCCTTTACCTTTCCCTTCCCTCTCTTCTTCCACCCGGATGTGTTACCTCTGCCTTTCCCTTCTCCTGAGCTCCAACGGCCATTCTGCTTCTGTGACTTGTTTCCTGAGCCTACACCCAGCTGGCTCACTTCTAGTACCTTTGAAACTTTCTCTTAAAATTTGAAAAAAAAAAAAGTATAGAGAAAAGACTAGAGTGTATTTATGGCAGTGAACAGAGGAGTTAGAAAATGAATGAGCCAGGGCAGGAGGACCAGTGGATCAATGAAGTTCTGTTCTAGGTGCTGAGCCGAGTGGTGCCAATGGGGCATTCAAGTAACAATTACTGAATGTTACTATATGCCACTGTTTGAAATGCTCGTCCCCAGAAGTAAGTACAGGGGGAGATAACTTGATGGAGATCAAACCCCAAATCCTAGCTAGTGGCAGCTGCAACTCTGCCCAGGCAGCTGGGTGCCACATCAGGCTGAGTTTCAGGACACAGGTGCAGTCCTTCCAACAGACTCGTCCCCAGAGACAGTGTCAGCCCCCTACCAAAACAGTTCCAAATGAGGTTCCTAAATTGAGGCTTTGCACCTAAAAATTCAATATATAGTTCCATTATAAAAGAGATAAACAACAGGAGATATCTGAGCATGGACCCAGCTCCCCCTCTAATACTAAGGCAAGGAAGTATCCTTAAGAAAAACTCTTCTAGGCCCTGGCCTGTTGGCTCAGTGGTAGAGTGTCGGCCTGGCGTGCGGGAGTCCCGGGTTCGGTTCCCGGCCAGGGCACACAGGAGAGGCGCCCATCTGCTTCTCCACCCTTCCCCCTCTCCTTCCTCTCTGTCTCTCTCTTCCCCTCCCGCAGCCGAGGCTCCACTGGAGCAAGGATGGCCTGGGCGCTGGGGATGGCTCCTTGGCCTCTGCCCCAGGCGCTGGAGTGGCTCTGGTCGCAACAGAGTGACGCCCCGGAGGGGCAGAGCATCGCCCCCTGGTGGGCATGCCGGGTGGATCCCGGTCAGGCGCATGCGGGAGTCTGTCTGACTGTCTCTCCCCATTTCCGGCTTAAAAAAGAAGACAAAAAAAAAAAAAGAAGACAAAAAAAAAAGAAAAACTCTTCTATTGTAAAGGCAGGAATTATCCATTTGCTCACCATTATGATCCTTGTGCTTAGAACAGTGCCTGGCAGAGTAAGCACTTGATGAACAGAAGCAAAGTCTTTGCAACCAACTGAACAAACATGTGCTCCAGTTAGAAAAGCTTTGGTCCACATTTGTGTAGTTATTAAATGATGGAACCAATAATTTAATTCCATATTCCGATTAAGAGGACAGCCCAGCTGTGAAGACGTCGAAGGAACACTGCCCTGCAGTCATGGTGACCTAGAGTGAGGGGATCATGGTTTTCTGGCAACAGATCCCAGCATCCATGCCTCTTACCTTTGGGGTCACCCACTCCTTCCGCTTGGGTGTCTGTGTCTTAACCATACACTTGGTCCAGGCAGTGATGTCCCCAGTACAGTAATATGCATCACTCTTGAAGACCAGCTGGCCTGAACAATCCTCGCAGGGAAGGAGGGAACCAAACACTAAGCCATCAGCTACACGGTCCAAGATCTGGAGCCAGTAAAGAAACATATGAGAGAAAAGGAATGGCGACCAAAAATAACGTTACCAATGTGAGATGAAGAATCTGCAGATTTCACTGACACAAAAGAGAGGGCTCGCCCTGAGGTTTGCTAAACACCCCTCTGGCCAGCTGGTTTACAGGTGTAGCTTAGATTATGGTATTTCAATTTGAGGCATATTCCTGCTTCCCTTAGTGATTTAGAAATAAAGGGAGAGGCAGAACACCTACAGCTTCTGCACAAGGAATAGGGCCAACTCTTCCTCCAGAGAGAGGGCTGGGCAGGGCCTGTGGGGGACACTGGTCTCACGAGGCAGTCTCTACCCCTCTGTAGACCTCACAGCCTGTGGGCAGAGCCGCAGAAGGCAGTAGAGAGAGCTCCTCAGGCAGTGTGGCATGAATACACAAGGCACATGTAAGGCCCACCTCAGTCCTAACCAAAATTCTAAACTAAGGGCTACCTTGTAAAAGATGTCAGGAATGACCTGGGGGAGCCGCCCCTTCCTGCCCCTGGGAAATGGTGACCACGATGGTAATGACCATGCAACACAACTATGGAACTGTCACTCCTCCCAATTAATACCAGCAGGTGTTCAATCGGAAGGCCTCTCATAGTCCAAGAGGACAGTCACTCCACAGTGACCTGGCTGCCTCACACACGTCTCACTTAACACAAAGGCAGCTCACCGCGGACTCCCCGGAGGGCACTTGCTGCTTGTTGAAGATGAGCAGCTCTTTCAGGTCATTCATCGAACACACTTTCTTGAGCTCGTCCTTGATGTTCCAGATCAGCTCGTTCTGGGCCTATAAACAAGACCCAGCCGCTAAGAGACCAGCTCTTGGCAAAGAAAAAACCCAACAACTGGAGGAGATCCCACCAGTCTTGCTTGTCTCCAACCACATGCTTAGCTGAACTGCCCTTCAAAATCGGGTCTTGTCAACAGGGCAGTGTGCTCCCAACCCTGCTCCTGTGGATGCCAGTCACCCCAGAGGGCGTCTCACAGAGAACACTGTGGTAGGTCGGGAGACCACTGAGCGACATGGGGAGTGCTGCAGGTCAGGAACCAGGAGCCCCTGAATCACCCCCTCAGAAACAAACCCAAGTGAGACCAGAAAGAGCCCAGAAGCCCCCAGGTTTATGGGCCCAATAGCTGGTTCCTAAGAGAGGTGGGCGTGGCTGTTCTCCATGAATCTGAGTGTGTAGGGGGATGTGAAAACACCTACTGCCTCAGAACAAAACAGCACCACAGCTCTACAGCTCTACTGTTTCAGATTAGACTGAAACAGACACATTTTTACAAAGGGCCATCACCAACTTTGTCATCCCTATCAAACAACTGGAACAAAAACAAAAACTGCTTCTAATTTTTATACCACTGACAAAAACTGAACACGTACCTAAGAGAGCCAAGCAGTTGGCTCATGGAAATCAAGTTCCCAAAAGAGACGAAATGTTCTCCCATAGTTCCCCCAAACACTTAGTATTTCCTGATTAGTCATTTGTACTTTGCTTCAATGCACGTGTAACCAACACAGTGATAAATCTCTGGTCAATAACGGTCTAACAGGTAGTTTTCTTTCATTATATTATAGTCCCTTTTTTGTTGTTTTATACAAGAGATCTTCATTAAAAAACCCCCCAAAAAACCAATTTTGTCCCTTCAAGGCATTCATCCATGCTAAGAACCTTTGGTACCCTTAAATTCAGTATTTGGTTTCCAATATTTGCAAGCGGCCCTACAGGTCCAGGGAGCACAGGGATGAACTGTGTGGCTGAAGCAGGGAGTTAGCACATCAGTGTGAGGCCCGTGACTGGGGACTGGCCTCTCAGCTCCTATTGGAGCCTGGCTGCTGGTCTGGCACCTGGAGCCTAGTGTGGGTTATCCTTCAAATAACAATTTCTTTGGGAGGAAAGAAAAAATGACCTCGGGAAAGAGTCATGCTTTTATTTATTTATTTATTTATTTATTTATTTATTTATACATACAGAGACAGAGAGAGAGAGAGTCAGAGAGAGGGATAGATAGGGACAGACAGACAGGAACAGAGAGAGATGACAAGCATCAATCATCAGTTTTTCATTGCAACACCTTACTTGTTCACTGATTGCTTTCTCATATGTGCCTTGACCATGGGGCTACAGCAGACCGAGTAACCCCTTGCTGGAGCCAGCGACCTTGGGTCCAAGCTGGTGAGCTTTGCTCAAACCAGATGAACCCGCACTTAAGCTGGCGACCTTGGGGTCTCGAACCTGGGTCCTACGCATCCCAGTCCTACGCTCTATCCACTGCGCCACTGCCTAGTCAGGCAAGAGCCATGCTTTTTAATAACAGCCATCAATCTGGGAATTCCTAAAGGTTTGGTAAGTGGGACACACCTCCCTGAACTTTCTTCTCAGAATGAGGAAACAGAACTGAGACAGAAGGGTGAAGGGATACACACAGCTCAGAACTCACCTTGAGGGCCTTTTCGAGTTTACTATCCTTGTCTTTATCTTTTTTAGATTTCTTCTTGGGCACTTGGTCCATTCCATCTACCTCATCGCCTTTTCTCTTTCTGAAAGAGATGCAGGATATGAGAAAAAGAACCAGAGCCACAAAATCTTAGGAACCCAGTGACATGGGTGCTGCAGTGTCCCCTTATCTCAGGTCTTCCCTGCAGGCCATGCCCACTGTTGGCTCAGGCAGTGTCTGCACTGGCTCCATTCACATCAGAACACTCTGCTGCCACGAGGGCGCTCAGGGTTGTTCCAGAGCCTCAGAACCACCCAGGACAGGATCCAGGGTTCAGTTACAACTGATATCAAAAACACCATGTACCTCTTGACACTAACAAGACAGCCTAGACGGTTCCTGGGTAGGGACAGTGCTAAAAGTAAACCCGTGGCTGAGCTTGCAATCTAGAACACAGGGCTGCTCCAAAGGCCCAGAGGCTGTCTTGAGGTGAGGCTGCACTGCTATTACAAGCCCAAGCAAGTGCTCATCAGCCTGCCTCAGGGGGTCTGCAAATATTGCTGACCAGGTTCAGCAGTGTCATCCTTGTCTAGAGGGAAAAAAATATCATCTAGCCTATAGGACTGTGGTGATGATTAAATGAAATATCCCATAGTACCTGGCATGCCGAAAGTGTTCTACCATTCTGGTGGTGGTTGTGGCATACACGTGAGCTTAGGCATACCACACCTACATTGCATGCTGCAGTGCCCTGAGGATTTAATCCATGGGCCTGATTTCCTGGTTTTCACTGATTCCTGAGCCATACATGCTGTGCGATAAACTTGTGCGCTATGGACTAAAACATCTGCTTGATGATGTTAAGAGTCACCCTGATCCTAATATGGTGCACAGTCACTGTTCCAGGAGCACTATGCACACCATGGCCCTGGTGTGTTTGTTACCAAGCAACCCTAGACATGGGGTGAAGGAATAGCAGAAAAAAACACAGAAAGAATAAGAAGTTCCCATGGACTTAACATAAGTCACTGGTAGGTCTTCTCATTCTAAATGTTAGCACCATATAAAATCCATACCATTCTAAACTCTAAGCCAGGGAATATCTTACCAACTGCCTCCTTCCACCCCATTTAAAAAACGTCAGAATTCTCCTAGCACTATTTCTCAGAGACACCAGACACAAAGGTACATGTCTACCCAGGAGAAGGCCATGCAGATGGAAAGTGAGTGGGTCATGCAGGGCCACAAGGTCAGACTACCAGAAGCACCCTGCAGTCCTCCACTATCACAGCTGGGGGAAAGGGCAGAGCTCAGCTGTCCCTGTCCCTCTGTCTGCCTCCCTGGCTTTCTCAAGTCAGCAAAGGGGAAGCACAGGAGTGGCACGGTATCTGTGGGGTCTCTGGGCCTCCACCCACCCTTTGCTTTTGACGCCCGGGAGCTGTCTCTTCAGGTCTTCCTTGTCCTCGGGAGTAAGCAGGCTGAAACCCTTGAGCTGGCTTGCACTGTACTCAGGGCGGAAGCCCAGCTCCTCCCTGTTCTGAACGAAGCAGTGTGGGTGGTACCAGCGGTCAATCATGCCCAGCTGGGGCTTCTCCGGGTCCAGCATCTTCTTGGACAGGCGCACCTCACCCTAGAGGAGATACCATACGTGATACTGACAGATAAGAAAGGATGGTGACAGTGACACATTAGGGCCCAGGGCATCCGAACCAGCCTGTGCTCCAGCCAGCAAGGGGCCTCAGGTCCACCCCAAGGGTGACACAAGGACTGCTGGAAGGTCTGGGCTCTTTTATGCCATCAGGGATTGTGTTATTACCCTCAAGCCCCAGCATCCCCATTTTAAATGGGCTCAACTTCAACTAGCTACCTACCTACCTGCCTGGGCAAGTCAAGGAAGTGACAACTGTGAACCCTGACAAAGCAGACACCCACTTTGGGTGATGGGTACACAACACAACCAACAGTTCAAATGCTATAAGAAATGTTTATCTGAAACCTATGTACTCTTATTGATCAATATCACCCTATTAAATTTAATTTCTAAAAATAAAGATACTTACTATAGCTAACGGGGCTCAAAAACAAAACAAAACAAAAAAAACCCAGGTTTGGAAGGAAGTACGAGCAAAGAGTTTCTTGGTGCTACAAGGGAATACACAATGGACACCTAGAAGGATGTTCAACCCCCAAAGAAGTAACCAGTTATACATATCTGTGGAGAAAATGAAATAAAATCCAGGGATCCAATCAGATGCAGAGAATGTGGATATAAAATAATGTATAGACAAATGACTAATAAAAGTTTGGTGGTTTTTGATGCTCAATGAAACATGAACTACAGAGGAATATATTTGTATTTGGATTCACTGTTAATATTGTACAGCTTTTGATTAGTGTACTTGTTTTTATGAATATAACTATATACAGGATTTCATTTAAAAACATACAATTAGGTATCTATTAATCATTTAAACTTTTGTTCAACTAAAAAAAAAACTCCACCAAACCAAACCGACCCCCCTACGAACAGCCTACCAGTTTTTGCTACAGAGAGGCCTCTCATGCAAACTGCACTTCAGTGAGAAGCCTGCACCAAACTAACTGCCAGTCTACAGTGTCCGCCACCTGAGTCAGCCCTTACAAAGGTGTTCCTGGGATCCTGTTTTAATCAATAGGACTAAGGCTCTCCCCATCCAATCAGAGCTGCACAGCTCTGACCAATCAGAGCAGCTCTATTAAGACAGTGACTTTTGGACTAATCAAACTGAAAATTGAGGAGTCCTTAAACCAGAGGCAGGGATTTCTGGCCATGTGAGCCAGGCTCCCCTCCAGCCCAGAGACCACTGAAGATGGACTGCACTTCCCTGGCTTTACTGCTGTGTTCCCAGCTGTGCTGTATCCCACTGAGCTGTTTGCACTGAACAAAGTTTCCTTCTTCACCACACCCCAAATTGGGAATTCCTGTTGGCATGGAATTGGCATCAGTGACCAAGGGTTGACACAAATTTTAATTTATTTATTTTTAATTTTTATGAATTTACTAGAATTAAACTGAAGACACATGGCTGGGAGTAAAATCTCCAATGATCCCAGCTGACATACATTTTCCTGGGGATGTTCTGCAGAACAGAACAGAACAGGGATAGGAACACCTAATACAGTAGGCCGGGGCAGGGCCTCAGTCCCAGAGGGAGTTTCTGTGCCCTGCCCCCTCTTTTATGTCAAACCTAGTCCTGCCATCCTGCCCAGGTTCACAGTTCCAGGCCGGACATTCCCAGGAGCGACCCATACCTGTGAGCCCCAGACCTGGACAACTCAGCACAAGGGGTGCAGATACTACTTAAAGCTCTATTTCAGACCAAGCAACACTCTACAGCACACAGCTTCTGCTATTCCCCCAGGAACCTAAACTTTTTCTCAAATTTGTAGTGGTTGAAGGTCGCTGAAGATCTAGCAATGTCATGATTTTCCTAATTCCCCAGGCCCACCTCCAATTTCTGATACTATACTCAGAGGAGGCAGGAACTTTAAAGTAATCAAATAGAATATTTACGTTACATCAGAGAAGTGGAGATGAGGCTGGAGGGCACAGGCCTGTCCTTCCACTTGTCCTCCTACTACTTAGTGTCCATTCCACCCAACTGGCTGTCTGTCTTCAGGGACGACAACTGGTAGGAAAGGATGGCTAATGAAGTTCCTTCAACGAAGTAGAAGAAACCGGAGGCTTACACCAGGGAACAAACCCACTCCTTAAACTTAATCCCACAAAACACACAGACCAATAGCCTTCTTCCACCCACTGCTGAGCCCAGAAGAGACCCCTCATATAAATGATTTCCAAACAAACTCCCTCCCTCCACCCCCAGACTCCTAAGAGTGGATGCAGTTACAGACTTGAGGATTGGACTGTGAATAAATAGGGCTAGACCTGACTGGAAGAAAAGTCATTGTTACCTATCTCTATTAGAATCTTCACTCAATTTTATTATTAATTTTTATTCATTTTAGAGACGAGAGAGAGAGAGAGAGAGAGAGAGAGAGAGAGAAGGGGGGAGGAGCAGAAAGCATCAACTCCCATAAGTGCCTTGACCAGGCAAGCCTAGGGTTTTGAACTGGCAACCTCAGCATTTAAGGTTGACACTTTATCCATTGCGCCACAACAGGTCAGGCTCTTCACTTCATTTTTAACTACTAGTATTGAGCTAGCACTTAAAGCCCCAATTTTTCTTCTTTTGAGATCGTCAACAGCATCCAAAGTAAGAAACCCAGAGTCAGGCATGTGAACTCCTAAGCTCTAACCTTAAGTATCTTCTCCATGCAGCCCTTGCACGTGCTTCTGTTGGATTTGGCATACTCTGCCGCAAAGTCACCCAGTGTCTTCTCCATCTTGCTACCAGCTCCGTCTTGGCCTTTGCCTAAAGAATCAAACACAGCAATGTTCATCTCAACAGCTCAGTGTAGCTCTAGTGTTCCTGTCCTCCCTCGCCCCTCCCTGGAGTTCTTCTGCTGGGACAGTTTGTGTTCTGGATGATTACAGTTGGTCCATTTCATCTACAGCATTCATAATCATTGTGGTTGGTTAACAGAGTTCTGTTATGGCAATGAAATAAAAATCTTTCTCAGACAGGCTCTTGGAAATAGCACAATGTTAGCTGGTTGTCTCACCTTACACCCCTCTCTACTTCCTCTGGAGCCCCCTCCCTCACTATGGAAAGTACTTATTTTTTATCAAAGTTAAACAGTGAATTAAAGGAAGTATCCTGATATGGACACATCTATATTTAAGATAGTATACGGTATGGGTGGCATTTTCAACTAGTGGGAAAGGCTGAATCAAACTTGTTCAAGCAAAAGGATAAACAGCCAAGGTTTTGGGACAAAAACTGAACTTTTTTCTGATAGAAAGATAAGTTCCAAGGCTGAGTGCTTCTCCTATAATCAGGATTTAAGATAAAGCTGTCTTCTCTTACCACTTATATCTGACATTGTATTTGAGGTTCAAGTAAGTGCATTATGGCAAAAAATAAAAGGTATAAGTTTAAAAAAGAACAAGTAAAGCCATCTCTGTTTGTAAATGACATGATTGTATATACAGGATGGCCAAAAAAGCTACTAGTTTGATTAAGTGAATTTTGCAAGTCTGCAGGGTACAAGGTCAATATAAAAGACATTTCTATATACCAGCAATAAACATAGTAGAAAAAGAAATTAAAGCACATTATTATTAAATACCATTAAAATACACAGAAGAATTTGAGATAAATTGAATAAAACATGCAAGAATCTATAAGACTGCTGAAGTTAAAGAACTAAATAAATGGAAAGAGATCACATTTATGGGCCGGAATATTCAATTTATTAAATGGCAATTCCCAACTTGATCTATAGATGCAATACAATGCCAATTAAAACACTAGCAAGTGTTTTTGGGGGAGAAATTGACAAATTTACTACAAAATTTATAGAAATTACAAAGGACCTAGAAAGGCCAAAATAATGTTGAAAAAGAAGAAAGTTGGAGGAATTACACTACATGATTTCATAATTTACTATAGAGTTATAGGAATTGACAGTGGGATATTGGTAGACAAATCAATGGAACCAAACAGAGACTAGACATAGACCTACAGTAATGCAATCAACTGGCTCTGACATGGAAGCCAGTCTTTTCAACAAATGGTACAGGAATGAAAGGATATTCATATTGGAGGAAAAAAACCCAAAAACAAATCATGATAACTCTTTCCTCACACTTAACACAAATTTAAGATAAATCACAGGCCCTGGCTGGGTGGCTCAATGGATAGAGCATTGTCCTTGTGCTCTGAGGTCACAGGTTCAATCCCCAGTCAGGGCACATATGAGAAGCAACCAATGAGTGCGCAACTAAATGGAACAACAAGTTGATGCAGAGTTCTCTTCCCTCCTCACAAATCAATGGGGAAAAAAAGATAAATCACAAACCTAATATAAAAGCTAACATTATAAAACTTCTAGAGGAAACAAAGGAGTATATTTTCATGATCTAAGAGTAGGGATGATTTTAGGAGACGGAAAGCACTAACCAAAAACGGGAAAAAAAAGGGCAACAAGTTTGATTTCATTAAATAAAAAACTACTGCTCTTCGGAAAATGTCAGCAAATAAACTAAAAAGCAGGCCTCTGACTTGGAGAAGATGGTCACATTTATATCTAATTAGAACTTGCATTTAGAATATTCTAAGAACTCATACAACTCAATAATGAAAAGACAAATGCAATTTAAAACCACAGCAAGTTATTACTATACAACTATTAGTATGACTAAAATTAAAAAGATCAGAGCAAGTGAGGGAAAAGATGTGAAGGAACCAAAAGTCTCATATACTCCTGATGGGAAAGTAAAATTGTGTGACCTGTTTTGAAAACAGCCTGACAGTTTCTTTAAAAAATGATCAACATAGCCTGACCTGTGGTGGCGCAGTGGATAAAGAGTCAACCTGGGAACACTGAGGTTGCCAGTTCAAAACCCTGCACTTGTCTGGTCAAGGCACCTATGGGAGTTGATGCTTCCTGCTCCTCCCTCCTTTCTCTCTCTCACTCTCCCGTCTCTAAAGTGAATTAAAAAAAAAAAAGATCAACATACATCAACCATATGATTTACCACTCCATTCCTAGCTTTTGCTCCAGAGAAACGAAAGCACATGTAGTGACTTGCACACAACTGTTAATAGTAGTTGTATCTGTAATAGCCACAAATTGGCAACAACTTAAGGTCAGCAATAGGAGAATGGATAAACAAATTGTGATATACTCAAAGGACGACTACTCCATATAAAAAGAACTTAACTGCCTGACCTGTGGTGATGTAGTGGATAGAATGTCGACGTGGAATGCTGAAGTCACTGGTTTGAAACCCTGGCCTTCCCTGGTCAAGGCATATACAACAAGCAACTAGTATGAGTTCATGATTCCTACTTCTCCCCCCTCTTCTTTCTTTTTGTCGCCTCTCTCTTTAAAATCAATAAATAAACTAAAAACAAAAAACTAGTGACATCTGAGATGACTTGGATAAGTCTCAGATAGGATGACTGAAAGCAACTCATGAAAGAACTATAAACTATTGTCTTTTTTTCCTGAAATTCTAAATCATACCATATTAACCTATGAACCAGAGATCAGGAAAGTGGTTACCCCAGTGGTGGGGGACAAGGGACACACAGAAAAGTTCTATAATTTGACAGGGTGTATGTCAGATGTGTGTATGCATTTGTCAAAACTCACTAAACTGTATAAAGTTTGTGCATATAACTGTATGTATATTATTTTTTAAATTCCAGATCTTAAAATACCAAAACATAAAAGAACATTTAGCCAAAGATGAAGCTTCAATGTGACAAAACATTAAATAAATGAATCTAAAAGAAAAATGTCAAACTAGGAAAAATATTTGCAAAACATACGACAAAGAATTCGTATTTTAGATATTTTATATTTCATTAAGAAAAAGACAAATACCCAAAAGAAAAATTAGGCAAGGATACAAACAAGTAATACAAATAAACACATGACCAAAAATATTCCATCTCACTAGGAACAAAATGAAATACTTAGGGATGGTGTGGAAGTGAAGGAATGAGCTAATGTTGCATGTTGTTGGCACAAATATAACTGACATAATAACCTTTCTGAAGGATGACTAGGAACACACACCCAAGGCCTTAAAACAGTTCATTAGTTTAAACAGTAAATTCACTTCTTCAAATTAAAGGAATAACTGGATAGGTGCCCAGGATGTAGAGGAAATTAGCAACAGTTCCATTTGTAATAAGCTAAATGGTTAAAAGTCTAATCTCAAAAGCAAGATAGTCTGGGTTTGAATCCTGGTCCAGGCAGTGCCTACTAGTATAATCTTGGCCCAGCTACCTGACCTCTCAGTATCCCAGTTCCTCATCTGTAAAATGTTGTAAAACATAAAATGTAGGTCAACATCACTAATCGTGGGGGAAACCATAATGAAATACCACTTGAAACCATTTATATGGGTATTATAAAAAAAATAAATAAATGACAGGGCAGAATCCTATTTCTACAGAAAAGAAAACTCACACAAATCAGTATTTGAATAAATAATTTTTTCTGAGGAGATACCTGAAAATTTTCATGATAGTTATCTTTGAATTACAGGATCTGGGATGATTTAAACTTTTTGTATGTCTAAATATATTAAGTTAGGCTCTTGGATAAAAAAATTCCTGGACAATTAGTAGGTAGTATTTTAACTTTATGATTAGGATAGTTTTACAAAAGACATAGTTATAGCAAAACTACTCTTATTATAAAATTATTATAATTTGACATATATAAATTATATGTAGTATAACATATCTAGGTCTCTAGATAGATAACCATCAGTATCCTGAACACAAAAGGGAAAATTACCATAGGACAAGAAAATATTTTATTATACCTATCTTCCGCTATAACCGATAGTCACTCTCCAGACCCAGATCCGCTGTTGGCAAATTTAGCGTTACTTTTACCCACAATTCTGAGCTGTGTTTCTGATCTTAGTATCCAGCAGATCAGAAGTATCTGGGGTCAAACACACTGACAGTTGTAAAAAGGCAGGAAGACAGAAAAAAGAATTTAGCACAGGCACACATAGCTTTGTTACCATCAACAGCCTAGAGTCATAAGAACAGGTTAAACGGGTCAGTTTAGGAAAGTAGGGAAAGGAGAGTGTGGTCCTGGAAGAATTCCTTCAAAATGTGGTAAAAAAAATTGATTTTTCAAAATTTAAAGGCACCTCAGCCTTTAAGTTTACATGGAGAGTTAAAAGACACAGGCTAGCTGCCTGGCCAGGTGGTGGTGCAGTGGATACAGCGTCAGTCAGACTGGGATGCGGAGGACACAGGCTCGAAACCCCGAGGTTGCTGGCTTGAGCGTGGGATCATAGACAGATCCCATGGTCACTGGCAAAGGTCACTGGTTTGAAGCCCAAGGTTGCTGGCTTGAACAAGGGGTCACTCGGTCTGCTGTAGCCCCCCGGTCAAGGCACATATGAGAAAGCAATCATTGAACAACTATGGCGTCCCAATGAAGAACTGATGCTTCTCATCTCTCTCCCTTCCTGTCTGTTTGTCCCTAGCTGTCCCTCTGAATCTGTCCAAAAAAAAGACACAGGCTAGCCAAAATATGGAAGAATAGTCAAAGGACTGACACTACTTGACTTTAAGACTTAGTATAAAAGCTACAGTAATCAAGACAGTGGTATTGGCAAAATACACAAATTGAGACTAGTAAGAGCCCAGAAATACACTCACACTACACAGTTAACTGATGTTTCACGAGGAGCAAAGGCAACACAGTGGAGAAGCGACACCTTTTCTTTTTTCTTTCTTTTTAAAAAAAAAATTTTTTTTTAATTATTTTTTTCATTTTACAGAGACAGAGAGTGAGTCAGAGAGAGGGATAGACAGGGACAGACAGACAGGAATGGAGAGAGATGAGAAGCATCAATTATTAGTTTTTCATTGTGGGTGCAACACCTTAGTTGTTCACTGATTGCTCTCTCATATGTGCCTTGTCCGTGGGCCTTCAGCAGACTGAGTAACCCCTTGCTGGAGCCAGCTTGGATTCAAGCTGGTGGGCTTTTTGCTCAAACCAGATGAGCCTGCGCTCAAGCTGGCGACCTCGGGGTCTTGAACCTGGGTCCTCTGCATCCCAGTCCGACGCTCTATCCACTGCGCCACTGCCTGGTCAGGCCCTTTTTCAATCAATGGTACTGGAATATTTGGACATCCACATGCAAAAAAAAAAAAAAAAAAAGAATCTAGACACAGACTTGATATCCATCACAAAATTAACTCAAAATGGATTACAGCCTTAAAACATAAAACACAAAACTGTAAAACTCCTAGATGATAACACATGAGAAAATCTAGATGAGCTTGTTGGGTATGGTGATAACTTCTTAGATACGATAACAGACACAATCCATGAAAGAAATAATTGATGAGTTAAACTTCATTAACATTGAAAACATCTGCTCTGTGAAAGACACTGTCAAGAGAATAAGAAAGACAAGCTACAGATTGGGAAAATGTATTTTTAAAAAGATACACGATGGCCTGACCTGTGGTGGCGCAGTGGGTAAAAGCATCGACCTGGAACACTGAGGTTGCCGGTTCAAAGCCCTAGGCTTCCCTGGTCAAGGCACATATGGGAGTTGATGCTTTCTGCTCCTCCCTCCCTTCTCTCTCTGTCTCTTTCTCTCCAAAATGAATAAATAAAATTAAAAAAAAAAAAAAGGAGAAATTGTTTAAAAAAAAAAAAAAAAAAGATACACGATCAAGGACTGTTATCTGAAATATACAAAGAACACTTAAAACTCAACAATAAAACAAACAACCCAATTAAATATGGGGAAAATATCTGAACAGCCTCCTTACTACAAACTAAAATAAGATACCACTACATAGAGTGGCCAAAATCCAAACACTGATAACAACAAATGCTGGCAGGGATATTTAGCAACAGGAACTCTCATTCATTGCTGGTGGGAACACAAAATGCTACAGCCATTTTGGAAGACAGTTTGGCAGCTTCTTACAAAAATAAATATACAATCTAGCAATCATGCTCCTTGGTATTTACCCAAATGAGTTAAAAAGTTAGGTCCACATAAAAACCTATGCAAGGGGGCTCAAATAAACTCATAAAAATGAAAATCAAACAAACAAAAAACCTACACATGAAGTTTATACTAACTTTATTAGTAATTTCTCAGACTTGGGAGCAACCAAGGTGTCCTTCAGTAGGTACATACAGACAATGGATTATTCAACACTAAAAAGAAATCAGGTATCAAACCACAAAAAGACATGCAGGAACTTTAAATGCATGTTAATATGAAATAGGCCAATCTGGAAAGGCTATCTAATATGTGATTCCAACTGCATGACATTCTGGGAAAGGCAAACTATGGAGACTGTACAAAGATCAGTGTTGCCCAGAGGTGAAGAGAGAAGGAAAGATGAATAGATGGAGCACAGAAATTTTAGGGCAGTGAAAAATACCCTATGATATCATAATGATGGATACATGTCATTACACATTTGTCCAAAGCCACAGGATGTACACCCCCACAGTGAATGCTAATGTAAACAATGGACTTTGGGTGATGTGCTAGTGCAGGTTCATCGACTGGAACAAATGTACCACTCTGGTGGAGGATGCCACAGTGGGGAAGCCCATGCTTCCCTGGGAGCAGTAGGTGTATGGGAATTATTTTTTAATTTTTTAATTTTTTTTTTTACAGAGACAGAGAGTCAGAGAGAGGGATAGATAGGGAAAGATAGACAGGAACAGAGAGAGATGACAAGCATCAATCATTAGTTTTTCTTTGCGACACCTTAGTTGTTCACTGATGGCTTTCTCATATGTGCCTTGACCGTGGTGCTACAGCAGACCGAGTAACCCTTGCTCAAACCAGCAACCTTGGGTCCAAGCTGGTGAGCTTCGCTCAAACCAGACGAGCCCACGCTCAAGCTGGCAATCTTGGGTTCTCGAACCTGGGTCCTCTGCATCCCAGTCCGACGCTCTATCCACTGTGCCACCGCCTGGTCAGGCTGTATGGGAATTGTTTACACTTCCTAATTTTGCGGTGAACCTAAAACTGCTCTAAAAAATTAAAATTTATTAAAATAATAATGTTAAAGGCCACATTTCAAGCATCTGGAAAAATAAAACATCCCATGATAGGACAAAGCCAGGTCAGTGAGGTGGGTGGGGCTGAAGTTACAGGGACACTTTGTTCTCTGTATGCACATGTATGAAACAGAGAGAGCTATGAAAAACTTTTTCCTTGCTCTCTTGGAAAAGGATCCCTGGAAGCTCTGGGGTTGGAGGTCACACCCGCTTTGCCTCCCTGGTGTGTAAGCACCTGTCACTCCTCCAGCCTCCGCAGTCTTCTTAACTTTCTGCTGGTCGTCCCATCGGAGCTCAGAGAACCCATCCACCTCCATGTCAGGCTGCCAGATGGAGTGGCCAACCTTCCAGAAGCAGGAGAAGTGGTACCAGTGTGGGACTTTGCCATCGAACATGGGTGACTAGAAGGACGAGAATCAGAGGGAGGCAAGTGAACAGTTAATTAACTTTCAACACAGCCTCAAGCCCAGCCCTCAGCAGTGAAACATATCAAGCCCTTGTTTTCTTATCTGAAGGCAGCCTTGCCCACTTTCCTACATGGCCTGGAAAAAGTTGCAAATGGATGAGAAACAGCAACTAAGAAAGCTGCTGTCTGCTGAGATCCCACACTCCCAGGACATGGGACACCCATGGGAACGGTGGCATTTTTGAACAGATTTCTGTCTGTGTATCTTTTTAACCACATGCCACTATATTTTAGTGACATGCATTACCTCTGAGCATAGTAAAATACACACAGGATGCCCGTCCTATGCTCCAAATCCACTGTGCCAGGCCTGGATTCAGAGGGCCTATGTGGCCCACACAGGGCTCTAGAAGTACCTCTGCGGTTAGAAAAATGAGGAGCTAGCCCCAGATATTGAGCAAGGTAGAGAAAATGTGTCAGAAAAGTGGCAGGCTCGCAGCAGCCACACAGATGTGAGTGGAATGAATTAACTTCTATGGAGGAAGAATGCACCAGGGAGGCAGGACAGCAAGGACAGGCGGCAGAACTTCTGGGCCAGTAGCTAGACGATCAACTTGCTCCCGAGCCTTCAGGAAGCACCATTTCCCACTACAGGAACTGGGAAGTCAGCCACGTGGGAAAGGGGGTTCACCTCTCATGGTGGGTTTGTTTTTCCTTTGAAGCTTCACACTCAGGTTGGTACTGACGTGACAGTATCCGGCCTTTCACTGTCACAGTGCCAGGCACTCCCAGGCTTTAGAGAATGCAATGACTGGCAGGGTGGGATAAACACTGGCATTTACTTGGTTCCTGGCACCCCCAATTGCTTCTGGGTGGGAACCAGTATCCCTAATAGACGCCTGGGGGAGGTGGTGTCCACAAAAGCAACTTGGACAGTGCTAGGTAGGAAGAGCTACTTAAAAATACACAAATGGTGAGAAGCAATCAATGCACAACTAAAGTGCCACAATTACAAGCTGCTGCTTCTCCTCTCTCAAAAAAATAAATAAAATAAAAAACAACATATACAGTTCTGAAAGAAGCAAGGGAGGCCTCAAATATCTGCTTTTATATAACATAAAACCAAGTATCATGCAGATGAAATAAAAATATTAAAATAGCATTAATAATTAAAAAAACAATAAATTTAAGAAAACAACAGCACTATATGTAAACAACATATAAAATTTTTAGGACAGAGTTGAGAGGACAGAGGAAATACTGTGAAAATGCAGTGAAAAGGTCTCCCAACTTCTCCTTGCCCAATACCTGAGGGAACTCTTTTTATATTTAATAAATTAAAATGGAAAGTCAAGGCCAGGTATTTCGAAGACCCCTCAGCATCAGAAAGCCTGGATGACAGCAGCACCAACTGTCCCCTCAAAACAGAACTCTCCCAGTTCTATTCAGATCAAACAGCACTTCCTAGGGTCCCCGTAAAGCCCCTCCCACCGTTCCCAGAGTTCCCAATGATCCATTTGGGTGATTGTTTGATCAATGCCTGTCCTGCACTGGGTTAGAAGCTCCCTGAAAGGCACAACGTCCGTCTTCTTGGCATCTGGGAAAACCTGCTCATAGTGGGCACTCAGGGTGTATACAATGCCCCAAGTCTGGAGGAAAGAAAGCAGAAAGGAAGGAGGGGTGATTCCTGCTGTGGAAAAGAGGTTCTCTAAACCAGACAACAAATATTATTCCAAAGTAGACTCATGCACTGGCTCCAAACTTTCACGAAGGCTCCTGACTGGATGGTGGTGCAGTGGACAGAGCATCAACCTGGGATGCTGAGGACCTAAGTTTGAAATCCCAAGGTTGTCAGTTTCAATGTGGGATCATAGACATGACCCCATGGTAACTGGCTTGAGCAAAGGGTCACTGGCTTGGCTGGAGCCCCCCAGTCAAGGCAGGTATAAGAAGCAATCAATGAATAACTAAAGTGCTGCAACTACAAATTGATGCTTTTCATCTCTCTCCCTTCCTATCTGTCTCTGTCTCTATTGCTAAAATCAAAATTCACCAAGGCAGTAGAATTTACTTATGCCATAGGCCACCTTGTGCAATATCTGCAATGACCTCCATTGGGCTCTTCCTGCCTTATTACCACTTGTCTACCTCTCCTCTGCAATGCTCCAGTTACATTCATGCAAAGGAGGGCACATAGCTCAGTGGCTTTGCCCTTATACTGGAACTTGTAACTGCCATATTTTCTTGGCTCTGCCAGGGTCTCATACCTGCCCCTTAAACCTTGGTCAGAGTGCTATGCCCCATGCATGGGGCCCCCATTTCCCTCAAGGGAAAGAAACTTTGACTGAGTCAAGGCTTTAACTAGGCCTTAGGACTGAGAATATGACAGGAAGGGAACTAGACCAAAACTATGGCTATTACTTGGCAGCTGCATGGCTCCTGCAAGTGGTAGGATCTTTATGTGCAGAACACTTACCCCATATAAGCGTCCTCACTCGGCCACTGCACTGCCTGCCCACCCCAGAGGAAAGATGGATGGAAGGACCATTACCATACCCTATGTGTGCCCGAACCCTCTAAGACAGAAGAACAGGGCACACCACATCTCCTCCCAGTTCATCCCTTCAAGGCTGCCTCAGGGCAGGCCAGCTAAAGTATCAGGTATTTGATACTCCCAGAACAATCCTCCCATACAAATGTACAATAAGGTTTTTAAATCCAAGTGGAGAAGAATGGCTTCTTTCTTTCTGACCCCCAACCAGCTCAGCCTAGGCCAACTTTACATTCTGTATTAAAATTCCATTCCCTAATTACAATTACGGACAACCACACTTACTTTTAATAATAATCTTCACTATCAAGTATGCCAAAAGAAGAATCAAAATGTTAGAGTTTATTTGGTTCAGGAGTTGATTACTCAAAGGAGCCATCCCAGACACCCCCAGATAGAGAGAGCTACCCCTCCTCTTCGCTCCTCAGTGTCCTTGCTCATCACACCGCCTGTACTTAGGTTTCCTGTCCTCAATAAAACAGGGTCCTCTTTTAGCTGTCCAGTGAAGCCTATGGATGACGTCTCTTTCTCAGAATAACATGTAAAAATGCAGGACAAAAGACACAGGCTCACAAAGAGAACTGATGATATTGAAATAGTTACTGAAATATTTAAAAAGTTTACTGGATCAAAGACAGTAACCTGTAAGCTTTAAAGCATTAAATGACAAGATGGAGCACCCACTGGAATTACTAATGTAATCCTGAAGCAGTGATGAGCGTAAATGATGTTTACAGAAATCCCCAACAAATGCAAAGTGACAATGGTGACAAAAATCACAAGTACTGCATATATGTCTCTGTGGCTTATGCTCATAACTAATGAAACTGACTTTTATCTAGAGATTAGTGGAGATGGAAATGTAAATTTGTTCTCATCTAAACCCACAGACCTCCTACCCCCATCTCAGACCCCAGGTTAAGAGCCCTTGCACCAGGAAAGAACTTCATTAAAATCAGTTGCCCATACATTCAGAGTAAAGCTCAAAGGCGCTTAGTGGGAGATGTGGCTCTTCAGATGCCAGGTCTGCTAATCCATCAACTTCCTGCCACTTCTGTGAACAAGGACTCCTGAACAAAGCTTCCACCCTGGGTACATAATGCCTAAGGCAGTGATTTTCAACCTTTGTTTCTCACACACTCATAAACTAATTACTAAAAAAAAAGGGGGCCCTGACCTCTTCTTCTTTAGTAACTAATTTATTTGTGCCATGAGATGAAAATGGTTGTATTTAGTCAGGGGGACTGACCTTAGTAATTAGTGTGTGTTTGTGCCCTAAGGTACAGCTCCATCAGGTGGCATCCACCTCTGCACAGCAATGTTACTTTCAACCAAACTGAACCTTCCAAGGGCTTAGTCTCTCTTTGTGCCCCTAGAACCAAACACAATGCCTGGAACCTACCAGGTGCTCAGGAAGTGTTTACTGAATGATTAAGTACTGTGTATCAGGTACTAAGCAAGGTAAGACTTGAGAATACCAAGACAACAGCCCCAAGTCATGAAATGAGATAACCTAAGTCCTTATACCCACTCTCCTCCACCCCAGAGAGGGCTCACTCCTAAAGCACATCAGTGCCTTGGTCACAGATTGGGAAATTCAAGTTACGTTGACAGTGGGTACTAGGCTTGGATAATAGCTTTAGGTTGGAAGTGGGGAGATAGGAAAGGTGAGAACCAAGATTACACAAGCATACATGAAGCTGGAGGTAGAAACCCCCTCCGCAGGGCCCTTCACACACTCCCAACACCCATGGGCACCTCCAAAGCCTAAGGGAATCTAGGAGGGGGATCCCCAATCTGTTAAGAAGTACCCAAGAGGAACCACCCCAAACCACTCTTCCCCGAACCATAGTTGTAAATCACATTATGAAAACTCCACCATGGCTGGGTAGCTCAGTTATTTAGAGCATTGGCCAAGGTTGCAGGTTCTATCCCCAGTCAAGGCACACACAAGAAACAACCAATGAATGCATAAGTAAATGTAAAAACTAATCGATTTCTTTCTCTTTCTCCCCTGCCTCCATCCTCTCTCTCTCAAAATCAATATAAAAATATTTTTTAAAAAGAATTGCGACTGCCCTGGCCGGTTGGCTCAGCGGTAGAGCGTCGGCTTAGCGTGTGGAGGACCGGAGTTCGATTCCCGGCCAGGGCACACAGGAGAAGCGCCCATTTGCTTCTCCACCCCTCCGCCGCGCTTTCCTCTCTGTCTCTCTCTTCCCCTCCCGCAGCCAAGGCTCCATTGGAGCAAAGATGGCCCCGGCGCTGGGGATGGCTCTGTGGCCTCTGCCTCAGGCGCTAGAGTGGCTCTGGTCGCAACATGGCGACGCCCAGGATGGACAGAGAGCATCGCCCCCTGGTGGGCAGAGCGTTGCCCCTGGTGGGCGTGCCGGGTGGATCCCGGTCCGGCGCATGCGGGAGTCTGTCTGACTGTCTCTCCCTGTTTCCAGCTTCAGAAAAAAAAAGAAAAAAAAAAAAAAAAAAGAATCGCGACTATGAACCTGGAAAGTTTGGAGAAATGTATTTTAAACCACGAATCAGGCCTAAGGTGAACGCACTGTACAGAAATGACACCGACTTGCATAATTTTGCAAAACCTTAAAAAATGAGAGTCGGCAGGTGTTGAAATGACAACCAAAAATAGGTTTTAAAAAAAATTCCTTTGTGCCAGTCATCACCATAAATGTAGGACAAAAAAATCTTCCAGAACTAGGTAGGTCAAAATCAGATGAGCCTAGCCTGTGGTGGCGCAGTGGATAAAGCGTCAACCTGGAAATGCTGAGGTCGCTGGTTCAAAACCCTGGGCTCGCCTGGTCAAGGCACAGATGGGAGTTGATGCTTCCTGCTCCTCCCTCCCCCTTCTTTCTCTCTCTCTCTCACTCTCTCTCCTCTCTAAAAATTAATTAAAAAAAAAAAGAAAAAAAAGTCAGATGAGCTTCAAAAGACCGCGAACACATTCCCCGCTCCCCCCGGCCCGGGCGAACCTAATAGAAACGGTTCCTCATCTTTACAACGCGAAAGGCCACCCCAGCCCCGGGCTGTATTTCGCGGGTTTTTCCTGAAATATCAGCAAAGCCTTCTGGAGGGCCACCCAATGGGCTCCACGCCGGACGTGGAGCGGTGGCGGCCACAGGCTCCGGGGGGCCGGCCCCGCACGCTCCCCCCCGCAAGCTCTCTCTCCACCCTCCCCGGCACGGAGGCCCCGCCGAGCACAAAGCGGCCTCACGCCCACACCTGCACCATGATGGCCATCCGGAGCGAGTCCTTGGGGATGCTCTCGCTGCATTTCTTGCAGGAGGCGCGCCCGCTCTTGGCGTACTCGACCCGGTAGAGCTTGTCCGAAGACTCCGCCATCCCTCCCCTTCGTGCCGCTGCAGCTCCGGGAACCCGACGCCACCAGCTGAAGACACGCTGCGGCCGCCTCACCGCCCTGCGTGTGCGTGCGTGCGTCCGTCCGTCAGTGAGTCCGCTCCACTCAGGAGCCCGAGCGCCCAGAGCCGCAGCCGAGCACGTCGCGTCGACCACCCGCCGCTCCCAAGTAGATTGCTGATGCCTGGCAGCGGAAACGCCTGCGGCGCACTCGTCCAAGGGGCGGAGCCGCCGGCGCGCGCTCCCTCTTCCGGCCGCGGGGGGGCGGTGCTTCCCCAGCGCCTGCGGCTGCGTGAGCGTGGCGGGCAGCTGCTACTGCAAGCAGTTTGGGCTTGCTTAGCGCTAGGGGATCTTGGCAGAATCCAGCACCACCCTTTTAACCATTTTGTCCCCTGGAAGTTTTACATGCTCTTCCAATGAATTCTGCCCTCGTTCCTTTTTAACAAGTGTGTCCTCTCTTTCCTTGAGGGCAGCCAGGTCTGGAAGGCTAGGGAAATGTGGTTGAATTGCCAAAGGGTGGTCAACCGGGGCTGACCTCCGGCGGAGTGTTAACTGCAGTCTGCAGATTGTGGGGACCTACGAACTGAAATCTAGCATCGCACTCATTATGAATATTAAATGCAGGAAAACCAGCCCCAGGAATATGAACAGTGTCTGTAACTTCAGCAGCAAGTCGTCACAGATGTTTTCATGTGATTTTACAGGTGTTGGAGAAAACTCCAGTGTTGCTAAGCTTATCGCAACTCTAGAAGTTTTGGTAGTTAAAAGACCTGCTGCTATTAGGTCTTGTTATTTAATGTAGAACTATATTTTTACATATGGTTTTTTTCAATCCTATGCATTTTATTCTATTTGTTTAAAACATTATTATAATGGAGTGTGCTGTGTTTGAGAATATTTGGCTCTGCTTTAGAAGACAAGAAAAATAAATAGGCTGAATGAAACGCATAAAACTTGTTAAAGTATAGAGAGGAAGAAGGCTAATACCTTAAGAGACGTGGATGTTGAGTAGGCAAGCAGATTTTATAAGACAGAGACAAGAATCCTAAATTAGTGTGACCTGTTAGATATGTTGAAGATAAATAACATGAGTGGATTATATCATGGAACAAATGAGAGAATTTACTTAGAAAGTAACCAAATAGGCATGATTATTCATGGCCTAATTTGACCTCTGGGTTGACAACTATGTCATCCCTAAATGACCACTCATTGAGGATAACACGGTTGCATTCTGGCTCCCATATACTTTGCCCCCAAATTGAAGATGAAATCCATGACTGTTCCACAGGCTGATTGGTGAGCTGCATCTGTGGCCTTGCATACTTGCTCCTATGTCCCTCTGACAGGTTACTGTGAGTTGGGTCCAGGTACTACTCTGTTGAGTAGCCTTGAGCATTTTCAGCGCTGTTCTTGCTAAACCTACTCTCAGTGAGACTGGCTGACATAGTGGAGAGAGGGAGAGGCAGAACATATGACCACTGCATAATCAGAGTTTTAGATGGTGTGGTCCTTTCATCTTTGCCTCTGTCCTGTCCTGTATGTGTTTTCTACTCCATGTTGTTCACCTTGCTCCGCAAGGTTTAAATCAGATGTTTCTAACCAAGTCAATAACCCTGTAATCCAAGCATCTTGATTTGGTCTAAGAGGCTTTGTTTTGTGACTTCTAGGATAGTTCTCCTGATAGTGTATCTGGAAACTACTCTTGCATTAGAGGACCAGAGACTTCACTGGATCAACAAGGGGGTTCTGGCCACACACAGAGGTTAAGAATTTCCCCCCTAGAACCTTAAGGAGAGCCAGCGATATCTTACTGCCTACTCAATATTTCTGTTTGGGGAAAAAAAATTCTGTTTGGATGTCATAAGCTTCTCCAATAATGTCCAAAGCCTCCCCCAGTGTTTCTCATCTCAGGAAATGGTTCAAGGTTCTCTGCATTGCTTAGGTCAAATGTCTTAGAGTCAACTCAACTCCTTTTCTCTTTTGTCCAATATTCAATCCACCACCGAATCCTGACATACTGGCTCCAATAGTTTCTCACCACCTTCCCATCAGCACTGTTATTGGGTCCACCATCATCTTTTGTGTGGTTCTGAGACAATCAACTAGGGTCTTCTTCTAAACCCGTCCTCCTAAAGTCTTCTCTCCCCAGGAAAGCATTTAGATCTTGGCCTGCATTACTTGCATGTTCAAAACCTCCAAGGGCTTCTCATCACACTTGGAATAACAGCGAAGTTCGCCCTGTCCCTCCTCTGACTTCACCTCTACCCTTGCTGCAGTCATGCCAGCTGCCTGCCTGTCACTCAAACACCCCAAGCCCAGTCCCATATTAGAGCCTTCTATTCACTTTTTTTCTGGAAAAGTCTTCACCTAGTGAGCACTCAGCTCACTCACTCTCTTTATCCAGCTTCTGCTCACATATCACCATGAGCCAACTAAGATACTTGGCCCCCAGCTTTATCTTCTTGCTTGCTTTATATTCCTCTTTGCACTCATTACTCCTAAGAGCACATTTTATACATATGTATATATTTATTGTCAGACTTCCTCACCAGAGTGTAAGCTCCACTAAGGCTGGGGGTTTTGTCTATTTTGCTCATTGTAATATCCTCAGGGCCTGGAATAGTGAGTGCCAAGTGCCAGAAACACATTTTGAACAAATGAATAAATGAATAAACAAATGAATCCCCCCACATGTGACACTTCCTTTACATAGGCCAACTGTTTAATAATAATGTTATTTCATACTTATATAAATTTTCATATTTTACAAAGGGCTTTCATAAATATTTTTTGCTTCTCATAAAACTATAATATAGTTTTTTGGTTTTTTGGTTTGTTTGTTTGTTTTTTGTATTTTTCCGAAGCTGGAAATGGGGAGGCAGTCAGACAGACTCCCGCATGCGCCCGACCGGGATCCACCCGGCATGCCCACCAGGGGACAATGCTCTGCCCATCTTGGGGCATCGCTTTGCCACAACCAGAGCCATTCTAGCACCTGAGGCAGAGGCCACAGAGCCATCCCCAGCACCCAGGCAAACTTTGCTCCAGTGGAGCCTTGGCTGCTGGAGGGGAAAAGAGAGACAGAGAGGAAGGAGAGGGGGAGGGATGGAGAAGCAGATGGGCGCTTCTCCTGTGTGCCCTGGCTGAGAATCGTACCCAGGACTTCTGCACACCAGGCCGACGCTCTACCACTGAACCAACCGGCCAGGGCCTTATAATATAGGTTTTAAAAATTTATTTATTTACTTATTGATTTGAGAGATAGGCAGACAGAGAGAGAAAAAAAGCATTAATTTGTTTTCCCACTTACATATTTATGCATTCATTGGTTGATCTTATATGTACCCTGATTAAGAATTGAACCCACAACCCTGGTATACTAGAATGATGCTCTAATCAACTGAGCTACCCAGCCAGAACTAAAATGGGTTTTTTTAAAAAAACAATAAATGATTATAACTACTTAGAAGCATTCAGACTGTCCACAAAACAGCTGCAACTCCCCCCCACCCTCAATTACAGAGTGGTATTCAGTAACAGAACAATTATTTCATATAAGGTGCATAAGAGACAACTGAAGGTGAAACACCGCCACACCCATATACAACTAATTTGTACTGTGCACCAATAAGAACTTTAAATTCCCATGCAAATTTAACAACCCATATACTATATCAGGTGAGGTTGGTGACCATTGAAATTACCACCAAGACAGGGCTGTCTAAAGAATTACTTGGTAATTCTTGTTAACGATACTAAAGGAAAAAAAGTTTAAAACAAATCTTATACAACTTTACATTTCACAAATTTTTTTCTTTAAAATGAAGGAATTGTGTCCAGAGAGGTTAAATGTTTGACAGGAAAGAAAGAAAAAAAGCTGCCATAGAACCACCTCATTCATCATTATCACCTTCAACTCTGTTGTGTTCATTGACTTCTTTCTCTCCTTTGTCATTTCCCTCTACCATTTTTTCTTTTCTTTTCTTTCTTTTTTTTTTTTTTTTAATTAAGTGAGAGCAGGGGAGGCAGAGAGACGGACTATCGCATGCAAACTGACCAAGATCCGGAATCCACCTGGCAAGCCCCCTAGGGCCATGCTCTGCCCATCTGGGACGTTGCTCTGTTGCTCAGACAACCCAGCTATTTTAGTGCTTGAGGCAGAGGCTCCACCAAAACATCCGCAGCACCTGGGGTGGGGGAGAAAGAGAGAGAGGAGGAGAAGCAAATGGTCACTTCTCCTGTGTGCCCTGACCAGGAATTGAACCCAGGACATCCACACACCAGGCTGACACTCTCCCACTGAGCAAAACTATCAGGGCCTTTTTTTTCTTGTTTTGATCAGCCTTGATGGCATCCTTTGTTACCACATCAGCTTCCCATTAGTTTGGGATTGAGCAAGGTCCTTTTGATACTTTTCCTTCCACTGAGCAGCCTTTGTTTTGGGCTGCTTTCCATCTGTACTGCTGTCACTCACAGTTCTCCTGGTTTTTCTTTTCTTTCTTTTTTATCAGTGCCAGTGAACAGGCCAGGATCTTCTTTGATTTTGGGGTGATACTCAGAACATGAGAAAAAGACCAAAGGAAGCCTTTTGGGAGCAGCTGATTTAGATAAGACAATAGTGTACAGAGCAAAAGATGAACGTTCTGTTTCCTCATCTACCTCCACTCCCCTCACCCCAAGTTGTCCTTTATTTTAATTTTTTTCCCCCAATGTTAAGCTTTGGCCATAGTCTTCAAATTTTTTGAATGAATGTTGTACTTTTTGGTTTATCTATTTTCATATTTCATTACTATTTCAGTTTCTTCTGTGAATTTCCTGTACTACCTTTTCGCCCATTTAAAAATCTTAAGCTTTTTGGGTGTTGTTTTTTTTTAATGATGTAACATGTCTTACTTTATTTCCCTGTTTGCTCCTAACTTCCAAATGCTCTTTACCATACATTATGTCGCTTGGTTTATTAACAGAGTGAGGCTGGAGGAAAAAGCACTGTTGGATTATGCAGGAAGAGCTGATTTAGGCAGACTGCGGTGGGTGGTCGAAGCCGGGGTCTGTGCAAATGTGAGAGGCAGAGAAGTCTCAGTTTCCAAGGCTGTCTCCACCACACGTCGCCTTGCCCTCCTTTTCGTTTTTCTTTTTAAAAAACAATATAAACATCAGCTTTGGTTTTCTTCTGATTATATAAGTAATACCTGCAGCTTGTAAAAACAAAACAAAACCACATTGCTTTCAAGTATGGGGAAGAATGTGAGATGCCTGCAATGTTGTTTTGTTAACATTTTGGTGACAACCCCAGAAAGCAGGTGGCCTGCGGGCAGGGCTATGTCCCTGATGCCTGGAGCAGTGTCTGGCATAAATTTGGCTGCATGTACAGCTCCAGGCTTCCCCCCTCACTTGGAGGACTACCTCCCAGGCCTCATGAAAGAAGATGTGTGGTTTGAGCTGAAGGAGCACCTTGAGCATGAAGCCCTCATGGGGCCTAGGGTGGGAGACAGGGAATGACCAGGAGCTTCTAGTTGTTTAGTTCAAAACGCAAACCAGAGTTGTGCTGGAACTAGTATCCCTCCCCTCCCCCAGCAGTCTGAGCCCTGGCATCTTCAGGGGCCTCATGGCCATTGTTGCCCATGGACCTCAGATGGAGCCATTTTAATCAGTCAGAGAAATTCTGGTAGGTGGATGAAGAGGTTGGATCCTGCCTTTTTCTCCCAAGAGTCTCTTTGGCACTTTGGCAGCTTTGTACCTCCCCTGACAACCCCTCTACCCCGTATACACACATGTCCCGGTACCAGCTCTACATGCTCAGGAGTGCTGGGCAGGATGCCTTTGTAGGTTGCCCCCAAAAGAGGTAGTAGGGGTCTCCATACTTTTTGAGTGATTGACAACATTTAAACTATTATATGGGAACAGCGAGAAACAGACATTTTGCCACACAATTAAGTAGCCAAATTAAAGAGTCTTTATTTTAAAGCCGGCGACTGCATGGAGACCTAAGTCATCCAAATCATGTGGCCCCGAACACAGTTTGGGGCCAGCTTTTAAAGACAAAATTACATACTGGTTGGGGTATAGGAAGGAGGGGGATCTTAGCAAAGCTTGGTACAAAAATCATTAATCTTGCTGACAAGCTCATTAAATTTTATTGTCTTGTTACAACGTTTATCTGTAGGATCCATTAAAAGGAAAAAACATTTCTGCACACTAAGACCATAAAATGATAACACAGTAGTGGTAAATGTTTCGCATATCTAGCAAAAACATCCCTAAACATTCTAGGATTTACAACCTATCCCTGACACCACAATAATTTAGCAAGGCAGAGGGTAGGGAGTTTTTAACCTAAGTAAGTTTAAATGACCTCAGGGTCATTTAGAGTTTAAGATAAAGAGAGAAGCTAAATGAAGTTACTTTTGCTAGGAGCCTTTAAATTACCTATTTGCTAAAAAACACTTTCTTTTCTATATTTCAGAACATATATTATTCCAAAGGGACACATGGGATAGGCAGTTAAAGAAAGAAAAAAGCTTCTCTAGATGTTGATGTAAGAAACATTCAAACTTGTACAATTTTTGCAAGAGTTTATTTGAAATTGATGACATAGTCTGGGGACCATGATCTCAAACACTCCAGAGCATAACAGTTTTGCAGCTTCATTTATGCATTTGAAATTAAGGAGGGGCCCTGGCCAGTTAGCTCAGTGGTAGAGCATCAGTCCAACATGTGGCTGTCCTGGATTGGATTCCTGGTCAGGGCACACAGGAGAAGTGACCATCTGCTTCTCCTTCCCTCCTCCTTCTCCTTTTCCCTCTCTCTATTCCTCTCTGCAGCCATGGATCTATTGGTTCAAGCACATTGGCCCTGGGTGCTGAGGATGGCTTTGTGAAGCCTCTGCCTCAGGCACTAAAAATAGCTCAGTTGCAGATTATGGCCCCAGATAGGCAGAACATCAGCCCTGACAGGGGTCGCTGGGTAAATCCTGCATGCAAGAGTTTGTCTCTCTATCTCCCCTCCTCTCACTTAGAAGAAGAAAAAGAAAAAAAAAAAAAGAAATTAAGGCCCTGGTTGGTTGGTTGGCTCAGCAGTAGAGTGTCAGCCAGCGTGTAGAAGTCCTAGGTTTGATTCCCAGTGAGGGCACACAAGAGAAGTGCCCATCTGCTTCTCCACCCTTCCCCCTCTCCTTCCTCTCTATATCTCTCTTCCCCTCCCGCAGCCAAGGCTCCACTGGAGCAAAATTGGCCAGGGCACTGAGAATGGCTCCATGACCTCTGCCTCAGGCACTAGAATGGCTCCAGCTACAATGGAGCAACACCCCAGATGGGCAGAGCATCGCCCCCTGGTGGGCATGCTGGGTGGATCCCAGTCGGGTGCATGCAGGAGTCTGTCTGACTGCCTCCCCACTTCTAACTTTGGAAAAATATTGGAGAAAGCAAGGCAGGGATTGGGTTATAGGATAATTAACAAGATTATGTACTCTCTTGGGGGTTAATACCTCCTTCCAGGGGTATTACTTCTGGTATTTCTATGGCCTGTTAACCTAGATGGACAAGAACAATGGACAAAGCTGGCTTAAAACCTTTCACTAAAGTCTTGGCCAGGTGGTTCAGTGGATAAAGCATTGTTCCTGTGCACCAAAGTCATGGGTTCAATCCTCGGTCAAGGGCACATATGAGAAGCAATTAATGAGTACATAACTAAATGGAACTTAGTGGAACAATGAGTTGATACTTCTCTCTCTCAAAGAAAAAATTGAAAACAAAACCAAAACTTCTCTAACTATAGAAGTTAAAGAAGTAGTTATAGGCCTGGGGTGTGACTACCCACATGACCTGTCCAGTTAGGAATTTATGATCATATCACCCTATGAGGTTACTTTCCATAGAACCCCTTATATTTTGACCACATAGATAATAAATAAATTAATTAATAGAAGGCTGCCACTTCCCATGACCCTTAGCATAACGATTGCATTTTCTACTGTACTGTTTATTCTTTGAGGACTGGTACTTGCTCCTGGAGAGTCTTACTAATTTTATTCCCCAGTGCCTGTGAATAAAGGAATGAATGGATGTGTGAATAACAGTCCTCTTACTTGACAATACAGGAAAGTTTTAACGCATGAATTCCTTTGTATTCTTAACCCTTAGGCTAGTACCTTGCACACTGCAGGCACTTCTTAAACATTTGTTAAATGGATGAATGAGTATATGATTAAATATATATAAACATATGTAAAAAAATTTTTTTTACCTACCTTTTAAAAAGTCAGGGCAAGTCCAATAGGGCATGGTGAAGAGCAGAGCCCATTAGGTTCACCACCCGTAGTTGAGTTCGGTAGAGTGGGTTGAGACCCCACCATGTGCACAGCGCTGAGTAGGCACTGTTGCCACCACCATTCTGCCCACATATGCCAGTTTCTCTTGAGTGTATCTCTCACAGAGCAAATAAGCCCAGTTACTTTAAAATACAAGGCTGACATAAAGAAACTCACAATTGCCTCAGAAAATGATGTTCCCTTCCAAGCCATGCAATTGTCCTGGGTGCCGCTTTCCTGTCAAGAATGGGGCTCTGTTGTGATGGAATGAGACATTCTAGAAAGAACTGCTAGGAAATCACAGCTTGGCCTGTAGGTCTGTGGCCGATGTGGGAACTTAAGTGCTTGTAGTGGGTTCATTTCTTGAGTGAGAGCAAAGCCATAGAAATGTAGAGTTTTTATTTCCTCACTTCTAATTTGAAGATCTTTGCTTCATTCTCTTAGTGACTGGCCGATCTTATTTTAGTCCTTTTTTTTTTAAAAAAACAAAAACATAAAGTAGGAAAAGGAAGAAAATAAAGCTATAGATAGCTCACCAGTTCGAGAGGGAAATAGCTTCATAGCTTCACCAAACCACAGTGACATTATGACCCAGCTGGGCGTCTTTGTGTTAATGATACAGAGCCACTTTGGAATTTGTTACATAATTCTAATCAGAGGGCAGATTTTCAACCATATTCCCATAGAGCCCCTTTTCAACTGTTATGATTTTTTTTTTAATAATTCTTTTTTTTTTGGGGGGGGGGAATAGCAACATTCTGTGGTTCTCCCGTCTTTATAATTTTAGAGGGCAGGAAATTTCATTAGAACAAAATACACACAATTAGTTGTTTTCATATTTGATTATGTGAATGACAGTAGAATCCCATCGTGGTGTGATTTGTTATTTGACTTATTGAGAAATAATGGTGTCAGATTGAATTCCTTGGAATATAATAACACACTGCAAAACATTCAGACATTTGGCCAGGGAGGGATGTTGGAGCTGTGTCTGGTCTCCTGGATGTATAGCTAAGGCCAAAAGTAAGAGGTTTTCCAAAATCACCCAGCTGCTGAATTGCAGGGTGGGAGAGAGCACAGCTGATCTGGTCCTTCCCTGCATGGCCCCAATGTGAGCATGATTAATTTTTGTGAATCCAGGGCTAGTGTTCTGGAAAGCAGTGTGTTGTAATTGGGAGATGAAGATGTGATCAGGTCTGTGATAATTCAGACTGAGGAAGCCAGGTCTACCCAAGTCAGGCTTGGCCCCCTGGATTATACCATAGCTGGGATATGGAGGGCAAGGCCCCTTCCTGGAACCGGGGAATGTGCCCTGGAATCACGACCAAAGTAGCCTTCCCTCAAAGCTGCCCAGAGCCTGGTTGAAACTCATGGAATCTCCTTAGCCGTATGCCAAATCCTGTTTTATAACCATCCGCTCACAGGACTGGCTTATCCATCTAACCTGGGAATCCTGAGGACAAAGCCACTTTGGTTCATTTTTGAAACTCTATACCTGGTATAGTGATAGGCAGGGTGCCTGTAGGCTGTAAATCTCCTTTGCTACATTGACCTAATAGTGGGGTCAAGAATGATTTTTGCTTTTAAAATCTGGCTCTGCACTAAAATCTTCGCTATTAGAAAGCTTGCCTACAGCTTGGGAAGTTTATTCCAAAGCCTGGAAATAAGTTGTTGCCCCACTGTCCACTAGATGGTGTCCAATACACAGACATATGCTACTCACGCAGCACTGGAAATGTATAAGTAGGCATGATGTTGATGAAAGAAAGCTACTACTGGCTCTAAGGCATCCTATTTGGTTGTCTTGTTTTGCTGGCATCATGCTCTGGGAAAGATCTGGGAACTGGCAGAAGAGGAGGAGGAAGATGTGCCTTTAGACAATCCCTCTGTAACGCTGTGGCAAGACTGAAGAAGGCAGAGAAAACCAGGGAGTCATTGTGAAGAGAGGGGATGCTGACCTGGACCAGGGCTGCAGGCTATGAGAATGGAGAGAAGTGGGTGGATTCGGGGGCAGGAAAGACAGACCTTGATGATAGATGGGATACAGCACCCTTTACATTCACTAGTTGCAACCTCTCCCATTTACAAGTTGTAAATTCCAAGAGGGCAGTGGTACTGGCTTATCAGTGTTGATATTTCCAAGGCTGCACAGAGTAGATACTCAATATACATTTTTTGAATAATAATAAATAAAGTAGTTAACATTTATTGAGTGTTTATGTGAACCCTTCTAAGTACTTTACATATATTAATTAATATTAATTTCCTTCATTTCCCCACCTCAGGTCCTCCTGCCCCCCCAAAAAAGAAAAACCTCACACATCTCGGGCCGTTCTTTGCCCAGATCAAGGTCTCTGGGACAGACGGGCCTGAGCCACTGTATTAAAAAAAAAATCACAGATTATTGCTGAACACCTCCTGCACTGCTGGGAGAAGCACTGAAGCCTAAGCAGGCTTGTCCTGTGAGGGGGACCTGCGCCTCCTGCTGGCCATTCACGGTTTCCCAGAGACCTGGGGCCATGTTGCTTTTCCAATAAGATGGTCTCATCGCTTTAATTGGCCACACACCACACTTGCTGTCTTTTCTTTTTTCTCCTTTTTTCACAGAAAACCCCCAGGTCCTAATTGGTCCCTCTCCTTGTCCCTTATCCATTCCTCAAATAGTGCACAGCCCTGGTCTCCTAATGCAAGAAGCCCTGTCTGCTAGGTGCCCTCCAGAGGGAATGTCCTCGCAGGCTCCTGGGTCTCCTTGCAGGGTGGGCATCTGGACTCCACCACACTCTGCACACAAGCCTCGAAGTCCTCCTCACTCCTTTTATTTTTTTGTAATTGAATGATTTTAGAGAGAGGAAGGGGTAGAAGGGGAGAGAAGAAGAAGAAGAAGAAGAAGAAGAAGAAGGAGAAGGAGAAGGAGAAGGAGAAGGAGAAGGAGAAGGAGAAGGAGAAGGAGAAGGAGAAGGAGAAGAAGGAGAAGAAGAGAGAGAAACATCAATCTGTTCCTATACGTGCCCTGAGTAGGGATTGAACCAGCAAACTCTGAGTATCAGGATGACGCTTTAACCAACAGAGCTATCTGACCAGGAACTCCCTCCTCTTATTGGCTTTCTTCAGATCTTCACAGCTACCCTGGCTTCAGAAACCTTCCCTGAAGCCCCCTCCTCTGCCTCACCTCAGCTACCATGTGTCTTCTCTCCACCAGTGCTTGGAGTGAATACAAGTTGAGGGAGGTGCGAGGCCTGGGCCCATGGAGGCCTAAGTATGTGGCCACATGAAAGGCCCTGGTTTTGCTGCTCCCTCCCCAACAAAAGTGAGACCCGTAATTGTATTTAGTTCAACTACCATTCACTGGGCACCTACTGTGCACCAGGTGCTGTGCTCGGGGTTACTCAGGTGAACGAGACACCCTCCTAGAACCCAAGTGCTTCACCTCTGTTCACAGATGCAGCCATGTAAACATTGTTCCACAACACCAAATAGAGAAAAGGTGCAGCATGCAGAGGGGTTAATTGAGGCCATGAGAGTCTGAGAAAGAAAGTCTAGTGCCCCTTAAAACTTGGCTCATGTGTCATGTCTTACCAGAAAAACTCAAGCCCCTTGGGGAAGACCTGGGTTGATTTCAGAGCCCTGCCTCTGGGCTCCAGAACCCCCATGGCCCCTCCCACACTGTCTGAGATTCTCAAGGTCCCCCTGCTCACAAGCAGCTTCAGGCAGGAACCATGTCTCCCCTTCCGACACTGGGAACCTGGGCTCGTTATAGCAGGTGCTGTGTATTTGCTTGTTGAATAAATAGGAGGTGCTATTGAGCTGGGAGAGAGGGTGAGGATGGTGGTGCAGGCCCAGGGAAGGGGGAATACAATCTGGAAGACTGGAGACAAAGTCAAGAGGCCCCGGCTACCCCGGTGCCCCTCTCTCCAGCTATTCTCTGGGATATCTGAGCAGGAGGAGCCCCCACTCTGCTTCCAGAACCCCAAGCTTTGCAGGGCCACCTTTAGAGCCAGGTGCCCTTACTGTCTCCTTGTCCTCTGGCATCAGATATTTGCATGACCTTAAAGGGAATGTGTGTGGTGGGCCCAATACCCCTTGGTTCAGAGTACTCCCACCCTACCCCACCCTCCCCAGCAGCCACTGCTGACTCTGCTGATCTCATTTCTGAGTGAACTTTAGACCAGGGGTCTCAAACTCAACTCAGCATGTGGGCCACAGAGCAAGATCACAGCTGTTTGGCTGGCCGCACTAGGTCTACAAAAGGCAACTGTTACGCAACACTTTTCTCACTGCAGTTGAAAACAAAAAAAAAATCAGTACAACAAGCACAATCGTACATGCAGTTTACTCAGTGTCACAAAACGACCAGAAACTGTAGTTCGCATCACAACTGCTGTTAACTAAGCTAATATCTAGCTAGGATGCTAGAGAAATGAAAAATACAAGTAGGCCCGTAGGCTTACTTAATTTTATCCAAAATATTTTGAACTTCGTGGATTAGTCTGCGGGCTGCACAAAATTGTTCGGCGGGCCGCATGCGGCCCATGGGCCGCGAGTATGAGACCCCTGCTTTAGACTCACCAGGGAGCACTCATTTTGAAAGCTCCTTTGGTGATTCTAAGGCACAGCGAGCATGGGAAAGGGCCCTGCCTCCCACATGGCCTGTCCTGGCCTGCTTTGATCTGCTCTAAGCCTCCTTCACAGTGGTTTTATCTCAAACAGCACATCCCCGAGCCCTCTCAGTGCTGAATTATACACATCCCAGTAGACCGCTACTGTGTGAGTTACCGAGGCCGGCGCTGTAAGACATCTCCTGGCGAATAAATTAGAGCATTCAATCATTCCACCAAGAGCCAAGGCAGAGAGACTCTCGGCCCGTGGAGGGAAAGTTGGGGGTTGGGGGTGTGAATGAGTGAGCACAGGGTGGGGGAGAGTTGGAGAGATCAAGAGACAGGGAAGGGAGCACAGGCTTGCAAGGGCTGTTCCTCCAAGAGGAGCCTCTGGGGCAGAGGGAGAGGGGGGAGGAAGTGTATAGAGGCACATGGCACAGCAAGTGAAGACAGCCTCCTTCTCTTGAGCCCCTCCTGGGAAGGCTGGGACAGAAGATACCTGTCTGAGGTGTGGAGCCTGGAGGTGCGTAGGGAGGCCACAGGTAGGCAGCCCCCAGAGGTTACCATTTAGGTGTTGGGCTGATAAGTGCTGTGGCCTTGCAGTGTGAGCAGTGAACCCTTAGATAAAAGTGGGGTGCTTGAAAGCCCCTTCCTGTGTCAGTGCTTCAGGTCCCAAGCCAGACATTTCCATCCTGAGGATCAAAGATTGGGTACCCCAGCCCTGAGGATACAGACAACAGGGCCTGCTACAGGCAGGGGCTCCTGGGAGCTCTCAGTCATTGTTTCTATATGCAGGCTGAGAGTGCCCCAACAGCAGCCTTGACTTTGTGCAGAGGACAAGACATTATGGGGTTGGGTTTGACTCAAAGCTTGGAGCCCAAGCTGCAGTCCCTGGTTGGGAGCTCAATGCTTCTGTCTTGATCTTGTGGAGTCATAGTTTATGACAGAGGAGCGGGGGTCTGTCAGGCAGATAAGTTATTTTATGCCCACTCCGTTAAAGATGGCCACTGCTCTCACATGGTGATGCTATCATGTGATACAGCTAATTGTCTTTCATGCTTGGGAAGGGGCTTGGTTATGCCAATGTGTGTTGGGGGAGGGCTTTTGCCCCGAAAAATTTTAAAAGGAGAAGCTAGGGCTCTGGCTGGTTGGTTCAGTGGTAGAGCATCAGCCTGGCGTGCAGGAGTCCCGGGTTCGATTCCCGGCCAGGGCACACAGGAGAAGCGCCCATCTGCTTCTCCACCCCTCCCCCTCTCCTTCCTCTCTGTCTCTCTCTTCCCCTCCCGCAGCCAAGGCTCCATTGGAGCAAAGTTGGCCCAGGCGCTAAGGATGGCTCTGTGGCCTCTGCCTCAGGTGCTAGAATGGCTTTGGTTGCAGCAGAGCGATGCCCCAGATGGGCAGAGCGTCACCCCTGGTGGGCATGCTGGGTGGATCCCGGTCAGGTGCATGCGGGAGTCTGTCTGACTGCCTCCCCATTTCCAACTTCAGAAAAAAAAAGGAGAAGCTAGGAGGCCATTTTGGAAGGAGAGGAGCCCATGTTGTAGCAGGGCAGAGAGGCCATGTGGAGGAGAGGAGGCAGCCAAAATGGTGCAATGCTGAAGGAGAAGCCAGTTTGAGCGGGAGAAGGAGATGGGGAGAAGAGCTGAATAAGGCTGGTGGGGCCTTTGATTCTAGGAAAACCGGAACAATTCTCCTGGTTGTGGAACTGGAGGAACATGTGAATGGGTTTTGGCGCCCCATGTGTTTGTTTTTAACTCATTGGCCAGTATGAGTCTAGAATAAAGGAAAATGGTCCACCAGTTTTTGGCTCCACAGTTTCTTTACGATCTGTTTGAATTAAATGCGAACTTACATGGGCCAGGCAGCTGTGATGGTGGCAGCGTCTACCGGCTTTACAGGGTCCCTGTGGGGCAATGGGGGAGCAGCGAGGGTAACAGTGGCATATTTACTCTTATTGGGACACATCTTGAGAGGTGACTCTCTTTCTTCATCAGCAGGGATCTGGGCCTTTATCCAGGAACTGCCAGTAGGGATATCAGCTAGGACCAGAGATTCCTCCCAGGTGGCCGTCCTGTCCGTGGGATCTATGTCTTGGTCCGTGGCCTCAGGCAGCCTTTCCCACTTACTGGAAAGTCAGATGCCCAAACACGGAGTCACAAGCCAGGAGCATCATCCTAACACCCAGGGCAGTGGTCCCCAAACCCCGGGCCATGGACCGGTACTGGGCCGTGGGCCATTTGGTACTGGTCCTCAGAGAAAGAATAAATAACTTACATTATTTCCGTTTTATTTATATTTAAGTCTGAATGATGTTTGATTTTTAAAAAATGTTAAAAAATGACCAGATTCCCTCTGTTACATCTGTCTAAGACTCACTCTTGATGCTTGTCTTGGTCACGTGATACATTTATCCGTCCCACCCTAAAGGCCGGTCCGTGAAAATATTTTCTGACATTAAACCGGTCCGTGGCCCAAAAAAGGTTGGGGACCACTGCCCCAGGGGCAGCCCCTCTGGGGTCCCCAGTGCTGATTCTGGATAGCTTTGAGAAGGCAGAGGTTATCCCAACACGAACCACAGAGCCACTTGTAGGGGGACTTTCGTGATGCCCCCAATAGAACAACTGCTTGGTTTGATAGCTCATGTTTAGCACTCTTAAAAATTTTACAGCTCACATGCTGAAGTTTGGATTGCCTCATTGTTAAATTGAGTCACTACTGTGATTGGACCACAGTTAAAAGTTGCTTTTGTTGTTGCTGTTTAAATAAGTGAGTGAAATAAATAAATAAATAAATAAATAAATAAATAAATAAATAAATCCACCTATAACGAAGAAGAGAGCTGTCCAGGTACACTTGTGAAGAATTTAGTGCTGCCTTGTGCATCCTGGAATTGTACAAGAGACAGTGGGGTCTGGAGGGTGGAGTTTGTTCCCCATTGGGATACCTAGACTCCCTGAGGGAGGAGGATCGATGTGTCCATCAGAAGGGGGCTGGGATGGTGAACAGTAGGGTAGGTAGGGAGCAGGGCCAGGAGAACACAACCTGGGGTGAGGACCTGAGTTTGTTGGGCTGCTGGAGATGCTTATTTATCCCTCACTCAGAGGCCACCATCAATTTCCAATTAGCTGGAGCCTTGGCAGGCAGTGGCAGGCTCCAGACTCCACCATATTAATGAAGGAATCATCCCTGCTGGAGACAGCACTGAACCAGAAAGGAAGTCAAATTAGGTTATCCCACAGAGGGACATCCAGGCTTCAGTTTGGGGCTGTTGGAATACCACTGGCAGGGCCAGGCATTCCTCACGGCCAGGGTGCTGGGGCGGGTAGTTTTTCAAATCCTGGAGCTGAGCCTCATGGTTCTGAGTCTTCCTTCCAGAGGGGCAAACAGGAGGTGAGACCAGGGCTATCATCTGGGGCCTGTAACAGAGAGGGACACTGGGTCCCAGAGCCTGGGAGGGCACTAGGCAGGGGGCTGCATCATCCATCCTCATGTAGATAAGTTGGGGAGGGTGGAAGGAGAACTAGGAATGGCTGGCCCTTCAGAGTGAGGGAGGTGGCCCAGACTCCATGATGGAAATCTGACCAAGCCTTAGACCCTGGCTCATTGAGAAGGGTAGGGACTCCCATCTCTTCAGTCAGAATACCAAATGACACCCACGTGGTCCAGGGCAGTACTAGGGAGTCCTGGGGAGCAGCCCACACTCCCTTCTTAAGAGGCTAAGCCCCGGGGTAGTATCAGCCTTCCTTATTGACTTGCCCTATTCTATCAGATGCAAACAGGTTTGCATAAAACTCAAGAGCAACTGAGAAAAAAAAACAATTTAATGGCAATGAAGTGTCCCCTGGGGAGCCCCCATGTTTGTTCTTTCCTTCTCTTCCCCTTTGGCTGCTCAGAGGGTCCTGAGATATGAATGGAGGCCAGTCGGAGATCCCTCATGGTCAGAACCAGCCCTTGCCTTTTTGCCTAGATTCTCAGGAAGATGCAGATAATTGGGTCCTTGGCAGGCTGGGAACCTCTCAGAGGGAGATGGGCATGCAACTTGTCCTGACCTCACCCTCAGCATCCTGGCCACTACCTCCGTGACCATCGTGAGCCCTATTTGCTGAGCATGTCCAGCACTAGAGAAAGAGACCTGGGAGGAAGGGGGAGAATGGACAACAGAATGGAAATAACTCCTCTTTAGTGAAGAGCCAAGAACCTGGGCTGTATTTGAAGGACGGGTGGCCTGAGGGGCCAGGTCCCACTGGCTCGGCATGAAAGGTCTTGACAGGAGTGGGGTCTGTCCACAGACATAATCTCATATGGTCCGTGGTCAGCCACCATATCCATCTATAGATGGGAAAGGGTGCCAGCCAAGTGAAGTCCACAGCAGAACAAGGACATAGAAGGAGGGCTGCAGCATCACAACCCATGCTCTCCGCACTCATTGCCTGCTGGCAGTGTTTCTCAATATTCAGATTCTAGAATAACCTTGAGGATGAGGTGTAAAAATAAAGATTCCCAAACCTCACTTCTATACTTTTGATTAAGGAGGTAATTTTATGAATGTCTGCCTTTGTAAGGAAGTCTAATGGGACAATGGAGCAGGTACGAGGTCTTGCCACCCGCCTCACCTCAGGAGGATAGGTCTCAGCCTGGAAGGTGTTGCCCTCCCGCAGGACCTCTGCTGCCAGCCTTTCTAGCACAGGTTGGGCAGAGATGGGGTCAGTCAGGTTCGGGCTTGGTGCCCCTCCTGGGGTAGGTAGGGCATGGTGGTGGCCATCCCCTCTGCAGGTTGGCAAAGCCCCCTGGTGTCAGGAAGCCACAGGATAGTGGCACCTAGCCTCCTGCCCACTCTCACCCCCTGGGTACTGATTTGTCCTGTTGTTCTGGGGGTCACCCCTCTGCTTTGGGTTAAGGCAGTGAGTCTGTGGGAACAGCAGAGAACTGTCTTGTCTTTCCCATTCCTGGCTTCTTGACCTCCAGGAGGTTACAACTCCCTGACCTCAATGAAAAAGAAGTAAAGCCAGCATTCATTAAACACACCTTTTTCCTCCAATTCCTATTTAATTTTCACGGAATAAAGCAGCTGTGAACATTTATGTACAACTAAATTTCTTTGTGCTCATATGTTTTCATTTCTTTTCAGTATGTACTAGGAAGTGGGATTTCTGAGTTATATAAAACATGTATGTTTAACTTGATAAGAAACTAGCCAATTGCTTTCCAAAGTAGTTGTAGCATTTCACACTACCATCAACAAAGTGTGAGAGGCTAATAGCTTTAGATTTTCATCAACACTTTGAACTGTCTTAAATTTTAACCATTCTAGTGGGTATATGGTGGTATCTAATCATAGATTTAATTTGCATTTCCTGTTGATTAATGATTTTGTGCCTCTTTTTATGTGCTTGGCCATTTGTAAACTTTTGTGAAGTGTCTTTTCAAATCTTTCTCATTTTTTTAAATTGAGTTATTTGTTATTTATTTATTTATTTATTTATTTATTTATTTATTTATTTATTTATTTTCTGAAGCTGTAAATGGGGAGGCAGTCAGACAGACTCCCGCATGATCCCAACCGGGATCCATCCGGCACGCCCACCAGGGGGCGATGCTCTGCCCATCTGGGGCGTTGCTCTGTTGCATCCAGAGCCACTCTAGTGCCAAGGGCAGAGGCCAAGGAGCCATCCCCAGCGCCCGGGCCATCTTTTGCTCCAATGGAGCCTCGGCTGTGGGAGGGGAAGAGAGAGACAGAGAGGAAGGAGAGGGGGAGGGGTGGAGAAGCAGATGGGCGCCTCTCCTGTGTGCCCTGGCCGGGAATCGAACCCGGGACTTCTGTACGCCAGGCCGACGCTCTACCACTGAGCCAACCGGCCAGGGCCTATTTGTCTTCTTGATATTGAGTTATGAGAATTCTTTACATATTGCTCTGTGAGGATTTAATTTTCATTCCTTTGTTATGTGTGAGGTTGGGCATCTTTCACATGCTTAAGAGCCATTTGTATTGCCTTTTCCATGAACTGTCTATTAATATTCTTTGCCCACTTTTCTTTTGAGTTGTGTCTTTGTTTTATCGATTTCTAGGAGGTCTCCATACACTGGGGAGATTAACCCTCTGTCTGAGATAGGAATTGCAATTCCTTCTCCTTGCTTGCTGTTTGCTTTGGACTTAGCTTATGCTATTCTTTGTTATGTAGAAGTTTTTATTTTTGTCGGTCTGAATTTGCCAATATTTCCTTCTATGACTCCTGGATTTTGTTAGAAGAGACTTAGTCCAAGATTATAAAGGAAGTCTACCACACTTCCTTCTCTCATGTCTTAGCCCTGATGAGCATGCTTTCTCTTTCTTTAAGACCTTCCTCTTTGCTTGGCTTAGCTAAACTCCTCTCCCTTGATGGTGGGAAGACACATGCAACGGCTCACACTACACTTTGCTCTGGAATCCCTTTTTGCTATTTATGCATCACCATGTGAACCAGTAACTTCTTGTTGAGTATCAATCACAGAGATGCTGGTTTTCCAGCCAGGGTGGTGATCTGGAGGGAAAAAGTTGCGCAGTTAATGTTTTGAAGAAATAAAAGTTTCTTTGCAAACTTGGTTTAGCTATGCTGTTGAGCCAGCTTTGTTTTCCCCTGTCTGTTCCCCAGTTTTCTTTTGCATTGCAGCATTCTAAAGATATTTTGGGGAATATTAACATCTCATGATTTTGTGCTTCAAAGAAAGGAAGGTTGACTCAGTTCTAACTGGGAAGGGTGAGGCCAGAATCCAGGAGACAGAGAGCTGAGGCTCTGGGTGCATTGGGGGCTGGCTTTGGCCAATTTTTAAGAATAACATAACTCTTGCTCCCTCTCTTTCCCTCATCTTACTCTGCACAGAGCAGCAGAAGCCTAACTCAGGCCTGGAAATGCCCACCCCACACAACATGCTCTGAATCTGTCATTTGGAGAGCTGCTGGTAGGCTGGTGTGACAGTCTGACCCTCATGGCCAAGATCTTTTAAATAAAACTCTCCCAGCCCTAGTCTCATTATCTCACCTTTTCCTCCTTGCCTCTTTCTCTTGGGTTAGGAGAGCCTTGACGAATGGGAGGAAATAAAGTTTATGAGTTAACTAATTAGAATTTGGTTGCAAAGGTCCTGGTTCCACCTACATGGGTTTGGAGTCTAATCAAATAACTGCTAAGGTAAATGAGCTTATTATGCTCTGCCCTAAGATACCATATAAACACGCCTGTCTCTCTAAATAGTCCTCAAATGAAGGAATGCTTCAGCCATGTTGCCTGTGGCTACAAGTAATACAAAACACAGCTTGACTCACTTAAACCATAAAGACAGCTATCATTTTGCATGCTCAGGTCCTAGGGTGGATGCATGTCTGGGTGGATGTCACCCAGAGCCTCTGGCTGTGTCTCTCACTCAGCCCTCCTCTGGATGCTGGCTCCCTCTTCAGGCTGGTACATGCTGGCAGCCCAAACTCAGCTTCATGGTCAAGTAGGATAATGTTTCCAGGAAGAATGTGAGGCAAATTTCCAGAAGCTGTGCGCCTCATTGGCTTAAATTAGGTCACATGCCCTTTTGGAACCAATCCTTTCAAAGGAGATGAGAGTAACCTGAGATCAATCAGACCTACTCCTAAATGCTGGTAGAAACTTGACTTCCTCTGAAGCAGGTGGGCTGGAGGGGGTGAACACGACACCTGAACTCAGCTGGAGTTCTGGCAGGAGGGAGAGGAAATGGGTGTTGGGTAGATAGTTAGTGATGTCCACCAGAGATGGGTCCCAGCTCCTTTTTATTCTTGGTTACCTTATTTTTCTTATTCTTTGTTGAAATTGGCCTTAAATGATGAGAACAACTTGAATACACAGAGAAGGAGGTGGAGAAGGGAACTGTTATATAAATATGTATGGATTTCTTAAGAAGTCTGTGGTACTGTCTGTTGGAGAGGGTGCTCTGACCTGCAGAAATGACCATCTGACCAGTGGACAAGCATGAGTCATCTGGTGATTTCAGCTTGATGAAAATAAACAGTGTGACTATCCAAGACCGTTCATCTTGTTTCATATTTACTCAATGGCCTTCTTAATTCAATTTCTCAAGTAGATATTCTTACCAAGAAGGCAATGTTCAGAGTGGACAATGCAAATTCTTTGATCTTCTTGTCAATTAACTATTAAATGCCATATGTCTCATTCAAAGTTAATACATAGTCATTGTTGTTTCTCTACAGTGTGTCCATAAAGTCATGGTGCACTTTTGACCGGTCACAGGAAAGCAACAAAAGATGATAGAAATGTGAAATCTGCACCAAATAAAAGGAAAACCCTCCTAGTTTCTGTAGGATGATGTGGCATCATGTGTGCATGTGCAGATGATGACGTAACACCGTGTATTCAGCGGAGCAGCCCACGGCCATGCCAGTTGAGATGTGGACGGTACAGAGGAAAGTTTGGTGTATTCTGTGGCTTGCTAAATTAGAATCTGTGACCAAAGTGCAACGTGAATATTGGCGCATTTATAACGAAGCGCCACCACATAGGAATAACATTACTCGGTGGATAAGCAGTTGAAGGAAACTGGCAGTTTGGTGGAGAAACCCCATTCTGGTAGGCCATCAGTCAGTGACAAGTCTGTAGAGGCTATATGGGATAACTACCTAAGGAGCCCTAAAAAATCTGTGCATGAGCCCACATCATATTGCACTGAATAGGTATGAAACTGGGAGAGTTTTCCTTTTATTTGGTGCAGATTTCACATTTCTATTGTCTTTTGTTGCTTTACTGTGACTAGTCAAAAGTGCACCATGACTTTACGGACACACTGTATTAGTTTCTTTGGAACTTGAGTTAAATCAATTTGCCAAGGCCTGATCACCCCTGGTGAATTAAGGACATTTGGATCTCCTGCTAAATAACCTGCCCATATGTTAAAATATCTAGATAAGTATAAATGTGTAATATTAATATGCTCATGATTGTGACTGTTGGTGTTAGGTTCCAGGTAACAGTAACAGAGCAATAACAAGCTAGGTGGACCCATTCTGAAACCTATTTCCTTTTTTTCTTTTCTTTTTTTTTAAATTTTTTTAAATTTTTTTATTTTTACAGAGACAGAGAGTGAGTCAAAGAGAGGGATAGACAGGGACAGACAGACAGGAACGGAGAGAGATGAGAAGCATCAATCGTTAGTTTTTCATTGCGCGTTGCAACACCTTAGTTGTTCATTGATTGCTTTCTCATATGTGCCTTGACCATGGGCCTTCAGCAGACCGAGTAACCCCTTCTGGAGCCAGCGACCTTGGATTCAAGCTGGTGGGCTTTCACTCAAACCAGATGAGCCCGTGCTCAAGTTGGTGACCTCAGGGTCTTGAACCTGGGTCCTCTGCATCCCAGTCCGATGCTCTATCCACTGCGCCATCGCCTGGTCAGGCTATTTCCTTTTTTTCAATCTGACCGCACAATTGTGGTTGGCCAAGGTAGCAATTGAGAAGTGAACGGGTAATAAGACTGTCCAGGAGACATTTGGACATTTTCTAGGCACATGTTTCTGAAGAGTGGGGTGGGAGATGTGGTGACCTATTGCATGAAACTCGGTCCTGTGGACTAGCCCCACAGCAATGAGATTAGCTGTCTTGTGAGGGCAACATAGGTGTAGAAGAACTTTAGCTACTACGGATCCTCCTGAATTAGCAAGTCAATGAACACTTATTTATCACTGCCTTTGTGAAGACCATAAGTAGATACAAAAATAATAACATGTATACACAATCTTCATATTATCAGAACCTCTGGGTTTGACAGAAAATCCAAACTCCTGCCAGGTCCAGCCCCGGGGGGAATCCAGGGGTCCCACAGGAAGAGACGGCGTCGGCGCGAATCGAGTGAGAGAGCCGAATTCTTTTCTTTCTCTTTATTCTCTCGTTAGCATTTACTGCCAGGCATCTCTGCCAAACGCTGGTCTAGCTTTCTTTTTATGCACACACACTAAGTTACAATCACATGGTATTTTGTTTCACTATGGTTACATATTTCCAGATAACAGTTAATTCATATCTATAAGCTATAAATCAGGTGGTAAGTCATTCAAAGTACAGTTATACAATAGCAATAACACTATTGGTACAAACTTCTAAAAGATTAGTACTAATTAATAACTCTACTGTTGTTGTGAGTCAAGGGCGCAGAGAGAGAGATTAACAGACGAAATCATCAAGGACTAGCAAAGGACCACTGCTTGCTCAGGCAAATGGCCTTGAGTTCATGCAGTGTCCTAATTTTTTTCACAAGACTACAAAAAGCTTGTTTTACTGAGAAATTGGCATAACATCAGGAGTAACTTTTGCTTAAAGATACATAGAGTGCACCTGCAAGATAGCTTAGTAGCAACATAATATCAGAAGGCATTAATTGCTATTGCTGCTATGGATCCCACCACATTCCTCTCCTTATTCTTGGAAAATACAAAAATCTCATGAGAATGTTTTACTGAGAAAAGCCCAGCAACTGCCTTCAGTCACAAAACAAGTCTCTTAACAAAAAAACATTCTTTACTTGCCGGCTGTGCTCCCATCCAAGGCCACACAACAGGCCACTTCGCTACACCTTACCTAATTTTATTTATTTACTATATTCATACACTAGTTAAGTTCTAGTCAAATTTTATTTATTTACTATATTCATACACTAGTTAAGTTCTAACTTTATTCTTCTCAGAGTGTTCCACCACCTGTAGGTCAGGTATGCAAGAAGAAAGGAAAGTTTCTCTACTCTACCACATGAAAAGGCTAGGGAGGAAAAGTGATGAATTAAGTGAAGGCTGAAAGGTGCTCTGTGTATAGTTACTGTTTCCTACCTATTCATAAGTCACAATCTATTCTTTCTAACATGATTAATAAGAAGAAATTCTCCTACAAACTTAACCCTTTACGAGGGATATCATAGCCAGCCTCTTATGTTTATGAGCCCAGTTCAAGGGGCTTACAGGCTTTTCTGTGGAACTCACACCCTCTGTCTCATTTCCAAAGAAATTACTACGAATCTACAGGGAAAGCACGATACTATTATCCCTGTGCCATAAATAATAGCACACACCCAGAAAAAGGGGGGATATAAGGCCAGATTAATTCAAAAAGTCAAAGGGGGAAGTATTGTTGTGCCTTTCCTTTGCGGTGACTTTGTCAACCTGCAGCCATTGGTCTTCACTGTGGTGACTTTGTCACCCCTCAGCCATTGGTCTTCTCTGCTGTGACTTTGTCAATCAGCAGTTTTTGATCTTCTTCTGCTGTGACCTTGTCAGCCAGCAGTTGTGGATCTTCTCTGCTGTGACCTTGTCAGCCAGCAGTCGTTGATCGGCTCCTGACAAACTCCATTTGCTTATATAACAGGGTTGCTGTCACTTTAGTGACAAGTAGAACCAATTGCTCAAACAAGATTCTAGGGGTCTCTCTTTCCCTCTGGCCTAACTCACCGTGCTTATTTATTTTGTATGTAGGCACTAGGGCTGCTGGTGCCCTGGGCTCACATCCTCTTTACTTGGCCATTCCAGATGAAGGACAGTCTCTCCCAATTAATCTAAGGGAAGCTTATGTTTGGCCCTAACTAGATCACATGTTCCTTTTTAAACCAATCACAATGACAGGAGGTTGGGTACCATGATTGGCCCATTCTGAGCCAGATCTACCCAGACCATATGGGATTGTGGTAGAAGACATGTGCTTCCATTATCATCCAAAACTGTTTTGCACCCCTGTGCAGTTGTGTGCAGGGGGTGTCATGATAAGGATGTAGGAGCCAGCTAGACATGGTGCTTGCACACCAAATATTTACAAGCTCTGTCTTTGGCTGGGGGAAAACTGATTAGAGTGTGGCTGCATTCTTTATTCACTAAAGGGCTTGTTGGGAAAGGGCAGTTTGAGAAGAACCAGGAGGAATAGAATTGCCCTTGGAATTTTGATTCTGTTCTAAGGGAGACTAAAGTAAATTTGTGTAGAATGTATGAATTACGACTCAAAATCAACACACGAGGGCTGCTTGCATCCTAACGAAGGCCACTTCCTCCCACATGCATTAACATATTTGGCTGGCTAATTTGTATGTCCACAAAATGACAACCTGATGGGTGGGAGTGACAGAGAGAGCATGTCTAGTTATTAAATTTAAGATCACTGTGACTGAGATAGCTATTTTGCATATAATTCATAGTTTCTGATGGAAGTCTCCACACTGGATCCAATCCACAGGTTGGCCTGGGTAGCTGCTAGGGGGAGAGAATATTCATTTTGCAAGGTGACTAAGGGACTGTATCAGACACCCACTTTGAGGTTAAGGTACAAGTGGCCTTTTAGACCGACTCCAAAGGAAAGTGTGCATTTGAAATAAAAAGAGTTAGTACTTTAGATAATTTAGTACTAGATAATTTTTTGTGTGTGGAACAATCTTGTAGCAATTGTAGGTAATTTGAAAAGGCAGCCTCTGGTTGGTTTCCACTAATTATATCAAGGTGGGTGACTAAGGAGGGTTCCTAGAGGTTGACTCCCACCAAGCCCACCCCGCTTGCTTTGATTCAGTTGGGAGCCCACATCACATCCACTCTGTGAGGGAGTGAGGAGGAGGATCTTTGCACTCAATCAGCATGCCCTGGAGAGAAGAAATGCCCACTCTCCACGGGTGCCCATGCTCCCCTCCCAGGAGGCAGAGTATCACAAAGACCAAGGTCACCTCCTCCAGTTTTCCTGGGGGCTGAAGGCAGAGCTCTGACTCCCCCACCTGCTTCCACACAACTGGCTGAGGACAGTCTATAAACCCAACATCTTTAAATTTATTTATTTATTTATTTGAGAGAGGGAGAGAGAGAAAGAAACATCAGTTTGTTGTTCCACTTATTTATGCATTCATTAGTTGATTCTTGTATGTGCCCTAACTGGGGATTGAACCCAACCTTAGCATATAGGGATATTGCTCTAACCAACTGAGCTGTCCAACCAGGGCTCCAACAGCTTTTACATGACTCTTTACAGATGTTGCTCTGAAGAGCTGGAGGCACTTAGAACAGTGGTTCCCAACCCCTGGGCTGCGGACCGGTACCGGTCCGTGGGCCATTTGGTACCAGTCCGCAGAGAAAGAATAAATAACTTACATTATTTCTGTTTTATTTATATTTAAGTCTGAACAATGTTTTATTTTTAAAAAATGTTAAAAAAAATGACCAGATTACTTCTGTTACATCCATCTAAGACTCACTCTTGACGCTTGTCTTGGTCATGTGATACATTTATCCGTCCCACCCTAAAGGCCGGTCCGTGAAAATATTTTCTGACATTAAACCGGTCCGCAGCCTGGGGGGTGGGGACCACTGCATTAGAGCACTTCCCTGCACTGGACTCCATTAGCACACACATCCTTACAGAGGCTGAATTGCAGAGGGAACGAGGGGTATGGATTCCAGCTCTGTAGAATTACTGTTTCTGTTTCTGATGCTGTTAGGAGTTTGGGAAGAGGACAGCACACTTTAGGCTTGTTGGGTCGGCTATTTTTACTTCTCCCTTGTTAGCTTTTAGGCCTGCAGAGCATTTCACCTTAATATTGGCAATAATAATCCCAATGCCAGCGGCTGGCCTGTGCCAAGTGCTTTTCTTTTTAGCAGCCTTATCCATCATCTCATTTTAACAACCCTGGTAATCCTCTCTGAGACAGACCTCCCCAGGACCGGAGCTAGCACTTCTGCGGGGCTTTGAGGCCCAGGAATGTGTGTGTGTGTTAAAATGTGTAAGTGGTCAAGGGCAAGATCTTCCCTGAAACTCTCACCTCCATCCTAGTGAAGGCCCTTCTGGCTGACTGATAGCATCTAACAAGCCAGAAGGTACCTTCTTTCTCATGCCCTAAAACTCTTTCAAGAGAAGGGTTGGCTGGTTTCTGCTTCACATATCATTAGATGTATCCATTCTGGGGGGCCAGGTGCCTCTTAGCATGTGGGGATGGCTGTGCAGTGCCCACGGGGACAGTGTCTCAGAGAGGACTCTCTGGCTGGTGGGAAAGAGAGGGTGAGGGGTTAGGGCAGGGCTGCCCACTGCCCACCTGCTCACCTGCCTGCCTACTGCCACTCTCCACTGCATATGTGGACAACACATGAACACTGGTGGGTAGAAAAGCACCAAGTGGAATATTGATGATCAAGACCCAGGTCAGGCCCTGACTCCTGGCACATCAGGCTCTTAAGGAAAAGTCAAAGAAATAAGTTCAGTTAAAAGGAATAGAGTAAATAGATGGAGAAAATGAGGAATTTTTTAAGTGCATTTTTAAGAGCCGGTGAATGTAGGTGGTTAGGGAAGCGACTGAGCAGGAAACAGTGACAGGTTCAGCTAAGGCTACACTGGCCCTAGGTGACAGTTGGAATTCGTGCTCAGCAATCACAAAAGGGGCTGTCAGGCACATGGGACAAAAGCGTGCTCTTCCTGAGATGGAGGAAGGGCAAGATTATAGGGTAGGTGGGAAGAAATAGAAGTGACTCTCAAAGGCTGTGCAGAAATATGCCAGTCATATGCAAATCAGGTACAGATGAACTTGAGACCTCATTTCACATGTGTCTTTGACCCAGGAGAAATAGGGCCATTAAGGAGTGGTGTACTTCTGTGTCTTTCCAGGGGGCTCTAGAGGTTTCTGCTACTGGTTATATGAGCTGCAACGGGACTGTTGTCGGGAGCCGATCAACGACTGCTGGCTGACAAGGTCACAGCAGGAGAAGACCCACAACTGCTGGCTGACAAGGTCACAGCAGAAGAAGATCAAAAACTGCTGATTGACAAAGTCACAGCAGAGAAGACCAATGGCTGCGGGGTGACAAAGTCACTGCAGTGAAGACCAATGGCTGTGGGGTGACAAAGTCACCGCAAAAGGATAGGCACAATGATACTTCCCCCTTTGATTTTTTTAATTAATCTGGCCTTATATCCCCCCTTTTCTGGGTGTGTGCTATTATTTGTGGCACAGGGATAATAGTACCGTACTTTCCCTGTAGATTTGTAGTAATTTCTTTGGAAATGAGACAGAAGGTGTAAGTTCCACAGAAAAGCCTGTAAGCCCCTTGAACTGGGCTCATAAACATAAGAGGCTGGCTATGATATCCCTCGTAAAGGGTTAAGTTTGTAGGAGAATTTCTTATTAATCATGTTAAAAAGAATATAGCTAGAACTTAGCTAGTGTATGAATATAGTAAATAAATAGACAATAGAATCTTAGGTAAGGTGTTATGGAATGGCCTGTTGCGTGGCCTGGGATGGGAATGCAGTCAGCAAGAAAAGAATGTTTTGCTAAGAGAATTGTTTTATGACTGAAGGCAGTTACTGGACTTTCTCAGTGAGACACTCATGAGATTTATAAACTTTCCCAAAAATTCTTTCTTCTGATAATGAGAGGTATGGGGGGGGGCATCCATAGAAGCAATAGCAATTAATGTCTTCTGAAATTATGTTGCTACTAAGCTATCTTGCGAGTGCACTCTATATATCTTTAAGTAAAAGTTACTCTTAATGTTATGTCAATTTCTTAATGGGCAAGCCTTTTGTTATCTTGTGAGGAAAGTTAGGACACTGCATAAACTCAAGGCCATTTGCCTGAGCAAGCGGTGGTCATTTGCTAGTCCTTAATGATTTTGTCTGTTAATCTCTCTCTGCCCCTTGACTCACAACAACAGTAAAGTTGAGTTATTAGTTAGTACTAATCCTTTAAAAGCTTTTACCGATGTTGTCGCTATTCAAGTTATTTTTTAATTGTACTTTGAATGATTTGCCACCTGATTTGTAGTTTATAGATATAAATTAACTGTTATCTGGAAACATGTAAACATAGTGAAACAGAAGCAATGATTAATACCATGTAATTGTAACTTGGTGTGTGTGTATAAAATAGGAGCTGTACTAGCATTTGGTAGAGATGCCTGGCAGTAAATGCTAACTAGAGAATAAAGAGAAAGAAAAGAATTCGGCTCTCTCACTCGATTTTCGCCGACGCCGTCTCTTCCTGTGGGACCCCTGGATCCCCCCCGGGGCTGGACCCCGGCATTTGGCGCCCGAACAGGGACCTACAGGTAATCCCCCCTCGTTGTCTCGGGACGGCTAGGACTCCACTCAGGGTGCTGCAGACCCCCCTGTAAGAAAGACAGGGTGAGGATAGGTGGAGAATTTCAGAACTTAAGATTTTGAGAAGTCATGGGCCATACTGAGTCTAAAGAAAGAAGACTCTTTATAAAAGTCATTAAGTATACACTTTCCCAAAAAGGAGTTAATGTTTCCACTAAACAAGTAGCTCGTTTTATGAAATTCGTACAAAAATGTTCTCCATGGTTTCCAGATGAGGGAACGCTTGATTTCGAGGAATGGGTTCAAGTTGGAGAAGATTTAAAACTTTATTATGAGCTACATGGACCAGAAAAGGTCCCAGTTGATACATTTGCTTTATGGAGCTTGATTAAAGATGCCTTAAATCCAGAACATGAGATGCATAAACTTTCTAAGGCAACTGCTCCTCCAAAAGAAGAGACTCCGTTAATTAGAAGTAAAAGGCAGTCTCAAGATACTACAAATCATGCTATGGCCTCTTTAAAATTAAGTAAACATCAGGATGATAGTGAAGATCATTTATCTCCAAAAGATGAGGCTGAATTAGAAGATGAGGCAGCTAAAAATAATAGGAATAATGAGGATTGGAAGTCAAAAACAGTCTTGCCCATATTATATTCCTCCAAGACTGACAAAAAGGATGAAAATAAGGCTATTAAAATGTCTTTGCCTCTACCAGTACAATCACCAGATGATAATGAAAAGAAAAAATCATCTGGGTTAACAGGGTTGCAGAAGGCAATTCAAGCTTCTTGCGACCAAGGGGAAACTGATTTGGCATTATGTTTCCCTGTGGCTGTGGCTGGTGAATTTGATAAGGAGGATCCTACATGGGAGTCGCTTTCTTATAAATTATTGAAAGAGTTGAAAATGGCTTGCAGTCAATATGGACCCACCTCTCCTTATACTATGTCTTTGATAGAAACAGTTTCTCATAATTGGATGACTCCTTATGATTGGGAACAAGTGGCTAAAGCTTGTTTATCTGGAGGAAATTATCTCCTTTGGAGAGCTGAATATGAGGAGCAAGCTAAACAACAGGCAGTTAGGAATCGGAGGACTCATGATCCTGTGATTGGAGGAATGATTGCGGGAGAGGGAGAGTTGGCTGATGTTAGTGAACAGTTAAAACTTTCTAAACCGGCTTTGATACAAATGAATGGTTGTGCTATATCAGCTTGGAGAAAGTTGCCTGCTTCGTCTGGTGGAGATGTTACTGTGGTAGGAGTAAAACAGAGAGGTGATGAACCTTGTGGGGAGTTTGTTGCTCGGTTGATTCAAGCAGTGAGAGGAGTTGTTTCGGATGAGGCGGCAGGAGATATTATAATTAAACAGTTGGCTTATGAAGATGCTGATTTTACTTGCCAGGCCATGTTGTGGTCAGTGAGGAGAGAAGGAACGATAGGAGATTTCATCAAAGCCTGTCAGGATGTAAATCCTGCTTTTGTTCAGGGAGTAACTATTGCTGCAGCTTTAAAAGGAGAAACGTATCCTCAATTTATTAAGACCATGTATCAAGGAAAAATGCCTTCTGTCAATGAAGCTTCCTCTAAGGGAAGTCTTACTTGCTTTACTTGTAATCAAACGGGCCACTTTAGTCGACAATGCCCTAACAAGAGTGAGCAAGCAGGCCCAGGAGTGCAAGGGACAGCTCCTGTAATTAATAATACTAATAATAATGTCCCATTACCTAAGACTTTGTGTCCACGCTGTCAAAAAGGATATCATTGGGCAAAGCAGTGCCGTTCTAAATTTCACAAAAACGGACAGCCATTAGGACCAAAGTTAGGAATAGAATGGCAGCCCCCACAAAATCAAAATCTAGCAAGCAATCCAAGTAGTAATCAGGGAAACTGGCAAGGGGGCCAGCCTCAGGCCCCGATAACAATTGGGGCCAGCCTAAATCCATTTGTCAACTCCGGTCTGTCTCAGACCTCACCCCAGCCTCCCGCGTGGCAGGCGGGAGTTCTACCACTGAACCACCCATGCCTCCATGCAAAATATGAGAAGCAAGCCTCTTGTGGGGGTTGAAATGGAGGGATTCCGGCTGCCGGTTGCAGCAGCTATTAGAAGTAAAGAATGATTAGAAAACTGAGATGAGTTTTAAAGTTGTGTTATTATCTGATTTTCTTTAGTAAAATAGAAGGACTTAAGAGTTTGGAAAAATTACAGTTTTTTTTTTTTGTTCTCCTCTTTCTCTCAACTCATTTTATTTCTTTCCTGTTCTATGCCTGAAAAGAGGGAAAAGGGAACACCTGTTTGGATATGGCTAAACAGAATCTCATAAACGGCCGTTCTTGAAACTTTTCAAGAGAGAGTTCTGTTTAGTTTCTAACCAATATGTTCCAATCAAAATTGCCCTGTGTAAAAATCAAGCAGGCCATATTCTAATCTCTAAAATCCCAGGTTTCTCTCTAATTTGTCTAATTTGTCTACTTTGTCTGATTTTTGTTTGTGTTCGGTCTTTGTTTAATGTTGTCTAAATGTGATTTTTTAAGTTCTTGCATGCAAAAATTGAATATGCCGGCTCTAATATTATAAAATATCATCCCTACCAATTTATAATTTTAATTGAAATAAGTAAAGCGCGCTCATTTAAATTTAAATAGTATAAAATATAAATCCTAAAGACTTGTTAATTTTGACTAAACTGCTTCAAGCTTCAGGCTGCTTGCTGCTGCTGCAGAGCATGAAGCAGAGTAGATTTGCCTAACAAAGGTATAGATTTTTTTACTATAGAAAAATAATAAAAGTCACTAGAGTTTTCCAGCTTTAATGTGTTCTTTAAATTGCCTGTTAATTAATGAAGTAGAAATGTTTTTATGAATATAGAAAACTCGTATACTGAAACTCCTGCAAATCTTCTTTATCGTGCTTCTTACTTTAAAAAATTTCTTTTAAATGCTGATATACAGAATTATTCAACAGCTGAGAGATGCTGGAATCCTACAGGAGATGCTGAACCTGTTTCTTCTGCAAACTTTTACCCTCTTTTGTTTGATCCAGCTAATAACGCTGTTTTGTCTTTTTCTAAATAGTTCCAGATATACGGAAATGATTTATATAGGTAAATAAGAACCCTTAAACCCCTCACCAGTTGCGGTGCCTCATAGCTACAGTGTAATTGTTATAAATTTACAGGACTGCTTTTTTACTATACCATTAGCTACACAGAATTGTCGAAGGTTTGCATTTAGTCTGCCATCAGAAAATTTTAAACAACCTTATGAGAGATATCAATGGAAGGTATTGCCCCAGGGAATGAAAAACAGTCCCACGCTTTGTCAAAAATTTGTGAATCTAAATTCAGATTGCTTTTAGTAATTTTACAGGGCAGGTTTTATTTCATCTTCCTGCTTGCCCACTGCTGCAATTTCTAAAAAGACAATCAGTAATTTATCCCACTAAGACTTCTAGAAATCTGCTGCCCCCTCCCAGCCAGAAGGAGACTCCTGTGCCACCCGCATCACCAGTGACTTTCCAGCAAACGCCATCAAGGAACTCTTTGTATAATCCTGTTACTCGAGTGATGCAGCGATTGTCACTACAGGAAGCTAGACGACCTCCCTATCATAGTCAACGGATGATTCACTCTACTCGAACTGTCAACCCACCAACCTGGGACCAGTTGAAGACATTGACTGTGAGGGCTGATTTAATTTGTCATCGACAAAACATACATCGTAACCCTGTTAATATGTTTATTGCTATGCTAGCTGTACTTTCAATTCAGGTACTTAATGTTGAGGCTACTGGACAAAACAAATCTTATTGGGCTTATATTCCAAATCCACCATTAGTTAAGCCTGTTACTTGGGGAGGAGATGATATACCTGTGTTTAATAATCATACTAAGTTTTTGGGAGGATCATGTAGTTCTTTTATTATGCATAAAACTGATTCAAATTTCTCATTTCATGGAAAAACGGATAAGGTACCTATATGTTTTATGTTTAATAATACTCACAAGATTTCTGGGTGTTTTCCTACTACACTTAAGACTATTTTGACTGACTCTCCTAAAAGTAATAAACCTGGACACCCAACAAGAGACTTATGGTCTCTCACAATTTTAATGCCTGGAGGCCCTGACACCCATGAGTATAATCCTGTTACATTGCCTCCTAAGGGATTTCACCCATGTAAACTTTATCCTCCAAAAAAGGCAACTCAAGAGCCTTATTGGTGGTCTGTAGAGAATAGATTTGGTTTTCCCCCATGGCAAGAATGTGCATATTACAATTATATGAATTATACTGCATATGCTGTTAATTTCACTGTACAAGATTGGTCTAGTCCTTATTTTGAATATGATTATAGAAAATTAGTGCAGAAAATGAGAGACGATTACAGTTGGTCAGATAAATATAATCCTTTAAATAAAATCGTCACACGTTGGCAGTCTGCTGGATGGATACCTGCACAGCTGACTTATCAGGATGAATTAACCACCAGGTATCAAACAAAGCTTTGGCAGCTAATTGCAGCTGCTGCACCAGCATATTTGGTTAGGCCTTGCCCTTATCCTGTTCAGAATATTTTTGTTCAGGCTTGTGTACAGGCTCCTTATGTACTCTTGATTGCTACAATGGACAGTAATCTTTCTGTTAGTACTTATAATTCTATATTTAGCATTTCCTGCTCTCGCTGTGTTTTAACAAACTGTCTATCTTATGACACCAAAGCTCAAGTTATGTTTATTTTGCGACAGCCACCTTATGTGATGTTACCTGTTAGTCTGTCTCAGCCTTGGTATGATGACCCAGGGTTGCATGCACTACAGGCTGCTTCTGAAGCGCTTGCTCACCATCGAGGAAAGCAATTTGTTGCTGAATTGATTTTGGGAATTACTGCTCTTATTGCTATTATAGAATCTGTAGCTGCTTCCACCACTGCTTTAGCTCAATCAGTTCACACTGCAAATCATGTGGATAGTTTATCTCGTAATATATCTCTTGCATTAGCAGTACAGGAGACTATAGATAGGAAGTTAGAATTGAAAGTGAATGCTTTAGAGGAGGCTTTTATTCACATATGTAATGAGCTGTTAGCTATGAAAGCTAGAATGACTCTTAGATGCCATGCAGGATTCAGGTGGATATGTGTGACTCCTTTAGAATACAATCAGTCTATCATAGCATGGAATAATGTACAGAATCATTTGTTAGGTGTATGGAATAATAGTAATATTAGTTTAGATTTGAGGGAATTACATCAGCAGATACAAAACTTAGGACATTCAGGCTCTTTAGTCTCTGCCTCAGAAGTAGCTAATCAATTTGTTGAAAACATTAAAAGTATGTTTTCTATGCATGGCCTGACCTCTCTGGCTACTGATATAGGCATAATAATAGCTGTGGCAATTATCACTCTTCTTGTCCTTCCAGTCATGTTCCGACTTTTAAACAACAATCACAGGGAAATAGCGGTGAAAATACAAAAGCTTTATTTAAATAATAAAAAAGGGGGAGATGTCGGAAGCCGATCAACGACTGCTGGCTGACAAGGTCACAGCAGGAGAAGACCCACAACTGCTGGCTGACAAGGTCACAGCAGAAGAAGATCAAAAACTGCTGATTGACAAAGTCACAGCAGAGAAGACCAATGGCTGCGGGGTGACAAAGTCACTGCAGTGAAGACCAATGGCTGTGGGGTGACAAAGTCACCGCAAAAGGATAGGCACAATGATACTTCCCCCTTTGATTTTTTTAATTAATCTGGCCTTATATCCCCCCTTTTCTGGGTGTGTGCTATTATTTGTGGCACAGGGATAATAGTACCGTACTTTCCCTGTAGATTTGTAGTAATTTCTTTGGAAATGAGACAGAAGGTGTAAGTTCCACAGAAAAGCCTGTAAGCCCCTTGAACTGGGCTCATAAACATAAGAGGCTGGCTATGATATCCCTCGTAAAGGGTTAAGTTTGTAGGAGAATTTCTTATTAATCATGTTAAAAAGAATATAGCTAGAACTTAGCTAGTGTATGAATATAGTAAATAAATAGACAATAGAATCTTAGGTAAGGTGTTATGGAATGGCCTGTTGCGTGGCCTGGGATGGGAATGCAGTCAGCAAGAAAAGAATGTTTTGCTAAGAGAATTGTTTTATGACTGAAGGCAGTTACTGGACTTTCTCAGTGAGACACTCATGAGATTTATAAACTTTCCCAAAAATTCTTTCTTCTGATAATGAGAGGTATGGGGGGGGGGGCATCCATAGAAGCAATAGCAATTAATGTCTTCTGAAATTATGTTGCTACTAAGCTATCTTGCGAGTGCACTCTATATATCTTTAAGTAAAAGTTACTCTTAATGTTATGTCAATTTCTTAATGGGCAAGCCTTTTGTTATCTTGTGAGGAAAGTTAGGACACTGCATAAACTCAAGGCCATTTGCCTGAGCAAGCGGTGGTCATTTGCTAGTCCTTAATGATTTTGTCTGTTAATCTCTCTCTGCCCCTTGACTCACAACAACAGTAAAGTTGAGTTATTAGTTAGTACTAATCCTTTAAAAGCTTTTACCGATGTTGTCGCTATTCAAGTTATTTTTTAATTGTACTTTGAATGATTTGCCACCTGATTTGTAGTTTATAGATATAAATTAACTGTTATCTGGAAACATGTAAACATAGTGAAACAGAAGCAATGATTAATACCATGTAATTGTAACTTGGTGTGTGTGTATAAAATAGGAGCTGTACTAGCATTTGGTAGAGATGCCTGGCAGTAAATGCTAACTAGAGAATAAAGAGAAAGAAAAGAATTCGGCTCTCTCACTCGATTTTCGCCGACGCCGTCTCTTCCTGTGGGACCCCTGGATCCCCCCCGGGGCTGGACCCCGGCAGACTGTCACTGGGCTGAGAAGTTTTCCCAGAAAAGTTCATCTCTGGGTCAGCGAGGGCCCCATCCTGGTTCTGTTCTAGTTCCCCTGCAGATGGACAGGCAGGACCATTGGTTCGTTTTGTTATCAACAGTATACCCTGGTATATACAGCTCAGGTGTCCTGCTTGTCAGACTATGCTGAGTGGTGCAAAGAGTGCTCGCTTAGGAGTCCAACTACGTGGGTGGATGGCCCAACTCATCACTTCTGAGCGGGGGAACCCAGCTGGTCCCTTCCCTCTGAGCCTGGGCAGCTCAGGTGGAGGTAGAGAACATTGAGTAATTCTTCCCTCTCCCTGCCAACATCTTTAAGGGACAGGGATTAAAAATGCCTCCCTGCCCACCTATCTTTTACCCCCCCCCCCCCCAGCCATTAGAGCTTCAGGAAAGGTGTAAACTTTCTTTACTTCTCCCTTGTTAGCTTTCTTGAACAAATTAGTATTACAAGTTATTTCCTTTGTCAACTTCATGTGTGCAAACCACATTAAAGTAACAACAGAGACAGTAATAACCACTTGCACTTACAGAGGGTTTCCGCTTTTAGAGCACTTCTACTCTTATTATCTCATTTTAAACAGTCTGATTCCATTAAACTACCACAAGTATTGATGAGGGAAGGGAGCCCACAGCGCTGGGGCTTTGCTTGGCCCCAGGAGCCGTGCTGCTACCCCACTCGGGCTCCCATTCCATTTCCACTGCCTCACACCTGGACACCTGGACTCATGGCATCAGGAGCCCAGTTTGTCAGATGAACAAAATGAGACTCTGCGAGATTAGGATTTGCTTCATTTTAGGTCTTTTTTTTTTCCCAAAGAGGCAGACATTAATTAATCAATACTAAATAAAAGCCACTTGCCTTAGGCAACCCTGTAGAAGCCTCAACCCCCATAGTTCTGACCTGGAGCTGGGTCACATCTGAAGAAGCACTTATAAAAACAAGGAGTAAATAATTGAAGAGTAATTGCACCCTGTACTCAATCTCTTGAAGGGCAAATTCAATTTATAATTCCCAGCTGAAACTTCAGTCCCTCCTTGCCTGCCTCCCCAATTGGAATGTTACAATGCCTGGCCTTGTGCATGATACCAATTCATCACCCCCTCCCAGACCTCAACCCACTCGGTCCCGGCTTGGTGCCCCTCTCTGCCCTCTCTTTCGTATTCTTCTTGCCATGTAGACTTTCAAAATTTTATACTTGTTGAAAGAGGTCTTTCGGACTTAGATTGATATCATAGGTCATTCTGTGCATGCATCAAAAGGAATATATAAGTGAAAAAAATCGGTTAAGGTATTTTTCCGGCAACGACAACTATATCATCATGGCTGACAGTGACTTTAAGAACATTCTGAAGTAGGAGCTGTTAAACATTCGTGCCCCACCACCTCGTTTAAGAAGCAGACTAATTCCCAACACTATCAAAGGGCTCTGTGTTCACCTCTGTGACCACATCTTCCTCCTTTCTGCCCTAGAAGTAGCCACTCTCCTGGACTTTGTGTTTTGCCAAATACGTATCCTACACAATACATCGTTTGGTCTTGTTGGATTGCTCCATAAATGGAGCTGCAGTTGACCCTTGAACAACACAGGTTTGAATTGCATGGGTCCATTTATAGTTTTTTTGTTTTGTTTTTTGCTTTATTGGATGTGGGGTCTCAGACACAGTTGATGTCACAAAATCCACTCTGAGGTCCTACTAGCTGGTGGGATATGACGATTCAAAGAGAAGACAGCATTCCACTTTGAGATGGCATGCCTTTCTTTTTTATTTATTTAAACTGTGATCAAGAAAGTGGGAACAGATTCTCTAGGGACACTTGCTCGAGCCCTGGTCCCCTCAGTGGCTTCCTGCTCTGGCATCAGGTTTTTGTGTGGACATTAGTTTCAACTCCTTTGGGGAAATATCAAGAAGCACGATTGTTTCAATTTAAGATACATCTAGTTTTATAAAACCAGCCGACTGTCTATCAAAGTGGCTGTAACATTTTGTATTCCCGCCAGCAATGAGCATTCCTATTGTTCCATGTCCTTGCCAGCATTTGGTGTTGGCAGGGTTCCAAATTTTGGCCATTCTCAAAGGTGTGTAGTCGTATTTTATTATTGTTTTAATTTGTGCTTCCCTTATGAAGTATAATGTGGAGCATCTTTCCATATGCTTATTTGCCATCTGTATGTCTTTTTTGATGAAGTGTGGTTACTGTGTTTTAATGAGTCCACATCTACCTCTCCTGAGTGGACAACAAGAAGAGATGTTCTGAGAGCTCTCCCAGGGAGCTGCCTGGAAACTGCCTGATCAAGTGGAATTGCTATTGATGTTTGCTTTTCCTGATCTGTTTCACTTAGCATATCAGTGCCCACATATCTGGGCACTATGGCCACCTCGTCAAGTTGACACATAAAATTAACTACCACAAACCTCAACCCAAACCCCAACCTTCATCCCAATCTTCTCCGGAAAGAATTCATTTTCTCCACCAAGCCACAGATCAAAGTGGCTGTATCGTTTTACGTTCCCACCAATGCACAAGTGTCTTGATTTCTCCACATCCTCACTGACATGTGTTATTTTCTGTTTGTTTTGTTTTATAATAGTCTTCCTAATGGGTGTGATCACCATCCTGGTTTTGAGAGTACAGTTCTTTTGCTTTTCCTTATGGTTTACTAAATACACGTACCTCCAAATAATATATTGTTTAATTTTGTGAGTTTTAAAACTTCATTTCGAGAAATCAATTACTCACTGAGCATATGCTGGACATAGGCACTGTACTGGGTGCTGGGGAAACAAGGAACAGGACAGGTGAGGCTGTGCCATGGGGTAGGCAGCCTATTGGGTATCATGCTTTTCTGATGGGAATATATAGAATGCCCGCTCCAAAAGGGACTCGTGGGAAAGGACTGTGGGGGCATGTAACCCAGTTCCTGGGGGGCAAGGGAGGCCTTTTGAGGAAATAACTGAGGGAGTTTGATAATAAAGAAGAGGCTGTGTGGAGGGTAAGCAGATCAAGAGGATTTTTGTTTTGGGAAAAGGAAATCTTCCCCAAAGAAGGAGCAAGGAGAGAGGGGCAGATGGAAGATGCCAGGCCTGCGTGCTGCCTCCATCTAACGGAGGCAGGTGGGCTTGAGTGGGAGTCACTGAACATGTAGCCTTCTACAATATGACCGTGATCCCTGCCTTTCTGTGGGCCCTTTGGAGAAGTCACCAGGAGGCTGAAGCTTGCTCTCTGGGGCTCTTTCAGATCGGGGCCTGAGGCCCGAAGGGACAAGCTTCCTCGTGCTCATTTCCCCTGCAGCCTCACTCCCAGAGGCCTTTGCAGGATCTCTGGGGACAGGGAAAGGCAGATTGTGAATGAAGAAGCTCAGTTCAGGTGGGCCGAGGAGATGGAGGGGCAGGGAAAGTGGCGGCGCCTGCAGCAGCAGTGTTTTACGGCTGCCCAAAGCACTAGGCAGAGCCGCTCCACCCACCCACCCTGCAATCTGCTGCCTGGTCACCATTCTGCTTCGTTCTATTGATAGGCGCAGGGAGGGTGTTCCACCTCAGCACAGAAACAAGCTGAGTCTATTAAAAATCTTCTTCTGCAAACAGTGGGGGTGGGATATGGTGTGGCCCTGGCAGGTAAAACCTTGATGAAATCTTGCGTTGGGATGTAGCCTTTTTTTGAAGGGATGTAGTATTTTTCTGAAGTGAGAAGTGGAGAGGTGGAGAGACAGACTTCCACATGTGCCCTACCAGGATCCACCCAGCATGCCCACCAGGGGGCGATGCTCTGCCCATCTGGGGTGTTGCTCCGTTGCAGCTGGAGCCATTCTAGCACCTGAGGCAGAGGCTGTGGAGCCATCCTGAGCACCCTGGCCAACTTTGCTACAGTGGAGCCTTGGCTGCGGGAGGGGAAGAGAGAGATAGAGAGAAAGGAGAGGGGGAAGGGTGGAGAAGAAGATAGGCACTTCTCCTGTGTGCCCTGGCTGGTAATCCAACCCAGGACTTCCACATGCTGGTCCTACGCTTTAACACTGAGACAACCGGCCAGGGCCATAGCTTTGATTTTAGCAAAATGTTTGATGAAATGTCTCAAGTCCTTGCAGCCAGGCTGAAGCCTCTAGGTGCTTTTGTCCCTATTCTTTGACCTCTTCCCCTCCATGTCCAATGTGCAAAGAGTCCCATATATGGGATGCTAAGGGAGGCAGACCCATTTCTACTGTGCTCTGGAGCTTATGTGTGTGTGTGTGTGTGGGGGGGGGGGGGGCTGGAGGGGAAGGCCAAAGGCATCTTGCTGCTGAACAGCTTGGGACACGTGGGACACCTGGAAAGGTACAGATGTAGCACAGCCCGGTGGAGTGAGACTTAAGTTCAAATCCTGGAGCAAAAGCTATGTGACCGGTGGAAACTTACTTAACTTCTCTGAGCCTAGCTTGCTTCAGCTGTAAAGTGGAGATCACAGTTCTTTGTGAATGCATTGAGGATCAAGAGATAATGTATGTGAAGCAGTGACACGGTGTCTGGCATATAGGAGGCACTTAACAAAAAGCAATTATGTTCATATAATGGAATAACATTCAGCAATAAAAAGGAGTGAATTACTGATACAAGCAGCAAATGTGGATGACTCCCAAGATTATTCCTAGTGAAAGAGCTAGACAAGAAAAGAATACATACAGTTAGGATTTCATTTATATAGAAATCCGGAAAATGCAAACTAATCTCTGGTAACAGTAAGATCAGTGGTTGCCTGTCAATGGGGTGAGGGGGACCCCATTACAAAGTGTCACAGAACTTCTGCCTCAGGCTCCAGGGCAGAGTGTACAGGCCTGAGGGGGTTCCCCCAGGCTGATTTCATTGGGTCCACACATGCATTTGTTTTTGTTCTAATTGCATTAGTTGTCAATATAGAAATTTTTGGGAGATTTCAAACAAAAACCTAGATTTCTAGCCTTTGACAGTACCCTCCCTGCTGAGGAACAATAGTTGTCCCAGGCTGAGTCACAGCTGCTCCTCTAACAATAATAAATATAACAAGAGCTAACACTTAGGGAGCACTGACGATGTGCCAGGCACACTTTATACTTACTTTCCCTATTTAGGGCCTTGGTCTGAAGTCTGCAGGCTTTAGTTTGCAAGCCCTCCTCCATACGGAGAGGAAAGGCCAGTATACCAGCTGCTGCTACCTCAGGCTGATGAAAAAACACATCTAACCAGCTACCTTCCAGACCCATTTTAATCTTCTCACTTCTGCCCCTGGTAGCCGTCAGCACCTTCACCCTCTGCCTCCTTCCACTGCCCACTGTCACTTCCAAATACCACTGGCGTTTTTTATCTGGCTTTCAGGAGGGCAGAAGAGCTCCCTCCTCAAGACGAGGTCTACCTGCCACTTACGACAGCACCAGCAAGACTTGGGGCGTAGGGGTAAAGCTTGTGGGGCTCCTGTTGGTTTATCACTTCAGGGAGCTCTGGAAGGTAAAACCTTGATGAAATCTCATGTTGGGATGTAACCTTGATTTTAGCAAAGCATTTGATGAAATGTCTCAAGCCCTTGCAGCCAAGCTGAAGAAATGTGGGGCTGCTGATAGCAGGATTAAGTGGGTTTTTAACTATTGGAAACATTGCACCCAGACTGTTGTGATTACTGGATGGATGTCAGCGTGGGTCATTGATGAGGTCAGGGTTTGCTAGAAAGACAGCGGAAAGTACATTTGTCACATGTTTGGAGGGTACACAACCCAGAGATTAAGAGCCTTGGTCCTAGAAATGAGCAGATCCAGGTTTAAATGTTGACTCTACTGTGTGGCTGCAGGCAGGTTACTTATATTTCCTAGAGGTTTGGTTTCCTCATTTATAAAGTAGAGAAAATAGCAATGCTGTCTTCTAGGGCTGCTATGAGGATGAAATGGTCTAATACCCAACAGCTGCTCAGTAAAGGTCACTCAAATGGTGATTGAGTTCATCATGATGCGTTGCTGTGGGGCAACTGAGGCATAGCACTAAGCACAAAGGCCTAACTTCTCCCCCTGCCCCAGCTACAATAGGCTTGTACCTACCTCACTGCCACAAATGCTAGACTCTGTTGTCCTCTGAGTCTAAGAGAGAAGGCTGACAAAGAGTCACAGAGTCTCGCCCCTCTTGGACACTCAGGGACACAGATAAAGCCAAGAAGCGATTGCAACTAAGAAAAAAAAAGGAAGTTGGAGTGGGAAGAGGGCTGAGAAAGGTGAGGGTGGGAAAAGAAAGGAGACATAGAGGGTCTCTCTTGTCTTGCCCTTTCTCAGGGGAGAGTCTTATAGTTTGACAAGTGGAACCTCGAGGGGCTGGCAGTGTTTCAGAAGGGGCTGATGAGGGTCTGAAGGGGCAGTGTGACAAGGGAGCACACCACTGCTTGGGGCTGCCCCTCAGACCCACTGGGAAGTAGGACCTTTACTTTAAACACATCCCTCCCACCCCCATCACCAAAATTCAGATGTGCTTCCTGTTCTCAGTGGCTCTGGCTCCAGCTGAGGGTGCCAGAAGCCTGTTTCTTTCCTGAGTGCCTGGGAGAAACTGTGTGCACATTTGGTCTCATATATTAAAAGGGGCAAGTGGGATATTTTGCCAGAAGTGAGAAGTGTTATTTTTCTCTGAAATTCCAAGTGCCTGGCGCATAGCAGATGTTCAATAAATACTGAGAAATTTATATATTTTTTTCCTTCTTTTTCCAAGTGAGAGGAGGGAAGACAGAGACAGACTTCCCCATGCACCCTGACTGGGATCCACCTGGCAATCCTCTGTCTGGGGTTGATGCTCTGCCCATCGCAACTGAGCTATTTTTAGCACCTGAGGGGGAGGGTCCTGGGGAGGCCATGGCTGCAGGAGGGGAAGAGAGAGAGAGAGAGAGAAAGAGAGAGAGAGAGAGAGAGAGAGGAGGCAGAGGGGTGGAGAGGCAGATGGTTGCTTCTCTTGTGTGCCCTGACCAGGAATTGATCCTGGGACATCCACACACTGGGCCAATGCTCTACTACTGAGCCAACAGGCCAAGGCCAATACTAAGAAATTTAAAAAAAGAAGCCTAAGTGGGAGTAGTTGCTGGCAGCTCTAGAGGGACTTGGAAGCCTGTTCTAATGGTGGTGAGGACAAGAAGGGTTCCCCACTTAGCCAGCCTCACCCCATGAAGAAATCAGACAACCTTTTTTTTTTTTTGTATTTTTCTGAAGCTGGAAACGGGGAGAGACAGTCAGACAGACTCCCGCATGCGCCCGACCGGGATCCACCCCGCACGCCCACCAAGGGCGACGCTCTGCCCACCAGGGGGCAATGCTCTGCCCCTCCCGGGCGTCGCTCTGCCGAGACCAGAGCCACTCTAGCGCCTGGGGCAGAGGCCAAGGAGCCATCCCCAGCGCCCGGGCCATCTTTGCTCCAATGGAGCCTTGGCTGCGGGAGGGGAAGAGAGAGACAGAGAGGAAGGGGGGTGGTGGAGAAGCAAATGGGCGCTTCTCCTATGTGCCCTGGCCGGGAATCGAACCCAGGTCCCCCGCACGCCAGGCCGACGCTCTACCGCTGAGCCAACCGGCCAGGGCCCACACAACCCTTTTTTATAGTTATTAATGTAATGTGCACATAGTTAAAAAGAAGTCAAGTGGGACTACAAGGCTTAAAATAAAAATGGTAGGTCCCTGCCCTTTGCTTTTGCACCCCACTCCCCGAGGCAAAACTTAGCAAAATAACTTCTCCTTGGAGATATTTATCACAGCACTGCTTGCAATGCAAAAAGATTGGAAATGACTTAAATGTCCATCAGATAGTCAATGAATACTACACAGCAGCAGAAGAGAATGGAGATCTCTTAATGTACTGATATAAAATGATCTCAAGGCACATTAACTGCAAAAAGCGAGGTGCAGTTGAGTTCACTAGTGTGCTACCTGTTGTGCAAAACCGGGGGGAAAAACACATGTGTTGCCATTTTTACAGAGTGCTCAGGGAGGGCCTGGTATATTTGAGCAGGGAACTGAGGGAGTGAGGAGTGACATGTGTATGTGCATGTGTATTATTCTATACAAGGACTCATTAGTTAAGTTATGAGAGCAAGTGGCTATATGTGTTGTCTTCTAGGAAAGAGAATGTTGGTTAGGAAATAGCTGTGTTTGCATTAGTTATTTATCAAAAGAAATTTTTTTTAAATAACTTTTTTGTAGTGGATAGAATTTAAGGAGATCCCAATGGTTCTGGACCTCCTGACATTCACATTTCTTGAAAGCAGGACTCTTCCAGCAAAAGTGATGGGATATTAGGACCATGATGATGCTGGGTTACATGAGACTCCATCTTGGCAGACTAGATCGAGAGGCTCTCCTTGTGGGCTGGATAGTCAGCAGCTATTGATGGAGAAGCCCACAAGGCAAGGACTGTGGGTGGCTTCTAAAAGCTTCTGGTAGCCGATTGGTCTGAGGGTTGCCTCCAGCTAACAACTAACAGTCATACAACCACAAGGAAATGAAATCCGCCAGCGATGTGAATCAGTCTGAAAGACGATGCTTCCTCAGTCCAGCCTTCAGGTGAGAACACAGTCCTAGCTGGTGCCTTGATGTCAGCCCAGTGAGACGCTGCCGAGGACTCATGCCCAGACTCCCGGCCCATGGCAACTGTGAGTTGATAAATATGTGTTATTTCAAGGTGCTCAGTTTGTGGTTATTTGTAATGCAGCCATAGAAAACAATGGAATTGTGTCTTCTGGTACTTATCTCCATATTTCTATAGTAATGTGCTTATGTTGCTTTTCTCAATTCATCAAATTTAGAAATTACCTATTGATGTCCTATTATGGCAGACAAGGATCTGTTCGCTTCACATCCCCTGCCCTCTTCCTACACTGCCAGAATAATGGCTTCAGTATTTTTAGTTAATATCGATAAGCAGTGTTTAATTATTACAACTGTGCAAATAGTGTTTATGGCACAGCAACTGGCATGCAGTGATTCTATTTCCTTTCTTCCTTTGTTTATCTTAGGGTTGATGGTTACCTCATTCTAAATTTACCTAGTTTTCTATGTACCTTGCCTTATTTTTTCCCCCAGTTGCTTCTTCAGCTCTTACAAATGCCTAACAATATGATTTCCAAAAGACAGGTAAGACCTGTCATTTAAGGGATCAACCCATTTTTTTCCCTGGTGTCTCTCTCTGGAGCAGATCTCCCCCCTACTCCAAACTGTCTGCTTGCCCTCTAGGCCAGTTGCACAGCAGTTACTGGGAGACTTGCATTCACTGCTGTGCTCAATCCTGGCTCTGCTTTTCCCAAGTTAGTATCTCCTGAAATGGTTTACAGCCTAGTTTTGGTGGAGAACATCCTTCAGCATTTTTTTTTTCTTTTTAAAGACAGGATACATGGGGGTCAATTGGTTTGAGTTCCTTTACATCTGAAAAGTGTAACACTTACTGATAGGGACTGAGTATAGAACCCCAAGTTGAAAAAAGAATCTTTCCCCCCAGGAATGTTAAAGGCACAGTTCCCTTGTTTCCCGGCTGCTAGTGTTGCTACAGAGAAATCAGTGCTATTTTGTGCCAGGGTCCAGCCCTGGGGGGAATCCAGGGGTCCCACAGGAAGAGATAGTGTTGGCACTAAACAAGTGAGAGAGCTGAATTCTTTTTTAGCATTCACTGCCAGGCACCTCTGCCAATGGCTAGTCTAGCTTTATTTTTATACACACACACTAAGTTACAATCATATGGTATTCAGAATACATTGATTAATAATTGTTTTTGTTTCACTATGGTTACATATTTCTAGGCAACAGTTAATTCATTTCTATAAGCTATAAATCAGGTAGTAAGTCATTCTAAATACAGTTATACAATAACTTGAACAGCAATAACAATATTGGCACAAACTTCTAAAAGGTCAGTACTCATTAATAACTCTACCTTACCTAATGTCCTATTGTCTAGTCAAATTTTATTTGTCTACTATATTCATTTACTAGTTAAGTTCTAACTTTATTTTTCTCAGAGTGTTTCACCACCTGCACGTCAGGTATGCAAGAAGAAAGGAAAGTTTCTCTACTCTACCACATGAAAAGGCTAGGGAGGTAAAGTAATGGATTAAGTGAAGGCTGAAAGGTGCTCTGTGTATAGTCACTGTTTCCTACCTATTCATAAGTCATAATCTATTTTTTCTAACATGATTAATAGGAAGGAATTCTCCTGCAAACTTAACCCTTTTTGAGGGATATCATAGCCAGCCTCTTATGTCTACGAGCCCAGGTAAAGGGGCTTACAGGCTTTTCTGTGGAACTCATACCCTCTGTCTCATTTCCAAAGAAATTACTATGAATCTGCAGGGAAAGCATGGTGCTATTATCCCTGTGCCATAAATGATAGCACAGACCCAGAAAAGGGGGGATAAAAGGCCAAATTAATTCAAAAAGTTAAAGGGGGAAGTATCGTTGCACCTTTTCTTTGCTGTGACTGTGTCAACCAGCAGTTGTTGATTTTCTTTGCTGTGACTGTGTCAACCAGCAGTTGTTGATCTTCTTTGCTGTGACTGTGTCAACCAGCAGCCGTCGATTGGCTTCCGACAATTTTGACTCCTGGTTCTCTCACTGTGCCCTGTCTTAGCCCTCTAGAAGCTTTTTGGATCTTCTGTTTTTGGTGTTCTAAAATTTCAAAATTGGTATAGGTCTTTTTTTTTTTCCATTTGTAATGATGGGCCCTCAATTGGCCCTTTCAGCATGAAGATTCATGCCGTTCTATTCCAGGAATATTTCTTTTTTTTTTTTTTTAATGTTATGTTAACACATAATAGATGAGTCATTTTATTTTATTTATTTATTTATTTATTTTTATTTTTTATTTTTTTATAGAGACAGAGAGAGAGTCAGAGAGAGGGATAGATAGGGACAGACAGGAACGAAGAGAGATGAGAAGCATCAATCATCAGTTTTTCGTTGCAACACCTTAGTTGTTCATTGATTGCTTTCTCATATGTGCCTTGACCGCGGGCCTTCAGCAGACCAAGCTGGTGAGCTTTGCTCAAACCAGGTGAGCCCGCGCTCAAGCTGCAACCTCAGGGTCTTGAATCTGGGTCCTCTGCATCCCAGTCTGACACTTGATCCACTGCACCACTGCTTGGTCAGGCAGGAATATTTCTTGTATATGTTATTTCCTCCCACTTATTTTCTTCTTTGTTTCTTTGATTCTTTAATCTTCTCAACTCCTTTGTCCCTTTTCCTCTTTGTTTTCATTTCTGTCAGGTTTCCCTTTACTGATTTTTTTTTTTTTTTTTTTTTTTTGCATTTTTCTGAAGCTGGAAACAGGGAGAGACAGTCAGACAGACTCCCGCATGCGCCCGACCGGGATCCACCCGGCACGCCCACCATGGGGCGATGCTCTGCCCACCAGGGGGCGATGCTCTGCCCATCCTGGGCGTCGCCATGTTGCGACCAGAGCTACTCTAGCGCCTGAGGCAGAGGCCACAGAGCCATCCCCAGCGCCCGGGCCATCTTTGCTCCAATGGAGCCTTGGCTGCGGGAGGGGAAGAGAGAGACAGAGAGGAAGGCGCGGTGGAGGGGTGGAGAAGCAAATGGACGCGTCTCCTGTGTGCCCTGGCCAGGAATCGAACCTGGTCCTCCACACGCTAGGCCCTTTACTGATTTTTTAGTTCAACTATTATATGTTTTTAATGGCCATGAGTTCTTTCTTGTTCTCTGATTATTTCCTTTCCTGTAAAGGGCAACATCTTCTCTTATATCTTTGAGAATTTGCAGTAGAATTCTTTTTGCAGCCCTGGCTAGTTGGCTCAGTGGTAGAGAGTCAATTCCTGGTCAGGGCACACAGAAGAAGCAACCATCTGCTTCTCCACCCCTCCTCCTCCTGTCCTTTCTCTCTCTCTCTCTCTCTTCTTCTCCTGCAGCCATGGCTTGGTTGGAAAAAGTTGGTCCCAGGCACTGAGGATGGCTCCATGGCTTTGCCGAGGTGCTAAAATAGCTCGGTTACCAAGCAATGGAGAAACAATGAGCAGAGCATTACCCCGTAAGGGGCTTGCCGGGTGGATCCCAGTTGGGGCACATGCAGTAGTCTGTCTCTGTCTCCCCGCTTCTCACTTAAGAAAAATTTAAAAAAATTAAAAATACCAGTATGAATTCTTTCCAAACTTGTCTTTTAGGCCTTGCACCATCTCAGATGCTCTGACACCCATACAGCCCTGCCTTTGTTTTGATCTCCTTTTTTCATGTTGGAGTCTTTCCTGAACTATCTGTTACTCCTGGATTGCCCGTTCCTGATTCTGAGAGGCTCTATAAAGCTTATTAGAAGCTCAACTTGGATGCAGCATGAGGATAGGAGAAGCTTTCTACGTTGGAAATGGTCAAATGTCAGTATTTAGTGATCTTTTTCTCAGGGGTAGGTCAGCTGCTCCAGTGGAGAATTCTCTAATCCTGGGGGCAGGATGCCTACAGCAGGACCAGCAAACAGGACCCCAAAGTGCACTGTGAAGTGTCTAGGCTTCAGTCCTGAGCCTCACCCTACCATTCACTTTGCCCAGTAGTCCCGAGTTCAGAACTGTCACTCTGCTTCACCAGAGAACAGCTTTGTGTTCCTTGCCTGGGTTGGGGCAGAGGAGGGATGTGAGCTGCCCAGCTATGTGAGGTCAAGGAGGGAATCTAGGGGTCTCCCTCAGTGTAGATTCCCACACACACCTCCTCCTCTAGCCTGCCCTTGACCACACCTTCTGCACCTGTTGTCTCACGGTTCTGTGTATCTTGCGTTTGCTTCTCTGCTGGGAGCTCCTCCACAAGCGCTTTACCTTACATCTTCCTCTGCTAATCTTCCTACTCCACCTGCTTCCTGTCTTCTAAACTTTGTTGAAACGTCTTATCTATAATTGTCTCCTCTTCTTGTCTCTTAGTCTTTGGGTTTACACTTTCAAAAATGCATTTGTTTTCATGTTAGTGGGTCTTTGAGAAAGACAAGGTAACCCCTGCAGTCATGTTTGGGAGAAAGTCTATTTCTTCAGACTGGGGGTCCTGGGCTTCTCCCTATCTCTGGATGGGTCTGAGCAGTGGTTGAGCTCTCAGGGCTAGGAGAGCTGCTGACCTGGTCCCAGAGTCCTCTGTGGGACCCAGAACCCTACCTAGGACCCAGAGCCCTCCCCAGGACCCCAGATAGTATCTTATCTTCAGAGTCTCATGTTGGGAAGTTAGAACCTTTAAGAAATGAAATGCCACCTCTGCTCCCCACCCCTGTAGACATTGTGACATTGGTTAGCAGAAGCCAGAAGGTTTTCCCTGTGAGGGCAACTTCTAGGCAGTCCCAGGGTGATGACAAGGTTTCACAGGTGTGTCCCAGTTCAGTGGTCCCCAAGCCCGGTCCGTGGGCCATTTGGTACCGGTCTGCAGAGAAAGAATAAATAAATAACTTACATTATTTCTGTTTTATTTATATATATTTAAGTCTAAACGATGTTTTATTTTTAAAAAATGACCAGATTCCCTGTTACATCCATCTAAGACTCACTCTTGACGCTTGTCTTGGTCACGTGATACATTTATCCGTCCCACGCTAAAGGCCGGTCCGTGAAAATATTTTCTGATATTAAACTGGTCTGTGGCCCAAAAAAAGGTTGGGGACCACTGTCCCAGTTTACTAGCTCCATGACAGAGTGGACAGGAGGGAGGTGTGCCATTCTTTGCTGGAAACCTGTGTGCTGACAACTCCGATGGTCTTTTTTTTTTTCCTTTATTTTATTTTATTTTATTTTTTTTACAGGGACAGAGAGAGAGTCAGAGAGAGGGATAGATAGGGACAGACAGACAGGAACGGAGAGAGATGAGAAGCATCAATCATTAGTTTCTCGCAACACCTTAGTTGTTCATTGATTGCTTTCTCATATGTGCCTTGACCGCGGGCCTTCAGCAGACCGAGTAAACCCTCACTCGAGCCAGTGACCTTGGGTCCAAGCTGGTGAGCCTTTTGCTCAAGCCAGATGAGCCTGTTCTCAAGCTGGCGACCTTGGGGTCTCGAACCTGGGTCCTTCCGCATCCCAGTCCGACGCTCTGTCCACTGTGCCATCGCCTGGTCAGGCTCCAATGGTCTTGATGAGCTGGACTAATGGGAGGAAATGAGCCTCTGCTGAGTGGGCACTCTGAGGGCACTGTCTCCTTTGCTCCTCCCCTCAGCCCTCTGTGATGGTCTCGTCACCTCATTATACAGACGAGGAACTAAGGTTCCGAAAGGTTGAGCAGCTTGACCAGGTTCACATAGCTAATAAGTAGCAGGCCCAGGATTCAACGCGGGTCTGCCTGAAGCCAAACACAGTCTCTCACTGCTCCACCTGGCCACCTCCCAAAAAGTGATTCATGTTCCTTTAAGAGATGAGTGGGGTTGCAAGACCTCATTGTAGAATCTCCTGTAGAAAGATAGCTCCAGAGCTGCTACTGAAGTTGAACAAGGCCTGGAATCAGCTGTTGATTTGTTCCTCTAATAGTGCGGCACACCCTGAAACCCTGGCCTCTAAGCAGAAGCCCTGGGTCTGTTCCCCTAGCACACAGCCTGGGGGTGGTGGGGGTAGGAGTGTGCCCTTTGGAGTCAGTAACAGGATTTAATATGCAAGGCTGTACTGAGCAATCCTAAATCTGCCAAGTTAATTGGGTCTGGGGCATCTGTGAGCTGGGCATCATCCAGAAAGGCCTGGTCCTGCCAGTCCTATTAATATGTGTACAAAGTTGCTAACCAAAACCACTTCCAGCTGCTGCCTGGGACAGCCTCTGAGTGGCCAGAGCTCAGGCTTTGAGGGATATTCAGATAGGGGAAGATGTGAAGATATAGAGGTCATGATCTAGATGTAGAAATAGAAATAGACACAGATGGATGGTTGCAGATATAGTTACATAGATGTAGATACAGAGATAGACACAGATAAAGACATAGAGATGCTGAGCAACTTGCCCAGACCACACAGCATTGGAGAACTGAACTACTTTGTGTTCCTGGGACCTGAGTCCCATCATGGGGAGTGGCCCAGGCTGGGGGGTCCTGAGATTGGGGCCTTGCTTGCTCTTGGCAGGCTCCATAGCCCTGGCACTTCAGTCCCACTGCCTCCTGGAAGCCCTTCCTGCATGGCCTCCATCCCCTCCCTGCGCAGATGAACTTCTGAATTCCCTGACTCTGGGCTCTGCCCTTTCTCAAAAACTTCCTGGCCCTGGCCGGTTGGTTCAGTGGTAGAGCGTCAGCCTGGCGTGCAGGAGTCCCGGGTTTGATTCCCGGCCAGGGCACATAGGACAGGCGCCCATCTGCTTCTCCACCCCTCCCCCTCTCCTTCCTCTCTGTCTCTCTCTTCCCCTCCCGCAGCCAAGGCTCCATTGGAGCAAAGTTTACCCGGGTGCTGAGGATGGCTCTGTGGCCTCTGCCTCAGGCACTAGAATGGCTCTGATTGCGGCAGAGCAATGCCCCAAGATGGGCAGAGCGTCGCCCCTGGTGGGTGTGCCGGGTGGATCCCTAGGTCGGGCGCATGCGGGAGTCTGTCTGACTGCCTCCCTGTTTCTGGCTTCGGAAAAATACAAAAAACAAACAAACCAAAAACCCCCAAAAAACAAAAACAAAAACAAAACTTCCTAAAACTGAACCTTAAGGTATGACTCAAATCCCTCGTTTCTAATGTTGTTGAGCTATTTCTACATGCCAGACACTTCCCTAGGCACCAGGGAGATTGGAGAATAAAATGAGTTGGTCCCGGCAGCAAGGCAGAAAGATCTTAAATATAACATTACAGTGGTGGTCAGCGCCGTGGAAATCCTAAGGGCTATGGCTGTTTTATAGGGGAATCTGGACAGGTCTGAGGGGTCAGGGAAGGTTTTCTTGAAGGAGTGACACGCCTCTCCTTATTGCACTCCCAGGTAGGTCTGGCCAACATCCTGTCACTCTGGAGCTGCCCCAGATACAGGGGCTATGCCCAGCTGAGTCCCAGGATCTCACACTTCGTCTCCCTCTTCTCATATACCTTTTCCTGTTGCCACAGAAGGTCCTGGCAACACCCAAGACTATAGGAATCCAAGCCTTAATTTGCAATCCTTTTTGGTAGAGTTTGTTGTCGTTAGAACATCAGGGCAGGAGAGAAATAAAAGGACTACCCCCTTCAGCAGTGCTTTGATGATGAGGCTGGAGGCCCTGGGTTTGATCTTTTCTGAGCTCTCTGGTGGCCTCAAGAGCTTCCCGACCTCACCCACTGCCTCTCCACCCAGAGGGTTGTGAGTCACCTCTGCAGCTGCCCTGTGGGCACAAATTGGGGGGAGGAAGGAGCACAAAGTATGAGATGTCAGCAGGCCTGGCTAGGTGCTTCAATACATCCTGCAATTCTAGAACCAGATCGACTCTGTTATTTCCTTTGATTAAACTTCTGTTTTTCCTCAGTTCACTGGATCCATCTTTCAGTTATTTAATTCCAACTATAATAAAAAATCCATTGAATTGCACACTAATGCAATATGAGGCTGGCAGCAGGCCCAGAGGGCAGAATTGAGCAGAGTGGAATCTACAAGGCTTTGTCATTTTTATGTGCCCAGGTACAAAAAGAAAAAATATCTGATCATATTTTAAGTCAGAATGTGGGGCTGGTAGACACACTCAGTACAAGCTGGGGGTTTGGGGGCTGATAGCAAAGTGTTATCCTTTCCTCAGTCACTGCTACCTTCCTTATGGCAAATGAGTGTCCAGGTCTCAGCCCCCACCCACCCAGTCTCAAAGCCTGCAGGCTGTATATTGCCAGCACCTGGTGAACCTAGCCTCAGGCACCCTTTAAAGACATGGCCTCACATCTTTAGACTGGAATTACATGCTCAGACTCATCTCCCAAGCCCCTAAGCAAATTGTTTTTATTCTTTCAGCTCTGTCTTTGAGGTTTATTTCCCTCTCCAGCCTTGTCCCATCCCACAGACCCACACTCAGAGCTGGTTCTCTGGCTTTGACTTCCTGAGCTTTTGGTCCTCGCCAGGCCACCATACATCCTGCCTCTGGATCCCGCCAGCCTGGTTCACCGGGGTCTCACAGTTGGTTCAGGCATATTTAGGTGTTGCCCAGCCTGGTTATGGGGACTCTGAGGGAGACCTGGCTGCCCTCTGCCTTGGGCACCATCCCCTCTGTGTTGGCAGAGCCTGGTCCCCCAGATGCCACTTCCCTCAGCAGTCTGGGCAGGGAGGACTTCATTCTAGGGCCCGGGATGACTGGAGATGCCCTTTCAGACCAGAAGTGTGGGGCCCAAAGGAGAATTTCAAAATAATGGAAAAGTGGCACACAGACAAATGGACCAGCACTGACCAAGCCCCAGCCTACCCCTGGAGCAGGCACCTGGAGACCCCGTGCAGGGCCAAGCATTAACCCTTGAGCTGTGGGTACAGGGGCAGCTCCTGGGCTCCAGTGGGGACTCCTGAGTGGTCGAGGTGTGGGGACCTAGGAGGCAGATGTCAGGACCACACCTCTTTGCCAACTTGTATGAACACATTTCAACATTTTATCCACAGGGACAGTGGTATCAGAGCACACCAGCCGGTTAGCAGTGCTGGTTGGTTCTGCTGAATGACTATTGGGTAAAAAACCATGCCTGAATAACAGAACTCCTTTTTAAAAGCTGCTGCTCTGCCCAGGGGCTTCACTGGAGCCACAGGGCTTCCCCAAGGGAGAAGACTGCTGACCTCAGGTTCTTGTTCTTGCTCCTGCTCTCTCTTTGTAAGAGGAGGGGCATGAAGCAGCAGTCAAGAACTCAGGCTCTGCGGTCAGACTGTGATGAGTTTGACAACTGGCTATGTGTGACCTTGAGAAGTTGCTTAACCTCTCTGAGACTTGGTGTCCTCATCTGAAACATGGGGCTAATGACCCTTCTTTCACCAGGGGGCCCATAAGGGTTTAGTATGTTAAAAATCTGCAAAGCAGCTGGCATACAGTAACTGCTTGATCAATGATAACTAATATTATTGTAATTAATTTGGCTCTGATGGTCCAAGCTGGCTGTTTTGCACTCTTCAACCTGACCATGCCTATGTTAAGCCCCAGCCACTCCTGGGAGCTCACCATGTGCCACACACGGTGTTAGACATGGGGGTTTCAGAAATAAACAACACAAATTACATCCTAAGTGCTATGTGGAGCTTCAATAAATGAACAAGGGCAGATTTCTATCCCCTCCATTTCCCATGGTCCAACATCTCACCTATTTTGCATGCAGACACCCCTAAATGTAGTGGTCCATTGTCCTCTAAATGCCATAGAGATGCCACAAGGGAGGAGGACCCATGCCCACTACAGCCAGAGCCCACACAATAGCAAGAGGCTGTTGGCACAGAGCGGGCCTTTGATCCCTCTCAAAGGAGAAGGGGTCAATCCTTGGGGAGGGGGCTCTTCACAGCTGAGTCTGGGGTGAAACAGCAGGGTTCCCTAAACTAGGGACCTGAAAACCCACAGGCAAAGGACAGCCTCCTCCTGCTCCCCGCGTCCCTCAGCAGGGCAGAGTGGGGCCCAGCCTGGGAAGGAGGCTGGAAGGGCAGTCTCTCTCTGTCCTGAAGACAAGCTGTTTGCTTGTGATTTTTTTCTCAAGGAGAGACAGACACTCACTGCACCCAGCAGGGCCTTTCAGATGGGCCGCTTACATTAGAGCTGATGTGTTTTATTTAAGAGTTTTTCAAATGTGCACTTAGACTATCTAATCTGTCTTTCCATCTACCTACCTATCTAGTTCAATTAGAGATCACAACTCAAATCTGATATTCCGCTGAAACAGACTATAAAACCTGCCATGCATGGAAGAATAGAAATCTTATTACTGGCAGCATTGTTACTATAAACCAGGTATTGCTGGTAAGGGTAGCAAAGAATTCTCCCATCTTTGAAATGGAAATAATGGCTTGGTTTTCCAATATTGAAAATTTGTAAAACAATATTCATACGTATTGCCTGAGGCTGATGCCACAAGTTGACCACATCATTTTAGAGACACCCTCCTCATGTCCGGCACATATACCTGTGACTTATCTGCACTGTGTCTGTCCTTGGTGTGAAACACCTGCTGAAAGGGAACAAGACAGTCCAGATGCCCAGAGCCCATATGTTTCTCACATTAGGGATGCAAGGATGTGAGGCTGTATTTCCCACGTGTCAAGCATGAAAGCTTAATTGGGCCAGAAATACTCCCTGGTCCCTGCTTCTGGAAGACAGATCTCAGTTGTCACTAAGCATCTGTGGTACCCGGAAGGGACAAGTGGAGTTCTGTGGGCTGGAGTCTTGGAGAGGGAGCAGATTTTTCTCCTTTGTGCCAATTATGCGCATGGTGTTTGGTTTTCTTGGTCTCAACCATCATGTCTGAACCTTTGACCCTGGGCTGACATTCTGAGCATGCTGAAATCCCCACCAATGCTACCGTCATGGCCCCCATGGGGAAGTGTGCTGATTGAACCTGATACTACGAGCACTGGGGCAAAGGGGAGCTCTGAGCTGGGTGTGTGTGTGTGTGCACTGCACAGGGAAGGCAGGGGAGGGGAAACTTGAAGGGGCAATGATCTTGGAGGGGGCAGGCAGGGGAATCCTTGGGTATGAAGGGAGGCAGTACACCCATGCATCCCCGTTCAGCAGTATTTGTTGAGGACTTACTATGTGTAGAAGTCATGGGGGAACCCTGTTTCTGCTGTTGGGGAGGGGGAGACAGACGAGGAAACACAGATTTGATGATACCTGATAGGGAAATGTGTGAAGGAAAATAAAACAAGGTAAGGGGAGAGGAAGGGAATGGGTGGTGTTGCTGGGGCAGTCGGGGCAGAGTGGATCAGGTGTGCTGCCAGAACAGCAAGGCATCTGGAGGAACAGCAGAGGGGGGCTAGAGAGGCCCAGCCCTGGGGACACGGATGTAGGCTGCAGTTTTGATTGGACCTGATGGGCACTGCAGGGTCCTTACTGAGGTGCCTGCAGCAGTGCAGAGAGGGACTGCTGGATGTCTGTGCCAAGTCCTCTGCCCTATGAGAGAACCCACAAATCTACCAAGCCAGTCCAGAGGTGTCAATAAGAGCAATCAGTGAACCCACTGCCATTTAACAGAGGATGAAACAGAGCCCAGAGAAGGGAAGTGACTCATCCAAGGCCACTCACCCAGAGAGGAGGCAGGAATGGGGCCTCCAGACAGAGCTGCCTCTGCCCAGGGAATGCTGGCTTGGCTCACCTTTCTGAAGAAGTTGGCAGGCAAGGGGAATGGCAGGCCCTAGAGTCTTGGGACATTCTATGGAGGTGTGACTTGGCCTTGCTTATCTGACCAGAGCAAAGATATCTTTCCTGTCCCCTCCCCTCTCCCTTCCTCAATTCTTGTTCCTTTCTCTTCACTCTAAAGTCACTTCCTGTATTTCCCATCCAGGTCCCTGGGTTGGGTGGGGTGGGTGTGGCCGGAAATGGGGCGGATTCCCTTAGTCACCTGTGTATGGACACTGAGATTCTATGACCTTCCTGAGAGTCTGCCAGGAAATGCCAGTCTCCCTTGCAGCAATGAGTAGCCTGTCCCACCATATGTGGTGCAGAGTTGGGTGCTGTGTATGCATATTCCAGGCAGGTGCAGGGCTTGACTTTCTGTTTATTAATCCTCACAGGGGCTGCTAAGCAAAAGCCCGGCTCTAGCGTCTTGAAGGCCCGATTAATGCCATCAGAGGCCGAGGCCAAGGCCATGGCCAGCACTGTAGCTGCCTGCTGAAGTGATCCTTCAATCCACATGGCAATCTGAAAACCTCTCCTTAGAGACATTAATTAGCCCCCAATTATTGCAAAACAGAAGCTCACCCTCCACAGAGAGCGGGATTAGCTCTTGCCCTGGAGTCTGTCCCATATTTGTCTACAAGTTGCCCAAGAAATCATGGTGAGTCCTTTCTTATCAAAACGACAAAACAGCTGAATGTGAAAATGAAAGGGCCTTTGGAGATTCATTCATTTCCTTGGCCTGTCATTGCAGCTGCCTCTCCCCACCCCCCTCAACACAGGCCCAGCAGCGTCTCTGACTTTATCTCTGGCTCCTCACCCTGGCCTAGTCTCAGCACAGAGAACCCTTGGGTCTTTCATTAATAGCTTGGGACTTATCAAAGCGCCTCTGTGGAACAGAGATGCTGAGGTTGCTCTAAAAATTACCCTTAGCGGGTTGTGCAGAGGTTACTGAGGCGAGTGTTGCTGTCATGGTGACTCCTTTGTCCCCAAGAAGAGGAGCTTGCTGGCCAATTCAGATGGCTGGGGCGTGAGTGGGGCATGAATGGGGCGTGAGTGGATGTGAGTGGGGCATGGGGACAGGGAAACCAGGATGTGCTTTCTAAGTAGGCTTTTGTGTATGCCACAGGCTGCTCAGACACCCACACTACTTAGGGGACAATGTGACAAACTCACAGCTGAGGAGGACAGAATGGAAGGCGGAGCACATAGTGGGGCTTCACATCACATTTACTCCACAGGAAAGTTTGAAGATAGACAGCTTGCTCATCTTCACTCTTTTTCTTTATTTCAGCACCAGGAACATGCTTAATTCTTTAACTCACACCCTGGGGGTTGCTTAGGCCCTTTCATGGCTCCTGCTACACCCTGCCCTCTACGCTTGGTTTGCCTCTATGTTGGGGGGTTGGGGGATGTCCACAGCTTAGCTGCCCCCTTGGGGCATCAGTGCAGCAGGGCCCCCCTAACCCAGATCCAGGTCTGGAACCCGCCTTGCTGTTCCTGAGCTCAGGGCCCCTTGTAACCTGAGTTAGTGATGACATTTTGTTATGACTTGTTGTGTAACAGTCCTAGGAAGGAAGTCTGTCCTCACTATTGCCAGCCCCTTGTTTTGTCCCTAACCCTGAGGCCAGTGGAGGAGAGGTTCCCTTCCTCAAGGATGCCTGAATGTGCCCTCAGCTACCAATGCCATCCCATTGCCTGGATTGCCTACCACCTGTTTGCAGTCACACTATCTTCAGTTTCCTGGGATATGCCTGCTTAATTGGGCTCTTACCTGTGCCTAGCAGCTGAGCAGGTCCTCTATTCTCTGCTCATGGAGATTTTTATATGTGTGACATCTACAATCTATTGCAGTTGTTATTCTCTTGTGTTAGTCAGAGTGCCCCATCTTAGACTGGTGGGGTTGGCTCTTTTGTCCTTTTGACATGACCTCAGTGCTTCCTTGTTTTATGTGACAAGATACCTTAAGCTTCTCTTAGGCATTTCCTGCCCTAGACCTAGAACCAGCCATTTCTCCAAAAGCCCTAGTTATTTTGGGAGGAAATGATACTTAGAGACACTTACTGTTTATTAGGAGTACTTATTGCTGTGGGGTTGTCATCACCTCCAGGACTTTTCAGTACTCTGAGCTCAGGGAACATTTTAAAATTAAATTTTTCATGGAAGCATAATACATATAACAGGAAAGTGAACAAATCATCCTGACTTCTAAAAAGAAAAAAGGAACTTGAGTTCTACCAATAACTTCCAATTCAAATGTAAGATTACAGGGTTTTTACTTAACCTGGTAGAATTTATATTTTCATTTCTTTTCTTATTGCTGAAAAGCATGATTTTTAATGACTTGAACATAACTGCTTATTTTCCCTGTTTGACAATATCACAGTAATAGTTTCAAAATAGCTATATGCATATTGCTGCCAGCAATAAGATTATTGGATGCAGTATAAGATTTTTTTGTTGTTGTTTGCTTTGTCTTTAGAATATATCCCACCAGGACAGTATAATCAAAAATCTGTATTTTAAAGTTATTTGAAGTAATTATTTTCTGTGTTAATGCACTCATGTGATATGTAGTTAAGTGCCTGTCTTTTTGGTTGTTGATATTTAAGTTTTGCTTTTTTGCTTTAAAAAAATGATGAATTCAAAGCCAAAGCTGTAGAACAAGATATATTTGGAGAAGCGTGTCTTCCATCCCTATCTCCTTCACCCTGTTCTCCCTCCCCACATAGGTAACTTTTATTAACATAGGTAATTTTTACCAGTCTTTAGTCAGTTTTTAAAAAATATAAGCAAATAGCCTGACCAGGTGGTGGCAGAGTGGATAGAGCATAGACCTGGGATACTGAGAACCCAGGTTCAAAACCCCTAGGCCACTGGCTTGAGTGCAGGCTCACCAGCTTGAGCGCAAGATTGCCACCTTGAGCGTGGGATCATAGACATGGTTCCATGGTTGTTGGTTTGAGCCCAAGGGTCGCTGGCTTGAGCAAGAGGTCACTGGCATGGCTGGAGACCACTGGTCAAGGCATATATGAGAAAGCAATCAATGAATAACTGAAGTGCTGTAACTACGAGTTGATGCTTCTTATCTCTCTCCCTTTCTATCACTAAAATATAGATATATATATGCAAATATATATATATATTCACATTATTTCTCCCATTTTGTAGTGGATTGTTGTCCCTCTTTCTGTTGAGAGGTGAAGTTTCTTTCTCCTCCCCTTGAACCTGGGTCAGTCCTGTGACTACTTTGACCAAAAGAATTCAGAGAAAGTGATTCTCTGCAGTGTCAGGACTAAGGGGACTGGCAGCTTTCATTTCTTCCTTGGTACACTCAGTTTTAGCATTTAGGATTCAGATGCAAAATAAAAAAGCCCAAGCTATCCAAGTGGAGCTAGAGAGGCCCTAGCCTGTCAGCTCTCCCAGGCAAGGCCCCAGGATGGTCCAGCTTATCCACCATCTGACTGCAGCAGCATGAGACCCGAAGGTAAGCCAACAGAAGAACTGCTCGGCCAACCCACAGATTCATGAGAGATCATTAATGTTTGTTGATATTTTAAGCCACTACATGTTGGGATGGTTTGTTCTGCAGTGTAAAAGGTTAATTAAGAACATCTTTGTTAGAGAGAACCAAAACATCCTTTTTACACAGAGGGAAGCATTCCAGTTATGGGGCTTGGTTCCTTGTTTTAATCAATGTATGCTGGAGGGCACTGTGTATCCCATATGTTGATTCTTATCTTGGTGATGACCCAGGTTGTAGATGAAGAGCTGAGGCTCAGAAAGGTTTAGTGACTGGCCCAAGGCTGCACAGCTAGCGTATTTGCTCAATCTGCCATAACAAAATACAAAAGCCTGGGCAGCTCAAACGACAGCAATTTATTTTCTTAGTTTCATCAGTAGAGGTTCAAGACTAAGGTGTCAGCAGCTTTGCTTTCTCCTGAGGACTCTCCTTGCCTTCCAGATGGCTGCCTTCTCACATGGTCTTCTCTCTGCGTGTGCATCCCTGCTGTCTGTCAATTTCCTTGTCCTATAAGGACACCTGCCATGTTGGATTAGGGCCCACCTAATGATCTCATTTTAACTTTATCACCTCTTTAAGTACCTTCTCTCCAAAACATTCCTCTTCTGAAGTATTGGGGGCTGAGGGCTTTACTATATGAATTTTGGGGGACACAAAATTTTGTCCAAGAAATTGTGACCATCTTCAATCTACTACATTGGGTTTATTTATTGAGTTTTTTTTTAGAGAGAGGAGAGAGAGATAGAGAAAGAGAAAGATATATAGAGAGAAATGGAATAAGGAGTGGGAAGCATCAACTCAGTAGGAGTTACTTCTCGTATATGCCTTGACTGGGCAAGCCCAGGGTTTTGAACCAGTAACCTCAACATTCCAGTTCAACACTTTATCCACTCTGCCACCACAGGTCAGGTTACATTGGGTTTAGACTTGTGCATATGCCTAAGATCTTCTCTTTGTGAGGCTATTGGAGGTAATAGAGAATAAACTTGTAATTTCTCAAAGTAATATGAATGTGATGGAGAAGAACTCAAATAATAAATAATGAACTGATTTAGAATACATAGGAAGAGAGAGAGAGAGAGAGAGACACTCTCCTCTGCCACGCATTGTAACAGTTTGAGAGAGTGAGTTTTAGAGAAAACTTTGCTAGGAAGTTAAGGAAGACAGTTCTTTTACCGAGAATGCTCTGTGTTGTGATAATTGCCATTTTGTTTAACACCTATTTATTTATGTGTATCTTCTTAAATTGGAAAAAAGTAAAAGGTGTCCAGTGGGGGTAATTGTTCCCCAAAATATTAATGTCAGTTGTCTCTGAGTAGTGTCACTACAGGTAAGTGCTTTCTTTCTACAAACTTTCTTGTACTTTTCCATGAATATCTCTTCCTTTCATAATGGAAACAATAAACATCACAGAAATATTTGGGGACAGATCGGGCTGTTCTCGTTCTCACCCTTTGTCCTGATGAAGACTGGTTAGAGACCAATAAATAGCACCTGGAAGGATATAAAGGCCCCCCCCCCAGGGCATAATAAAACCCCAGGGTGTGGGTGGCCGGGGTTATGGAGAAAGTATCAGTCAAGGACTAGTCAGGAAACCAGGGCCCTTGACAGGCCACTCCATAGAAGGAACTAGCCTGTCTCATCAAGTACAAAATGGCCACGAGGCAGAGCATTGGGCCCCAGGGAAGGTGTACAGGCCCATTGCTTTGCCACAACCTGGTGTAGCCACCAGCCCAGGGGATGGCATGTCCACCTGGGGGCCGAGTGTTCCTGGCTTCAAGCCACAAAGCCAGTTTGCCAGTTCACCCTTGGACCTGCCTCAGTGTCCACACACTAATCCGAAGAACTGAACCTACTTCTGGTTTTTACAGAAATGTAAAAATGTGTGCTTGATTCACTTGAGGTTTTTCCCCTTTCCTACTTCCCTATTTCCTTCCTTCTCTTCTTCCCTTTTTCCCTCCTTTCCTTTCTTCTTTCTTTCTAGTGGGAAAGGAGGAATAGATAGAGAATGAGCAGGAGGAGAAAGCACAAACCCTTTCTCTTAGGTAATGAGCCCCCTTGTCTTATGATCCCTCTGACCCAGCCCTCAGAAGCCCCTTAGGTTTTGTAGGGAGAGAGTCGCTGTGTTTAATCCAAAGCAGAGCCCAGCTTGACTTTGCCAGCAGAAGGGACCTTTCTATGAGGGAGCAGGAGGGGTCCTATCTGGTGATCAGGTGGCCTGTCTGGCTCAGGTCTGAGCAGCCAGAAGATGAAAGGAGCAGAGCCAGCGAGGCTGAGGCTGCGCTAGGAGACCGCAGGTGCAGGTGGTTTCTTGCTTTTGAACTTCACAGCTGGACATCTGCCCTGAGGGGTTCGTGGAACCCATGGGCTCACCAGGGGAGAGCTGGGCTGAGAGGTTGAGCCAGGTATGCTGATGGAGACAGGGCCCTGCTGGAGTGGGAAAGTGGGCTGCAAGACACCCCTACCAATAATGACCATGATGCTTCTTTGCTCCTGAGTGGCGCCACCTGGCTACAAAAATGCTCTCAATTGGGGTTGCCTGCCCAGAAGGCAATCAGAAAGTTCTGTTTGAATATAACAATAGTGGATTTGCAGAAGAGTCCACAACTTATGACATCTTTGATGTAAGATTCCTTTCTTATAACTTGGGAGCCAGTTGTGCTGTGCACAAACCCACACGTCACACGGCAGCTGGCTCTCGGATTTCCAGGGGCCACTGCCCAAGTTGTGAAGTGTGCTGTTGAAGTCATACAGGTGTGCGGAATGTCCACTTTTGGAGAAATCGGAGCAAATGGGAAAGAGGACCAGGACTCAGCCATATTTTAACACTTATATTTTGGTGAATATGATGTCAATCCATAAGAAAATGCTACAGAAATTAAGTTAGTTGATTTTAAGTACTTAGAGAGAGAGAGAGAGAGAGAGAGAAAAAGCAGTCCTCACTAGCTGCCATGGATTCAATGCAATCCCTATCAAATCCTAACAATGAACTTGATAAAATTATTTAAAAATGTATATGCAAGAAGTAAAAAGCCAAGAATAGCGAGATAGTTTTAAGAGGAAGATCAAGACTTAATATGAACCTGTAATAATTAAGACAATGTGGCTTCAGTGGCAAATTGACCAATGCAATAGAGCAGAGAGCCTCCACAAAGACCGATGCATATGCCTTAGCATGGGCTGCCATTGCCAAATACTATAGGTGTTTATTTCTCACAGAGTCCAAGATCAAGATGCAGAATCAGTTTCTGGTGATGTTCCTGGCTTGCAGACTTCACCCAAGAATATGGGTGATCTAATATTCTTTTTTTTTTTTTTTTATGTATTTTTCTGAAGCTGGAAACGAGGAGAGACAGACAGACTCCCGCATACGTCCGACCGGGATCCATCCGGCATGCCCACCAGGGGCGAAGCTCTGCCCACCAGGGGGCGATGCTCTGCCCCTCTGGGGCGTCGCTCTGCCGCGACCAGAGCCACTCTAGTGCCTGGGGCAGAGGCCAAGGAGCCATCCCCAGCGCCCGGGCCATCTTTGCTCCAATGGAGCCTTGGCTGTGGGAGGGGAAGAGAGAGACAGAGAGGAAGGAGGGGGGGGTGGAGAAGCAAATGGGCGCTTCTCCTATGTGCCCTGGCCGGGAATCGAACCTGGGTCCCCCGCATGCCAGGCCGATGCTCTACCGCTGAGCCAACCGTCCAGGGCCTGATCTGATATTTTTTTCATTACAACATGCTGCCTCCCACAATTATTTGTCGTGTTCTGCTGACCACACTTCCTAAATATCTCTCAGGGCTGTCCATTCTAGCTTCTCCCCATTGTCCCCTCCATTCAGGGCCTTATTATCTTTTGCCTGGATTGTTGCATGATCTCTTACCAGGCTTTTTGGCCCTAGCTTCTATCTTTACAATCCATTTTCTGCATTACCACTAGACTTTCTTTTTTAAAATATAGATCTGGTTTATGACCTGCTAGGTCCCTGGCATAGGGGAGCAGTTTCCCAAAGGGGAAAGGAAATCACACTGGCTGGTTAAACATGACAGTTTACAATGGAAGGAAAGAGTCCTGTGTTTAGGGGAGGCTCCTATAAGTGTATCCAGGTAGCTGTTACTGGGACCCCAATTTAAGAAATTCATTAATAATACTAATAAAAAAACTACCACTTATTGGTCATGTGCTTTGTACCTGGTGTATTTTGCACCTGTTTTATTTTACAGGTGAGCACACTAAAGCTCAAAGAGGTTAGAAATGTGCCTGAGGTCACACAACTAGTGGTTGGTGGAGAAATATTGACACCAAGTAACGGTGGTTGCCATATAGATAGCTTACTTTGTGGAAGGCATTCTGAGCAGGCTTTTGTGAGCAAGCAAGCTGTGCTGTGTTTACAGAGCTGATAAATCAGCCCAGAGAGGAGACAGGCATGAATACAAATTGCTCTTCCACATGAAGGCATGTGGAGAAATGGTACCAAAGAAGGAAAGCCAGAGTCAAGAGGGGGGACTTCTGGAGGTTTTGATGGGATCCAACTGAGGGTGAGAATGGGAGCCACACTCTGTGAGAGGCTGGAAACAGAAAGGAAAACTGCAGGCCACGCACTGGTCCACCGAGATTTAGGAAAGGCTAGGGGTGGGAGACAGATATATGAGTAAGATAGTCCCTCTTCCTAGGTACTCAGTGACCCAACTAGTCTAGGATAGGCCCAGAGTGGCAGCTGCTTGCTACCACAGCTATCTGGCCATGAGATGTGGAATGCCTGCAAGTTTGGTCACCTGTCAGTCTCCCCTTGAACAGTGAGCTTTGGAAGTCAGGGACTGTCGGTGCTCAGTGAATGCTCCTGGAGTGAATGTGTGAAAAAGAGACTGGGACAGCATCCATTCTAGAACATTTCACATTAATTCTCCCTGTCCAGGACACTGTTATAACTTCCAATTGATCTTGCTGTTTTTTTGTTTTTTTTTTACTTCTAAGTTATTACCACTAACATGTCCCCAAACCTCTTCCCCCCACCCCAAAGAAAAAGCATCTCTTCCCAAGTTACTGGGGACAGTACATGATTTGCAACCTCACAGCTTTGGAGAGCAATTGGTATATCCAATTGAACAGCATTCAAGTCTGTCTGGATGGCGGTTTGTAGGGTAATAAAAATAATTTATAAGTGGCAAGGAATTTGAATTGAAGCATAATTCCATTTTCTGCAAGAAAGCCAAGCTGTTCTGCATAATTTGTCATCCAGGCAGGGCTCTTTGACTTGCTCAAGCCAAAGGCTACTACCTCCTCCCCATCAGTCACTGGTTCTAATTCAATTCTAAGTGGCAGGGCTCCCAGTGTCCCCAGTAACTATGTTTGCCATCTCGCAGCTGAGCCAGCTGGTCTGTGCTCTTTGCAGATGGCTAACCTGGGATAAAAAATCTTGGCTATACAAACCTAGAAACTTGCTCCCCCTAAATTCTATCAGTTATATATCACTGTATAACAACCCCCTCCAAAATGTAGTGGCTTAAAATCACAATTTATTCTTTATCATGATTCTGTGGTGTGGCTGGGCTCACTGGGGCAGTTCTTCTGCTCCATGTGTACAGTTTAGGTCATGCTTGTGGTTGTATTTAGCTGAGAGCCCACCTGTGGATGGAACATACAAAACATCCCCTCATTTTCCAGAACCTGTGTCCACATGGTGTCCTATCATTCGGTAGCCTAACCAGCTTCCTTTAGCACCACAGCTGGCTTCTCAGAAGGAACATTCTAAGAGAGCAAGCCCCAATGTGCAAGTGCTTATCAAACCTCATATGCGCTAATATTCCATGAGCCAAAGCAAATCACATGGCCAATCCTAAAGTCACTGAGAGGGGAATACGCCATAAGCTTCCTTTCAACTTTGACTCTGTTTAAAAGCTCTTCTTGTCTGGCCAAGAACAACATTTGTCTCCCAGACAGTAAGGTCACATGTTTGGCCACTTTAGAGGGAGGTCAGTGGGAGTGGTAGAGGTAGTCTTCCAGGTGGAAATTATCTAAGTGGCTAAATGTTTAGGGACTCAGTTTATAGACTGGGAACATTCTTTATGCTTTCATTGATTGACAGCTGGGTTGGAGTGAGAGGGCAGAACTTCCTGTCCAGGTTACTTCAAGGGAGACAAACAGGAAGCCCCGAGTGGGCCCTGGGCAGGAATGTCTCAACAAGATTTTAAGAAGTATACAGCCCTGGCCCTGGCCACTTGGCTCAGCGGTAGAGCATCGGCCTGGCATGCGGGGGACCCGGGTTCGATTCCTGGCCAGGGCACATAGGAGAAGCGCCCATTTGCTTCTCCACCCCCCCTCCTTCCTCTCTGTCTCTCTCTTCCCCTCCCACAGCCAAGGCTCCATTGGAGCAAAGATGGCCCGGGCGCTGGGGATGGCTCCTTGGTCTCTGCCCCAGGTGCAAGAGTGGCTCTGGTCCAGCAGAGCAACGCCCAGAGCATCGCCCCCTGGTGGGCGTGCCGGATGGATCCCGGTCGGGCGCATGCGGGAGTCTGTCTGACTGTCTCTCCCCGTTTCCAGCTTCAGAAAAATACAAAAAAAAAAAAAAAAAAAGTATACAGCCCCTCAGGAGCTCCTGGGTCAGGGGAGGCTGAGGTTAGGAAGGAGACAGATAGGGCTCTGTGGGCGCGAGACCACCTACCTCCGTCTGTTCAATCAGAGCAGCTCCACTGTTGTGTCCTTGCAGACTGAGTTTTCTTGTATGATTTTTGTTTGAAGAGGGTTCTGGGGCTATGAATGAATGAATAAATGAATGCAAGCAAGCTTAAAAATCACCTGGAGAGATTCCTTCCATAAGAACCATTCAGCTCAGAGGTCCTGCTGAATGTGGGGACAAAGGAGAGGGTGGTGGTGTCACATGCCATGTTAGGGAAGGGAAGCAAGCCCCACCAGCTTTGCCACTGAGGGATGGGACAGGCTGAGATGCGCAGAGGCAGGCAGCTGCCTACCCAGGGGTGGTGTGGCAGGGTCCACAATCAGCTCAGTGCCAAGGCACAAGTCTGCATCCATTAGCCTGAGGGTCCAGTCTCGGGATGTCTGGCCTACTTACCCAGAGGTGGCCCAGGTCTACCTAAAGGTGGTATGAGGCCTGCAGATGACAGACAGGGCCAGGGATGCTAGGGTGACCACTCCCTGGGAGCCTCAAGGAAGAGGAAGGGACTGGACTAGGTCTGGTGGAATATCTGAGACTTTCCCTAAGCTCCCAGCAGCCCCATGTCTGGGAAAGCCAGGAAGCCTGGCCCGTTTGCTACAGAGCATGGCTCTCCCTCAGGGTGAGACCTCCAGGCAGCATGACTCAGGGATGCCACCTTCCTTGTAGCAGCTTTAGAGAAAGGCTTTAGGGTAGCACGTCCCACCATATGGCCACTTTCTACCTCCAGACAAAAATACAGTGGGGCCAGCAAGGTGGTCAGGGTTGAATATTGTGGCCACAGCTAGAGCCTCCTAGAGCGAGAAGCAGGGTAATGTGTTACAGTGGGAGCCTGTCTTTGGCAACTCCTCCCTGCAGCTCCAGGACATTTCCCCTCCATTTGATTAGTTTTGTATTGTCACAGATCACACAAGTGTAGTGACGTGAAACAACACAGAGTTCCTGGGGCAGGAGCCTGGTTGTGGCCTAACAGGGTCCTTGGCTTAGGGTCTCACCAGGCTGCAATTCAGGTGTTAGCTGGCCTCCATCTCTTGTGGGGGTCAACCAGGAAGAGCCCACTTCTAAGGTCGCTCAGGCTGTTGACAGGGCTTATCTCCTTGCTGCTATATGTCAGGGTTCTGCTTTCAGCTGGCTTTTGACCAGAGGTCGTTTTCAGGTCCTAGGCTGCTGGCTCCCTGTCATATGGGCCTTTTCAACATGGCCGCTAACTCTACCAATCCTGCAAGGAGAGCTTCTCACCAGTCCCCTTTAAAGGGCTCTTGCCTGATTACATTAGGCAGACCCAGGATAATTCTTTTAGTTTAACTCACAATCACCTGATTCAGGACCCTAGTTACACCTGCAAAATTCCTTCATTTTTGTTATATTCCATTGACTGGAATAAGTCATAGTCCCACCAGGCTCAAAGGGAGGAACACTGGGTGTGAACAGCAGGGGGCAGCACTCATGGAGGCCATCCTAGGGTGTATCCTCCACACCTCCATATCAGAAATAATCTGATCAAAGAAGTATGTCCTCCAAAGGTACTATTCAACCTTTGGAGACTCTGCCTTATCCCAAAGAAGTGACCAGTGGTGGACATTTTAGGGATCCAGGACTAACAAGTGGTAAAAATGTCTATTGCAGTGGTCCCCAACTCCCGGGCCGTGGACTGGTACCAGTCCGTGGGCCATTTGGTACCGGTCTTTAGAGAAAGAATAAATAACTTACATTATTTTCATTTTATTTATATATATTTAAGTGTGAACGATGTTTTATTTTTAAAAAACGACCAGATTCCCTCTGTTACATCCGTCTAAGACTCACTCTTGACGCTTGTCTTGGTCACGTGATACATTTATCCGTCCCATCCTAAAGGCAGGTCCGTGAAAATATTTTCTGACATTAAACTGGTCCGTGGCCCAAAAAAGGTTGGGGACCACTGGTCTATTGGGATGCTGGGAAGGCCACTCTTCATCACTCTGTGTAGATGACCCCTTACCTTGTTACTCTATAGGGTCGTCTGCTATAGGGTTCTAGGGTCATGCCTCCTTCCTCACACCAACCCAAAGAATAATGGGCCTGGTCAATCACCTATACTTCATATGCTTGTGTTTTTGCAAAGGGAGTGGCAACTTGGTATCAGGGAAATTGTCTCAGTTTCCTCTATAAAGTGTTAATAATGATAGTGGTAATACGTACCATTTACTGAGCACTTATCATGTGCTCAACTATATGCTAAGCAGTCTTTGTGCAGTCCTCAAGCCAACTTTGTGAGGTGCGTACTATTATTGTTCCTGTTTTCCAAGTAGGGAAACTGAATCTCTGAGAGTCTAAGTCTCTTGCCCAAGTTCGCATAGTTGGTGAATGACAGAAGTAAGCTTGCTTCTCCATGGAATGTCAGACTCCGGAGTCCATGTGACAATACCTCTCATGGGCCCAAGCACTTCTTGCCTTTGGTATTGCATGTGCATGTGGCCAGCATACCTCCTTGGGGTACAGCCACACTGGGGCTCTCTGAGGCAGCACCGGAGGGCTCTGGAGTGTAGAGGATGGGAAGGGGGCAGGAGGAGCTGGCCCAGAGCACAGGCCTAAGGCCCTTTGGGGGGGCCTTTGCAGCACAGCAGCCCCCCTGAAGCCTTAGAGATACTGGCATAAGTGTGAATTGGTTAAGAGAGAAACCAACCTACGCCCAGGATCTAAATGCTGAGAGAGACCCGTCTGTAGTGGCTGCCACAATAACAGATCTTCACAGCTCAATGTGTCATCACAGGAAACATAAGACCACATGACTGTGCAAAAGCTGCCCCATGGGGGGTGGGAGAGGAATGGGGCTGAGAAGCTGGGAGGCAGGCCAGCCCAGCTGCTGGTGAGGGGCTGTCTGGCTAGGCCTCCCAGTTTTGACCTGAGAGATTTCAATTGCCAGACCTGGTAAAGGTCTGTGCTGTGACTTGTCTTTGGTGATTTGAGGATGTCCAAGACAGATAACACCTGCCTTCTAGGTTGGTTGGGCTTTGTGGTTGCTTTTCTTTGTTCTGTTTTCTAGTATGTGACTTTCTTAGTTAAATGCCAGAGTTGTGAGTATAAGGGCACATGGTCCAGCCTTGTGCCGGTGCTGATTACTTTTAGGGTAAGAGCAAGCTCTCTCTCTGTCACTCTTTGTCTTTTCTCTCTTCCCTATTTCTCTTTTGATTCCTTCTGGTTTCTCCCATCCTCTAGCAAGTCATCAGCTCTAAGACTCCCACTGCTTCCAAAAAAGGCACCAGTGAATTGGCTCTATGGGACAGCTGACTAATACAAATTGCATGTGGAGATATGGGAATTGATTGGTGCCCGAATGAGTAGGCAAACTCAATTCATGTTGATCAGACACCCAGGATGTGCCAGCCTTTGTGCTCTCAGCCTGGTGTGGGAGGGTATTGCGGGATGTGGGGGGCGGAGGCTGCAGAAGCCCAAGCTTGACCATGAGGAATATCCTTGGAGGGCAGGAGTGCCCTTGTTCCAATGCCACTTGGGTATCTGGAGAGGGAGAAGAACAGGGAGATGGATCTTCACTTTCCAGGGCATCTTCACCATCTGTCTTGCTTAGCCACCCTCCTCCATCTTTGGTCCCCACTGTCATGCCCACTGCTGCCTGCAGTCCCCTCCTGTTTCTATAAAAAACAGCCCAAATCAAATGTATGTAGTTTCCAGTCTAGGTAGGGGACTTCCATCTCTCAGTAAGTCCTGCCCTCTGTCACTTCTGTACCTAAGTGGAGGGAGAGAAACCCCAGGAAACCAAAGGAGGAAGAATTATTACTCAAGACCTGGAGGAGGAAGGGTGTTCATGAGTGGGGTGATGATAGCTCTGGAGGATCCTTGCCCACCTTGGAGATCCCTTTTTCTGTGAAGGTCAGGATCTTGACCTCCAGCCCGAGATCAGAGGTCTGTTCTGGCCTCCATACCCTCAGCTTTGGAGGCAGTTTGTGGGGGGAGTCAGCCAGGATCCAGGTCATCTGTGGCCAGGGCTTGGCGAGACGATCACAGGAGAAAAGACGTGAGGTGTTCTGAGATAACCCCATTTGTTCTGTTGGTCAGTTTGATTTACTGTTCAGGTTTTCAGCTATAATTACAGGGAAACTCAAACCTAATCCTACCACGTTTAATCAGGAGAGCTGATTTATAGATTGATTACAACTTAATAGATTTTCTGAATTAGTCGCTGAGTGGAACCAATGAGTAATTGGTTGAGTGAGGCTGCCCTGTTACACTGAGAGATAAAAAAGAAAAATGAAACCCAAAAAGCCAGGGGAGAAAGGGAGTGATGTGAGGAGAGAGGGGCCGGAGAGAGACTACAAGAAGGAGAGAGGGACCTGGGACAGGTGGAGAGGAAGAAGCAAGTGGAGAGAACTTTTAGGACCAATCTAGTCCAGCTCATTCTTAAACTTCCTGAGCCACAATGTCTTCATCTGTAAAATGGGCATAATTAATACCTTCCTCACAGAGTGGCTGGGAAGGTAAAATGCAATTGTGTGTGTGGAAGAGCTGAGCGTGGTACCTGCTACGTAGAAGGGGGTGCAATGGGGAGTAGGGTCAAAGGAAGAGGGAGGAAATAAGAAATTGGAAGGAGAGAGAGAAAACAGAGAGAAAGGTGACAAGAAAGAACATTAGCAGATACTGATTTCAACAACTGCCATGGAAGTGATTGCTACGTACCTTCAACATCCATACTACCCTTTCCATAGTCATAAACTTTTTATTTTTGACCAGAAGAAAGTTTCCCAGCCTCCCTTGCTGTTAGGTGAGGCCACATGACAAATCCTGGTCAACAGATGCAGGTCTAGGTGATTCCTTTAAATGGAAGGAATAGCTCTCTCCTTCCTCTTCCCTTTGCTGTGCACAGTCCTGGACCATGTAGACAGGAAGCACCTCAGGAAGGGCAGTGTCCAGATGGAAGGAACCTGGGTCCCTGACTCCAAGGACACCAGCAAAACACAGCTAGTCCTGATGACTTTGGGGAATTGAGCTACTTTATGGCTTTAGAATTGTATGAAAGAGAGAAATAAACCATTATCTTGGTTAAGCCACTCTGATGTTGCATCTTATCTTCTTAATATGCAGTCCAATCATACTATAACTCAGTGCTGTCTGATCAAACTTTCAGAGTTGATGGAAATGTTCTCTATCTGCACTGTTCAATATGGTAGCTGCTAGACACATGTGGCCATTGAGCACTTGAAATGTGGCCAGTGCAACTAGGGGACTGAATTTTAAGTTTTTCTGGCTTTTAACTAACTTTAAGTAGCCGGAGGTGGCTAATGGCTACCATATTTAGGAACACACTTACTAGTGTCACAGGTGTGCTCCAGGCTGTTCCTGTTGTCTCTGGAGACAACCTCTTGACCTTTAAGCTATTTCCCCATGTTGGGAAGAGGTTGCTGGGGGAAGGTTCCTCCCTGCTTTCCAATATGATTTGGAATTTTGCCTGTGCTTCAGCAGGGGACTAGAGGTCCTTGGTTGTTAGGAGAATGAGCATTTGTTCGATTTCAGCTGCTTTTAGATCAGAAAGACCTTTCTGGCAGAAATCTGTTCTTCCTCCAAACAGCATTCCACAGTTTTGTTGGTAACCTGGTCTGCACCCGCAGCCTTACTAACTTTAGAAAAATGTACAACTGTTTGCATAAGAAGTGGGACTTGCCAAGGTAAAGCCCTAGTCTGACACTCTGCTGTAGGAATCTTAAAGAGACAGCAGTCTCCTCCCTGGCCTTTTGGAGCTCATCTTAACATGTTCTTCTCGATCACCAAGACTGATGCGGTAATAATTCTTCCCTTGGTCCTTAAAGATTGTGTAGAGCAAGAAGCAAGACTGAAGTGTTGGTTGGAAGTAAAGATTTTGGAAGAGAAGCAGCTCTGGGAATGAAGGCAAGGTCCAGAATGGGCCCTGCGGGTGGATGGCTGGCCAGAAGGGGAGGCAAGGGTTGCAGGAATTAGAGGTACAGGCAATTTCATCCTGTTGTAGGGTGACAAACAGGCTGGACACCTACGGCGAGAGTGGTCATGAAGGAAGACCTAGAGGAAAGGGAGAGCAATGGTCAGCCCAGCAGCTACTTGATGTGTCTCCCTCAAAACAGATTAGAAAGGAAATTCTGGGGACTGGAACTCAGCCTTGATAAGTTAATACATCAAAAGCTATTACATCTATAAATTCCTTTTTTTCCTCCATAAGCTAACTTTGGGTTGGGTTTCTGTCACTTGGGATAAAAAGGCTCCTGACTCAGTTGCCATTTATTGAGTGCCTCACACATGATATTTCACTTAATCCTTACAAATCCATAAATGAGATAGGTATTATTTACAATTTGGAGACAGGCTCAGAGAGGTTAAGAAATGATTCAAAGACACAGAGCTCTAAGCAAAGTCTGTCTTTCTACTGCCATTGCTATAATGCCAATTTGCCAAAAGGAGCCATCCTTGTGGGTATATTAATTACTTGTACAGTTTGGAAGCTGACTTTAGCAAAATTATTATTTTTTCAGCTAAAAGATGTCCAAAGCTAAGGTACTTTATTCAGCTGATAACGGAACAAGGTCAAGAACTGAATTTTATCTTCATGAATCAATGCCTGGCCTGGATTTGTTATTTGGCTGATGTCATCAACTGTTTGCTCTGTTCCCCCAGTCATGTTTGTTTCTGATTGGGGAGGGGTATTTTTTAAGCTTCTAACTTTATTGGGAGGTCTCTTCCTACGTGAAATAGCTTAGATCTTAAACTCTCCTTCAAACATCAGCCACAGTCACAATGTCAAAAGGATGTGGCATAAACTCCTTGCAAGAGTAATCAAGAAAAGAGAGAAAGTCCAAATGAACCATATCAGGACTGAAAAAAGGAGATATCATTACAGATTTTACAGGCATTAAAAAGATAATCGAGTATATTATGAATAATCTTATGCCAACAATTTTGACTAAATGGACAAATTCCTTGAGAATGGATACAGTGAGTAAGACAGTGAGCTGAACCTATTAAGTGCCAAATCCATTGGGCACTTGGGGGTCTTACTCAGCCCCTCTGTGGCATTTGACATTGCTGACTGCTCCTCCTTAATATCTTCCTCTTTTGGCTTCCATGAAACACTCTTAATGTTTTTCATTTTAAACTTTTTTCTCCCTCCTCCTTTGAGCTTAATTTACCCTCTAGTGACTCTCCTGGGCACTCTACTTGTTTTATTCCACATTTGTATACAGAGCTTTAACTACCATTTGTATGTTGATAGCTCCCAAATCTGCAGCCCATATTGCTTTACTAAGCCCTGAATGTACTAGCTATTCAACTTCTGTCTAGACAATTGTCCATGCTGGTCAACACTGCCCTCCACCCCTTGGATGTCCTCAGCTGCTCAAATTCAGTTTTACCTCTTTGCTAATACCATCTGGTTTTCATTTGTAAACTATCCCTCCCCCATTCCCAATCGATGTAGGTCAGGAAGAGTCCCCCTCTCATGGGACACAACTTTACCGTCCCCAGTCCATCCTCTATAATGTTGACTGAGTGACTTTTCCCCCAAACCACATCTCATTATGGCGGTTCTAAAGTCGGGGTCCAATTCTTTGACATTGCTCCGTTAAGAGGTGAAGTGTCCTCCATTTGAATCTAAACAAGTTTGTGACTGCTTCAACCAGTAGAGGTCACAGAAGTGTCACTGTGTGACTTCTGAGGTTAGGGTAGAAAGTCCATGCTTCCACTGGTCCTCCAGAGCTCCCTATCTGGATATACCCTCTGAAGAAGTTTCCTCTCAGAACCCAGCCACCATATTGTGAAAAGTCCAAGTCATGTGGAAAGGCCATGTGGAGGTACTCTAACCAAAAACCCCAGTTGAGCCAGCTTTCCTTATTCCTGTTCAGGCACCAGACCTGAGAATCATTTCGGAAGTGAATTCTCCAGTTCCAGCTGTTCCAGCTGCTGCCATTTGAGTCTTCGCAGCTGAGCCTCCAGACATAATGGAGCAAAGAAGAGCTGTCACAGCTGTGTGCTGTCCATTGTCCAAACCCACAAAATGTGTGATCATAACAAAATGGTTGGCCCAAACCACTCCATTTTGGGTAGTTTGTTACATAGTGCATAATAGTAACTGGAATACTTATGCCACACCCCTGCTTAACATGTTCTAATGATTCCACATGACCACCAGGATAAACTCCAGCCCAATTTCTTTGTCCTTCATTACCAGGTTCCTGCCCACCTCACCAAAGCCATCTCCTGTCCCTGCCCACATGAGCCCTGGTCCCAGCAATCCTGCAATTTCTGAAATGTTCCCTACTCTTCTAGGCTTCCATGCTGTTGCTCTGCCTGGATGTCTTTCTGACCTCCAGTTATTAAGAGAATAATCTGGAAAATTGGGGCTGTAAGCCCACTTCCTTCCCTGACATCCTTTCTTCCAGGAATAACCAAGTTTCCGTGGCCCTAAAACAGTTTGGGTGCTCTGTGAAACAATATTTTAAAAATTAGGGTTCTTTTCTAGGTCTCTGAACAATTCTATGGATTCTGGAGCTAGATTGCCTGCATTCGAATTCCATCTCTGTCACTTACTAGTGGGTGACTTTGTGTAAATTTCTTAACTTCCCTGTGCTCCATTTTCCCCATCTGTAAAATAGACTAATAGATAATACTTCACAGAGTTGTTATAAGGATTAAATGAATTAAAATGTGGAAAGTGCTTAGAATGGTACCTGCAGGGAATGCTTGGATAAATAAGTATTTGTTTAAAGTAAAATAAATCTCCTACAAGTAGTTAACTCTAGCCACTGCTCAAGTCTCATTACATGTGATTATTTGGGAGACCTCTACTGATGTGTCCTCCACTCTCGCTGGCTTCACTGACAGGTTAGTGTTTTCTCAGGTACCTTCAGTTTCCCACAGTTACATTTGTTGACATTTGTAATCCTATCATTGGGATTGTTAGTATTCCTCATCTATGAGATCCTTGATGGCAGCAGCTGGGTTTTACTCTTTTTTCTCTCTCCAAAAGCAAAGTCATATTAGGCCTTTAATAAATGTGTGTTAAATTGAATCTTGCTTTGATTTTACTGAGTTCTTCTAAGTCATACATATTATTAGTGGTTGAGTAGAAACTAAAACTTTCAGTCCTGTTCATTTCTAACTGCCAGGCCTAAGCTGGTTACTGTGTGTGTGTGTGTGTGTGTGTGTGTGTGTGTCCATGAATATTACCACTAACCCCTGCTGACCATCTGCTTTTAAAATTATTTTACTCAGCCTGACCAGGCGGTGGCGCAGTAGATAGAACGTCGGACTGGGATGCGGAAGGACCCAGGTTTGAGACCCCAAGGTCACCAGCTTGAGCGCGGGCTCATCTGGTTTGAGCAAAAAGCTCACCTGCTTGGACCCAAGGTCACTGGCTCCAGCAGGGGGTTACTCGGTCTGCTGAAGGCCCGCGGTCAAGGCACATATGAGAAAGCAATCAATGAACAACTAAGGTGTCGCAATGAAAAACTAATGATTGATGCTTCTCATCTCTCTCCGTTCCTGTCTGTCTGTCCCTGTTTATCTCTGCCTCTGTAAAAAAAAAAAAAAAAAAAAAAATAGGCCCTGGCCGGTTGGCTCAGCGGTAGAGCGTCGGCCTGGCATGCGGGGGACCCTGGTTCGATTCCCGGCCAGGGCACATAGGAGAAGCGCCCATTTGCTTCTCCACTCCCGCCCCCCCTCCTTCCTCTCTGTCTCTCTCTTCCCCTCCCGCAGCAAGGCTCCATTGGAGCAAAGATGGCCCGGGCGCTGGGGATGGCTCCTTGGCCTCTGCCCCAGGCGCTAGAGTGGCTCTGGTCCCGGCAGAGTGACGCCCCAGAGGGGCAGAGCATCGCCCCCTGGTGGGCAGAGCGTCGCCCCTGGTGGGCGTGCCGGGTGGATCCCGGTCGGGCGCATGCGGGAGTCTGTCTGACTGTCTCTCCCCGTTTCCAGCTTCAGAAAGAAAAAGAAAAAAAAAATTATTTTACTCAAATACCAATTAAATAATCCATGGCCTTTTGGCATCTTTCCTCTGAGCCCTGGGCTGGTTTAAGGTCATACAACCACTATTACCCCTCAAGAAAGAGGATTAGTGGGAAGGAAGTAGATTTGCATCCTTCCAATTCTTTGCCCTATCTGCTGAATTTCTGGATATTTCTGATGCTTTGAACCTCTCCCTATGTAACAGGCATTGCTTTCATCCATTCACTTTTTCCAGGTGTGGAGATGAGGGTGACATTATTCAGGAAATCTAATCAATATGGGGCCTTCTTGCGGCAGGCTTGGACACAGACAGCCAATTCCTCTTACTTCTACCAACTGCAGCCTTGTCAGCCCCAGACGGCGCTGTGTCCTCTTTGGCTTTTTGACGACCATGTCGAGCACACACACAAGGCTAGGTTTTCCTCCACTTGCGGAGACCTGTTTGAAAAGCTGTCTCTTGCTTTATGCTCTATTATCAAGCCCAAGATCGCTTTTGCTAGATGAAACAATTGCATTTAAATCAGAATGAATTGAGGGCCACTAGGCACCAAGAGCTCTGTGTTTCTTGTCTCCATCCCCCTAACGTCCAATATCTCTACCAGACTAAAGGACTCAAATTCGGTACTTTCCCGACCCTGCCAGCTGAAAACACAAGGCCAATTCTCAATGCCCTTGGCGGAGGCTCCCGCCTCAGTCACTTGTCTAGAGACGGCGGGAATGTCCATTCATCCCAGTGTCGGGATAACCACCCCCTCTGCTTTCCTCTTCTACTTTCTTTCCTTCGCCCTGATTTTAAGTGGTATTTTTAGGGGTGGGGTGGGCGGAGAGAAGGGCGGGGAAGGGGCCCAGCGGGGAGGGGCGTTGGAGCATTGTCACCAAGTGTCACACCGCCTTCTCCGCCCCTGAGCCAGGGGTGTGGGAACAAGGCGGAGCGCGCGACAGAGGGCTGGGCGTGCTGGGACGCGGAGTGCGGGGTCCCTGCCAGCTCCGCGGCACCGGAGCACGCTGGCTGACTGAGCTCCGCGTGGCGCTCGGAGCCCGGAGCCCGGAGCCCGCCGTCCCCCGCCCTCTGTGTGCTGGGCGGCAGCCCGGCTCTCGGGGAGCGCGCCGGGCCATGGAGCCTTCGCACAAAGACGCCGAGACGGCGGCGGCGGTGGCAGCGGCGGACCCCCGGGGGGCGTCCTCCTCCAGCGGGGTGGTGGTGCAGGTCCGCGAGAAGAAGGGCCCCCTGCGTGCAGCTATCCCTTACATGCCTTTCCCGGTGGCCGTCATCTGCCTCTTCCTCAACACATTCGTGCCGGGACTGGGTAAGCCAAGCGGCCGCGACCCCTGCGCCCGGGCCCCGCGGCGGGAGGGGGGGGGGACAGAGCAGGGCACCGGAGAGACCCTCGGATGGCGCCCACCGCGGCAAGTGCCTCCCAGCGCCCTCTGGCAGGTGGCAGCAGCGCGTGGAGCTGGTGCCCTGGAGGGTGCAGGGCTCCCCCACCCGCTTTTCACCTTCTCCCACCTGTGAACGAGGCTGTCCCGCCCGAAGAGCTGGAAACTTTGTCGGGAATGTTGGAGGCCGAGGGCGGCGGCCGGGATCGGTCCCCTCTCGGCTCCCCGAGATCCTGCCCATTCTCTCCGCCACGCACCCTCCCGCAAGCCCTTTTCTCCGAGGGGCAGGGTCCCGCGCAGAGGGCTCACTGCGGCCATGCGTGGTAGTGACCAAGTTCTGGGAGTCGGAGAGGTCGGCAGAGCTGGGGGAAAGGGAGACAAGCGGGCTCAGGACACACTGCATCCCCGCCTGCATTCGCGGGGTGCGGATCGCGTGGGGTGAGAGCTCGCTGGCCACAGCCTCCTTCACCTCCTTTTGGAGAGCTGCGATGTCGCGGGGCACCAAGGGGATAGGGGATGATAAGTCTGGATACCTTTCGGTTTGGACGGCATGTGGCCAGGGGTGACCTCAAACTCCCTCCTATTCCTTCCGTTTCTTTAAAAGTGGACAGCACGCCTGTGTAATTCCGCGTTGGGTTCTGGCTGACTGGAGGGACCCTGATGGCACCCGTTACAAATTTTAAAACAAAGGCGCGTCACAAAGTCAGGGGTGCCGAAGGGTGCGCGTAAGGAAGGGAATGAGAAGTTTGCCTGACCCTCCTTCATTTAGGCCCACCCCCAAATCTGTCTGCACGCCTTCCCCCACTCCCAGCCTGCCTGATCTTCAACAGGTCCCCGCTCTCCAATTATGTGCGTGCGGGACTGAGAGGAAGGCACCTCTGTGCCCTCTTCAGGAGCAAGCCTACTCCTGCGTGTCAGCCAGTTGCCAGCATCTCTGGCTCCAAGTTCCCAAGAACCGAGGTCAATTAGAAGTGGTTTTCTGTTGTATTTTGGCCTTTCTCACGACCTCGCTCTTAGGCAGTTTAGCAGCGCTGAGAGTGTCTCACCCACCCACGCAGGACGTGTCCGCGTTTCCCTTACTTGTCTTTCTGGCCTCGGGGCTGCACATCTACCTGAGCAGAAGGTTAGGGGGTCTTCAGTTGTGCTTCCCCCTTCCACGATGGCTCTAGCAGCCCAAGTTCTTCCTTGTCAAGGGCCTGGTCGCTGCACATTCGGACTCTGTGAGGAGAGGAGGCTAGCTGATGTTAATTTACCTGTGTTAGAAATTTGTACCTGCTGGAGTATAAACACACTACCTGTCCCTCTCTCTGCCATGTGCATATCATGAACAGAATTGCATCTTAATTCCATTTTTTTTAAGTGGCGGAGTAAATGTCACCCTATGGTCTTTTGTGGAAACAGGAATTGGTGCCAGGTGGGAGAGGCCATTACCAAGTCCCTGATGAATGAGGGAGCCCCCCCCAGGAGGCAGCAGCTGCCCTCCTGGGTCTCACCTCACTAGGTACCTTTGCTGCCTCTGCCCTCTGCACCCCAGTCCTCTCTAGGGACCCAGCTGTGCCATCTTCACACTCTCCTTTGTTAGATCAGAACCCTATGGGATTTTTGTAAGAAACCCTTCTGGGAAGCCAGGAGAAAATAAGGAAACTAAAAGAGTAATACAACAGGTAAGTCACGGGTGTACAGACTTATGACATTTCAGTTATCAAATCTAGGTGTTTCTTTTTCTTTCTTTCTTTCTTTCTTTTTTTTTCTTTCTTTTTTTTTTTTTTGTATTTTTCTGAAGTTGGAAACGGGGAGGCAGTCAGACAGACTCTCGTATGCCCACCAGGGGGTGATGCAGAGGCCATAGAGCCATCCTCAGCACCCGGGCCAACTTTGCTCCAATGGAGCCTTGGCTGCGGGAGGGGAAGAGAGAGATAGAAAGGAGAGGGGGAGGGGTGGAGAAGCAGATGGGCGCTTCTCCTGTGTGCCCTGGCCGGGAATCGAACCCGGGACTCCTGCACGCCAGGCCGATGCCCTACCACTGAGCCAACTGGCCAGGGCCTCTTTCTTTCTTTCTTCTTCTTCTTCTTCTTCTTCTTCTTTTTTTTTTTTTTTTTGAGAGAGAGAGAGGAAGGGAGAGAGATGAGAAGTATCAACTCATAGTTGCAGCACTTTAGTTGTTCATTGATTGCTTCTTAAACATTCCTTGATGGGGTGGGGCTCTACCTAAGCCAGTGACCTGTTGCTCAAGCCAGCAACCATGGGATCAGGTTGATGATCTGATGCTGAAGCTGGCGACCCTGCACTCAAGCTGGTGAGCCTGTGCTCAAACTGGTGACTTCAGAGTCTCAAGTTGACACTATCCACTGTACCACTACTGGTCAGGCTTTTTATTTTGTTTTGGTTGTCACTGTGGAGTTGAGTGAGTGCACAGGCCCTTCCCTCTCTGCACACTGAAGGGGTCCTGATCCTTGGCCGTGTTTCTCATCTGTGAATCAGGGATGCCTGTCTTTTGGGGCTGCTGGGAGGATGGAACAAGATCACTTCAAGCTCAGGGGGTCTGGCTCATAGGTAGTGCTCTGGAAATGGTGGGTCCCTCTCTCTCTTTGCCCCTCTGCAGAGCTGACACTGGTTCCATCTCTCTCTCTCTCTCTCTCTCTCTCTCTCTCTCTCTCTCTCTCTGTGTGTGTGTGTGTATGTGGAGGGGTACCTTTCAGGGTCTTTCTTCTGAGTATTTGTTGATCTCTCTGCCCTCAACCTGCATTGGAGTCTTATACTACAAACCAGCCCAGGCAAGACTTGCAGGTGGTGCTCCCCCACTCCCACCCTCCACTTCTCTAGGTCCTCTTGGCTTATCTGAAGCTCCTGTGAAAAATAAATATTCGTGTCTGGCTCTGCCCTTTGAGGAAATGCAGTTATTGTACTTTCGATCCATTCACTTATTCGTTCCACAAACACAGAACACCCACCACATGCCAGGCACTGGGAATGTGATGAATAAATCAGCCAAGATGTTATGGATTATTGAGAGCAATTGATGCAAACTTTGTTTAAACTTGGCAAGTGCTATATGATGGCAGCAGGAACAGTGTTTTAGCCACAATTAATTCTTCCTGAGTTTGGGATCAGAGAAAGCGTCCCAGAGGGAATAGTATTAGCTTAGACTCTGCTGAGAAGATCTGTTCTGTGGCCCCAAACTCTTCCCATCCTCACTCCACTCCTACTCTCTGGAAACTGGGCAGACCATTGGCCCAAATATCTTTTTTTCTCTTCTGGAAGCTTCCTTCACTACAAGTACTCTCCTCATTTGCAAATTGGACAAGAGTACAAATGCTAGGAGAATGAAGGCACATATTTTTCTTGTGTAGGTGTCACAGGTCCATGGAGGACCTACCATGGAGAAGCCCAGTCTTTACAATTCCTTGGTAACTTCTTGATCCAAACAACTGTGCTGTTGGGATAACACTCAGGCCATAGAGAGGGATGTCTTCTTTCCTGGGGAGTGGATGGGAAGCAGAAGTGATTTATGATCTCTCTGACATCCCACTGGAACAATAAAAACAAATTTTAAAAAATGAATGATGGTAAAGAGAGTCACCCCAGTCCTATTCAGTGATAATCGACTGATAAAGACCACTGCCTGTACCTTCATAATTCAACAAATAGGGCATTGATAAAGATGTACACAATTACTCATAGACATAAGGAAAGTTCATTGTTATGCCCCCAAATAGCCAGAGAGTCTGTCTATTGGTCAGGGGCAAAGTCAAAGTTTCATATTTAAAAATTTTATCTTATTGACTTGGTGAAACAAAAATATTGGTAACTCCAATAGTGGCAGGAAAAGTGGGACAGAGAAGAGCTTCCACTAACCGTTAACCATTCGGTCAGACTAATGTTGGCCATTAATCTACTGTTGAATATTCACAAATATTTAATCTATCCCTAATATATTACTTACTCTGACACTCAACTCAAGTCTTTCTTCCCCTGTAAGAGCACCACAGGCTGGCTTAGCTTCTTCTCTCTCTTCTAATTGATACTTATTATTAATAAATATTGAGATTATTAATATTAATTGATAATATCAATTGGTAATAAATATCTTTAATTGATATTTATTATGTCCTATCTGTGGTATCTTTTGTATTGTTGATTTTTTGTTACTGCTTCAGGAGTTTATTCTTTGTCTATCTAGTAAATTTCTTGAGATAGCCCCCATTTAAAATTTCTTCTTGATATAGTATGTTATTTGTGAATACATATTAATGAGAGTTATACTCCAGGACTAGGGCTTACAAATTATCTGGTCCATCAGCTTAATTTTATATAGGAATGAGGCAGGCCAGGACCTGGAAGTTTATATCCAGGTTAGGACCAAGGAAATTTATATCCTACTCAACCTTTTAAAGAAAGTTATTGAGGATGTATTTTAGCAAAACAACAGTGTAAACCAAGAAAGAAGATAAGAAATCCAAGAAATAATGTGCCTACTCCAGGGAAGTCATGAAAGGCAGTCAGTCTTCATTAGAGTGGGAGGATGGAAGGCTCCAGAAAAGTGGTCCTCCGAGGATGGTGTAAAAAGAGGACAGTCCATAGAGTAGAGAGTATTATTGGGATACTGTGAGAAATTAGAATTGTGATTAAAAAAACCCACACATAAAGTAAGCAAGAAAAACAGAAGGCGATTAGTAACTGCAGTAAAGACAAAAAATTATGCAAAAACATTAGGATCGCAAAATGAAGGAACCTACCCAATGAGATCAGGAGGTCAGCAGGCTTCAAAAAGAATAGAAAGATTCCAAACAATAAATGGAAAATTTGGAAAATATCAGGGATATGGTGAAGAAGGCACATGTTTCTTCTACCAACAATATGAAAGAGAGGTCTTCAAAAACTTCCAGAAAAACAAAAATGTTTTTCATGAAAGGCATAGCTCTTATATGGAGCAAATAAAAATGTGGCCTGATTTTGAGCAAGTGGTGGAATATGAGTAAAGCTCTTTTAAGTGTGTAGGGTCTGTCATTGGACGAGTGGTGCACAATATGGGTTCTCTTTGACTCTGCAGCAAAGAATATTTTATAGTCATAATGACATAAAGGCTGCTCTGTGGTTTTCAACTTCTAAAACCAAACACAAAGCACTGAAGATTACTTAAAATAGCTATAAAGGAGAATATAAAGATTGTCCACCTTGACACTATTAAATGAAAAGCACAGCTTGTAGAAATTGGCGGATAGAAGACAAAAGAAGGGCAATTGTGATAAATTGAATTATTGCTCCAAATTATTCACTGTCCTCCCATGGCTTGCCATGCCTCCTGTGAGCAGGGAATACTTCCTTCCCTGCCTGTTGATGTCAGACTTGGGCATGGGACTTGCTTTGGCCAAGCGAATGTAAGTGAAAATGACATAAGCCATGCCTGAGCAGATACTTTAAGAGGCATTATGAGTTTCTGCCATTATTCTTTTCCTTCTGTCATGAGGGGGTGCTCAGGTAGGGGCTGCTCTTCAACCTGGTTCCCAGAATAAAAAGGACATCAGAAGCAGGGCATGACATGTCATGTAAATGGGAACTAAGCCTGAGTTGCTAAGATTTTTTTGTTGTTATTGTCCTTGCACACCCACCACAGCTGATTAACCTGTAGAGGGTAGGGTAGAGACATGAGTACCCTCCTTATATAAAGTGGGGGAATCGAGAGATGCTGTCTGTAATCAACAGACTAAGAAATAAAAGTTACCAAGGTAATCAGTAGATGAACTGAAATAGTTGGGACAATGGGACAATAGCGATGTGCTGGGATAATGTTGGAACAAGAGTAGAATGGAAATGGGGGTGATGTAAGTAGGCTAACTCTAATGTATCATAGTAGAAAGTCAATAACTGATGCCTAAAGTTTATGAAACATGAAAAAGCAATATAAACATACCTTGGAGATTAGGGAAACATCATAAGGATTCCCACCCTTCTTGGCATCATCAATTTCTCTTTGTTTAATAGCTCATCCCCAGAAGCATACAAATACACTGAAACTCTTTCCCAGTTTTTAAAAATAGCATCACTTGATCCTATACCCCACTCTGGCCATTGCCCCTTTCTCCTCTCCTCTTTATAGCAGAGTTCTCTGAATAAGGTGTCTGGATTTTTTGTCACCATTCCCTATTCTCTCATTTTCTCTTGAACCTGCTCTAATCACATTTTGCCTCTGTCACTCACCTAAATTGTACTTCTCAGGATCACCAATCACCTCCAGGTTGCTAACTTCTCCAATGGTCAATTTTCTGTCTTCATCTTCCTGGACTTCTCAGTCAGATTGGACACAATACTCACTTCCTTCTCCTTGAAATGCTGCCTTCACTTGTCTTTGGGAACACCATCCTTCCCTGGTTTTCTTTATCCCTTGTTTCCTTTGCTTATCTAATCAACCTCTAAACTTGGGGAGTTTCCCAGGGGACTTGATCTCTCTTGATCTCCTATCTGCCTAGCTCACTCCCTTGATGTTCATGCTCAGTCTCCTGGCTTTAAATTGCATCCTTATGGTGATGACTCCCAAATCCAGATCTCCAGCTCAGACCTCTGCTTCCCTTGAACTTTAGAGTGTTATATTCAACTGACTTCTCAACTTCTCCCCTTGGAAACCAAAATGCATCCTGGAGTTAACTTATCCAAAACCAAATTCCTGATTTTCTTCCCCAAACCTGCTTTTCCCTCATCACAGCAAATGACATCCTATCAGACGCTCGGGCCAAAAAATTGGGACTCATCCTTGACTTCTCTTTTTCTCACAGCCTATGCCCAAGCTGTCAGAAAATACTCTTGGCTCTACTTTCAAAATATCTTCAGTATCTGACCACTTCTCACCATCTCACCTCTACCTCACTGGTCCAGGCCTCCATTCTCTTCTGAATGATTTCAATGGCCTCTTAGTGGTCTGCTTGCCTTTACTAACATCCCTTATAGTCTTCCTCAACATGGCAACCAGAGTGATCTTTTTAAAACACAAGTGAATCAGATCATGTCACTTTTGATCTGGAAATCCTCCAATGGTTCCCATGTCACTCAGAGTGAAAGCTCAGGTCCTTATTATGACCCACAGGCCCTAGGCAAGAACTTTCCAAAAGAAGTGTGACATGAGCCACAGATGTTATCTAAAAATTTCTAGCATCTATAGAATAAAAATAAGAAGGAACAGATGAAATTAACTTTATAGGATACAGGGGTGGGCCAAAGTAGGTTTACAGGTGTAATACAAATAAATAATACAATAATTAATAAATAATAATATAAGAATAAACTCTGTTTTTTTTTTTAATAATTTTATTTTTTTAATGGGGCGACATCAATAAATCAGGTTACATATATTCAAAGATCAACAAGTCCAGGTTATCTTGTCTTTCAATTATGTTGCATACCCATCACCCAAAGTCAGATTGTCCTCTGTCACCTTCTATCTAGTTTTCTTTGTGCCCCTCCCCCTCCCCCTTTCCCTCTCCCTTTCCCCCCTCCCCCCGTAACCACCACACTCTTATCAATGTCTCTTAGTTTCACTTTTATGTCCCACCTATGTATGGAATAATGCAGTTCCTGGTTTTTTCTGATTTACTTATTTCACTTCGTATAATGTTATCAAGATCCCACCATTTTGCTGTAAATGATCCGATGTCATCATTTCTTATGGCTGAGTAGTAAGAATAAACTCTGTTTTATGTGCTCATACCTATAAACATACTTTTGCCCTACCTTATATTCTACTTAACCTAGTATATCCAAAATATTATTCTTCAGTGCATATTAATATAAAAGTTGTTGAGATATTTATTTTTATTTTTATTTTTATTTTTTTTATTTTTTTTACAGAGACAGAGAGAGAGAGGGATAGATAGACAGGAACGGAGAGATGAGAAGCATCATTAGTTTTTCGTGGCATGTTGCAACACCTTAGTTGGTCATTGATTGCTTTCTCACATGTGCCTTGACTGTGGGCCTTCAACAGACGGAGTAACCGCATGCTCAAGCTGGCGACCTCGGGGTCTCGAGCCTGGGTCCTCTGCATCCCAGTCCGACGCTCTATCCACTGTGCCACCGCCTGGTCAGGCTGTTGAGATATTTTATATTCCTTTTTTGTGTATTAAGTTTTCAAAACCTGGTGTGAATTTAACACTTCCCTCACATCTCAGTTTGGACTAACCCCATTCAAGGGCTCACTATCCATGTGGCTGCCATATTGGATAGAATGGTTCCATAGTATCAGCCCCCACTGTGTTTCTGATTTTATTTACTACTGCTCTTTCTCATGCTCACTCTGCTTCAGCCCTACTGGCTTCTTTGTGGTTTCTTGAAAATGTCAGAGGCACCTTCTCACCTCAAGGCTTTTGCATCTGCTGTTCCTTCTGCCTGGAGTACTCATCCTACCGATATCTACGTGCCTCACTTGTTCACATCCTTAGATCTTTGCTCAAATGTCACCAATTGAGGGAGGCTTTCTATATTAGTTTGCTAGAGCTGTCATAACCAAACACCACAGGCGAGGTGGCTTTAACATCAGAAATGATTTTCTCACAGTTCTGGAGGCTGGAATTCCACGATGAAGGTGCTGGCAGGGTTGGTTTCTCCGAGGGCTCTCTCCTTTGCTTGCAGATGTCCATCTTCTCTCTGTGTCTGTCTGTGTCCTCATCCCCTCTTCTTATAAGGACACCAGTCATACTGGATTAGGGCCTATCTTGAAGACTTCATTTTTACTTATTTATCTCCTTAAATAATCTCAAAATACAGCCACATTCTTTGGTACCGGGGCTTAGGACTTCAACATATGAGTTTTGAGGGGACACAGTTCAGCCCATAACACTTTCCCAGATGACCTTAAAGTTCAAGCTCCCCCCCTCCTCAAATGCTCTATCTTTCCCTACTTCTTCTTCCTTAAGAGCACTCTCACTGTCAAACATGCTGTATAGTTCACCTTTTTTCTTTCTAGTGTCCGTAACCCCTACTTGAATGTATGCTTCATGAGGGCCGGGGTTTTTGTTTTTTTGGTTTTGGTCTGTTTTGCTTGTTGCTGTATCCTTGTAGTCTAAAATAGTGCCTGGTTCATAATAGATGCTCAATAAATACAAGTTGAATGGATCAATGAATGAATGAGTGAAAGCCAGAAATAGAAGTGATTGCCTTTGGGAAGCTGTGCTCCAAGCAGGGAGAGCTGGGAGAGGGGAGTATTTTTTTTATTAAAAGCCTCCTTTTCCCTATTAAAAAAATTATGTACATTTATTACTTGGATTTAAAAAAAAAGAATCAATGCTAAGGAAGGAGAGGGGCTTTCATATACTGCTGATATGAATGTGAATAAGGACATCTGTTCTCAAAAGCATGTTAGCAACTGTATCAAGAGTCTTAAAATATTCCTACCCTTTAATTCAGTAATTCCACTTTTAGGAGTTCATCCTGAAGAAATAATCAGAAACATGGACAAAAATTTATGCACAAAGATGTATCATTAAGTGTTATTTATAACACTGAAAATTATAAACAAACTCAAGTGATAACAATAGAGGAACAGTTAAAAAATGGTGGTTATCGTTATGGTGTAATGTTACACACCCATTAAAATGGTGTGTAGACAGAGTTTCTGATAATGTGATGGCAGTTTTTAGGGTGTAAGGGAAAGAAGGTTGAACACTGTGCTGTCAGTGTGATCTCAGATATTATTTCTTTTATTCTATGGCACCTTCTTTCTCTGCATTGTGGATATTTTTGAATTAGCTGTGTGTGTTCTCATTGCTATTGTGAGAAATAATTTTTCTTTTTTATTTTTTTTTCTCCAAAAACTTATTGCTAAATTACTGGTGTGTTTTATGATCAATGGCATCTTAAAATCAAGGAATTATAAGGTAGATGATATTGGAATAAAATACACTAAAATGTTAACAGGTAGTAAGAATATGGGTGATTATTTTCTTTATACTTTCCTGTATTTTTAAGATTTTTCTAAAATGAGCATGAAATGTATGGCTTTTATAATTAGAAAAACAAAATAAATATTGCTTTGAAAAAACATCCTCACAGGGTTGTGATGCTCCAATAAAAATATGGTGGTATTTTGACAATGATGAAGTGCTATAAGATATCTGCATCTGCTATGTCTACACTCCCTATGTCCACACTCCCCGTCCACGTGCACACTGCAGGATCATTTATAATCCAACATATAAATGTCCCTGTGCCAAGTGTTGTCATGGGGTTGGAGGCTCCCCTACTCTTGGAAGCCTAGTGACACTTGCTCCCATGGGACATATCCCATCATAGGTTGGGTCGCAGCTTAAGCAGCAACACTTTGAGGGGTGACTAGGTTAGGTTCACTAATGTAAATAGCCTTTATGTTTCTTCTGAGATGTTGTGAGAAACTGAGCTGCTCTAGACAGTGGACGTGGTCAGTCAGCAGATGATACTGTGTTTCAGTCGAGGGTAGACCGAGTGCTGAGCAGAAACAGCTGACTCCTGAGTGCCAATGGCATGTCCCTCGCCAGACATGCACTGTGCTCCTGTTGTGAGCCAGGTCTGGGCTCGAGCTGAGACACAAAATCAAAGAAGACACAGTCCCTGTGTCCGGAGCTGACTGTCTGCCGGGAAGGTGGATTGTGCTAAGTGCAGACAGTGGGTATGTGCTTTACAGAGGAAAAGATGGCTGCCAGGGCCCATCCAATGAGTCCACAGGGGTGAGAGAAGGCTTTGCCAGCAGACATGGCTACTGGGGAAATGAGCAACAGCTGCAGAGTCCAGAGGCACTGAACTAAGTAACATTTGCAGTTCCGTGTCAGACTCATGAAGCCACAAGTGTTAATGGAAAGTGAGGTCCCCTGGTGGAATGTGGCACTCCGTAGACATTTTGGTCTTTGTTGACTGAGAAGTTTGACCCTGAGGTCAAGGATAATTTGGTATTTGTGGAGAAGAGCCTGTCCTAAAACCTCAACAAAGAAAATGGTCCAGCCTAGCCTGTGGTGGTGCAGTGGATAGAGTATTGACCTGGAATGCTCAGGTTGCTTGTTCGAAACCCTGGGCTTGCCTGGTCAAGGCACATATGACAATCAATGAGTGAACAACTAAAGTGAAGCAGCTATGAGTTGATACTTCTCATTCCTTGCCACCTCCTCTCCCTGTAAAATCATTGAGTAAAATCTTAAAAAGAAAATGGTCCAAGTTTCCTAGGGCCTGGCAGCTTTAGGGACACCCAACCCTTTATTTTACAGATGAGAGGCCTTCCCTGTTACCCAAGGCTCTTAAAATCTCACCATCACTCACCCTAGCCCAAGGCCTTCCTGTTCTCAGCGTCTGGCTTATATTGGAAGATTTATTACTATTTATTGAATTAAATGAGTGCACCGGCCCTTCATAAAGATCTGATAAGGGCTGTAGAGGATGACACATGCTCACATGAGGGACCACATCAGATCCCACCACCTGGACCACCTTCTCCTGTCCAGCCCTTTTCCCTGATAACAGCTTTATTGAGATCTATCATAAATACATCTCAATATAGCTGTAGCTTTATTTGCTACTCCAAGGTGTAGCAGATTCCTTCCCCTGCCCTGTCTTCCAATTTCACTATTTGACCACTTTCTGAACCTCAGAAGCTTCATGTGATAAGAACACCTTAAGGCAGGGGTTTGGGGGAGGATTGCTTGAGAATCTTTTGCTTCTCTGAGTTCTGCTAGTGCAGGAATCTTCTTCCCACATTGGTGCCACAGATGGGCCAGACACAAGCAGCCTGGAGGCTTCCAGAACAAACACTGTTTGGGAGGTTGTCATATTTTATTTTTTGTTTTGTTTTAAAAAGAAGCATTTCACCAAGAAGGAAAACTTTCTCAATGAAAATGTAACAGCATGGCACCAGCATAACTTGCACTGTGGGGCATTTCCGAGGTGGAGAGAACTCCTCCCTCTGGGGACAGACAGGCTCTGGCCCCAGTTGTGGGTGTTGCATCCTTCCAAGAAGTGTCACCTTTAGGCTAAGCTGCAAAAGGGAGTGCCCATAGCAGTTCAGATGGAAGTAGGCCTTCCTGGGTCCCAGCTCAGTGCATTGACTATATGGTATTCTGTTACTGTTTTAACGGATTTCTTTGTTAGCAGATGTGAAGCACATTTCTGCTTGTGTCTCAGCTCTGATCATTTCATTCTTCTGCTCTGAAATCTTCAGTAACCCCCCATTATCCCTGGAGCTAAGTTCACCTTCCACATGGGACTTGCAAGGATTCAATGGACTTCACCCATTCTTTCCCTCCCTTTATTTAGTTGAACTGGGAAACTGGCTTTTATCAGGTGCTGCTCGTATGTTTCTGCTCCTCCCACCCTACCTGCTATCAGTCTAATTCCTACCCAGCCTTCAAGGGACATCTCCAATGCCCCTCCAAGCTGTTCCTGATCAGTCCCGTGTGGTGAGCTCCTCCTTCCTGGGACAGCCAAGCCACTTAGGACACTTCTGCTCTCCTTAAACTCTGGTTCTTCTGTTGTTGTCTTAATTTTGTCTTTGAATCATCTCCTTGATGATAGGGGCTATGCTTTTCTCACCCAGCGCCTAGCACCTTTTGAATAGGTATTGGTAGAAGTAAGAATATGGATGCCTACTGACTTCTAGGTCAGCAGGTCCTGGTTCCTTTAGCCTAGTGAGTCCTTATCCAAGGGACACAGGTTTTCATGTCACTTCTCAGCATTCCTAGCTCAGAGGGAAGTAAGGGATAGAGTCCTCAGTCCTGAAGAAAGTAATTGTTGGGGGAGGAGCGGGCAGTTGGGAGGACCAGGGGGGTGACTGCTAATGGTTACAGGGATTTTGGGGAGTGATGAAAATATTCTAAAATTAATTATAATAATGGTTGCATTGAATATACTCTGAGTATACTAAAGCCACTGAATTATTAAATGGGTAAAGGTGGTAATATATAAATTATATTTCAAGAAAACTGTTAAAAATTAGCATTAATGAATAAGGAATGACAGACATCACATGAATTGATGTGATATCCTAAGAGGGACACGTATCACTTGGACAGTATTATGACTGGGAGTGCAAAATTTTAATTGATTCATTAGGACATATCAGGAAAGCCCAAATGAAGGACATTCTAAAAAATACCTGGCCTGTATTCTTCAAAAATATCATTCTCATGAAAGATTAAGAAAAACTAAAATCATGGCAACTAAATGCAAAGCATGACCGTGGATTAGATCCTGCACTGGAGGAAAAAATAATACCAATAAGAACATTATTGAGATACTTGGCAAAATTGAAATATGGCCTGTAGATTAGATAAAATTTTATATCCATATCACATATCCTAAAATTGATATCCATACTATAAATATGTAAGATAATACCTTTATTCTTTGGAGACATCCTGAAATATTAAGGGGCAAAGGGCTATGATACAGTCAGCTTATTCACAAATGGTTGAGAAAAATAATAATAGGGAGAGAGAGAGAATGATAAAACAAATGTAAAGTGTTAAAAACTGGCAATCTAGGTAAGGGGAGGACAGGAGTTCTCTGTATTATTCTTAAAACTTCTCTGTAAGTTTGAAAGTATTTTTAAATAAAAAGGTTAAAAAATCATATGATTAAAAGTCAAATATACTCATACAGTTCAGACACAGTGATTGTACCTAAATCCAAATTACTGTACTTCAACTTAGTTACATCTTCTTTCTTATCACTTAAGGTCTATCTGCCTGCTGTAACTCAGAGACCATGTGGAGCAAGTCATTGTACAAGGTGTCATTGACTGGCAGGGCCAAGACTCCAAAAAAGATTTTCCAGGAACCCCTATTAAAAGCCCATGGTTGTTCTGGCCGCATAGCTCAGTTGGTTAGAGCATTGTCCCGAAGCTCAGAGCTTGCCGGTTCGATCCCCAGTCAGGACACACACAGGAACAGATCAATGTTCCTGTCTCTCTCTCTCCCTTCCTCTCTCTAAAATCAGTAAAATAAACATTAAAAAAAATAAAGATCTCACCTATAAAATAAAAAACCCATGGTCATACCAAGCTAACTGCAGCCGTTCAAGAAATGAGTAAGTCCCTCTTCTCCACCAGCGCAGGCTTGATTATAACAAAAGTGAGTTTCCCAGCAGGCTGGAGTCAATGCCACAACTAGATTCCCTTGCAGTGGCTGGATGGAACTAAATGGGCTGCATTTGTAGCCACCCTTTGGGGCCGATCAGGAATTTAAATGCTTCAGTTAGAGCTGGACAGGATCCCAATGCTACAGAGCTATTTGGAGAATTCTTTCTTTTCTTGGTTATTCCTCTTTTGACATCTCAGGATGAAGTCCAAGCAGCATCCATGGACCTCAAAGAAACCAACCTCAAACAATCAATGACCATGTCATGCCAGGAGATCATGGCAGAGCTGCCCCTTAGCCTTGGCTACTCTGAGGGGTCATGTGAGTTGAACGTACAAGTGAAATCTTTTTCTGGCCTCACTCAGAAGGGGAAAAAAACATAACCATCTTAGGTCCAAATAATTGGGGTTCTAAGGCTCAAGGCAGAAAGGGGTGGGTAGTGGAGGATATACCAACCACACAAGTTAGGCTTGATCAGAAGATTTGGTTGGTCTTGGGCCTCAGTGCCCATGGCCAGACTCTGAGTCTGACCCACCCCAAGAAGAGGGGCTTGGGAACTGATCTGGGCTAAAGGAAAGCAGAGAAAAGCCATGGCTTAGGCAAGATACCAGATTGCTTGGGCTCACTCTTGGGTGGGACTGCTGTGTGTTTTATTCTCTCTACTAGCTTCTTACTTAAGCCCAATGCAGCTAATGTCACAGGATGTTCTAGATCTCCCTGTGTGGGTTCCCCTGAAGACTCTCGAGCTGGACCTACCCTGTGTCAGGATGCTGGGAGATCAACCAAAGCACTCCTTTAAAGGCAGACCCAGGGGAGGGGTGGGTGAGCAGTGATGTCTCCCCAATACTGTTTGCATCCCATCATTTCATATTCTGTGTAGGGATCCCTATCCATCACCCCAAGACAACAAGGAATCAATAGCACCACCAATCATGAGGGGAAACATACATGATTTTTAACACAAGTTTGAAGACAACACCAACTAAGAATGAAAAATAAAATAACAGATTAAAAATGTATTGAAATCAAGCATACCTTCTTTTGGGTCATCTGGTCTACCAACCAGTCTAATTTGGGGTTTTCTAATTTATCATGTGGGTTAGTCTTATCTCTTCAGCTACACCTTTTTTGTGTCTCCCTGTAGGGTGTGGGCCAGTGCAGAACATGCAGCAAGACCCCAGCTATACCTGCTGACTGACAATGAGCTGGGAAGAGAGGGGCCTCTGCCAGGCTGAGGTCCCATACCCTTACCTCTCATTCCAGCTCTGTCATAACAGCACCCTTGTTCCGCTGGATCTCTCTGTCCCTGTCCAGGCTTCACTTTGTACCCATCTTAAGCAAGAGTGGTTATTATTCTTGCCTCCTTGTTTGTGCTGTTATTCTTGCCTCCTTGTTTGTTCTGAGACTGTAAAAGAAATAAGATTAAGGTTCTATGTACCATGTGCCTTTAAGTCAGGAGGGGAACAGAGGCTCCTCTCCAAGCCACACAGCCTGATCTCGTTTTCAGGCCTGAAGGAGTGAGTCTTGCCCTTGCAGAGGTGAGCAGGAGAGCACGTTTTCATCTCCTTTACCCTCCCATCCCCATACATTCTCCATCCTTCCCTGGCCTGCTCTGGCAGGAGGCTGACCTCTATGGCCTGCCTCACCTGTTCCAGGTGTGTTGATCAGGGAAGAAGGTACTGGCAGGAATGAAGGAAAGAAAGAGAGAAGTTGGGCCTTGGCCTCTGTCCTGAAGCACCCCTTCAGCCCTCTTCAGACACAGACAATAGCCCCTTCCCTCTCCCTGTCCCTTCAAGCCCAAGGCTGGGGATGGCCTCCGCTATTTCTAATCCTCACCATTTCCTCTCCACATGGGTTCCCTGGTCCTTCCTGGACTTCTGTGAGTAGTACCTTTATCAGACCCCGGGCTCAAGCCTATTTTCCTGTTGCAATTCAAATGACACAGAGAGACACCCCAACTGGGCTGTGGGATCCTGACCCACCTTCTTGGCACCACTGCTGCCCGCCCAGCCTACCCTTTCCCATTAGTTTTCCTAAAGAAGTTGGTTTCTGGCACATCTTCCTTCTGGAGGCTCTGGAACAACCAGTACATGAGCCGGAGCCTCCAGAGCCTCCTGCCGTCTGAAAAGCGTGGGCACCCAGCTTCCAAATGGCTCTCAGTGCTCGTGAGATGCCACATTCTCACGAGGGCCGGGGGTGGGGGCTGGGGAGGGAAGGGCAGGGAAAAAGAAGGGCAGGGGTGCTGGAGCCAATGCTGGGCCTGATGGGGGTCCAAACCAGGAATCTTCTCCTGCATTTTCCTGTATTGTGGTTGCTCATGTTCTTGTTCAACAACAGGCACTAGCCCCAGCTACGCTCTGGGCAGTTCTGGCCCCTGACGCTTGGCTCAGAGATCTCTAGGCTGCCCACTTGCCCAGCGCATTCCCCAGCGATAAGCCAGGGTTCTGCCCCTTTTCTGCCAGGAAATCTAGGTCGCTGGAAGCATTGCCTTCCCAGGAACCATTATCCTTCTTCTCTCTGGAGCCCTGACTTTTCTTACCTGTTCACTGCTCAGTCCGCCTCTTTCCCTCCACCCAGATGAGTCCATAGAACGGCTAACTCTTCCAGAACTAGCTCCTCATTCTTTTTTTTTTTTTCTTTTTTCTGAAGCTGGAAACGGGGAGAGACAGTCAGACAGACTCCCGCATGCGCCCAACTGGGATCCACCCGGCACGCCCACCAGGGGCGGTGATGCTCTGCCCACCAGGGGGCGATGCTCTGCCCCTCCAGGGTGTCACTCTGCCGCAACCAGAGCCACTCTAGCGCCTGGGGCAGAGGCCAAGGAGCCATCCCCAGCGCCCGGGCCAGCTTTGCTCCAATGGAGCCTCGGCTGCAGGAGGGGAAGAGAGAGACAGAGAGGAAGGAGAGGGGGAGGGGTGGAGAAGCAAATGGGCGCTTCTCCTATGTGCCCTGGCCGGGAATCGAACCCGGTTCCCCCGCACGCCAGGCCGACGCTCTACCGCTGAACCAACCGGCCAGGGCCTAGCTCCTCATTCTTAAGCAACTATGGGATATTTTTCCGTCGTCATGACCATTTTGGAAGATGCCCAGCCTGTTTCCTCCTTACCCTTCCTGCGATAAAAAAGATACTGAAAGCAAATCACCATCTCAGTCCAGTGTACCCTCCACTCCCAAGGACCCAGTAGTTTTACTTTTTGTTCTCCATTTCCTTCTGCTTCCACTTCCCCTTTCTTTGGAGATTGAGACCAGCTAAAGAATAAAATGGTCTGTTCATAGTTTGCTTTTTTTTTCCCCTTCCACTCACAAGAACCTCTACTGTTTGAGTTGTTGAAGCCCCGATGACTCCTTGTTATGAGAAAAGTCATCAAACTACGCCTCGTATGTTTTAAGTTTTTACAAAAGACACTGAAAATTAGTGCCTCATCTACTTAAAAGGATCCCCTTTGATAGCCATACCAATTAATTTTTTGAAAAGCAAAACAATTCCAGTTGGATACTTTTGAATCCGTTCTTTTTCCCTCTCTCCTGTGTGATTTGGGTGCAGACTTCTGAGAAGCAGGTTTTATAATTAGAGGTTCAGCCAGGCTAAATCACAGTGGCAGAAGCTTATGCAACTGCTAAAAACCTAAGAGTTAAAAATGGAATTGTAGAGTGGGGAAGGTAATAATATCAGTGATGTGAAAACAAAAAGTAAGAAATTAGAATTTTAGCAATTCAGGTCTCTTACCCACATTTTTCTGCACCAGACAATCTTGGTGTCATTTTCCAGAATAAATCAAAGTGCAACCTCTCATTAGGAAAAAGAAATAAAAAATCAAACTTTACTTTCACAAATTTAGCTCTTTGCCCCATTAATCCTGGGTCGGGAGCTCTTTTTACTGACTTTTGGCCATTATGTCACAAAACACGTTTTAGTATTTGTTAGAATCCGTATGTTCACTAATGCCCATAAAGAAACAGATTTTAGATTTTTCTAAGTGGGTTTTGGTAATTTGCTATTTTAAAAATACTTGTGAGACCTTTGCAGTTGCTATGGCAATATAATTTCCATAAACATGATTTTTGTGGGGATTTTTGCACATGGAAGACTGAGGGTGATATGCAGTGTTGGGGGGAAGTAGGTGGTGGATTTGGCAGCCAGCCCATTGCTGCTGCCCTCAACTGCTGCAAATCTGATTCCAAGAACTCATGTTTATGGCCCAGATCTGGCTCTCTATAAACAACACAGTTGACAGGAGAGGCCCCTGGGAAGTGGACCTGGCCAGGGAGAAGAGGCTCCCGGATGGAGCCAGCAAGGTGGTGGGTCATGGGCTCCTGCTCTGCTGATCAATGGTTCCGCTTCAGTCAGAGTGACCTGCAATCTCTCCCCAAACCATGTCTCACAAAGCCTTCGAACACCAGACACAATGGATCTGCTCAAGGGGTGGTCAAGAGACAGGTTTCTTTTTTCCTTTTATCCAGATTTGTCAGAAAAAAAATCCCATTTTAATGCACAATATGGAGAAAATGCTGGACATTTGCAATGGGAAATAATAGGAAGTAAAAACACAACAACATTAGCTATTAAGCAAAACAAGGAAACATTGACTATGACATAGGTAGTAGTATAGCTGTCTTGAATGCCAGCACTTGAGGAAAAGCAGCTGTACTTAGAAAAAGAGGTAGATGATCCCAATGGCACCAAGTTTTTGTTTGTTTTTTAATCAGTGATGCTAGATATTTGTTTTGACTCATCGTTAAACTTTATTTCCCAGAAAATGGAATATACAAAGGGATCGAGAGTGAAGCAGAACAAAGACAAGAGAATTTTCTAATAGCTAAAAACATTTTGGAAATGAAATGACCAGTAAAAGGAGTTAAGGGCAGAAGTGTGTCAGCATGAGATAATTCCACCGAGGCCTCTCTGGTGAGCAGGCTGGGCACTGGGTGCCAGGCACTGCGTAATTGAGCACCTGGGCACATCTGAGGGGTCTTAATCATACTGAATTATGAATCACAAGGAATAAAAATTACTAGAAAGCCATTGTGTTGACTGTTATAATTTATGTAGTGCCGGAAATGCGAACAGGGCCACAAGAGGAGGACGTGCCAGTCTTCCTGCCTGACGAAGCACTGATTTCCGTTCCTTGAAAGCCAAACTGTGAGGCCCAGAAGAGGCTGTGTGTGCACATCTGGAGTGTGCACCTGTGAGCCGGCACACCTGGTGTATGCATACACATGTAAGCCTGCATGTCTGGTATGTGTGCGCACACGTGAGCCTGCATACCTGTGTGTGTGTGCTTGTGAGCCTTCATACTCGTGTGTGCGTGTACATGTGAACTTGCATATCCAGTGTGAGCCTGCACACCCGGTGCCCTGAATGGGCACAGGATGAGGGTGTGTTCAGAGGTCTGTGCATGTCCAAAAGGCACAGAGCACCAGCTCCATCAACTGTCTCCCCCTCACACAGTGGGAAAAGGCCAGGGGACTGTCCAGCCTGCAGACTCTGTGGCGACAGCAGCCAATGCTGACGCTGCTGACTTTGTGTTTATTGAAAAAGGAAGAGTGATGAAGGACAGATGTTAAAGGAGATTTCGTGCTTCTAGAGTAGTGAGGCTTTGAGTAAGGCTCATTCCAAGGGTGACCCAGGCTGAGTCCCACTGAAAATAAGGGATGGAAGGCGGGCACCTCTGCTGCTGGGGCTTCCCTGGGACATTGGGATGTGACTGGCAATCCTGGAAGGACTGACTTGTCTAGAACCAGGCGCCAGCCAGCGGTAATGCCTTCCAGGCTGCTCAGAGGGATTCCCAGGCATTTCTTTTGCTCCAAAATATCCCAGATGAATTTGGCAACGGAAAGCTGCCGGAAAGTGGCTCACTGTCACGTCTTAAGTGAGGATCAGAACCAAAACGGTGCCTGCAGCACTGCTTCAGCCTCTTCCCTTAACACACATTTAATTCAAAGCTTTTTAAAAAATAATGCATCAGTAGCAGGCAGCTTGGCTGGGCTGGTGGTTGGCAAGGAGGAGAAGGCAGCAGCCCTAGGACTGGTGTCTTTCTGCCTGTTGCTCCCCCTGGCGGCCAGTGCTCCTGTTCTGGGGAGGAGCACATGCCACTTGACTTAGGGCCCTGCCCTGAGGTCCAGGCATGCGATGCAGTGGCAAGCTGAGCCCCAGGGAGTTGACTTCTGAGATGCTCCTCCATGCTCCAGGGTGCAGGAGGGCCAGGGCTGGTCCTTACTCCCTCTGCCAGGAACAGGAAGATTTCCTTCTCTGGGAGGGGACAATAAGTAGAAGCAGAACCATTTGCTACACTACCCAGAGGGTTCCAGAGCAAAGAACATTTGATGAAGTAGAGTCAGGGACCCAAAACTTATTTATTCATCTTTGGGGTGTTGCCCTAAATACTGGTGACCATTTTCTGGGTATAACTTCTTTATTTTGCTGCTGGCCTAGAGCCCACTCTACTACGTGATAACTATGTGACCTTGAGCCAGTTACCTAACCTCTCTGTGCCTCAGTTTCTTCAGCTGCAAAGTGGGGATAATAACAATACCCACTTCATAGGACTCTTTTGAAGGTTAGATGAGGAACTTCACATAAAGTGTTTAAAATAGTGCTTGGAACATAGTGAGGATTATATTTTTTTCCTGGCTCTAAAAGACTTTTTTTTTTTTAAATCCCCCCTTTCCCATCATGCCCCAGCCTCTGGTAACCATCATAATATTCTCCATTACCAAGAACCTGGCTTTCTTCCCCCTCAGATTCCATATGTAAGTGAGATTGTGCAATATTTATCTTTCTGTGTCTTATTTCATTTAGCATCGTACCATCAAGTTTTACCCATGTTGTCACAAATGGCAGGGTTTCCTTCTTTTTAAAGGCTGAATTGTATAGATATAGATACATCACATTTTCAAATTAATTCATCCACTTAGGTTGTTTCCATATCTTGATTATAATTCTGCAACAGACATGGGAGCACAGATAGCTCTTCAAGATGGTGATTTTATTCCTTGGGATATATCCAAAGTAGAAGTGGTTCTACTTTTAATTTTTTGAGGAAACTCCATGATGCTTTGCATAATGGTTGTACCGATTTACATTCCCACCTACAGTGCATGAAAGGGTTTCCTTTCCTCCCCATCCTGACCAACACTTATTATTTCTTGTCTTTTTGGTGACAGCCATTCTAACAGGTGTGAGCTGGTATCTCATTGTGGTTTTGATTTGCATTTCCCTGATGATGAGCAATGCTGAGCATCTTTTCATGCGACAATTGGCCATCTGTATGTCTTTTTTGGAGAAAGGTCTATTCAGTTTCTCTGCTTATTCTTTAATTTTAAAAAATAAATGTTCTTATTATCATCCTTGGAACTTGTGTTGGGGTGAAGCCAACCCTCCTAATTAGGTTAAGAGGAGCCATGCTGTGTGAACCAGTGGGCCTGCCAGACTGTGGGCCTGTCCAGGCAGGACCAGTCCTCCTCAGCTCTGCACCTCCAGGGCTGGTCCAATGCCTGCCTCATCATAAGCACTCAGTCATCCAGGAATAGAATAACCGGCCAGGAACATAGCTGATGAGTGGCCCTACAACAGGGTTTGGAAACCTTTTTGGCTGAGAGAGCCATGAACGCCACATATTTTAAAATGTAATTCCATGAGAGTCATACAACAACCCATATACATTACACATTATCCAATAAAAATTTGGTTTGTCCCGGAGGACAGCTGTGATTGGCTCCAGCCACCTGCAGCCATGAACAGGTAGGAAATGAATGGATTGTAATACATGAGAATGTTTTATTTATTTATTTATTTTTAAACTTTTTTCTTTTTATTAATTTTGATGGGGTGACATTGATAAATCAGGGTATATATGCTCAGAGAAAACAGCTCTAGGTTATTTTGCCATTTGCTTATGCTGCATTCTCATCACCCAAAGTCCAATTGTCTTTCGTCACCTGAGAATGTTTTATACTTTTAACATTATTATTTTTTTTATTAAAGATTTGTCTGCAAGCCAGATGCAGCCATCAAAAGAGCCACATCTGGCTCGTGAGCCATAGGTTTCCGACCCCTACCCTACAACCTCAGCATGCATTAGAATGCTCTGGGAAGCTTGACAAATGACAAATATCAGTTCCTGCCCTCAGAGAGTCTGATTTAGTATTAGTAGGAGTGGGATGGGGTCAAGAACTTGCATTAAAAAGAAAACATTTGAGAGAAACTTGTGGGCACCTCGGTGTGTGGCACTCTGTGGTGTCCCGAAGCCGGGGCTGGGGGGGGGGTGGATAGAAGGAACCCAGGAGTGGCTGCTACCAGTGGCAGCCTGCCAGTACAGCTGTCTCTGTCCTAGGGTTTTCGGGGAGGGTGGTGTCCCCCAGAGCCCTCCTGGTAGAAACATGGGGAACACTGGAGAGAAGACATGGTTGGTTTTGGTCTAAAGCCTATTTAACTTGGAACCTAGAGAGAGACTGGTCAGTGGTTCCTAGAAATCCTTAAAGGGGCCCCCTGGAGGGCCACAGCCCTGTGGTCCCTCATGGTGTCTTCACACATCAGGGTCCCTCTTGTTCCCTTAGCCTGAGCTGGTCCCTCCTAGGAAGCCTCCTTCACGAGCCCCCACTCAGAACCTGCAGGCATCTTTAGCCAGGACAGTGCCCCCCTCTGCCCAAGGCCCTCACCCCAGGCTTGGAAAGTGGCTGCTCTGTTTGGATCGCTGCAGCAGTTCATTAGATTTTCCTGGAGGCTTAAATTGAGGCTCTTGGAAACCAGCTTGTTAGTTTAACCTAAGTGGCCCAAGAGAAGACACAATGGAGTCGAGTGAGGAGGCATGTGCTTTTATGGAGCTTGTTGTTTAAAGAAATATCTGGCATTTGTTTCTTAGCAACCAGGCTCACTGAAAGCACACTGGTGGTGTCAGAACATCCAACGATGCCTGCAAGTACCATATGCAATACAATAAAAATCTGTGGAGTAGAAGAGACCACCTGAGCACAGTGCTCCCAACAGGTAGAAAAACCCAGAACCCTGAACACATGCAGAAGCCATTCGTTTAGACCAGTGCATTCCAAGGGGAAAATGTCCCTCCCCTATGGACAGTCACTAAGCTGACTCCCTCCACCTGGCTTCCTTTGGACCAGTGAATTGAAAGGCTCACTGGGAGGCTCTTCAGTCCTCCTGCCTCCTTCCTTCCCTGGCACCTGCATCCCCAGCATCCCATTAAGTGGCTTTTATATGAAGTTTCTATTTGAAGAGCGGCAGGTTTGAGCCCAGAGGAGATCCTAGGCCCAAATCTAGAGGTTCTGAGCCTTGTTTTGGTGCCATTGGACCCTTTAGCAGTCTGGTAAAGCCTTGGATCCCCTCTCAGAATAATGTTCTCTTTAATGCATTTACTACATAAACCTACAGTAGAAACCAATGATGTTGGAAGTCAGTTCAAAATATTTTTAAAAATTTGTATCTAGAAACACCATGCATTTGTATTAATGCATTAAATAAGGATATCCAGCAGTGGGTCTAAGAAGTACCATAAGTTAAAAATAGTGATGAGTGTCAATGATATTTTGAGAAATCTACTTCTCAGCTTCAGTGTAGTATGGAAATATCTGTGATTTCTCTTCAGGATGAAGGTCAATATTCTGCTAATATTATTGTGGTTGTTGCCAACATCCATAATAAAAGGAAATGCTAAAATTGAGTTAGGTTAGTGGAAATAAAAACAAAAATTTTTTCAATGCCAGTTCATGGATCCCTAAGGGGGTCCTGGAACAGAATCTCATTGGCTTGGCTTGAGTCATGTGCCCATCTCTGAGCTAATCACTATGGTCTGGGAGTGGAACGCCTGGATTGGCCAGGCCTGTATCATGTGCGGCCTTGGGAGTTGTGTGCCAAGGTTAGTTCCACCCAAACTTTATGGCCTGAATGTGAGGAACAGGAAGGTCCCAAAGGAAGCTATAGGTACTATTTCCAGAAAAATAGGAACTGATATGAAGTAGGCAAAAGTAACAGGTGACCAGAGAGGGTGAGGGATGTGGCGACCTTACACAAACGTGTGTCTAGGGGAGTCACAGGTGGAAATGTTACTCGGAATGGAGAGAACTGAGCAGAAGAAGGTGATCATTGTGGCTGTGAGTGGCCTGCAGGCCAAGAAAATGGACAGCCTCTTAGAGAAATTGTCCCTGATAGAAATCCGAGGCAGAATTGGGGAGTTTCCTTGGGGAGTTAGTTACTCATATTGGTTAATAGTATTTTGTATTGATAGTATTAATATATATTAATAGTATTAATAGATTTGAGCCCAGGAGTCTCGTTCCTTCCTTCTAGTCTTTGCTCTGTGTGATCAGGGAGCACCTTTCTGGGGGATGTGGGGGAGCTAGACATCCATTGTGGAGTCGGGGGTCTAAATGTTTCCAGGACTGCCTCTGAGCTGGGGCTGGGACAGGACTGCTGAAGCCCTGAGTGAACTAGGCATGAGACTGGGAATCAGGGTGCCCCAGGGCTGTAGGCCTCCTAGCCTCCAGGGAAAGGTGTGCCCCACACTTACGGGGGACAAGCAAGCAGGGAAGCTGTGGAGTGTCTCCTCTGTCCCACCATTACGAGCACATGTGGAGAGTGTCCCCTGAGTCAGGGTGGAGAGCACAGGTCTGAGGCACACACCTGGACTCTCCCTGTCCATGTGGCTATGTGCCTGGCTCTGCGGCAGGAGCTGTGTGTGGATTAGCTACTCCCTTCATTTTTTTTTTTTTTTTTTTTTTTTGTATTTTTCTGAAGCTGGAAATGGGGAGAGACAGTCAGACAGACTCCCGCATGCGCCCAACCGGGATCCACTGGCACGCCCACCAGGAGCGAAGCTCTGCCCACCAGGGGGCAATGCTCTGCCCCTCCGGGACGTCGCTCTGCTGCGACCAGAGCCACTCTAGCGCCTGGGGCAGAGGCCAAGGAGCCATCCCCAGCGCCCGGGCCATCTTTGCTCCAATGGAGCCTTGGCTGTGGGAGGGGAAGAGAGAGACAGAGAGGAAGGGGTGGGGGTGGAGAAGCAAATGGGCACTTCTCCTATGTGCCCTGGCCGGGAATCGAACCCGGGTCCCCCGCACGCCAGGCCGACACTCTACCGCTGAGCCAACCGGCCAAAGCCTTAGCTACTCCCTTCTTCATCGTGTCGAGCCTGTTGCTATGGACCAAACTGTGTCCTTTTAATGCCTATGTTGAAGCCCTTAACCCCATGTGTCTGTATGGGAGATGGGCCTTTTTGGAGGTAATTAAAGGGGTAAAGGAGATCATAAGGGTGGGGCCCTCTTGATGGGATCAATGTCCTTATAAGGGACACCAGAGGCTTTCAAGCTCTCTCTCTGCCATGTGAGAACACAATGAGCCTGACCTTGGTGGTGCAGTGGGTAGAGCATCGACCTGGAACGCTGAGGTCGCCAGTTTGAGACCCTGGGCTTGCCCGGTCAAGGCACATACAACAAGCAACCAATGAACAATTAAAGTGAAGCAACTGTGAGTTGATACTTCTCGCTCCCCTCCGTTTGTAAAATCAATAAACAACAACAAAAAAAAAACCCCACAATGAGACAATGATCATCTGTAAACACCTTGGTCTCAGACTTCCCAGCCTTTGGAATGGTGAGAAATCAATAATTGTTTAAGCTGCCCCCTCTGAACTACTTCAGCATGGAAGCCTGATCCTAGGCTGGCCGAGAGGCCCATGAGGCAGGGGATGTTGACATCACCGTCATTGGACCAAAGAAGAGCCTGGGGCCCAAGGAGCCCAAGGGTAGGGGCAGAGCCAGGCTGACTCAGCCCCCTGGCACCAGCAATAGTTCACTTGACCCCTGTTCCACCACCTCCTTTGCAAGGAGCACCCACCTTGGGGGGACGTGGGGTTGTGAGGACTCAAGGGGACTTTGCAGGCGGAGCCCTTGAACTGGCCGGGCACAGAGCAAGCCCTCAGGGAAGGTGAGGGTTGTCACTCTGTGCCATGGCTCACATAGGATGGGGGAGACTCAGGGAAGGGGAGCAGAGGGCCAGGAGCTACCCTCACCCGGGAGCTGCAGGTTCCAGGAGAGATAGATTGACCTGCCTGGCTCTCTGGGCCCCATGCCAGCGGGGCACCCATGGTAGGTAGTGTGGGAGGCATGTAGGTCGGAGGTGAGCCAGGGCACTGAACTTGGTAGCAAGGCCCAGCTAGTGCCTGGGACGTGGGGAACTGAGTGGGGTGGTTAAATGACAATGAAGACCTGTGGTCAGGGTAGGTGAGAGCAGGCAAGGGCCAGCCTTCGACTACACAGCCCCTGCAGGGGACAATGTGGGGCAAGTTTTGGGAATTTATCAGAGGACAAGATTTCCCAAAGTGCCATTTCCGAGAAGAAGAAAATAACCAATTGTTTCTACAGTGCCTCCCTCAGTCACCCATTTCCAGGCCCCTGTCAGGCCATTAGGGCCTGTAGTGGCACTTCTAGCACAAATTCAGCTTTCCTGTCTGCAGTCTTCTTGCCCTAATAGGACATGTCTGGAGGCGAGTTCCTCCCCAGAGCCTGCCTTGGCATCCGGCAGGCCCAGTCTCGCCCTCCCAGCACCTGGCCTCCCCTCTGTCTCATTCCTGCTTGTTCAGAGTACTGGAAAGCGGCCTGAGGTTGCAAAGCCCCAGATCAGCCTCCTCCATCTAATGAGTTCTGCTTTGAGAAACCCATCTGCCGCAGAAGCGCTCTGTTTGACCCCGTGATTCTCTTCCCGGCTCAGCAATCAGCCAAACATCCCCAGAAAAACTCCCAGCTCCTCTCCCAGCCTCTCTGCCAGGTGATTGATGGTCTGGTTTCACTCCGGGTCTCAGAAGCACCTCATTAAAGGCAGTGACACACAGTCTCCTAGAGCTGCTGGCCAGGTGGCTGCAGGAACAGTGCTAGAGGGACAGAGCTGGTCCAGGGTCAGGGCTAGGCACGCTGTGTGTTCTGGGGTCCTCAGCTATGAGTGCTGCTCGGGGGCCTGGAGATGTGATTTTGGCATTCACAGCCTACCTCCCTATGGGCTGGACCTCTTGAATCAGCTTGGCATTTAAGGCAGAGAAGAAAAAGGGATTCTTCCTGTACCTTAAAAATCATGATGAGATTAAATTCGGTCATTAAGAAATTACAATCAGAGCTCCCAGGTAAAGGCTCACCTCTCACAGAAGTTGCCAATGACTAGTGAGTTAGTAGACGTCAAGAGTAATTATTCTTATTGTAGTAAATTATTCATAACATAAAATTTACCATAGTAGCACTTTAAAAATTTACAACTCTGTGGCATTAAATATATTCACAATGCTGTGCAACCACCATCCATCTCCAGAACTTTCTCATCATCCCGTACTGAAACTGCATGCCAATTAAACAATAACTCCCATTCCCCCTGTCCCTGGCCCCTGATAGCCACTATTCTATTTTCTGCTTCTGTGGAATTATACAATATTTGTCCTTTTGTGACAGGCTTATGCAAATTTAGTATAATTTTCTCAGGGTTCATCCATACTGTAGCATGTGTCAATATTTCTTTTTTCAAGGCTTAATAATATTCCATTGTATGGCTGCACCGTATTTTGGGTATCCATTCATCTGTTGATGGGCACTTGGGTAGGGCATTTAAAAAATGATTGTTCTAAGGGGCTCTAGATGTCTAGCTTTGACATCTCACCATGGTCTCTGGGGTTGACTTGGAGCATCTGGTTGCATGGTAGGGGGATGTGTCCAGAGGTGAAGAGAGAAGGTCATGGCTCCTTGGTAAGAGCTGTGTGTGGTGGTCAGGGACATTGACTCCCAGCATCCTTTGCACCAAGATGACTAGTCCAAACCAGCCTTGGAACTCCATACCTCTGGTAGGTGACTGGTTCAGAAATGACAGGTAACCCAATGATCATTAATCAGGGAATTATTTCCTTAGGTCTAAAAGGGGGCCACAGAAAGATGCTATCCTTATTCTTCCAGACATTGTCATGTCAACATTGAGCTTTTTGGAGCTGCTGTAGCCATCTGGGTCCCAGGCTGAGGTTGAAGCCTACACTAGTAGTGCTGTGCACACTCTGGCACAAGTGTCAGTGCCGAGAGATGCAAAGAGCCTGGGCCCTTGGTGGCACAATTGAATTACTTAATTATCCAACCTCTGAACTACCTTTGGACTTCGTGTCATTTGAGATGATAAAAGCTTCATATCCTTTAAGCTAGTTTGATTTCATTTTGTGTGACTTCTAGCCCAGAGCATCCTAAGAGACATCAGCTATGAGTAGCTGTGTTTTTCTGCTGGACCCTCCAACTGGCCATCTTTGGTAATGAAACAGAAAAACAGGGTTAATATACTGGTGTCAGGAATGATGCAAGCCTGCCATTAATTATAAATATAGATATAAGGTAAAAAATAACCAATGGTGGTCGGTCCACCAGCTGGTTATACTACATATACACCTTGACGTCTCCAGGACCTTGGTTGGCGTGCCTGACATTCCATCAGAGTGTATGGCATAAATGCCAGATGCCTTCTGTTTGTACATTCTGCTTGGAGCCCTGTGGAGGTGGGCTGGGGCACTTCAGCAGGAGATGTGCCAAGTCTAGAAGTGCAGGGGAGGCCTGACTCCAGGTGCAAAAGAAGTCACAGCATTTCAGGGAAGTTCACATTCTCCAAGATGCACTTTTATGGATAATCCTCTTGCCCTGAGTGTCATTGGTCCCAGCAGGGCTGTGTGGCTCAGAACAAACTGAGCACACTCCCCTGTCCCTTGGGATCTGCTCTAGGGTGAGCAGCACATTCTCTTGAAAATTTTAAATCATTCTCAGAAGACTCACTGAAGGAGGGTGACATTCATTTCCGGAAATAGCCAATTTGCAGCCACGGGAGGTGAATGAAGTGGGTGACTAAGCCGAGTATTCTGACTTCTGTGAGGTCAGGGTGAACTGTGACCAAAACCTACAAATCTGAATCCTGATGTGTTCAGCGGGGCTCATGTGCTGAGCATGTGTGCCAAACAGTCACAGCATTTCTGGAATGAATGCACGTACTCTGAGGCTATTGTCTGTGTGAACTGATTGCTCACGTATCTTGAAATGTTTGACATTTCACTGAGGGGAAGAGGTTGTGGTCTGATTCCCAAACCCTTGGGGAACTTTCTCCTGATTTGTCTTTTGTTTGTATCCGCTTTGGGGTTGTGGGACAGCCCGGGACATAGAGTCCTTATGCTGCTCATTAGTTCCTTTTGGACAGCACTTTGGTCTCCTGTCAGGCTGTTCCCTGAGGGCTGCTGTCCCTTTTTTGTCCCTTTCCCAGACCCCACCAGGCCTGCTGGCAGGATGAGAAGCTGCTTCCTAAATTGCACAGCTCCCAGGAAGCTGGGTCATTTTCATTTTCAGATGGCAAAGTGGTGCCCAACCCCAGCATCCTGGGGACTGAGTTCTGCTGGGTGCCAGTAATAACAACATTCCAGAGTGGGGCTGCTCAGAGAGGGGACGTGAAGGCTGAAGTCTTGCAGGGTAAGTGGCCGAGTAGGACTGGAAGCCAGGATGCAGCTCCACTTTCCTTTGCCATGTGGCGTTTCCTAAGCAGCCCAAGCATTCAGAGGATGTGCAGGCAGACTATTTGTCTTCATGGGACTTCAGCCCATCCATCGTCTGCAGGGACCAGGGAGGAGATCATCCCCTCAGCTTGTATAACCAGCTTCTCAGCTAAGATAGTTCTCATGGGCACCACATTTCTGTGCTGCTGTGTGTGCACTGGCATGGGTGAAGGGGGTAGGATGGGGAACTATGGGAGCCTGGTAAAGATGTGCTTACAAAGTAAGCCACCACTTGGGCTTGCCCCCAAGGAGCACACAGTCTACTCAAGGTCAACCATGTGACACCTGAAAAAAGGACAGGAGGACAGCAGAAACCCACAAACATAGCTTGTCCAGTTCTGTAGACACACAGACCCTTGGGCTTTCATTTGATAAGCCCTTGCTAAAGGCCTGCTATGTTCAAGGCATGACACTGGTGCCTAGAATATAAAGAGGAGTGAAATGCAAACCCCATTTCTAGTGTAACAATGGTTAAAGCACACACTTTGGTGGTGCTAACTGGGCACCCTATACTGTTCTAAGCACCTGTCCCTCCTGTCACATCCAGGACAACACAGAGAGGTAGGGGTTATTCCAGTTATGTGAACCAACAAACCCTTTCATTATTTAAGCCTGTTTGAGTTGGTTGCTTCCAAAATAAAGATCATGATGGACAAGCCCTCCCTGCAGGTGTGGAATGCCCTGTGGCCTGAGCAGCAACGTCTGCCCTGCTTGCAGAAAGCCCCCCGGAGCCCAACCCTGTGGGCCCTGGCAGGAAGTTGTCCCTGGCAGAGGAGTACACACACAGGCCACCCTGCAGGACACAGCACCAGGAAGGAGCAGGTGTTTCTGCTGGGCCTGTTGGAGTCCCCAGCCAGATAGGGAGCACCTGAGCACGAGCTCCACACAGGCCTCCTCTGCCTCCCCTCCTTCCTCCCTGGTCGTCCGGGAGGCTGGGCTGCCAGCTCAGCCATGCCACCTCCTTTTCTGCTCTTGTTGTCGCTTGGGGCACCTGAACGAATCTGCAAAGGCTCCTCAAGTTCTCTTGGGCCTGGAGTCATTTCCTGGCTGCCAATCAAGAACCCATAGCATCCATCTTCTCTCCCCACCTCCAGCAGGTGAGCCTATGCCCCCCATTGGGCTGAGACCCTCCTTCGCCTGCTTTCACTGGGAGTGATGCCCTAGGGTTGGGGGTTTTATTCCAGAGGCACTCCCTGGAGGTTCAGGGTGTTTTGTCACAGCCGCAGCATATTCACACACATTATTTTCTATCAGGTCTCTGCATACCGTCTGTCCCCTCCTACCTGGCTTTCTCTGTCATCATTAAGAACTGTCTGATGAACAGCCTTGCCAAATTGGAATCTCACAAGTGCCTGACACTTTTTTATTTTTTACTGAAAAGAGAATTTGTTTTACGAAAAAAAAAGAGAAAAAAGGTACTTATAATTCTGCACAGTATAACTATTTTCATTTTGCTTCATACACACTAGTCCTTGTCCACATACATAAATATTTTTAAATAGTCGCTGGCACAGTAGACATACTATTTCTGTAATTTCACTTAAAGCACCTGCCTGACTTGCGGCCTAGTTATCCTACTTATAATTTTTACTGGCTGCATAATACCGTGGCATCTGGGTGAGTACTGAGCCTGTGGCTTCTTGAGGCTAACAGTGAACTCAGTGATTATGACACATTTCTTAGAAAGAGGAGGAGCAGAGTCACTGACTCTAAGCCACTATGAGAGCAGGAGTTCATTGAGATTGTCAATTTCATTCTCATATTCATGTGAATAACTCCTTATTCGCCAGGGTTCTATTCTAGCATTGCCCGCGGGGGACGACTTTCCTGGTCACCTGCCTCCCGAGTCTGAGATGGGGACCTCCTTTTGTTCCCACATGTCCTTCATTCAGTGCACGCTATGTTCTAAGTACTTTCCACACACTAATGGGGTTGCCGCATTCGCCCTGTGTGGCAGGCTGCTATCAGCATCTAATCTTAAAGATGGGGAGACGGAGGTCTAGAGAAGTATGTCATTTGTCAAGGTCTCTGGCCCTATGGGTGGTGCAGCCAGTATTTGGGCCCTAGCATTCTGACGGCAGAGGTCATCTCTGGAACCACCATGTTAGCTGGCCTCTGCCCCCTATCGCAGGAGCGGCCACGCAGTACTGTGTTCTGTGCCTGATTTGTCTTTCTCATGATCCTGTGGGATTCCTGAGGGCTGGGACTCTCCTTTTTGTCTGGGTCCACATGGATTTAGCCCAGTTCTTGGCACCCAGTGGGGGCTTTGTGAGTGATATCCGAATACATGCAAAAATGAATGAATGAAAAGAATGAGGTATGATTTTAAAGAAAAAGCAACTCTGAGCCCAGGAATGCAGGCCTCCAGGACAAGGTGGCATGATTGGAAATGCTCTGCTACCATCCACAGGCCTTGGTGGCCGGGGGCTCAGGGGCTCAGGGGCTCAGGGGCAGGCTGCAGAGTGGTATCCTCCCACATGCTTATGTATGTGACCACAGCTTGGGTCACCTGGGGACAGCTCCCCATAGCATAGCACTTCCAGAGATGGGCGCCACCTGGGGCCTGGCACATCTGGCCTCTCACAGGGCAGCCTTGTCCCCACACTTGAATTAATAAGGAGAGAACGACTCAATGCACTAACAAGCTCAGTGCTGAGCACATGCTAGGTGCTTCCTAAATGTTGTTTGTTATTTGGGTGGTTGAATGAGGGTCACCCATGAACCTAGAGGTCTCAGCCTAGCCCCCGAGGATGAAGGACACCTGCAAGGCAAGGGGTAGATGCAGGACTCTAGGTTCCACTCTCCGTTCTCGCAGCAGCCGTTTGCAGAGAGTGCCTTTGGGGCTGATTGTGTTGCAGGTTCTCACCACGGCAATCTCATAAAGGCTCCCTGGCCGCTGTGGCTGTGAGCAGAGCCCCTCTCTGTTTTAATCTCAGTGTCTAGCCATCCATGAAAATTTTATCTTGCCAGGTTGTAAATTCTCAGGAGATGGAAGCTGTGCTGTCTCCTCTAACCAATGTCACCATGGCTGCCCTGGCCTGTCTTTCCACCTGAGTGACTACCCTTAGCACCTGTCCTGCAGAAGGCAGAAAGACAAAGCCCGGCCTCCAGGCCCTCAGTGCTGGCCTGGGCTCCCCTGTCCTGGTCACTACACATGGTCTTCCCCATCCCATCCCTACTTCCTCAGCATAGCCTCTGGCATTTAATCTAAGCCCAGAATCTGTTGTGACATGACTCAGAACTGGAAACTGAGAAAGTCCACATGGTTATATTTCTGCTCAGGCTCAACATCCTGGGGGGATTCCAGGGCCTCATTGGGGTCCCCTAAGGGAGACCTGCAGCCCTGTCTACAGTTCCCCTGCCCCCCATGGTCCGTCCAGGACTGGGAGCACCTCTTGGAGCTTGTCAGGGGTCTGGCAGGGGAGGTTGAAGGCAGGGGAGATTGCTAACAACCACAGGTAGCCTGGTGCAACACCCAGCACCATTCAAATGAATTATCAGCCCCAGTCAACCTCGCCTCTAGCAGGATAACCAGCCTGATGTCCATGGAGGGAGAGGGACAGAAGAGGAGCTAGTCTCATTTCCTCTGTCTTCAGAAGGCAGGGTGACAGATTTACTTGTGGCAGCCACTTTTCTTTGTGCCATGGAGCCTTTTCAGTTGGAAAATTTAAGGCCTACCTCATGGCATGGTAACAACTAAGGACTGTCCCCCACCGAGGTCTCACTTTAAGGCCCTTTGTCTGTTTAAAGACGCCCCCCTACTACCTTTTCCTGGTTCCTCAATCCTTGAACCCCAGGAAGCCCCTCAGCAGTTGTCTGAGGCCTAGGGGGGAACAGAAGGTGCACCCTGAGCTTTCTGACTGAGGAAAGAGAAAAAGGTGACCTGGGCTGGAGGGGCAGCGGGAGCAAGGGCAACGTGGTTCCAGATGCCTCATACATTCTCTTTCCAGGAGGGTCAGATGCCCACCCGTCATTATTTTTCTTCCATGAAACCCATGCTTGGAAAGATTCAAGTCATAATAAATTCATAGCTTCATCTCTAATTGATCATGGCCACTAGGAGCTCCCCCCTCCCCCAAGTTACTTACTGCATTGAGATAATGTGCTTCCCAATGAGTGCATATGAGCTGGTGTTCTGATGGGCTGGTGGGACATCATGTGCTGTTTGGAATGATGAAGACAGTTCACAGACCCTTTGTGCCACGGGTCCCAGATATATGGGTCAAAGGCACTGGCAGATTTGTTTGGAAGAACTTTGAGGGTGGTCAAGATGATGAAAATACTACAGCTATGTTTTGCCTTGTACTGTTCTCTCTGTTTAATAGCCTGTCTCCTCTCTGTAAGTTCCTTTGCTGGACAGGACATGTTGGGTCTACCAAAAACTTCCTGAATGAGGACACAGCTATCCTTACAGAGCTCCACAGCCTTGAACTCTGGGATGACTATCTTTGACTCACAGAGATCCCCTTCACCCTCTAAGATACAAATGGTTCTGCTCCTTGTGGTCTGAGTGCCTTCTCCTCAGCAGATAAATAAGCTTAAGTTTTTCCCATGACCTTTCTGAAGGAGTGGTTCTCACCATATCCCGGAATCCACCTCATTTTCTTCTGTCACCTCTGACATCCTGCTTCCACCATTCATTCTCTCAGACTGCCCGCTTATGGCCTCATCAAACCTGTGATTCAACCAGGTCCTCTCACCATCTCTGTAGCAGGTGGCCCTGACTGCCCCCTTCTCTGCCCTGAGACTCCCCTCCTTGTGTCTGGGATACCTCCCTCACTTTTCTGGCTAGTCCCTTCCATCCTCTTTTTAGTCACTTTCTTTGCTCACCCAAAGATCTTGATGTCCCCAGGGTCTTTCCTTGAAGTCCAGGCTCTCCTGGGGTGACCACATTTACTTCAGTGACTTCCACAGCCTTATTTGACCCCTCCCAGGTTCCTGTCCCCAGCTTGGCTCTCCTCAGCTGAGGGATATGGCTTCTCTGGGGTTCCCACCTGTTCATGGCTTCTCCCTTACCATGTAGTATGAAAACCAGACCCATCCTGTGCCCTTGTCCCCTCCTTCCCCGTCACATACCTAGTCACTGATCCTGGGGAAAAGACCCTCTTTCTCTGTGGGGTCCTTCTGGCTGTCTCTCCCACTGCCATTTCTCACTTCCCACAATGTCCCATCCCATGGGGATTTCTGCAATGTCTTTCATCCCAGCCTTCTTCCTCACCCCTCCTGAGCATCCTCCTGTTGGGGGTCATAGCATTGGTTCTAAAATTCAAACTTGGTTGCATAATTCCCTGTGAAAACCCTTCCCAGTGGCTGCCAGTTCCCTGGAAGGGGAGGCCTTGCTCTTGGGTCCTGCTCCAATCTGACCCCTGCCCACCTTTGCCTCATTCTTTAAATTTTTTTTTTAAGTATGAGCTAGCCTTGTTTTTCACCACTGTGTCCAGCTGCCCTTCACCACTCGGTCCCCCATCACTCTCTGAACTTCCGGACAGTCACTCTGGATTGTTTCTGGGATGACCTTCCCCCTCCTTCCCTGGGCCACTTCCCGTCAGCTTTCCAGACCTCTCCCTCAATCACTTACTCTGCTGTGAAGACTCTCCTGACACAAGCAAACAGAATTTGTCACTGTTGCTTTTGTGACCCAGTGTCCCCACCAGAGTGTGAGCTCCCAGGGTGGGGGTGGGCTGAGTCCCCACTGCCTATCTGGACTCTGCATTCCCAGGACCCAGCATATCGCTGTTGGGCGGGGCTCTTTATTTAGCAGGTAAGACTCATTTAAAATAATTAACACTTCTTCATATGAAAATGTGCTAAAATCATTTTTTAAATTTCCTGCTGAATTGATCAATATGACATTTTTATATTATAAATATATACACTTAATTCTCACCTTCTGTGGCATATGTTAGTTTATATGGCAAAAGGGACCTAGTACCATTGTTTCCTAATTAGGGAAATATTTATTCAAATTAATAACAGTTAATAAGTTCATTAATAAAAATGTATCTAACTTAATGCAACTTCAGGTAATAAAAGTACATATAGTACAAGCTAATAAGTATACAATGTGCTTATATTCCTATACACATCTTAGAGTTATCACGAGTATGGCAATATGAGTAGAAGAGAGAGTAGTGTCCAAAAGTCCCTCCCATGCCACCATGTGCTAAGGTTGTCTCCTCATTTACAGAACAGGTGGGCCAGCCCATCTCTGCGCAGCTCACAAGCCTAGGTCTTTGCTAATGCTGCTGTCTTCACAGAGCCCTGCATGTCTGCAGAACAGCATGTTTACTAGGCCTTCCTGTCTCCATGGGAGCCTATTGGCTCCATGAACAGGCCCGTTGGCCTCTAATCAGTTTAGTAATTCTGATGACATTCCGTCTTTGGACAGGAGACGGACTAGTTGACCTCCTAACTCCAGGAGTTCAGGAACAGAGTTTCCTCATACTCAACATTTTCATATACATACATATTAGGCTGAGCCATGCAAAATTGGTGTTATTCAGCTCTTTTTTTACCTACAAAAATGGCAATGTCATATGGTTCAATCTAAGAAAGAATGTATTTCCTTTTCTGAGGCAGGAAGACTGAGGTGAGGTCACAGCTACAATGAGACAGTGTCACAGGGTCTCAGCCAGATCCCACTGGGTAGGGACACTGCATGGCACAGGTCAGGGCCCTGTCTGCTTCAGGGACCGCTGTGAAAGACCCTGGCTGGGACAAAGGTAGGGTGGAGAGGTTCAAGGATAATCTGACAATTATTACAGATAAATACCCCCCCAATTCTCTTTTTTTGTGGTAAAATACACATAACATGAAATATACCTTCTTAACCATTCTTAAGTGCACAGTTCAGTGTTACTAAGTATATTCAAATTATTTTGCAACCATCACCACCATCCATCTCCAGAATGTTTTCATCTTGTAAAACTGAAACTCTGTTCCTTATTAAACAATAACTCACCATTCGGCCCCCTCCTCCCAGCCCCTGGCAACCACCATCCCACTTTCTGTCTGTATGAATTTGACTACTTTGAGTACCTCATATAAGTGGAATCAATAGTATTTGTCCTTTTGTGACTGGTTGATTTCATTTAGCATTATATCCTCAAGGTTCATCCATCTTGTAGCATGTGTCAGAATTTCCTCCCTTTTTAAGGCTGACTAATATTTCATTGTATGTGCATATCACATTGTATTTATCATTCATCCATCTATAGACAATTGGGTTGCCTCCATGTTTTAGCTGGTGTGAATAATGCTGCTATGAATAAGGGTGTACAAATATCTCTTTGAGACTCTGTTTTCAGTTCTTTTGGGGATATATGCTGCAGCCCAGCTGCAACGAGTATATTCCAGGGTCCCGAGCAGGAAAAGATATGAAACTGAATTAAAGATAGTCAGAGACTTAAAGATATATACATACAGGATGGGTTCGGGAGGATGCCATAGCCTGCCAACAATCACTGCTGTTTCAAGCTGCCAAACATGGCTGCCCCCAGAAAGACATCCGTCTTTATTCCTGGGTAACATAGGCCATTAGCAATTCAATTAAGTTTTCAAGGCAACTCAAAGAAACCCCCACCATACTAGTCAATCTAACTTTACATCAAGAAGAAACTAGCTTCCAGTCTCTTCCGGGGAATATGGGCAGGCAGAAAGAGCAAAGAAGCACAGCCCTTTGTTAAATTAATTAGGCAGGTGAGGTGGGGTTGGGCCCAACACGTCTGTCCCCTAGATATCCAGACTGCAAAATACCCTGTTTATTTTTCGGTCCTCAACAGATCACCCTTTTGTATTTTTTAAACTTCAATAAAATTTTTACAGTCTTAAATGTCTTTAACATATTAATGTAATTTTGTTAAGTCTATGTTGATACCATCATCAACATATTTATATTTGTAAACAGCTTTATATTATTTGTAAATGCAACCCAACCCCACTTCAGTTTGAGAACTGTCCCAAGGAGCAGGAGTCACACACATTCAGGAAAAGTCTACAAGGTACTAGAGTTGTGGTCACATTCCACACTTTGTAGCTAGAGTCCAAGTCCCAATGACTATTGGTTCTAGCTGGCAATCATTTAGGTAGATTGGAAGAGCCATTTGCAGCATGTATGGAGTTGAAGCTTCTGTTTTCTTTAAACTGGAAAGATGAACCCAGGGGGCCTTCCTCTGGAGCTTTGCAGCCATGGGGTGGTGAGGAAAACTTTGGGATACATTATGTTGGGTGGCAGAGGAAAATTCATAACAGAAGATGGCAAAAAGGAGAAAGAGCTCTAAATTAGGAGTAGGTCTCAACCTAAAATAGGCATAGGGCATTGAGGCAGGAGGAATAAAGGAGACACTATATATTAAACAAAGTAGTGGAAAATAAAACTATTAACACTCATAACAGAGATTTTCGAGGGATGAATAAAAACCTGAATATTCAGGCAAAGCATAGTAAGTGGCCCTTGTGTCCATAAGAAATGAGATCAGTTTACCTATTATTTGGAAGAAATATCTTAGGCTCTTCCACAGTGACGTGAGATGGGGCTGACGGCCCTGGGCACCTTCAGCCTTCAGTGGCAAGTCCCAGCAGGGTGAGCAAGGTTAGGTCACAGGTAGCTGGGGCAGGGCTGGAAGAGACTGAACCCTCTCTTAGAGGAGCGAGGGGGCAGCCTACCTTCCAGTGTCCCTTTTTGCCACAGCAAAGGCATGTCCCTGGTGGGGGCCAAGAAGCCAAGCAGACTTTAGCTTAATGATCTTCCTTAATATCACTTTTGAAGCAGGGCCCTGATGGAGGCTTATGAGGCCCCTTCAGGGAGTTGGAGCCTCTAAGTGTATGTCAAGAGCTGGTATTTTGTCTGATTTTTTTTTTGGGTTCTGTCTGCCTTTTTTGTTCCTCTTGGTCATTATAGACCTTAAAAGCCATGCTTAGAAGATTTCACTGAGGGGTCCTCATTGGCCTATATAAACTTTTTCCGTATATTTAGAGTTGACTGGGAAAAGACAAAACAGCGTTATTAGCTGGATTAATAAAAGAGGGTACAAGTTTGCAGGAGAAACAGGTTTGGCTTCTCCTTTAGGATCTCAGAGTCTCTTCACTTCTGAATGACCCTGTACATCAGCATTCAAAAGAAATTTTTTAAAGTAAAAAAGCATGATAAAGAAGATTTGCAGGAGTTTCAGGATATGACTCCCCCCTTTTTTATATTATTTGTAATTTACCTTTAAGCGTTTGGTGGGTATATTTTATAATACCTTGATTTTAAAGATTGTAAGAAATATTGTTTTTATGTTAATTTTTAATAAAATATGAATGTTTTAAAAAGTAATATTCCTATATTTATTAAAACATTTTTACTCTATTAATTAATAGGCAATTTAAATAGTATAATATATTAAGGCTGGAAAATTTTAGTATGACTTTTATTATTTTTCTACAGTAAAAATTTTTTTATACTTTTATTAAGCAAATTTACCTTGCTTTAAGCTTTGTAGCAGCAGTAGCTTGGCCAAATTAGCAAGTCTTTAGAATTCACATTTATTTTATTTAAATTTAAATGAGCATTTTGTATAAGTTTTAATAAAAATTTAAAAAATTTTTAGGGATAAAACTTTTATTTTTTCAATATTAGAGTCGGCATTTTCAATTTTTGCATGCAAGAACTTAATTCAGACTTTAAAAAATTATATTTAGACATTAAACAAAGACTTCACAAACAAGAATTAGACAAATTAGAGTGAAACCTGGGATTTTAGAATATAATTATATTAAAAAGTTGTCTGCTTGATTTTACTTAGAGCTATTTTTTAAGAGGGAGGCTAAGAAGGATAAAACCAAACAGAATTTTTTTTCAAAAAATTTTGAGGTGCCTGCATGAAATTCTGTTTAGCTATACTTAAACAGGCGTTCCCTTCACCCTCTCTTTCCAGGCATGGAATAGGAAAGAAACAGTTTAGAGAAAGTTAGAGAATAATGGGAAAAAGTTGTAATTTTCCTAAACTCTTAAGTCTTCTATTTACTCATGGAATAGGAAAAAACAAAGTGATAGTTTAGAGGATTGTAGCTAAAAATATTAAAGAAAATTAGATAATAATAAGATTTGGCTGTAACTTTAAAAAGCATCTGAGTCTTCTAATTCTCTAATCATTCTCAAATTTTAATAACTGCTGTAAATGGTAGTCGAGATCCTTCCATTTTAACCCGTTGAATGGCAGACCTACTTTAACAGGGAGAGGAAGGCTTTCCTGTTCACCCCCCTGCTCCCACGCCCCCCCACCCCCCCACCCCCCCACCCCCCCACCCCCCCACCCCCCCACCCCCCCCACCCCCCCCACCCCCCCCACCCCCCCCACCCCCCCCACCCCCCACCCCCCCACCCCCCCACCCCCCCACCCCCCCCACCCCCCCACCCCCCCCCACCCCCCCCACCCCCCACCACCCCCCCACCACCCCCCCATCCCCCACCCCCCCCCACCCCCCCACCCCCCCCCACCCCCCCCACCCCCCCACCCCCCACCCCGCGCCGTCTGGGGCTGGTCCGCGCAGGTGGAGCCATGCTCCGTCTGCATGAAGGTCAGCCCGCCCTAGCACCGCGGCCGCCCTGGGCCTGGCACGCCATCACGGGCCCCAAGCCGCCCACAGGCCCTGCACCGGCGCTCTGTTCTGCGGCTTGTGCTTTTTTTTTTTTTTTGGTATTTTTCTGAAGCTAGAAACGGGGAGAGACGGTCAGACAGACTCTCGCATGCACCCGACCGGGATTCACCTGGCACGCCCACCAGGGGGCGATGCTCTGCCCCTCCGGGGCGTAGCTCTGCCGCGACCAGAGCCACTCTAGCGCCTGGGGCAGAGGCCAAGGAGCCATCCCCAGGGCCCGGGCCATCTTTGCTCCAATGGAGCCTCGGCTGTGGGAGGGGAAGAGAGAAACAGAGAGGAAGGAGGGGGGTGGGTGGAGAAGCAAATGGGCGCTTCTCCTATGTGCCCTGGCCGGGAATCGAACCCGGGTCCCCCGCACGCCAGGGCCAGGCCGGTGCTCTACTGCTGAGCCAACCGGTCAGGGCCGGCTTGTGCTTTTAAGAGGTGACAATGGCCGGCCCGCGCTGGCAGCAGCTCAGGTGCAAGACGGCAGTAGCCACCCCGGCTACTCTTGCTTGCGCGCCTGGGAACTTGGTGGTGTCTGGAGCCTTGTATTTGGGGCGCACCTTTCCCGCTGCGCACCTTTTGTCCTGGAAGCCACTTCCCAAATGCTGTGGCAAAGAGCTCAATATTAGCACTTATTTCGATATAGTCCTTTGTATTTAGAGCCTGGTTCAAAGCTGGCTGGAGTGTGAATTTTCAAGGGTCTGAGACAAAGACTTTGGGAGTAGAGGGCTGTGGAATCGCCAAGATTACAATGGCCACAGCCATGATATTCTCATTTTCTGAGTTATTGTCAGACTCCAAGTTTTTATATTTACATTCCTCTATTTCTGTTTAATTCTGATTAGACAGTTTTTTCTCAAATAAAAACATTTGTACAAAAAGAAAAAGGTCCCTTACTTTTGACCCTTTTTGTCCCATAGTTATTTACTCCCAAATTACTTTATTATTATACCTTCCCCCCTAAACTTTACTTAAAAGCATTACTTACTTTGCATGCAATTTGGGGGGGTTTTGTTACCTTGACTTTCTTTTTCTTGATGTCCCATGTTGGGCGCCAACAGCCGCAATGAGTATATTCCAGGGTTCAGAGTGGGAAAAGGTACGAAATTGAATTAAAGATAGACAGAGACTTAAAGATATATACATACAGGATTGGTTCGGGAGGATGCCATTGCCTACCAACAGTCACTGCTCTTTCGAGCCTCCAAACATGGCTGCCCCCAGAAACACATCCGTCTTTATTCCTGGGTAACGTAGGCCATTAGCAATTCAGTTAAGTTTCCAAAACAACTCAAAGACAACCCCACCATACTGGTCAATCTAACTTTACATCAAGAAGAAACTAGCTTCCAGTCTCTTCCAGGGAACATGGGTGGTCAGAAAAAGCAACGAAGCACAGCCCTTTGTTAACTTAATTAGGCAGGTGAGGTGGGGGGTTGGGCCCAACATGTCTGTCCCCTAAATATCCAGACTGCAAAATACCCTGTTTATTTTTCAGTCCCCAACAGATATACCAGGAGTGGAATTGCTGGAGTACAGGGCACTTCTATTGTTAATTTTTTGAGGAACTACCATTCTGTTTGCCACAGCAGCTATAGCAAATTTCCTTATTTTTCATGTAAGGATACAACATGCTAGACTAAGAAGAGCTTAGTCTTCTAAACTAGACAGATCTGGGTTTACATCTGGGCTGTCCTATGTGGTCAAGTCATTTAGCCTCTTTGAGCTTTTGTTTCCCCATCTGTAAAATGGGGATACTGATAACCAACTCCAGTGGTTGGAAGAATTTGAGGGAATGCACGTAGAGAGGGCGTAGTGCAGCAAAGCACATTGTAGGTATGTGGTAAGGAAACCTGTGTTACTTTTACTTAATTACCCCCCCCACACACACACACACGTGCTCTTGTTCATCTCATACCATCTTTCTACTTCAGTAATGTTCTCTTTTTGTAATGGTGTCAGATCATGCTCATCTCATATCCCGCATGCATGATGTGCTAGCCGAGGCAAAGGATGGTGGGACACACTTTCTAATGATCCCTGAGTCCCCTGTTTGTTCCTGTGTCCTCTGCTGAGCCCTCAGTCCATGGCCCCACCATTTCCCAGCTGCCTCCTCTGAGTTCCTCTTTCTCAGACACTTTCAATCCACACGACACCCTGCCGTCAAGTTCGTTTTTTTAGACCTTGCTCCCACTGTATTCACTCTCCTGCTGAAATCTGTCAGAGCCCATTTCTCTACAGACTGAGGTGAGCCCCTTATCCAGACTTCAAAGCCCTCCCCAGATGCCCTGAGCAGCCCTGACCCGCAACCCTCCCCCCTCCCCTGTGTCACACCACTCCTATCCCATGGCACCCCGTGCCTTGTTCCTTAATGGTAGGGACCATTTGCCATGATATCAGTGTTCCCCCAAAGGTACTTTGGGAGCCGCATGCTATGCCTTCTTCAAGTGGTACAGTGGTCTTTCTAGTGTAGAAACAAGAGCTGGGCTGGGGTCTAAGCAGGAAGGAATGCTGGACACAAACTGCTTCTCTTCTAGCTCTCAGAAAATGGGCAGCTGGGCCCAGCGGTGACAAGTATACATGCTGCGCATGTCCCAGCACTCTAATCTGGCTGTCCCCTCCGGCCTCTCACAGGAACATTCGTCTCGGCCTTTACCGTGCTGTGCGGAGCCCGCACTGACCTCCCGGACAGGCACGTGTGCTGTGTCTTCTGGCTGAACATCGCAGCAGCCCTCATCCAGGTCCTCACAGCCATTGTCATGGTGGGCTGGATCATGAGCATCTTCTGGGGCATGGACATGGTCATCCTTGCTAGTGAGTAGCCAGTGGTGCCACATCTCCATGGGGGCGGAGGCTGGGCTGGGCCGGGATGCGGGGAGTGGGGCTGGAGGAAGAGCAGGGGCCAGCATGGTCTGGGCATCTGTGATCCTGCAGGGCGTGGGCACTTGACAGGGAGATCTGCTGAGCCTGAACCTCCCTCACTAGTGTCTGTGGCTACCCGGCATAGGGGGGGTCTTCCCTGAACACTCATTCCCAATATCTGCAGGGACTCCTGAGTGTAGACTGGCAGAGACTAAGCCAGAGTGTGAGTAAGAGAGGGAGGGAGCCCCTGCTGAGCTCAGACACACCAGGCATTGCATTTGTCAAAGCTACAGGCCAGCTGACAACACTGGGTAGCAGGGTTATGGCCCAAGGGAGCTCAGGTCCCCTATGCCCACCATTACCTGTCCCTCCATCATGCACTTTCTGGAAAGAAGGGAAAGGCCACTTGGTGTATTTGTTCACAGGAAACCCTGTAACTGTGCTTTTTACAGCCAAAACAGCATTAATTTCTCCTTTTAAACTAAACTCTTTGTCCATTGATGCTAAAGCCTTACTTCCTGATTGGAATTGCATGACCTTCACCAATCGTTTCACACAAACTTGATCCAGGCACAAAACTATTTTGGAAAGGGGCTTAACTTTATGGAATCAAGTTTACCAAAGATGACTTGATTAACTTTTAAAAAATAACCTAGCAAAATCTTAGAACAGACACCACCTATTTTAAGCAGCCACGCATGTCACCCTGTGCCCCGTGCATGTTCCCTGCATTCTCACATGTTCTATCTCATGAGGCCATAGTTCCTCACTAACAGGGCATCCACGTCCCACAATCCTCATCATGCCCTACACCGAACAAAACCTTCATAGGTGCCATAGTCAATGCCAAAGGTAAGCTGTCCCAGATAAGAATAGCAGAGGCAGGAGGGGAAGCCAGGGCTTCAGAAGGCCCTAGAATGATCTGTAGCTGATTTAGCCTGAGTTCAGGATCCTGTGAGAATCCAAGACCCAGGGCACATACAGATGCCAGTACCAGGCAAGGCTTTGGGTCAGTGACCCATCAAGTCACCGGGCCAGAGGAAATGCAGGTACCAGAGTCTGAGCGAGATCAGCAGAACCAGTGGACTGGTCAGACAGGCTGCCTGGAAGAAGGTCTTCTTGGAGCAGAGGATGGGTTGGAAGTAGGCCAGCTGGACCACCGGAGCATCCTAGATAAGGCAAGCTAGGCAGATGCTGGGAGATAGGGGCAGCCAGAGAAGCAGGCAGGGGACAGCGGGCCTGGCCAGCAGCCGAGGAGTGCCCAACAGGGAGGGCATCAGGAGTTGAGCAGGTGGAACCCAGGGGTAGGCCCATCCAGCTCCCCCCCTTGGGTATGTCCGTGGAGCACTTCCTTTTGGGGAGGGGTACAAGACATGCTGGCAGGAAAGAGGTGCTGCCAGCCCTCCTGTGGGCTGGTACTTCCCTAGGGGCCTGTGGGGTGTCTGGGAGGTGGCTCTGCTCTTGGACACCCCTCAGCAGCAGTCAGAAGGCTTGAGCAGGCTGCTCGTCTCCATCCAGGATGAGCCCCAACCCCTTTACCACTTCATCTCCTCATCATACCGAATGTCTAACCGGGCACTTGAGTAAGTTCAGATGGAACATGCCTATGTCACAGGGTGGGTCTCTGTGTGCTGGTGCCTAATCTGATGCTAGAACTTTCTGGTATTATTGTCTTTGGTTGTCTTTAATACCTAGGAACCATAGGGTCTGGATCTTAGAGATAACCTAAAGAGCTCCCCTTACCATGCTCTAGATGAGGAAACAGAGACCTGAGAAGTACAGATGGGGACCCAGTTGCTCCCTCCCCTTCCATCACCTCAGTTGTTGACTCAGACAGACCCTCTCTTCTATGGCTGCTCTGGGAGCCATGACTGGGCTGCAGAATAATCAAGTGCCAGAACTTCCCCCCACCTCCACCCTTTTTCCTGTCCCCTGTCCCCACCCCAAGCCTCCACTGTGGGTCAGAGTCAGTGCCTTGGGTATCTCCACACTGGTTCCAGAAATGGTTCTCTTTGTGTTGAACATTTTAGAACACTGCTTGGGGGATGGGCTTCTGCATGAGAAAATCTGCCATACTCACTGCTACCCACTTACCTCCCTGGCCACCAGACTTGCTCACCCATCTTAGTAATAAGGTGTCTTTAAACTTTTTCCAAAATATAAACCCACCGCAAAGGATGAATAATTGCCACTCTTGAGATGGTGCCATGGCCTTGGATGGCTCCAAGCAACAATGGAGTGCATGTCTCAGGATGACAACTTCGAAAGGAATAACCACAATAGACTTGTTCTCCTGGTAGATGGTTGGATAGGGGCTGCTCTTTCTGGTCACTCCTGCCCCTTCCTATAACAATGAAGGAAAATTTTTTAGCTGTAACCATACAGGATGATTTTTCACATGGTATTGTTGAGTATGTCATCTATAAACATACCATAAAAAAAAAAAAGAAAAGAAAAGAACAACTCCTAAGAGGGGAATCAGAGAAATAGATCAAAGTAGAAGTTAAAATCAGGAACTTACAAGAACACTACTCTTAATATAAATAATAAACTATTTATATTAATAATAAACAACAAACAGAGTAGTAAGCTACCCTATTTCCATTAATAATAAACGCATAACAGTGAACAACATCCTGTCTTGGTCATGGATCAATAAATACTTGGTAGTTCCACCATAACTTCTCTCTACTGCCATGCCCATGGCAGACATTACTAATTAATGTGACACTTTCCCCTGAACAATCTTACCATTCTCAAAACAGGGCTTCAGGAAGTCACTACCAATTGATCCAAGATGTCTACAAGGTGAAAATCTGTTTGCCTGGACCTGCGTCTTTAGCAAAGGATTAGATTTTATATATGTGGCTCCTGTTTTATAAGGTGAACCACATGGCTCAGACAGAGCTGAGCTGGAGCCAGCGGTCACTTGGGTATCTTTAGGTTCTTGTAATCAAACCTGTTCTACAGCTGACCCTCAGGTCTACCCAGAATTCACCTCCAGGCAAGCATGTGTTGGGGGTAAAGAAAAGAATGAGGGGCAAAAGGTGAGCAGAAGAGTGGGCCTGACTGAGATATGGAAGGAAAGAGGGTGTTGCTGAGGGCTTCTTGTCAGTCTCACCAGGTGTGACCCCTGGGTGGGAGAGCCCTCACTGTGCCCACTCCAGTGGGGCTAACTGCAGGCCTCATGGCTGGTCACTGCGAACATGGAGCACACCCCCGTTCCATCTCCCAGGCCACTTCATGCATCCTCCCCTTTGTATATATTTCAGGCAGCCCCTCTGTCCTGTTTTCAGACTCTTTTTTTCTTTTTCTTCTTTTCTTCATGCTGCCTCCCATTCTGCGCTCTTCCCAGTTTCCCAAGGTGAGTCTGTTGGTGGGTGCTCAGCCTCACACCTGGGCTGCCTGGGCCCCGCCCCCGACTGCCTCACATACCCTCTCTGTCGGTTGGTCAACTGGTTTCTATTTTTAGCTTTTTATTTTGGAAAATGTTAAACATAGACAAACACAGAGGGCTGAACCTAATAAATCCCTAAAGGCCCAACTTCAACAATTGTTAACTCATTCATGACCACTCTTACTTCATCAGTCCCTACGTCTCCCCCAACCCCTAGCACTGGATTATTAGCACCTAAAATTGATGAATAATATGATAAATAAAGAGAAAAAAACCAATTAAGTCCACTGAAGCTCCTCTTCAGGCTAAGTCACTGGCTAACAGAGGGTAACTACTCAAAATTCCAGACTCATAATTTTATCTTTAAATATTTCAGTAGGTATCTTTTTAAAGAAAATGTAGCCTGACCAGGCGGTGGTGCACTGGATAGAGCATCAGACTGGGATGCGGAGGACCCAGGTTCGAGACCCCGAGGTTGCCAGCTTGAGCGCGGGCTCATCTGGTTTGAGCAAAGCTCACCAGCTTGGACCCAAGATCGCTGGCTCGAGCAAGGGGTTACTCGGTCTGCTGTAGCCCCACGGTCAAGGCACATATGAGAAAGCAATCAATGAACAACTAAGGTGTCGCAACAAAAAGCTAATGATTGATGCTTCTCATCTCTCTCCGTTCCTGTCTGTCTGTCCCTGTCTATCCCTCTTTCTGACTCTCTCTCTGTCTCTGTAAAAAAAAAAAAAAAAAAAAAAAAGAAAGAAAGAAAGAAAGAAAACATAACCACAAAACCCTTTCATACCCAAATAAATTAGCAATAATTCTCTAATATCAATAGTGGTCAATTTTCCCAATGGCCTCATAATTATCACTGATGTTTTAAAGGCTCAAGCAACATCCTCAGTTACCTTAGCCTGTGTCACAGATGTCCAGCGGGTAGAACACACTCACGGGAACTCCCATCTGTATGCTGTCTTCTTCCTGCCTTTATTTCTTCTCTTTGTCCACTCATACCAGATGACCACCACTTGGGGACGGCTGTCTGCCACCTTCCCCACAGGCTCTGCATTGTGGAAATCATGCCAGCCCAGTCTGGTAGGGCCCCTTGTGTGCAGGGATATGGATTCAGGGGCGTGTTGATAACCTTCCAAACCCTACCACAGATAGCCTCCTCTCTTAGATCCCCAGACAACGCCAAGCTCCACAGTTCTCCATTCATCCTTTTGTTTCCCATTAAAAAGGCAATGCTCTCAGGAAAAGCTGGACCCCATCTATAGCAGCTGTTTATACCTCTGTGTGAATAGGGTCTCATGAGCAGATTCTAATCTGGGGGCACGACATGGAGAAATCCTGAAGGAAGTGGGTGTCTCATCATCTCTCCTCTGCTTCTTTCTCACAGGCTACAAGGAGCAGGGCATCCCACAGCAGCTGTGAGCCCGGGAGTCCCAAGAAGTCCAGGGTGGCCCCGTGAAGGCTGCATCCAGCAGCGGTGGGCACAAGGACCTTACATGTTGTCTTCTGCTGCTTCCTGGGTTTGGAATGGAAAGGGGAGATTTAAAGATATTATTTATTTTGGAATTGTGTCTGCTTTTCACAGCAGATGCTGGTGCCCAGAGCATCTCAAGGGGAGTGGGGAGGAGGGAAGAGACAGGGATGCTGACAAAGAGGCTGGAATGTTCCTGCCTCTTCACACACACACACCCCTGCTCCTTTGCCTGGCATCGCCCACTGCAAGGGCACAGCAGTGCTTTGGGGCCAGGCAGCTGTGCCCCATCCAGGTGAGCAGGGGCTCACCAAGGGGCAGGACTGTGGTGGACACTTCCCGTGAGTCCCCAGCCCCTGCCAGAGTGGTCTTCTGTGGGGGCAGCACCAGGGCAGGAGTGAGAATGGACAGACTCCAGCCCAGAGTGGAAAGGCCTACTGTGCCTTCAGCTTTGGTGGCAGGGCAGGGGACACATGGAGTCCCATTAGTGTGAGCTGGCCCTGTTCTCCTTTACTACATCCCCCACCTCCTTGTCACTGAAATTTCCAGGCCTGTGTGCCTTTTGACTTTTGGTTCCCGGAGAAGGAGGGCAGTGACCCCATTCCTGGGGCAAACTGCTGGAACCATCAGATGTTTATACACAGGTCTGTGTGGGCACAGCCTGGCAGCCTTCCCTCTTCATGTGACACCATTTCTAGCCCACATTCCTTTTTCTGAAATCCTTGGAATGAATGGGTCTCTGAATTCAGAAAATTTGGGCCTGAGAAAAAGAATAGGAGACATGTTTCTTACACTTTCTAACACCCCGCAGTCTGGAACAGCTCTTCACCATCAAACACGCGACACAGGGATTCTTCCAGTTGCAAGGGACTGTCGGGCCCTTTAAGACACCTCTGTGATCCTTATAGTCAGATCCCACAGGAGGCAGCAACTGGTAGATGTTGTCCAGGCAACTGTGGGTCACTAGCAATCTGAAATAAGGAGGAAGTTCCAAAATGATAGTGACAAGGTCGACATTTACAGGCCTGTTCTTGTTTTCCTTCTAAGGTAGGAATCGCTAAAATGTGGGACTGGCCCCAGGCCAAGTTTCCAACCCTGCTGGACTTTGTGCCATTGGAAGTGTTCCGCCCTGAGGGTCTTTTCCCGTCTGTTAGGGACTCAGTCAGAATTGGCCAGGGCTGGAGAAGCGATCTGTCTGGCTATTTTTTTCCATGCTGAATGGGAATACCCAGGGAGCCTGCAGCTGGGCAGTCCCCTGGCTCCACTGTGAGCCCCTTTGGGGGTCACTGTTTGTAGAGTCTCTGTTCTTAAAACCCCGTCAGGCCCTTCCACTGGGCTTTTTAATTACAGTCCTGCCGGGGAAACAGGCCTCAGGGTCCCTGTGGCCTGGACAACTCCCTATCATACCCTCCAGCCACTCACCCAGCCTTGGGCTTTAGTTTCAATGAGTGTCTAGTCATGGCTGCCTGGGGCTAGGCTGCCCTCCGAACACCTGACAGCGTCTTTCTCTCTTCCCTCGTCCTCTCCTCCTGACGCTAGTCCAGGCCTTTGCTGCTGTTTTCATGTTCGGAAGCCTCTGTGTTTTCAGGGTGTAGGACCAGGTTTGGTTTGATCAGAAAGCCAGACCTTTAGTTGTGTGAAGACAGCATCTTCCAGGCCCTGGAGAGAGCGGGCTAGCTGGTCTCAAGGAGGTGGCGGCTCAGAGCCTCTCCTGGAATCAGCCAGAATAGCCTCAGCGGATGGAGTGATGTAGCAATGGCCCAGCCACCCCTCCAGGGCTGCCAGCCCACGGCCCTCACCCCAGCAGCAACCTGAGTTTGCGTGACCCCCTGGAGAGACGACAGGTCTCAGGTGGGGGCTGCCCTCCCAGTGAGAGAGGAGGATCTATTGTTCAGGCTGGGGCTGGAGGCAGCTGCCAAGGGAGTAGAGATGTTTAGTAACATGATCCAGACACAGGTGGGATTTGTTTTTTTGAGTGACAAGTGTTACCATGAGTCTTGGTGTAGAATGGCTTAATACTGGGGTTTGTGGACTTGGAAAGACATCTCCAAATTGGAGAAGACATGGTTCTGGAGGAAGCCCATTTATGTAACCAATGTGTGGAAGGGACACAGAGACCCCTGCCAGTCTTCTGAACATCCTGAGCCTGTGATGATTGCCCCGTGGGCAGAATCAGCTCAAGATAGCATCTTCTAATTAGACCATGGTCTCAGCATTATCAAGGTCATTAGATAGGGAGCAGCAGTGAGTGCACTCCAAAGTAGTCTGAGCTTGCCACTCAGAGTATTAGATACTGGAGTTAATTTATTAAACACCAGCCTCCTGAACATTAGGGTTCTTGTGCCTACAAGCACTTGATTGACACACAGCCCTTTGGTGACAGAGCTGGGCTTGCCTTGATGACAAGATCAGGGTTCAGTAGTCACAGGGCACATTGTAGGTTTGGCCTTTCATCAGTCAGAATCCCACAGGATATTCCCTGGCCATGGGTGTTTGGGGGTCACAAGGGTGCAGAGAGCTTCATAATAAGTGAAATACTTCCAGGACCTAATTGTGACACTAGGATCAGAGTGGCAATTCCCTTGGGCCAAGGTAGAATCCTGGGACACAAATGAGCCACCTGGTGGCTTGGGAGTGTCCTGTGGATATGGAGACTGTTGACTTGGATCTGAAGCTCTAAGTCCATTTTAGAGCCAGGAGTTCAGGCTGGGAAGGCCAGGGTCCCTGTGGAACAACAGGTGGCAGATGGCCCCTGGTCCTGTCCCCCACATACACATCCCGCCCCTGCCTGCCGTGCTGCTGGGGGCTGCAGGCAGATGCTTCGCAGCCTGACCAGCAGCAGGTCTGACCTGGAGCCAGTCTTAGGATGCACTTGAGGGGAGGTAAGCAAGGGACGTAGAGCGAGATGCCCTCCTTCTGCTGCCTAGACCCAAGTGTCAGCCTCGATGTCAAGTACAGCCTCCAGATGTTGGGCCCTTGTCTCAGCACAGGTGGTGCATGTGATCTTCTATGACCAATAGCCTGTCAGGGGATAGCAGTTGGCTGACTTTTCAGATGGCAGAATTGAGGTGCCAAGAGAGAAAGCCACATGCTCCCAAACACAGGGTTCATGGGGCAGAGCGGACTCCAGAGCCTGTGTCCAGACGTTGTCCCAGAGGAGGGATCACAAGGGCCCAAGAGAGAGACCCCTAGGGGGGCTGTCCCACTCAAAAGTAATAGGGTGACACAAAAAAACCTCTTCAGAAAGGAGCAGAAGGCTTCCACCCTGCCCCACAGAGCACCCTGCTGTCACCACCCTGGGAAGCCCTCAGGTGAGGTCTGAGGACCAGAAGGGAGGACGGTACAAACAGGAGGCGCAGAGTAGAAAGAAGGCCACATGGTCAGCATGTCCCCTGGAGGAACAGGGACACAGATTGCAGAAAGAAAAACCAAACACAGACCCCAAACACTGAGCCCTGAGGCAGGCACAACGCAGAACTGAGTCCTCAGGACCAGAGGTTTTCCTCCAAAGGTCTGGGGCTCCCAGAGGACAGCAAGGGGCTGACCTGACAGTGTCCTCTGGACCAACTAGGATCTTTAAAAAAAGAGAAAGTGTTGTTTTAGTGAAGCACTGTCACTGCCCAGACAGTGAGTTTGTGAGAGTCACACTGTCTGTGCGAGGATCTAGCCCCACCAGGGCCCCTGGGCCTGAGCCAGGGTGGGGGCCCAGCCAGGGAGCTCATGCTCCATTGGCTCCCAGCCCACCTAGGGCATTAGTGACACTGGCTGTTTTTATCTGTTAGTGGTGTTGGCAGAGAAAGCCTCCTGCACTGTGTACACTGCTCAGGAATGTGTAATTTACCTGTCATTTATCCAGCTGGTGGCTTCAGGCCTTGTGTACCGTTGTTATTTTTATTACTCTCTCTGCCGGTTGGTTTGGAGGGCTTTCAACAGAGGGGTTGGAGGTGGGGGAACACCTTTAAAGCAACCCCAGCAGCACTGACCCTTCCAAGAGACCATGACCTTGTATGTGGTTGGGGGCTTCAGGCTTGGGGAACAGTTTGAAGAGAAGCCATCTGCTGACCACTCTCTCCGCCACCCCACTCCTGGAACTTGGGGCTGAGGCTGAACAGAGGCTGGGCTTCCTCAGTGGTCCTGGGGGCTGGCCTCGTATTTCGGCGTTCAGCAAGCCCTCCGTGGGCACTGATGTGGGCCAAGTCCTGGGCACGGCCTCAGTAAAACAGATCAAAGACGCCACTTTCCTGGGGATCATTCCAGTCCCCAGGCTCCCCAGGTGACACAGTAAGGTGAGCAGAGGGAGGAGAGGGGAGACCATTCTCTAAGGACTGGGATGGACCCCTCCCTGTAGAGTGGAGGAGGCCAGGCTTTCAGGGGAAGGGAGGCTGCGGTCAGCCTGAACAGGTGGGCATCCCTCAGGGCTCTGTATCTTTTTTTTTTATATGTTTTCTTCCTGTTAGATTCTTAGAGCTTCAAAATGTTCAGTGGATCTCAGAAGTATGGGAACTCCTGCTCAGACTCTCAAGAATCCACCCTAAATCCCATGAGATAGGATGAAGCCCTCTGGTGACAGGTGGGGAACTCCAACCAGAGTGACCCCAAAGCCCTGAGCGTGAGCTCCAGCCCCTTCTACTACTTTCTGCCTCAGTTTAACCAACTATAGGTTGGGAACAAGGAGGGGCCTGGGCAGCTATTTATTCTTCCCACTTCTGTCAGAGCAAAGGGCTGGGAGGAGCCCAACCTGGTGGAAGGAGAGAGAGAGGGAGGGGAAGAACTTGTTTTCTACTCTGCAGGCCTCGTGGACGCATGATGGCAGCCCTGCCACAGGGACTCTTTCTAGTAAACCAGAAACATTGGCCCCCAATTCCACTGACCCTTCCTGATCCTGTCCCACTTGGGTCCCTCTTGTATGTGTGTCTGAGTTTCTGGTACAAGTTGTTTCTCACTTTGATTTACCTGTGGAATATCTGTCCCCAACCCTTCTCCCTCCCTCCTGCTTGGATTTGCCAAAATGCCAGCCATCCTGGCTGGTCCAGACTCCACAGGACCCCTCACCACACTGTCACCCTTAGGCAGGCAGAAGTACAGACACACTCATGTGCACACTCAGCCCCTCTGACTGCTGGGTGAAGGCAGGACAGAGTCTGTCTGCAGGATCAGGATTGGGACTCTTCATCTGGACTCTGGCTGGTGGCACTTCGTGCCCTTTACACTCCCATCCAGAGGCCCTGATTTTCAGTTTCCTCTCTCTGGGGCACCTGGTCTTGGCTCTCTTCTTACCAGGGTCTGTAGGTTCAGCACTGCCTCCCAACCACCTGGCATGCTCCTCCCCTTCACTCCCCTACACCCCTCCCCACACTCCCCTATACCCCTCTATACTCCCTTACACCCCCTACACTCCCCTTCACACCCCTACAGCCCCTACACTCCCCTTCACTCCCCTCCCCTCCCCTACACCCCCTACCTTTCCCTATACTCCCTACACTCCCCTTCACTCCCCTACACCCCCTATACCCCCCACACTCCTCTACCCTCCCCTACACTCCCCTCCCCTCCCCTCCAATCCCTTACCCTCCCCTACACTCCCCTACACCCTCCTACACTCCAGCTTGGCCTCCGCTGGGAGGTGAGTCTGCCCAGAGAACAGCTGACAGAGTTTGTTTTCTGGGCTCCTCCCATAGTTCAGACAGGCCTCTCACTTGAGGCCCGTTTCTGCTCCCACAACCCTCCCACCTGCTCCAGCATAAGAACCAGTGAGGAGAGAGGGGGCACCGGGGTCACGTCCACGCCGCTTTCTGGGTTCATGCTGGATCCATGTTCCAAGCAGAGAGAGGGTGATAGTGGCTGTCACAGGCCTGGGCACCCTGTGGGAACACCTGGCTGGCCCTGTTCACAGGCTAAGTCCCATGCTGTGTTTTGTTTTTGTTTTTAAACAACCTACTTAAAAAGCAGACTGGTTGTGTGCTTATATGGATGTGTGTTGTGTTGTGAACTGCGGTGTTTTGATAATGTGACTGGCTTTGTTTGGGTCTCTCTTTTCTGTTCCATTGATGGCTGTACATTTCTATTGTTCTCTGACAAAATGTGCTCTCTGATCTCCCTGGGCTCTCTCGACTCAGTTCTACCCAGATCCACTGGGAGCTGACCCTCACTCCCCCACCCCTCAGCTTTTCCCAGGACCTAATCCAGCAAAGGGGGTTTTCCAGCCCATCCCAGTGACAGGAGGAGCCCTTTTGGTTCCAAGTGAGGAAGAGACCTCTAATGACAGGGACCGGGGGAAGCTTTCAGACTTGCCCTGGTCCAATCCTCGCAGCCTGGGCCCAGGCCTGCCTACAGCTTGGCTTTCCCAGAACCCTCAGGACCAAGGCCCTGGCAGACCTGCCCCCTGCTGCTGGGGTCTCCACAGTGCCCCAGAGGCACTCAGCAGGGTTCCAACTTCTTCAACATTCTGCCAGCTTTGAAACTCATAACTCAAGCACCACTACTGTATGTGTAATGAAAAATACCATGTATGACAATAAAAACCTTTGTATATATCTCTATGTACATATTTATATATACACACACATTCCTGTTATACATATATAAAGCATGACATCTCTGGTATTCCAAGTTTGTGTGTGTGGTTTGTTGTTGTTTTTTTAATATTGGAAATGTAGCTTTGGAAACCTTTTTTTCCTTTCCCTCTTTTCTATGTAATAAACATTCATGTGACCTTTTTTCGTGCCTTCTCAAATCTCTGTGTCCTCTCATTTTCATACTTGAACAGCTCTCTGATGGGTTCCTAAATGCCTTCCTCCCTTCTCAGCGGCATTTGCTCTTGCTGTCCTTTCAATGATAAGGTTGCCCTTCCCCCATGGTGGGCCTTGCCTTCCTTCTAACCTTCTTATCCACATTCCCCTTCTCCTGAGAGGCGTATACAATTACTCTTCAAAGGGCCACATCTTTGCTGATCTGACTCGTTTGTGACCGGATATTTGCACATTACATTGAGCATCGGGACCCAGGCTGAGTTTATCAAGAATAAGCATACAGCCTGACCTGTGGTGGCTCAGTGGATAAAGCGTTGACCTGGAATGCTGAGGTCGCCGGTTCAAAACCCTGAGCTTGCCTGGTCAAAGCACATATGGGAGTTGATGCTTCCTGCTCCTCCCTCTGTTCTCTATCTCTCCCTCTCTCTCTCTCATAAAAAATGAATAAATAAATAAAAAATCTAAGAATAAGCATACAGATGAAACTCATTTCCTTGTCTTGATTGCCGGACGGGTTGAAGAGGCAAATGTGTGAGAGGTACACATTTGTCGAAGTCTCCTGTGGAAGGGTGATTAGGAGAACTTATAACTAGCTGTTCAGCTATAACAAGGGACTGGCTGGAGGGAATTGCCGGGGTACAGTTCACGGCCCAGCCAACTTCTTTAATAGCTGGGCAAAGACCTGGAGAGCATATCAACATTGTGGATGAAGGGAACTAAATATATTAGAACAAAACAGAATTCAAAAAGCTCTTGACATCGACCTAGTGTGCGGAGGACCCAGGTTCGATTCCCGGCCAGGGCACACAGGAGAAGCGCCCATTTGCTTCTCCACCCCTCCGCCGCACTTTCCTCTCTGTCTCTCTCTTCCCCTCCCGCAGCCAAGGCTTCATTGGAGCAAAGATGGCCCGAGCGCTGGGGATGGCTCTGTGGCCTCTGCCTCAGGCGCTAGAGTGGCTCTGGTCGCAACATGGCGACGCCCAGGATGGGCAGAGCATTGCCCCCTGGTGGGCAGAGCATTGCCCCTGGTGGGCGTGCCGGGTGGATCCCGGTCGGGCGTATGCGGGAGTCTGTCTGACTGTCTCTCCCTGTTTCCAGCTTCATAAAAATGAAAAGAAAAAAAAAAAAAAAAAAAAAAGCTCTTGACAGGCAGGGGCAAGCTCACAAGATGAAATCTAATCACTAAATCTAATAGTTAAATGAAAGGGCAGTGCTTGGGATTAAGAACACTCCACACTTTTGCTCTTACCCAGGGAGTTATCTGATGGGGCCACTCAGTGTTATCAGCACCGTGATGTGGTTGACAGGACAGATCTTTTGATTTTGGGTGCACTGGGAGCAGCAGGCCGGGCTCTAGAACGAGGCCATGTCTGCAGTGTTGTATTCAGCCCCGGGTACTGTGGGGAGCAAGTCTCACATTCCAAGGAAAGGCTCTGCCTCTTACCATTTCCTCATTCAGCCCCGAACACTGGGGAACTGGCCATCCCGGCCTTACTACTGGTGGTGTTCTGGTCTGTCTATTGAGAGATGTTGCCAGCTCAAGAGCCCTGGTGTGACCATTGGCCAACAGAGTGAATCGCTTCAAAGTACCACCTTTCAGGGAGATTCCAGGCTCAGCCACAGTGACCCTTTCAAAGCCCCAGAAATGATGTCTGTGCCCAGGGTTGACTTGAATCACTGCTAAAGCTAGGACTCAAAGCCCAAGGCAGCATAATGACCCAAGGCACTCTCAAGGTCGCCCAGACACCCCAAGGTGCATTTCTTGATTTTTGTGTGTCTTCCAAATACTGCCTATGCTCAGATTATGCCACAGAATTCTTTCTGCAGAGGTGTCCAGCTTCAGAGAGGCTGGCAGGAAGCACAATGGGAGGGGAAGATAGCATTACTCCACAGTCCTGCCACGTGAAGGGAAGGAGCCTTCAGATACACTGAGATCTCCTCTCCTCAACCTGAGCCAGCCAATGGACAGGAAGACAGACCAAAGCGAGAGAAGAGAGAGGACAGAAGGGAGGGAGGGAGGACGGGTCTGCTGGGGAAGCCGCAGGCCTGGGCAGCTCCTTGAACAGGGTGGCGTGTCCTGTTTGCATGGCTCCTCTCCTGCGGCCATGTGACTTGTCCCTTAATCCTGGCTGGCCAGAGCTCTATGAGATGCTGAAATAGAAAGCTTCTGGAATGGGGGATGGCTGCCAGCTGAGTCAGTGAGATCTTTTCACAGTGACAAGAACCAGGAATTACTGAGATGGTCACTGGGCCAATAACAGAAGGAGAATGGGGTACCTCAAAAAAAAAAAAAAAAAAAAAAAAAAAAAGAAAGAAAGAAAAAGAGGAGACAGCAATGGCTGGTCATGTGAATGAGGAACACATTCATGCCTTAGGGGAGCGGCATACCCCGGGCTGAGGTGCCTTGGATTCTTCTGGTGCTTACCCATGTTCAGGTCTCTGGGAAGCACAGCTTTGCAGTGACTCCTGTGGCCTGTAGCCTGAATGTCCTTGTGATAAACCTGGAGACCTGCATGGCCCCTGGTTTAAGTCTTCTCCGTGCTCCGATGCTGCGTTCAGACCCCCAGAAGGGACTGGCTCTGTGGAGAGTTACTAAGGCAGGGGCCTGCAGCTGCGTCTGAAGTCTGAGCAGTGGGTATTTATATTTTCACCCAAAATAGCTACGTTTAAAAAAATGAACAACTCTAGAAAGCAAAAAAACTTTTAAAACTTGGAATGTCAGCGGTAGGAGAAATTAGCATTTTCTAAACACTTAGAAGTTGTCCTCATCTACAGAAGTTCCAGGATGGGAGGGGAGCCCACAAGTCAGAGAAGAGGATTCGCCTCTACTGTTGACTTTTGGGAAGCTTGAAACACATCCAGAACCTTTTGAAGAGGTTGAAGAGAGGTATGAATTTTATTTTATGACAGACAGAGAGAGGGACAAACAGGAAAGGAGAGAGATGAGAAGCATCAATTTTTTGTTGCGGCACCTTAGTTGTTCATTGATTGCTTTCTCATATAGGCCTTGACTGGGAGGTACAGCAGAGTGAGTGACCCCTTGCTCAAGCCGGCGACCTCGGGGTTTTGAAATTGGGTCCTACATGTCCCAATCTGATGCTCTATCCACTGTGCCACCGCCTGGTCAGGCGAGGTATGGATTTTATTGCAAAGAAATCAGTGTTGTTGCTTTGAGGCTTCTATCCCCCAGCATGGTGGTGGCCCAGAGTCTGCACCTGCTCTCTCTCCCTAAGTGGAATGCAGCCCGGTCCCCCATCAAATGTTCCCTGGCTCCCCAGGCCCAGCTCAAGGCTACCAGGATAAGACCTTGTTTGTTTGCTCTGCTCTTCACCCTGTTCCAGGGGCTAGCTCCTCCCCCTACTTCAACCATGTGATTCTGGCAGTGCCTGCAATCACAGACCCCTCCCCCCCACAAAGCAGGGTTGCTCCCTTCATCCCTCTGTTTCTTTCTTTCCACAAACTTGTTCAAGATGAGCTTCCCTCATGAATACAAGAAAAAAATCTCCACTAAATATTTGCTCCCAAAGCCCCCTCTGACTTATTCTGACTTCACTGTTCTTCCCACCAACAGTAGCCACCATTGGCAGAGCTTCTATAATGTGCCTGGCAGTCAAGATCTTTACGTCTATGACAGCTACACACACACACAGACATGTGCACATGTACACACATGAGTGCACACCAGGCCTGGGCACATATGTAATTGTATTCCACATGTGACGAGTGATGGCTTTGGCACTTACACATGACACGTTTTTGTTCCTTCCAGCCCCGCTCCCACCTTCCCACTCTCCCTGACCTCTCCTGTCTCAAACAGTATTGGAGAACAGTATTTAAAGAAATGTAGCTATATACGTGCACAATGATTTCAATTAAAACTGTTTTGTTTTAAAATATGAAACATTCCAGAAAAGGTTAACATATATGTACCCTTTCTTTTCCCATCAACCCGATTATAGGTGTAGAAGCCCCAGGTGAGGCAGAGCCTTCGGGGGCACTTGGTGAGGCACCTCAGGCTTGTTGGGACTTAGTGGGTTCATAAGGGGCCATTTAAGGGAACGGAGCCTGAAGTCTCAATAAATACCTACATTTAAGTCTCTCCTTTCTGAGCCCTTGTGAAAACTGAATCCAATGTTGGCATTCTGAAGTCCCTGGGAATTCTTGGATTCTTGACCCTCAGCCAAGGTCCCACTGTCTTGCCTGAGAAGTTCTCCACAAAGCAATGCCGGTGATCCAAGTCTCTTCACAGAGGGAACCCGGTTTCTCAGGCACAAAACTCTCCCCTAAATAGCACCACTTCCTATAATATTTTTATTTTCCTCGTGTTACCTAGGCTCTGTTCCAGGTGAACTCACTGCAGGGGAAACGTGCAATTAGAAGCATCAAGTTGCTAATTGATATAAAGTGCACCTGCATATTGGCTGCCCCTGCCCACCTCCTACCTAAAATGGAAGCTATTTTATGCAGAATCCTCTCTGCACCTAGCATAGAAGCAGACTTTGTTTCCATTGGCTTCCTTCCTATCTGGGTTGGTTACTTAGTTAGCCATGCAAATAAGCCACCAGGCCTGGGAGCTTCAAGATTTTAATTTGGACCCAAAAGAAGCCAGACAGAAAGAAAGCAAACATTTAGGAGAAGATGAACAGCCAAGTGGCAGGAAGGGGTGGTGACGCTTTGGTGGCCTGATAAGGATTTCCAAAATAACTTGCAATTTCAACAAAAGCATTTCACTTATACGCTTTGTTCTTTGCTGTGTTCTGTGAGATATTGTTCATTGTGGCCATATGGCAGCCCGGAGTCCTAAGGTCTTAGGTCACGGGGCGGGGGTGGGGGGTGACTGGAAACATTGCAGCTCGCTGGCCTGGGGGGCCCAGCCTGCAGATTTCCCAGGACAGGGAGCCGGCAAATCAGTCTGGCCTATCCCATGGAGATGGATTTTAGTCATGTGTATCAAGTACCTGCGCAGCAACACCAGGTTGACACATAGAACCAACCGCGACACTTGGTTTCTGTAAATGCTAACCATGTTTAAGGCTTAATAAGATAACACACACACAATGCCTTCCAGGGCCGACACAGAGAAGACAAAGGGTGAACGGTGGTGGTGCACAGGAAGAGAGGTAGAAATAATCAGTCCAGGACACCAACAGGGACTGTGGGTGAATTTTCTCTGCTCTATGTACCAGGCTTTTTAAATTCATATTGGAGGTCAACTGATTTTTTAGTTAGGTTTTCTGAGGAGTGATTTCCATGTAGTAAAACTCACTTGTAGTTCTACACACAGTCCTGTGTACAATTTGTCAAACACATGCAGCTATAGAACTGTGACCACAGTGGAGACATGGAATGTTTCCTTCAGACCAAAGAGTTTCCTGGTGCTCCTCTGTATTCAAACCACATAAGGGGTGAGACTGGATCCCAGTTTGAAAATTAATCAGTGCAATTCATTATATCAACAGATTGTCAGGCCAAAGAGGTAGCTAGGTTGGATCAAGTCACAAAAAGAAAGGAACTTTCTCTTCCCCTGGGCATTCCTGGGGGACAGAGGTGGAGGCTCCCTGAGCAATGTGGCTTCCAGACCTGTAAATTAAACAAACTTCTGACCAACTCTGTAATGCACCTAACTGTCCAGAAGGGGGCAGCCTCCCCTGGTGGGGTCCCCTAACTCTTGATTTCACTCCACCATGTGTTCTCAGAAAGCATGACTAAAACTGGGCATTTTTTCCCATTGGAAAAAAAACAGAAAACAAAAAATAGGGCTGCTGGAAACAGCAAATTGTCTCTCTGATACTGTTTGCCCATGATTTGCAGAAACTATTTTTAAAATAACCCAAATACATGTTGCCACATTAAAAACCACAGAAATTAGCATCGCACCCCACCTCTCCTTCACACCCCAAAACTGCTTTACTCATTCACATTCACAAGCTTGGAAGGTGCAGGACAGAAGGTGGAGTTGGAAACAGTCCGCGATGCTAGTTAGCAAGAGGGGGCACTCTTAGGGGCTGAGTTCTTGTGTCCTCCTACCCAAATTCGTATGTTGAAGCCCTAACCCAGGGGTCTCAAACTCAACTCAGCATGTGGGCCGCAGAGCAAGATCACAGCCGTTTGGCGGGCCGCACTAGGTCTACAAAAGGCAACTGTTACGCAACACTTTTCTCACTGCAGTTGAAAACAAAAAAAAAATCAGTACAACAAGCACAATCGTACATGCAGTTTACTCAGTGTCACAAAACGACCAGAAACTGTAGTTCGCATCACAACTGCTATTAACTAAGCTAATATCTAGCTAGGATGCTAGAGAAATGAAAAATACAAGTAGGCCCCTAGGCTTACTTAATTTTATCCAAAATATTTTGAACTTCGTGGATTAGTCTGCGGGCCGCACAAAATTGTTCGGCGGGCCGCGAGTTTGAGACCCCTGCCCTAACCCCTAGCGTGCGGTGTTTGGAGCTGGGGCTATGAGGACCTGATAAAAGTGAGGTCATAATGATGCGGATATCCCAACTGGATAGGGCTGCTGCCCTCAGAAGAAGAGGGAGGGACACCAGAGTTCTCTCTGCCAGGGGAGGACACAACGATAAGGTGGCCATCTGCAAGCCAGGAAGAAGGTCTCACCAGAAACCAAACCTGCCAGTGCTTGATCTTGGACTATCAGCCTCCAGACCCGAGACAAATTCATTTCTGTTGCTTAAGCCACCCAGTCTGTGGTATCTCGTTATGCCACACCTACTCCAGGGAGCACTTCCCTTTTTTATATTATTATTGTTAGCATTATATCAAACTAGTTTTTTTAACCCTACAAGCCCTCACCTCACATTTCATGAGTGTGAAAGTCCTCTTCTCCCTGGCCATTTGCTGTTCCCTTCCTCATTTCTCTGTAGAATTTTTCACCTCAAGCCTGCATGCACTAAGGGGGTGCATGTACTAAATGCCAGGAGCAGGCCACAGCTGCCACAGTAGAGAGAAAAATGACATGCATGCTGTTTCTGGGTGTGAACAAGGAGGATCCGTCTTCTGTTTTTCGGGGTGGGGGGGCATGTGAGCCAGCCCGTGAGTTGGCAAATGAACTTGGTTCTGCAGTCTGTTGTGGGATAGGGTGGGGGGAGGGGGGAGGGGCAACAATGACTGCATGTCTGTGTATCACAGTGCTCTGAGGAACAGAGGGCTGCGTGGGCTGCACTTCCCTGAGGGTCACCCAGAACCTAGAACAAACAGGACTAGTGTCAGAAAGCTCTGATCCAGGGTCCCCACCCCACCCCACCCCACCTCACCTCACCTCACCTCACCTCACCCCACCCTGACTCCTCCAGGCAGTCTGTTGGTCTTGGGGACCAGAGTCAAGGTCTAGGTTTTACAGCTCAGCCCCCACCCCCAGGAGAGGGCTACACTGGGATCAACATTCCCAGGGCCTGGTCATGTTTACAGTGACCAAAACCAAGACTCATGGCTTGACAGTAAGCTGTCCCAGCAATCCTGTGACACAGCTGGGACCAACCCTGCTCTTGGGAAACTCAGTCATGTGGGGTCGGGAAAAATCCTGAGCTTTGATTCTGTGATTTTAGATAAGTTACTCACCCTCTGGTACCTCTGCTTTCTTACAGACCAATGGGGTTAGGAAAGCTCACCTGATGGGAGTTTTTATTAGGATTAAACTCATTAACCTTAAATCACCTGGTATGGTGCTTGACAGGTAGTAATCATCATCAGCAGTCGTCATCATTCTGAGGCAGGTATTGGAGGACTTTTCTATAAAGGCCCAGACAGTAAACATTTTAGGCTTTGCAACTAGCAGTCTCTGGCGAACTCAACTCTGCTGTTTTAGTAGAAAGCAGCAATAGACAGTGCATAAAGAAATGGGCGTGGTTGTTTCCAATAACATTCTGTTTAAAAACAGGTGGGGGGCCCTGGCTGGTTGGCTTGGTGGTAGAGCGTCAGCTCGGCGTGTGGAAGTCCCAGGTTCGATTCCCAGTCAGGGCACACAGGAGAAGCGCCCATCTGCTTCTCCACCCCTCCCCCTCTCCTTCCTCTCAGTCTCTCTCTTCCCCTCCCACAGCCAAAGCTCCATTGGAACAAAGTTGGCCCGGGCGCTGAGGACGGCTCCATGGCCTCCGCCTCAGGCTCTAGAATGGCTCTGATTGCAACAGGGCAACACCCCAGACAGGCAGAGCATCGCCCCCTAGTGGGCATGCCGAGTGGATCCCGGTCGGGCACATGTGGGAGTCTGTCTCTCTGCCTCCCTGCTTCTCACTTCAGAAAAATAAAAAACAACAACAACAAAACAGGTGGTCCCTAGTTCTAAGTGGGTGGTTTAGGGAGGAAAAAAGAGGGGAGCAGAGATGTTGAAGGGTTGGAACATTGTCGGTCAGCCTGGGGAGTGGGCAGAGGAGGGTGGGTGGAGAAGCCTGGGTGAACACAAGGGGCCATGTTTAATGACCACAGGGCAGCACGTGGTGAGGGGTGATCACAAAGCCCCTGGGGTGACCACAGAGGAAGAGAGTGTGAGGTGAAAGGGAGTGAGGCTCATCCAGCTGAAGCCTTATAGGGAAGCACCTCCCCTGGGCAGTCCTTGGTAATGACAAGGTCTACAGTGAGACACAGAGAAGGGACAGCCGTAGGATGAGGTCACTGGAGGAGAGGACCAAGAGGCCAGGGACCCGCACCAACTGAGAGTTGTTCTTCTGCTTAAGAAGGGGCATCCATGCACCCCAACTGCCGTAGTCGTCAGGGGCGCTCAGCCACCCGGCCCAACAGCACTTACTAAGCATCTGTCTCATGCGTGGCACTGTCGGATGCTGAAGAAACAAGTTACAGGATCAAGCAGGGGAACATCTCAATGGAGGAGACAGACCCCAGTGCCACAGATGGCTGTGAACGCTTGTGACCCTGGAGGAGACACTGGCTGGGGTAGCCTTGCTTTAGCTGGGGGATAGAGACCTTTCTAAGGTGAGAACATCTGAGCCAAGACCTAAATGACGTGTCTCTGTCCGGGTTCTCTAGTGAACACAGTCTGAGGGGAGGCTTTTTTCTGCTGCTTTGTTAGAGTGCAACCCTAAGTGGAAGTGAGGGACAAGGCCAGGGAGCCCTGACCCAAGGACAGTGGTCGAGGGGGGCCCACTAAGTGCAGCTGGCTGCTCCATCTCATGGGACCATCCTCTGGAAGGACAGGCAGGCTGCGCCCAACTGCAAGGAGGGAGGTAAATAAGGAAAGACCTATCAAACCTGTTCTTATCTGCCGAGGTGTGAGGTCTGTACCATGGGGCTTAAGTCCCCGGACTTCAGGTTACATAGGCGCAAGCCTGGTGGATCCCAGGATGAAACAGGGTGGTTGTTGGTGGGAGCTCACAGAGCCTGTCGCTGGGGCACTGACAGGAATAAGATACAGATGGGAGAATCTGAAGTTGCCATAGTTACCACGTGATGACCTGGGGAGTGCATCACAGGCAGAAGGGACAGAAGGTGCAAAGGCCTTTTGGCTTTTCTATGGCTTTTCAAAAACGATTTAGGATTCACCCACCCCCAATTAGAGAATTCTGCAAATGAAGCCCCTAGCAGCACAGAGCTGGGAGTGGCCTGAAGTGGGTGGTGGATGGCACTAAGTCCTTGACGTGTGGCAGGTGTTCCTGCTTTCAGCCATCTTCCTCATCAGCCCAGCCGGACGCCATTCATTAGGGTGCCAAGCACTCACTGTGACTGCTTGGTGCCAAGCCCAGTGCTTGGTGCCTGGGACCAGGGCATAGGCAACACAAGCTCTGTGCCCTCACCATGCTCCTCAGGTAGGAAGACAGAATTGGTTTGGAAACCTGGCGATTTCTGGATCCCAATCCCTGCTTCCCACTTGTTACCCAGGTCAAGGTGTTGGATCTTTCAAAACCTGTTTGCCCATCCGTAGAATGGAAATGGCACAGCATTCTTTATCGACTTAATATGGAGATAAAAAGGGACTACAGGTGTGAGCCCCCAAAAGGCTGCAGGGCCTCCCCCACCTGGGAGGAGGGGAAGCACTTCTTCATGGCTGTTCAATGTCCCTGAGCTACTATATAAAGGTTTTGTGGAGAAGGTACAAAAGTCTAGCTTTTGAAGAGAGTTTCAAATCGTTTGCTGATTAAAATGTTATCCAATCTGACCCCACTACTGGGGGGGGGGGATGTCATCATAGGCCCAACTCAATCCTCCAGCTTCCAAACAGCCCCCCACCCCCCGCTGCTTCTCCAGGGCTCGGGGTAGAAGGACCACACTGCAGACGGCACTGTGGTCTCCAAGGCCTTTATTCAGGAAGGTACAGAGCATCTGTGGCCCGACAGGCACCGTGCGTGGGTTTGTAACAGTTCAGTTTTCTCCAAGTTGTCACGGGGAGAGGGGTGCAGAGGACAGGGGACCCTCGTCTAGGGGATCCTCTCCTCTGGAGAAAAGGCACTGGCTTGGGGTGAACACTCTGCCTCTTCCTGAGAAGGGGTCTGGCTTATGTACACACAAGGGTTGACCAGATGGATGCAGAGAAACTCAAGGCTAAATACAGCTAACAGAGGACAGAGTCCATTGGGGGGCGGGGGCGGGGAGAGGGCACCAGGGCTGTATCCAGGCTCTTTCTGCCGAACAAGGAAGAAGCTCAGAAAGAAGGCAGAGCTTCGGAGGAGAAACAGAATCCAGCCTCTCAGTCTTAGTGTTTTGTGCAATTAAAAAACCCAACAAAATAAATATAACTTAAAAACTTCTTACATGACACTAAAGGCAAGTCTGGGACAAGCAGTTGAGAAACCTTCCTGGAAGGCTAAGCATTACTGAACACCAAGAATGCTGGGGTGGGGAGTACAAGGGCAGGGCAGGAAGGGTGCTCACCCTCCTGGCACCAGCATGGCTAGGACCCCAGGAGTCCCTGCCCGGACTGGGGCTGGGTGGGGAAGGCCCTTTATACAACCTGGGCTGGGGTTCTGGAAAATTCTATTCCAGGATCCTTACAAGGGGGTAGGAGGTCGAAGGGTTGAGAGTAGGTGTGGAAAAAGGGAACTAGCACAGTAAATACAAAGACCCGAACCCCTAAGAAATAGAATAACCCTAAAAAGATGACACTTTCACATATAAATGTAACCCAAAGCAAAGAGTTGCCTCTAAGAGGCCCCATGGGTCTCCTTTAATAAACAAATTATTTGCTTACTAGCACATCATTTGCAAACACTCCTGCCTGCTTAAAGTGCTTGTTTGTTCTCTGAAGTAGGTGAAGCTGGTCCTGTGTAATTTCTGTTCATAGCATTAACTTGCTTTAGCAAATGTTTTTCATAGATAGGAGGAGGGTAAATTTTGGTCAGCCCATAGTTGTAGAACCTGGAAGTCTAAATTAACGATGTCCCCTCCCACAGACCACTGGGGTCCCTCTAACCCACAAGTGAGCACAGCACGGGTGCTCCTCCTGCCTTCCAGGATCACATGCTGTCACGAGGTCTCCCCCGCTGCTGGGGCAGGGGTGTGACCTTTAGCAAGTCAGCCCACACAGGAGTTCACCACTGTTTTTGAACAAGAGCCAGGAAGTTGAAAAGTGATTTCCTTTTTTAAAATCTGAACTTATACATCCTTGTGTCCCACCCTCTACCCTTGCCAACTGTCACTCACCCAGCATGAAAGGGGAACCGTGTCACGTGGGCGAGTTGACAGTTCCCTCAGAGACCCTGGAGTGACAGGCAGGTGACCAAGGAAGCCCTCCCTTTGGATTGGTCCTTCCAGGAGCACACACCTAGCACTCAGTCTCCACCGTGTCCCGGAAGCAGCTCCCTGCAGAGCAGCTGGCCCCAGTGTCTGCTGGCCTGGTCCCCAACTCTCCTCCAACAAAGGGAGAGCACGAGGTGGGCAAGCAGCTCAAAATGGCCATAACTGGAATTGTCTTTTAAAGGTCATGCAAATTTTATGTTCTGCTCCATAATATAGACCTTCTTGATTTACAATTAGAATAAGGCTTATAATTGGTTCCTCCCAAATCTCCAAGTGACCTACAGACTCCTAGAATACCCCCTGCTGCCCACCTCGTACCCCAGAAGCTGCCTGCACCATGTTGGGGAGCATGGTCCTTATTTCAGGGGGAAAATCCAATGCCAGCAAGCCAGCTTCCTCCCTGCCCAGTGCTGGCCTGAAGCCCTGCCTGCAACTACTGGGGACTCTGGACCTCATTAAAGAACCCCTGGTGCATAGACAGGGCAACCGAGTGTCACCAGGGAGGTGTGAGAGGTGAGGTACATGAGAGGACTGTCCTATGTAGGTTCTGTCTGTCTTCTGGGGGCTGCCTGTGCCCTGGCCAACCATCACAGCAAGGTCCCCAGGGTGTGGGGGGCACAAGTGGCCCTGGGGTCAGGCTACAGGCCTGGAAATTCAGGTTTGCAGAGGCCCTCTGAATTCGTGGGCGATAATCACAGATGGCAGTCACAGCTCCTGCTTCCAACAGGGAGGTCAACATCAGAGAGCGCAGCTAAGTCGGCTCTGGCCTTCTCCTGGGTCTGGCCCAAAGCTGGAGGATTTCAATACCAGACCATACCTACGAAGGCCACCACACATCTCTGAACCACCAGGGCTGCTAATCAAAAGGGGTTTACTCACGGCTGACATGTGGCTCCCCGTGATTATGTGTCCCAACCATGAGAAAGCTTGGCACTAGGCACCTGCTGAAACATGGGCTGGTACAGCCCGTGCCAGGCGGGGAGAATAGGGCAGAAACAGGCTGTGCTGGGCAGTGGCACTAATGACACCAGCCACCAGGGGGCAGCAGGCCCCCACAGTTAGCCCACCCAGAGGCTGGGGGCTGGACCCCAGGGCCACCTGAGCCTCCATCCAGATCTAAACCCAACTGGCCTTCCCTGCAGGCAGCTGAGCCTGTTTGGGCATTACTCTTCTAGAAGGAGATCTTATTTACAGAGAGAAGGGGGGGCCCTGGCGCCAAAGCCCTTCACTTAGGAAAATAACTGGGAAATCTCATCTCCTCTTCTAAAAAGTGTCTGGTAGTGCAGTTTAGGAGGGTCAGTTCTGGGGCTTGCACCCAGGAAGACATGAAAGAAAAATGAAGGAGCAGGGAAGGGAAGGGGGAGAAAATAGGCCAGGAACACGGTGAGGTGGGCACAGGGCAGCCTCAGGCTACAGGGGCACCAGGGCCCGGGCACATTTCTGTCAGGATGTCGATGAGGTTGTTCAGGCCCGAGAGGTAGCCATCCTCCCGGTTCCCTTCCTGCCAGGGGACGTCGTGCAGCAGTGTCTGGCCCTCGGGCAGGGGTGTGGTTTTCCCAAAGTCGATCATCCACACCTTGGCCTGCTCCTTCTTGTCGTGGATGAAGAGGAGCGAGCTGCCAATGACCTGCAGGGGGGCAAGGAGGTGAGCCGGGCTGTAAGGGTTCACCCCGTCCTGCTCTCCCCACTGCAACCTGGGTCCCTAAGAGACCTGAATGAAATGGGACAGGTCAATCAGGACGCCCAGAGCCGGCAACTCTGCCCCCTTTCTCACCTGTGCAGCAGAGCCTCAGAGAGTGCACACAGGTGGGGGGGGGGGGGGACGGACACACCAGATTCCAGAACAACAACCGCCCTGGTGTGGGCAGGGCGGGGAGGAAGTCCCGGATGGCCGACTACCGCACCCCCTCCCTGACTCCAGCCTGCGCTCTTTCCACTATTTCAGACCACGACTGAACCCTGGGACCTTGCCTTTCACCTCCTTGCCCATGACTCCCCAACATACTGAGTAACTGCTTGTGTGAAAGGGAGGGTGCCAAGGGGATGCCACACTGCACCTTGGGGTAGAGGAAAGGACCCTGTGCAAATGCATACACAACACGCCCAGGAGGGCAGGCAGGTCCAGATCCCGCACCCATCCCACAGGATAACCCCTGGCAAATCCGGGCAGACAGGCCTGGAGGGGTCTCCGAAGCTGGACCCTGTCTGTGGTCTCTCCTGGGCAGCAGGCACCAAAGGGCTCTTGTGCTCTGGGCAGGTCAGAGCAACTGTACAGGGTGAGGTGCTTTCCCAGATAGGAAACAGCCACCAAACCCTCACCTGAGTCACCTGCATGGGGCCAGAAGAAGATAAGGGGTATGAAGAGGGGCTGAGGGGTCACAATAGCTCCTAGGGCTCTGGGTAGGCTCTCTGGGCACAGAGAAGGGACTTCGTCCTAGGTGAGAAATAACAGAAAGCCCAGCTAATCTGGCCTCTTTCTGGACCTGAGGTTTCCTAGTGAGACTCCAGAAGAGTCTGGAGAAAAACAAATTTCAAGAAATAACAGCACAGGTGTTAAGAAAGGAGAGCAAAGGTGTGACACTAAGCCTGCGGCTGCCACGTGGGCAGCAGTGGGGTCCTTCTGCCCAGTGCAGGAGGTCACAGGAGGCTCTGTGGCCTGAAGTCCTTCCAGGCCAGGCCCCGGGCAGGCTGTCCTCCAGAGGGAGCAGGCAGGAGGGAGCAAAGGGAGGCTCAGCGGGCTGCACCAAGACCTTGTGTCAGGCTGGGAAGACAGGGGCCCCAGGAGGAGCGGAGGACCTGAGGACAGCTGGGCTCAGCGAGGCCAAGGAGAGAAAAGGGTGCCCAAGAACATTCCTGGGGGAGTGGTGTTTCTGCTGAGAGGGCTGCAGCAGTGTGCGCACATGTGCACACACATGGGGCTAGGGGTCCTGGACTCCCTGATGTCAGGAGCTTAGAAACCCCTCCAGGGAATCTGCTGACAATTCCCAAATCCTCTCGCAGGTGTCTTGGTTCCTTGTCTGCTGCCTGCTGGCCTTGCAGACAAAGGCAGGAGCAGGCAGAACATCCAGGCCCTGCTCTGGCAGTGGTCCCTGAAGACCCGCCTGCAGGTCTCAGGGTGGCAATGGAGATTATGTGGCTATTCTAGCACCTCAGAGGGAGCTTCTACCATAAGACCCTTGGGCATGTAGACCAGAAGTCCTGCCATAGCCACCTGGAATGGATGAGCCACAGCGGCTGGGAGGGAGAAGGAGGGCATGACCCCAGATCTCCTGGGACAGATGCGTTACGACGCAGTTCCTGCACGAGGCGAGTGGCCTGATCCTGGATGGCACCCAGGGCTTTTGGAGCAAGCAGGTCTATTAACGAGAAAGGCATGCACACACTCAGGCAGCAGGCCCAAAGGTCACAGCCAAACCAAGATGGCAACGCCCGAACACCTACCTCATGGCACTTGAAGAAGGGAGATACTTCCAGGGTGGCCCGAATGTCCTTCAGCCGGTCCCGATAGGCGATCTGGGCATAGTAAGATGACCAGATTTTTAAACACTTGGGACTGGGGGAGGGGGTGGATTTTAAGCCCTATTTGGCTCATTAGAGTCACTGAGTGTCAGGCAGAGGGATCAACTTCCTTATCTACAAGTGAAGCAACAGAGGCCCAGAGATGGCTGGCGGCCAGGATCCTGGTCCCAGGCTTTCTCCAGTCTGCACTGCTCCAGGATGGGGAGGGCGTCCTGAGCACCCGGCCACCTCTGGGAGCTCCTCACATGAGGGTTAAGTCCATTCTGGAATGCAGTGTACAGGCTGGCAGCCCCCTAGGAGTCCAGTTGCCATGGTGTCTTCCTGAATACAAATTTGAGTGCCCTGACTTTTGAAAGGGCAGAGTGAGCAGGAGAACCACAAATACCTCTGCCAGAGGCCTCTCCAGAGCCCTCCACACCCGGGCTGACTGTGCTGGCCCTGAGGGTGCCTGCCTCCCCTGGGGACCGCTGGGGAAGCCCGGGGAATGCAGAAATACATGGTCCCTTAGCGCCCATCTGTAGCAGGGCCAGCCTGGGCTCAGCACCAAGAAAAAACCCTCTCGTCGGGGCACAGGAAGCATGTGCTCTGAGCAGGCTTTGCCGAGGAGCTGGTGAGCCAGCACCCAGAGGCTCAGGCTGGGGCAGGGTTGGGTGCGTGCCCCACGACTGAAGGCTCAGCATGCGCTGGGAGCCACGGATGCCTCCCCAGTGGAAAAGGAGGGAGGGAGAGGCCCCGTTCCAGTCTGTGCCGAGTCTCCTTGGAGACAGGTGTCTGATCCTCCCTTACCGTGCTCGGCAGCCCTGGCAGCCAGTTCAAGAGAAGGTGCCTCTCAGTGCCCATGTCTCTGACTGTCACAGGGTGCCCGGCCTCTGGGGTACAGAAGCATGACACACCCTGCCTCCACTGGAGGGCTAGGGTCCTGATCCCCATGGTCAGAGCACCTGTCCTGTCAGCATGCTGCTGCAGGAAGTCACTTTGTCATGAACTTCTGTTATCCACACCTCCAAGCTGAGTGACAGCTGGTAGGTTCTTCCCAGGAAAGGTACTGCTACCCCTACCCCTGCCCTGGCACACTCTCTCAGCCTAACAGCCTGGGAGAGGCCTGGCCAGGCCTGAGGGCACCGGGGGTGCAGGGAGCAGCAGGCTGCCAGCCATCTGGGCAAATCCTCGGCTCCGTCCTGTCCTTGCTGTGTGTTCTTGACCTCAGTTTCCTCCCCTGTGGAATGGGGACAAGAATGTCCACCCACCCCAGAGGCTGCTGTACGGACTGGATGAGCACCTGGCACAATCCTTGGCAGACGGCGGATGCTAAGGCAACCCGCAATGGAAAGGATTGCTTAAAGAGGATGGAAAATGTTTTCGGGAGCTGGGACAGTGCCAGCTAAGGGAAAGAGTGGGTGAGTGCTCACCGAGCTTCCCAGTTTACCCACAGAATGGGGCAGACAACCACATCACCTTCCTCTTCACCTTCCAAACAGAAGTTTGGGGCCAGGGTTGTATGTGGGCACTGTGGCCTCTGCTGCTGCGGCCGGGCAGCACTCCCCAGAGTGGGCACAGTCACACTGCCTGAGACCTCATGGCCAGCTCCCTCTCAGGGGTGCCCTGACTCACCAGGATGTTCCGGTTTCCTTTAGTGAATTCTCTGAAGGCCTCCATGACCTGCTCCCGCGTTTTGGTTTTCTTGAAGTCCCGGTTCACGGAGCCGTCTTCTTTCTGAGAAGGAGAATCCAGGAGGGGGTCAGCAGAGGGGCCAAGAGGCAGGCACTCTGCTAATCCACCCGGGGGTCTGAGAAAGCCGCTCTGACCATTGAGCAGTGGAGTGTCCACCTGTAGGCTGGCATCCGCACAACCAGGCATAGGGTGGTTCATCGAGTGGCACGGCAGAGGGCAGCCTGTAATGGGACCTGGAGGGTGGGTCCCGTGTCCCAGGCAGAGTGAAGAGCTTTAGGAAAGGTTCAGAGGTGTGAGGGCCACTTGGGCCATTAATGTAGGGGTAAGGCCATGGGAGCAGACCCTCCTGCACGGAAGCAGCAGGGCTGGAAGGAGATGAACAGCCCTTGGGTTCCCCTAGAGAACTTGACTGCCACTACGCCCCTGCTGTCCAGGGGCACCCTCCACCATCCCAAGGGAGAGAAGCACACCTTATCCCAAGTTCAGCTTGATTTCCTGTGTAATTTAAGATTTTTTTTAATCATAGGATCCCTGAAAGCCAACTAATACTGCTCTGATCTCTGGTGTTTACCCAGCAGGTGAGATGGCCCCATTTCCTGAGCCCACGCCATGTCTGTTCCAGGGCAGCACCTGGAGCTTCCTCCTCTCAGAGGAAATCAGTTCTTTGGGACAAAGGGTGAGAAAGGATGGCCCTACACTTGGGCCTGTGCACCACCAGGCTGGAGGTTAGTGAAAGCCCCATGCTACCTTTGAAAACGCAGGCAGGGCCCTGGCTATGGGGGGACAGAGGGCGGATGCGGGGTGGACTTCGCATCTCGACAGAGCCTTTCCCGCGGGGCCTCTGCGGGGCATTCCCTGGACCAAGGTGGGCAGAGGCAGCGGGACTGCCAGTGAAGACAGTGGCTGCCTTCAGAGCTGGTGGCCATCAGTCCGAGGAGAGGGGCTGCTGGCTGTTACTGCAGCTGGACAAGGGACAGAGAGGAGGCCACCTAGCCTGAGAGGGAGACATGAAGGAAAGTGGATTGTTTCAAGTAGATAAAGGAAATGAGCATGAGGAGGAGGAGGAGGAGGAGCATGCTGTTTGCGTCCAGTCTGATGGCTGGATATAAACACACAAAAGCTGGTTTTGGAAGACAGGGAAGGGGGCAAATGGCTTTTTCAGCCCAGAGCTCAAAGAGCAGCTGTCCCAGGGAAGGCGGGCACTTCCCCAGGCTCACCACCATCCGTCGCAAGGCACCATCACAAACTGCAGAACCTCACACCTAAATGCCCTATGAACGAGGCTGCGGAGCTTGCCCTGGCTTTGGCATGCCTGAGTCAGGGCTCCCAACTGCCGGACCCTGATCTATGGCTGGACAGTGAGGACCAAGAATGAATCAATAGGCAACAGAAACCCAAGAACGCTGCAGGGACCACCACCTGCTTTGGAGATGGCTGCCTGAGACCTCGAGGGGCCCAACCCCCCACAGCCCTGCAGCTGGGGGTGAGTGCATGTCTGAGCTGGGTCTTCGGATCCCACAGCAAGGCAGGTGGAGCTAGGGAGTGCATTCCTAGACCCTTCTAGGGAGGAAGAAGAGAGAGCGGCGTGGGCCTGCAGTTGGGGAAAGGCTATGGGGCAGCCTCGCCAGAGCCACTGGGGATATGGAGGAGCACAGCTTGGTCCTGCCTGCCTGGGCAGAGGGAGGGTCATGGCTTGGATGTCAAAGGTGACCAGTGTGCTCCCTCCCTGGCCTGCACCTCACTTCCAGTCTCTGGTTTTCGGGCCATGGGCAGAATGGGCCAGCTACACACACTTGAATCCTATAACCTGGTTCCTGGCCTCCCCCCCATGTCCAGTGGGGTCTGGACTAAGGGCAGCAGGGGACTGAGAGCTGGCAGAACTAGAAGCCACACCTCCTCCAAGGCCCCAGCCCACTAAAAGACCACCCGACCCATCCCCAGACTGAGAAATAGGACAATTTCTCCAAATGTCTGTCCCTGGCTGCCCACACCCTTGGCCTGTGCACAGAAACAGCTTGCAGCCTCTGCAGGGTCCTGAGACCCCTGGGGTAGATGCTGGTGGAGCCCAAGCCCCTTTCCCTTTTATACCTGGGAGCTGGGCGGCCCAGGTAGCTGGGGGGGGGGGCACCTGGCTAGACTCACCTTGATGCCCTCAATCCTGAAGCCGAGTGTGGCTGTGGAGCTGATGGTCTCTCTCCACTGCATGTACCGCGGCTTGGTCACAGCCCGCTGGGCTTTCTCCTCCTCGGTGGGGGCCTCGGGGTCCACCTCGATCATCTTCTGGTACATGTCCTTCCGAAGGCTGGGTTTCTTCCGGGCCTTGGTGAGCTCCTCCTCCAGGTAGGTCCTGCATGGGGCAGGGGGGGGCGGGGGGAGGCGGCATGTGAGACCAGCCTGCCTAACTTACCTATCCCCTTCCCTCCTGTTGGCCCCTACAAGGTTCCCCTTGGAGGAGGAGCGCCTTAGGCTGTCAGGCTTGCCTAGTGGTCTGCAAATGAAGCTGCCCATTCACTCCACCCCTGTTCTTCTTGGTCAGGAGTCAGCCACAGTATGTGTCTACCCAGCCTGAGCATGCCTGATGAAGCTGACCGCAGGGCATCAGTGGGTCAAAGGCAGGGTCCATTCAGGGCCGCAGCTGTCTCTGCTCAACTGCCTGGGACCCTTCCACAAAGCAAGTGCTTCCAAGCCAGCATCTGCGTGGGTCGGAGAGCTCTTTCTGTTCCCCTGCCCCATGCCTCTCCCCATCTCAGGCCGCCTGAGTGGCTGAGCAGGCCTCTAAATGTCTCTGGCTCTCTCCAAAGAGGGGGAATCTTTTTTTTTTTTTTTTTTTTTTTTTTTTACAGGGACAGAGAGAGAGTCAGAGAGTGGGATAGACAGACAGGAACGGAGAGAGATGAGAAGCATCAATCATCAGTTTTTCGTTGCGAGACCTTAGTTGTTCATTGATTGCTTTCTCATATGTGCCTTGACTGGGGGCCTTCAGTAGGCTGAGTAACTCCTTGCTGGAGCCAGCAACCTTGGGTCCAAGCTGGTGAGCTTTTTGCTCAAGCCAGATGAGCCCGCGCTCAAGCTGGCGACCTTGGGGTCTTGAACCTGGGTCCTTCCGCATCCCAGTCTGACGCTCTATCCACTGTGCCACTGCCTGGTCAGGCAAGAGGGGGAATCTTGAGTGCAAAGGTCAGGCCAGAAGGGGGCCTCTCATGGGGCCACTGTCCTGGAGGAGAAGCCAGGACAGGAGGGAAAGGCTGGGGCTCTGTGGTCTCTGTTCCAGTGCAGAGATGCCCCTGGCTCATCCTGCTCATGGACACCAGGCCTCTGCCCAGCCTGAGCCTCCTCACACCCAAGCCCCCGCCCAAAATGCCAGAAAATGTGTCCACCTAAATGGCTCGCTGGCTTGCCCTCTGCACAAGCAGGCTGGGCCTGCCAGCAGACCTGGAGGGGGTTCTCTGGACACTGGTGGGGTAACAGGAGCAGGGACCATGTACAGGATTTAAGTGGCCTTGGCTTTAGCTATCTCCCTTACCCCACTGTGTGCATCTCTTCACCCTTGTGGCCCTTTTCCTGCCCCGTTCTAAACTCCCCTCCTCCATTGCCACACAGCAGACTTAGCTGCAGCCTGTGACCCTTATGAGACAGAAATGTGCAGTGTGACTTGCAGGAGAGGGAAGTTTTATTCCCTGGCCGTGCGTGGGTGGGAGCTGCCCAGAGGCGGCCTGCTGTGACCACAGGCTGGATCCCTATTCTGCTGTCAGTCCCTGGGGCCTTGCTCCATACTTTCCCCAACACCTCCGAGCTAGTTTGGGATCCAGAACAGACTGAATGTCAAATTTATGATTTCTTTAAAAGATACATTTTCAGAAACCACTATATGAACTGATGTAAGCAGAAACCCAAATCCTTGGGTGTAAACTTGGTCATTTAGGACCTTCCAGGGGTGACAGAGAGTGTAAGGAGCACTGCTGGCCCATGGCTTGCACTTGCACACAGCTCATGCCCACGTGTGTGCTCACACCACAGCGCGTGTGGAGCCGGTCAGCGAGGATGAGCTTCAGGGCAGACTCTGCGAGGCAAGATGCGTCTGCGCAGAACCGTGAGAGTGGGTCTGTGTGTGCAGTGGCTGGTGAGGGGCCGCAGGCTGGGGGGCGGCCCCGCTTCTGCAAAGAGCTCGCAGTAGCTCCCTAAACAGGAAGCAGGCCTTGATGTCAAATCCCTTTTCATGCGGGGCTTTTTCCAAAAAAGGGTGCCTGTAGCTCAGTCTGGGCAGAGTTACCCAGCCTCCAGGAGGGGAAAGGGTTGTGCAGAGATGCCCACAAGAGGCACCAGCTGGACAGTGGGGCCGGGGGTCTAGCAGGGAGCAATTTACACTGCCCTGCCGCCTGCCTCTCTCCAGCCAGAAAGGTCAAACCTCCATCTCACATGGTGGGGCTGGTGAGGGGGTGGGGCGGGGGCTGGAGAGCCAACAGAGACACACCAAAGCCATCCACAGCTTCAAACAGGACAGAGGTGCTGGCGACAGTGCTGGTCTCCACCCCTAGACCCTTGTCCGAATGTCAGGAAGACACTTCTGACTTAGTGGCAGGTCACATCACAGATTTACAAGGTCACATCTAAGAAATCTCCCCAGAGTAACGTGAACATCCATCCATGTGGAACCTGAGTCCCGAGATGCCTCTAGAGTAGGACACTACAGACTCCCTCTGGGCTGGAGGCCAGGTTTGCCTGTCAGCCCTTCCACCACTGCTCTATGACAAGTCTCAATCTCCCATGTCTGGGACTCACTGTCTGTGGTAACCCTGGGCTCCCGCCTCCTCCCCCTGCCAAGCACCAGTGACGCTCTGGGGCTGACTGTGGACTGCTGTGTGACCAAGGGTTCTGGGTCAAAGCAGTTGGAAAACGCCACAGCCCTGGCTTGGACGCAGGGCCCACAGAGGCCCCTTGGCAAAAGCAGGGTGGCGTCCAGGCAGATTTGCAGGTGGAGGCCTGAGCTCTGTGAGGCCCTGGGGGCAGGGCTGTGTGGCCATGATGGGTCCCTTACCTTCTGATGCCAAAGCTCAGTCCTAGGGAGACCCTGAGGAGCAAGCACCTAGTGTTGGGGACAGAGGGCTCATCCGTGAGGCCGAGAAGGGGTGGACTGGTTCCAGGAGGCCTACCCCTTCCTCTCCACGAGGGGTCCTCTCTGACCCACTCCTTCGGCCTCCAGACACTGCCCAGGACTAATGAAATGTGTCACGGCCTCGTTGGTCCACTCTGGCTCCCTCCTGAGAGCCCTGGGGTGCAGTGGGGCAGAAGCTACAGGAGGCAGAGGCACAGGGGGCTCCTGTCCCCATCAGCTTCCCAGGGAACAGATGGATTCTCCGGGCAGCCTTGCAGGACTGACTGACTACGTGTTCTTCCCACAGGGTGTACTTTTTTGGCCATGGTCTGAGTGAACACCAATCAGATTATTTATGCTTCCCCTTGAGAGGGCACATCCTCATGCACCCTCTGGGGGCAGCCACTTCCTGGGACAGAAATAAGACTCTGGGGAAGAGCAGTGGCCGAGTGGTGGCTAGAGGGACATTCTGTCTCCTCCCTGTGGGCTAGAACTGGTGAGGGCCCTAGACAGAGGCAGGGACAGTGTAAGAGCAGACAGTGGGACCTGAATCTCCATCCCCCGTCTCTGCCCTGGGGCAGTGCCAGGGGAGCACAGTGTCAGCCTGAAGGGTCAGAATTTAGGACACAGTTCCCAGGAGAAGAGCAGAGAGGAAGAAACCTGGTGGGCTTGGCCTCCTGGCTCCTCCCCCCCCCCACCTTTGCTCTCTCTCTCTCTCTCTCTCTCTCTCTCACTTTCTTCTTTCTCAATCTCCTTTTTTAAGAAATAAAACTGCTTAAACCATCCAAAGCAAACAAGCTCCTATTCTGAGCTCTGCTTCTTAAAGCCTGGCCTACCTGGTCACAGGGGCTGGGGGAGCCCAGTGTCTGGTCATTCTGTCCAGGCACCTGCAGCCAGGTGGCTCTCCCAGGTGAGCCCAGCACACTGGACACCATGAAAGTGACCTCCCCGGGTGACTTGACCACAGCAGACCCAGTTGGGGAGGGAGCCACATGGTGACTCCTGGGATGGAAAGTTGGGGAGGGGATGAGAAACCATACAGCCAAAACAGGGCCCCGAGCTGAGGGCAGTGGGGTCTCAGGGCCTCCAGTTCTGCTCGTCTCACACCCTGGCTCCTCCTGTCAGGTCACCTTCACCTCCGTTCCTCCCAGGTCCTGTCCTGCTACATCTCTGGGCAGACGTCAGGGTCAGCCTGAGTCTTGGGCGGGGGATCCAAAACACCCCTTCCAGCCAACGTGCTTTACCACAGGCCCTGGAGCCGAGCTGGGGCCACCCTCAACCCCAGTCTTCAGTGCGGACCAGCTGGTAAGAGTGGTCAGGGACTCAGCTCCTGGGCTCCCCCCTCCACTGCACCCTGACGCAGGCTCACGTCCTTTCTGGCAAACCGACGAGTTCCACTAGCCAGCTCTACCCATCTCGCCGGCACCGGGTAGGGTGCGGTGGAAGAGAGGAGTCTGCTCCAGTGTCCCCTTCGAAGTTGAGGTGACAGGAAGCTATCACCTTCTACCCCCAGCAACCAGCCCCCACTGGATCTGTAGTCCCTCTGCCCTCTTCCTGGGGACACTCAGCACCGAACCAGGCTACACCAGCTATTGGCTCCTGCCCCACCATAGTTCACCAGAGAAGGAAGGGGACCCTCGGGGGCAAAGCCAGGGTCCCTGTCCCCGCTTCACACAATGTGAGATGGCTGGGGTGGGCATGGCGGGCCTCGTAGTCCACCCAGGCCTGCCCTTGCACACACGAGGCCTCAGAGTCGGCCCAGGATGCCCAGCCCCTGTGAAGCCTTGGGCACAATACCGGTAACTGCCACACGGCTAAGCGTGGTTCGAAGCGAGTGCTCCGAGAGCCCGGCTCACCTGATGCCCATCTTGCAGTCCATCACACAAGGTGAGTCGAAATCGGCCAGCAGGTCGTCCATCTGGTTGTAGCGCTCGCCGTCCTTGACCACGTCACCGTGGTAGGCCGGCACGTAGGGTTTCAGCACGTCGCCCATCAGCCGGTCCAGGCAGCGCTGCTCTGACTCACAGTGCTTCTTCAGGATCCGGCCATTGGCGGCCGCCTTGAAACTCCCTGCACAGCAAGGTGAGAGGAGCCCTTTGGTCCCAGGTTGGCTGAGGTCCGCCCCACTCTGACCCTCTCCCTCCCAGGCCTGCCCCTTCGGTAACAGTGCCTGTGCCCCTCAGGGATGCTGCGGGGGTGGGTCCAGGTCTCCACTGTAAACCGAGCACTTTAAGAGGAGTGGGTACAAGTCCAGGCCCCCCCCACACTGACTGCAGTTCTGCTGGTTCCCAGCTCCCCTGACCCCAGGCTCCTCCTCTGAAGATGGAGGGACCCCAGTGCACCCTGCCAGATGGTCACCTGGGCTAAGGGAGAGAAGTCTGTTTCTTCACTCCTCTCTGAGTTACTGTTAGCATCCCCACCCCCTCATCAATCCTGCTTCTCAGGCAACAAAGGTGACCTCGGTCTCAGGAGACACCCAAGAGCACCTGGCCCCGGGCCAATGTGGTTGGGGATCTGAAAGAAATGTCAGACCCTGTGCTGGCCTGAAGTGATACAGGCCAAGTCCATGGGCAGCCACTGCAATGCCCCTGCAGGACGATGTCTGCCAAAGAGCCCTCGCATGTGGACTAGACAGCTCTGGGGCTTTGGCTCCAGGCGTCCTTCCTCCGTCCCTGATAAGAGAACTAGAGATGACATGGCTGACCTGGTGCCCTGGCCACCTGCACCCAGCACACCACCCTGTCTTCCACCTACGAGTTCCTTCAGGGCGGGTACATTTTCATTAATGGTGTGACCCCTGGCAATGAGAGTATACAGTAGATGCTCAATGAAGGGGCTAGCATTGCCTCTTTGTCCAAATGTCAAGTGGCAGGCAAGCTCTAAGTTCTATGACTTCATCCATTTTTACTGAGTTAAACTGGAAGAGAGAGAAAGAGACAGACTGTGTTTGGGGAGGGGCGGCAGCTGTCCTCGTGCCTTTTCAGGACAGCGTTAAAGCCCCATCTTGAAAGTGTGGCTGCAATTGCCATCGTGACCTCTCAGAGAAAACCTGTTCCCGACAGGGTCACCCCGGGAGCATCTGGGGTCAGTGCCCACCCCCCCACCCTGCCCCCATGTGCTGGGCAACTCCCCAGGGAGCCAAACGTCCCAGGGGAAAGCCCAGGGGAGCTGTGCTACCTGCATGTCCTGCCAGCTGGATCCAGGGGTACTTCTTCTTGAAAGACATGACAAAGGGAGACCAGTGCACCATGTTTTTTATTTTCCTCCATGATTTGCTCTAGAAACAAGCAAATGAAAAGCTCTACATTAGAGAGAGAACTGCTCCAGTCAGGATGCATTCAAAGCAGGGTAACTCTGGAAGAGAGGCGCCATGCCCACAGCGCAGGTGCCTTTGGTGGGACCTCACCTCTGTCAGAGGGGGCTTTGCAAAGGCTGAACAAAACTCCCAGAAGCAAGGGGACCTTCGGGAATGAGGGTCTTACAGGTTTCGGAGGTGGGAGGAGCGGGGAAGAGTGCTTTCAAACCAGGGCTGACTCCATCCCATGTCTGGGATCGAACTGGCAACCTTTGCATATCAGAATGATGCTAAACCCACACTGCCCTCCTTCATGTCCCTTCTCGGAGGCTTAGTTTCTTCATCTCTCTGGTGAGGATGAAACAGCTGGTCCTCCAGGCTCCTTGGCCCAATGGACACTCTAGGACTCTGAAAATGACCTCCTACATTCCAATAGCCATGGCCACTCAGAGGAAGACTAGGGCCACTACACCCACTGCAGTGTCATTTCCCATTTCATTTATAGACATGGTAACAATAGAGACAGCTCTTGCCTGCAAGTGGTTTAAAGAGTGATCTTAAAGGGAGTTTCCCAGGGACAGCACCCTCATCCCCCTCCATAGGCACATGGGGTGAGCAGGCCTGCAAGTCTCTCCTCCTCACTAACTGTGCTTCTCCTTCTGGGTGTGTGTGTGTGCGTGGGCGTGTGGCTCCATGGGCAGAAAGGAGAACTAACATTCATCGAGCACCTTCTTTTCCCAACAAGCATGCAAGGCAGTTACGGCCATTTGTAGAACCCGAGCCTCAAGGAAGTAAGTGGTAAAACTGGCATTTAAACCTTCACCTATATGACTACTTAAAAAAAAATCCCTTCTGCCCCAGCAATAAACATTTCTCTAGAAAAGACATCCCTAAGTTAACTTTAATAAAAAAAACCCAGCCAGATAGCTCAGTTGGTACAGGATCATCCTGATATGCAAAGGTTGCCAGTTTGGTCTCCAGGCAGGGCACATACAAAAACAGATTGATGTTTCCGTGTCTCTCTCTCTCTCTTTCTCTCTTTCTCTCTGTCTAAAATCAATAAATAAAAATTAAAAAGAAAAACAGGCTACAGAGATGGAGATTGAGTAGTTTACCCCCCCACCCACAAAAAAAAAAAAGAAAAAAAAAAAAGAAGAAGATTAAGGACCCCAGACACATGAGCGCCTGACAGGGAGATGAGAACCTGAGCCAAGAAGGTTTCTAACTTCACGAGGAAGTGGACCCTGAGCCACCGGACCCAGAGCCGGACCCAGAGCCGATGCCATGAGGCTCTTACTGGGAAAGGGGAACTAGGAATTCTGCAGAAGGAGGTGAGGAGGGGCCCCACCCTGACATGGGACCCTGCAGATGCGTCCCCTCACTCCCCATCCCACAGCGGCCAGCAACTGCCCTAAGGAGACCTCACAGTCGCTGACTGCGGAGGCTGTTGGAGCCCAAGGTGAAATCAGCCTCTTGTTTTTTTTCTCTTTGCTGAGACTCACCGCTTCTGTCATCAAGTTTTCAAGTTAAAAATCTGTTTAAGGAGAAGAATGCTTCCCCCCGAACCTGGCGATTTCCCCTGATCCCAGAAGCCCTCGTCCTAATGCCAAGACTTAGTCTGTCTTAAGTGAGGGCAGTGCTGCCAGGCCATGTGACTCAAGGGCTGTGCCTTTACAGACAAGGGTGTTTTTCCTACATCCTTCTGATGGAGATCACCAAAGAAGGCTAAGGAAGGCGAGGTATTTCTTATCTAAGCGCCCAGAAGGCTGCATAAACAATCAGGGCAGACAATACCGAGGCAACAATGGAAAAACGTACTGACGCCAGATTAGCAAAGCAGCGGCTTGCTGGGTGCATGGGGAAGACATTAAGGTAGGTCCAGAGGAAAAGTGCACAGCCGGCTGCCACCTGCTGGTCACGTCCCTGCAACCAAGCTCAGAAGGGACAAGGGTCTCAGCAGTCCGAGGGTGGGGGTTGGGGGAGGCAGAATGCTTCAATCCAGGGCTGACCCCATCCCATCCCACCTCATCAGGGAACAGTAAACCTCTCTTCATGCTTCACTTTCCTCACCTATCTACTAAGGGGTGGACAGCTGGTTAACCAGGACTCTGGGAAATGACCTCCCACTTTCCAACAGCCATGACCACTCAGAGGGACTAGAGAGGGTTGCTGTCATCTGCTGCAATGTGTCACTTCACATTTCATTTGTAGACCCGGTGGCAACAGAGGACCCAGGGAAGATGTGTCCCAGGCCAGGGAGGGGTCATGCAAAGACTGATGATGGCCCCATGGCTGCACCCAACAGAGGTAGTCTGGGGAAAGACTTGGAGAGAGGAAAGAAGAAAGGGGGGGCTGTGGGAACAGGTCTGGGACAGGGATTTGGAGCAGCAGGGACCAGATCTGCCAGAATGGGAGCTAGAAGCAATGGAGGAGGAGGCTGAGCAGGTGGGTGTGGTGTGCCAACAGCAGGCCCACCTGGGCCTGAGCCCTGGCTCCGTCCCCTCCTCACTGACAAACCTTGAACAGTGTGTGACCTTCCTTAAGGCGCTATTATCTTACCTGTAAAATGGGGATAACACAGATCTCCCTGATAGCAGGCGGTAAAGCCATCTGATTATGGGGTGTTTGTGAAAGTCTTAGTTCTGTGTTCAGGGAAGAGGGGTCTTTAAGGTTATCCCGGGAGCTGTCAGTCCAGAGCTGAGCGGAGGGGCTACCAGTTACTAAGGAATAAAGACCATGAAGCCTTGGGCTGGGTCAGCCTGCCCTGTCGGGATGCAGCTCTCTACAGACCCATGGTGACACACTGAATGTGCAAGCTGAGACCCTGGGAGGCAGGAGAGAACAGGCTGGATGAGAAGAGGGAGGCATGGACCCAACAGGGCTCTCTTCAGAGGCGAAAGACCAGGGATCCAGCCAGGAGAGGGGCGCTGGAGGTCCCTCTGATAGTCCACGGATCCAAGACTCTTCCGACATCACTGAACTCAGAGTCAATGGGCCATTTTCTGCTCAGCTTCCCCTTTCCCAGTCTCCTCCACGAGGAAGCATTTCTACAACAGGCAAAGGGGCCCCACATGGCCAGACCACGAGAGCCCGGCATGGAGAGGAGATGGAGAGCCCTCCATCCCATGGCTGCCTTGCGCAGCAGAAGGGGTGGAATATTCCACTCAGGCGGGCTTGCGCACCGGGGGACCTCACTGCTGGCAGCAGCATGCAGGGGGTTTTCCTGTGGTTTTTAAATAGCAGCACCCAGGCAGTGCCTCATGGCTGCCAAACATGAAACAGAAGAGGGACTTCCCAATCCAGGTCCAGGTCCAGGTCCACGCCTGGGAAAGGAGCCTGCACAGTGACCCACTCTCCTCATTTCCAGCCCACAGGAGCCAAGACAAAGGACAGGGCAGAGGGAGATGTCAGATCATCAGTTCCTTTCTGGCCCCAGAGACCACGGCCCCCATTCAGGCACTAAACCTACTCGAGGCAGAAACTGCTTTCGAGGCTGGAGTCAGGGCCCGCTAGGCTAAGAGTCTCCCTCCAAGCCCCTCGCTGGAGGAAGCCATGGTCCTCAGAAATGGACACCAGGTATCTCCCTCCCCCTAGCTATGACAGGTGATGAGTCAAGAAAGGAAGGTAGCTCAACAATCTGCAAGAATCCTGTGTAGAAGAGTTGATCCCTGTAAGCTCTGGCTCTCCACCTCTTCTCTCCCAGGAGGTTCTGAATAGCCTCAGTCCCTTCTCTGAAACCGGACCACTGTCCCAAGCTGCCCGCTTCTCAGGCTGAGCTCTGTTAAATACTAAAGCAGCCATCGGGTGCCTTGAACAAAGTGTGACAAAGGGCACCGGGTCTCCTCTCCCCGGGCAGTGCTGGCTGCCTACTGATTTCACTGACCCTGTTCCTTCATCACCTCCCAATCACAGGGGCATCTAGTCACTCTCTGCTGACCCTTCTTGGAGTGTCCCCAAAGTTCCATATACCTGACAGGCCCCATTGCCATCTCACTGGAAGCAGAAGGGCTCAGTTCTCTAGGTGTGCAACACATCCGCCAGCCCGGAGACTGGTGTTTGCACTCAGGACTCTTATCAGTTAAGGAGCTCTTACTACATGACAGGCACTGGACCAGGCACTTTATGGCCATATCTCTGATCTGCAAAACTGCCTGATATGTAGAAGTGTTTTCTCTGTAATGTGAAGAATCCAAGACCTAGCTCATTCCACTCTCCACCCTTGCCAGTATGTGTAAGCTCACCCTGGGAACCTCAAACCAATTCACCAATTGCCACACCTATCAGCAAGCAAGGGCCTCCATCCGTGAGTGCTCCCTGCTTTGGGGAATGCTCTGGGGCTGACCAACCAAGACCCCAGGTATGTTCCATTCTGGGGCTGGGCAGGTGCCATGTCTGGTTTAGCTTCCCAGTAATACAAGGTTCTTCTATGGATCAGATCAGACCAGCTAAACACCTCTAGATAGTGGTAGGAATTCTGCTCTTGGAATGCTCTTGAGAGCACTTAAAGCAGGGGTCTCAAACTCGGGCCCGCCCACCAATTTTGTGCGGCCCGCAGACTAATCAAACTTTGTGGGTTAGTCTGCGGGCCAGTCTGCGGGCCGCACAAAATTGGTGGGCAGGCCCGAGTTTGAGACCCCCTGACTTAAAGGGAAAGGAAAGCACCAAGCTGATTAACTGCTGAGCAGGCAAGGGGCCACCAGGTAGGCTGGAGATACACAGCATTCACCTTGATTCTGAGCTGGGTGGTTAAGCTCACGGGAAGACCAGAAAGAGGTTTTCTTGGGTAGCATCTCAGGTTTATGGGCTTGGAGGAAACTCAACCACACACATGCCTAGGTGATGGCACTTTGGGGTGAATAAGCACTAGTTTTGGCTTTGCTCTGTCTTCTACATGAGTGCACGGCGGGCAGTGATTTCTGCTGATGTCTGAAGCGGCCCTGACCTCCTTCTCTAAGAGGGGGGGTCTCCTACGATCCTCAGGCTGCACAACTCACTCAGAGCAATGTAGGAGGAAAGAACCAGAAAACAGCCAGATGGGGTGTGTGGTCCTTGAAGACCCAGAGTGGCCTGGAGACTTCTGATGTTTCGAAGCTGCTCTGGACAGATCCCTCCCCTGGTACCTGACTTGACAGGTACTAAAATATTCAGAGAATGTGGGGAGAGATGTGCAGTGGGAGAACAAACCCTGCCACAACAAAACCCCAGCCCTCTTTACGCCTGGGGCGGCAGCAGTCACGGGGAAAGGGAGTTTCAGAACCAGGCAAACACCCGTTGAGACCTCTCCAGCTGGAGCCAGCCAGCCTGTCCCTACTGCCCATTCTCCACACACCCAGCATGACCAGCCAGGAGGGCTGGCACCCTTGGGAGGCTCAGGGCAGAAGCGACCCACCGGCCAGGGAGAAGCCTGGGCAGCGTCTAGTATGCTGTGTGTTTATTTAAACCAGATTCCAAGCCTCCTCTTGCGTGATGCTCATGGCTCCTGGGTAAACGCCATCCTCTGGCTGGTTCTCCTAGTCGGGCGTCTCTGCTTAGGCTGTGGGGAAATACCGCCTTAAACAAATAAAAGGGCTAACTGGGATAACAACCTCCAGTTTGGCCTCTGTCTTCCATAAAACAGGCAAAAAGGACTGGAGGAGGAGAGGAAGGAGGGGAAGCAGGGACCCAGGCTGGGGATGGAGGGGCCTCTAGCCACACCGCTCACAGAATGCTTTAGCTACTGATCAGCCCGGTAGATAGACGGGGCCCGGTGCACAGTGAAAATGTGTGCCCCTTGTCCAACAGTAGGAATGTCAAGACGGAGAGGGCAGAGCATGAGCCAAGAGTGGGACCCATTCGAAGGCCTGCCTGACTGTCCAGCTCTCACACCCAGGAATCAGTCTGTTTTGTGGAGACAAGTGATCCTGGGCCTGCAGGGGGCCCTCTGAGTTCTGACCCCCTGGCTCTCTGCTGATGACATAGGCTGCTCTGTTGCTCTTCTCATACTGGGGGCGGGGGAGGGTTGGAGGCCACAGGCATTGGAAGCTATCCTTGGGGGGTCCCAGCAGCGCTCCATACAAGACGTGGCAGGAGGGACAAGAATGGTCACCCACTTTAGGCCTCTCCTCATTCATCTTTCCATGTTTTTCATGGTCTGTTCTGGCTTCCTCCTCCCTCATGGCTTCCTTCTCGTCTATGAAGAAGTGAGGGATCCCTGCAGTGTAGTCTGAGCAGGGGGCCAGTCCAGCCTCCCCCACGGGATGGTGAGCCATCCAGGACTAGCACTACCTTCTCCTCAGTTCAGCCCACAGTGCCCTAAGGAGTCTACTTCCTGTCTTCTGCCTGCCCCTCCATACCAAACGTGTGTTTTCCCATGTGGTCTGGGGTGGAGGGTGAGGGGAGAAAGGGGTGACACCGGGCCAGATGTCCCTTTGCTGCAAGGACTGCTTCACGCAATGCAGGATGTGCAGCAGGCCCGGTGCTCCACCCCCATCCACCCAGGGAAGTGTCTGCAGTTCACTACACACACATTCTCAGGCCTGTGAGATTCTGCGGGCGGCTTCTGGCTCTCTATACCTCTCCCCACCCCCTCAGATGCCACCAAGGGTGTGAGCATCTCCATCAGAGATTTTCACAAGAATGGCCACAGAAGCACACAACTCAGGGACCCCTACCCCATTCCAGTTGCCCTTCCTGGGTGCTCTCAAAATGCCCCAGCGCACCTGCACCCATTCATATCTGAGTGAATGTACGCCTCCTAGCAGCTGGCCCACCAGGCACGCAGCAAGCCCTTGCTGGGTTGTCCGAGAGGCCACCATAGTCAGCCAAGCCACAAACAACAGGTGTGCGAGGGGCTGCGTCTGCCCACCGGGCTTCTGGTCAGAGCCTCCTGAAGCAAGTTCCAGGCAGGTGGGGGTTCCACTCCACCTCACCAGGGCCCCTGTGCTCCTGTCCTGTCAGCCACAGCGACACCTGGACTGCCTTACAGAAGCAGGCCTCCTGAAGACAGCTGCTCACAGCCCCACGGTCACCCCCAGACGGGGCCTCTCCTCCAGCTCCTTCCCACTGACTTGGCCAGGCTGGCCCTATTCCACAGCCCCCACAATGAACCCCTCCCCCCTGTCTGGATTCTGTCTAAAATCCCCTGCTTCTGAGCTGGAGGGGCAGCCCATAGCGTTGGGATTCGTTTCCAGAGCCATGAAGCAGAGCTGTCCAGGTTCTGCTTCCCCACCTCAGGGTTCTCATCTGTAAATTGGGCATGATACCATGGCAATGCCCTGCCCACCCCATGCGGGTCACAGTGAGAACTGATGAGGCAATGGTACATCTTATACAGGTGCTCTGGTGACTGTCACGGGACAGGCCAACCTTCTACGCTTACTTTATTTTGATTCCTCGTCTGTTTTCTCGTTTTTTTTTTTCTTTGTTGTTGTTTTTTTTTAATTGAAATAGTTTTCTCCTCCAAGCCACCATAGACAGGCAAGATTCCAACTGGGCACTGCCACAGGGTCAGATCGTTGCCGAGAGGCAAGAAGACAAGCTGTGTGATTAATTACTTACAAAGCTGCCCCTCGATGCTCAGGGTTGCTGGGAACCCCCTGGGAACCCACAGGGCAGAGACTTCCGTGACTCAGGGAGAGTCGGAGCCGGCCAGAGATAGGTGTCTTCACACCAGTTTCTGGGTCAGAAGATCAGCAAAATTACCAAAAGGAGAGTTTCTCAAAGAACCCCTCTGCCCAGAGGCACCCCTGAGAAGTTGTATTTGGGATGAAAATAGTGGGACTGCTGAACAAACTTCATTTTATCAAGGAGGTCTACATACACTCATTAACCTCTTTCCACCTGACAAATTGTTCCCCCAATTTGTGACTTTCTTCTCTAGCACTTCTTTTTCTAGTTAAACATTTTGATCATTTGGCTCACTTTCAGTTTTATTTCATTATAAAATGTCTCCATTTTTTATTTAAGCATGAAAGAGATGAGAGGAAATCTCTAAAATGTCAGAAAAGGGAAATTACCTCTGGATCATGCGACTCTCCTAAACAATATAACCAGAATTTTTTGCTTTGCTGCATGTGTGTGCACGTTAATGGAGAAACCCTGGCTTGTGGGGGAAAGCAGCAAAGAAATCCCATTTTAAATACCTAACATATCACGGGGCATTTGACTGTGCTAAAATCTCATGTAATCCTCACTCACAACACTGCAACTGTTATCTCCATTCTGCAAATGAGAACACATGCTCAGAGAGGTTAAGTGTGTTGCCCAAGGTCACACAGCTTCCTGGTTTGCACCATCCAATTAGGAGGATCTTGTTTTGTTCCAACAAGATAACTGGGCCCCCATTCTCACTCCCCTGTCCCTGGGCTATCTGCCTCTCCCCCACTTAAAAAAGGGCCACAGATAAACAGCAAGTGCTTTGTCAGAAGAGTGACCTTTCAGACGGGGGAGGCCTGAATAAAGACTGGCTCCCAGAAGGCCTCAGTGACACACATTCAGGGAAGGCACATTCAACAAAGCACTGCAAGTGGACAAAAGGTGCCCCTGCCCAGGGAAGGTTCACCTTCTATCAGTGCCTTGGTTCTGCTCTTGCAAGAGTCTGAGTGAAAGTCACTGTGTTGTCCAAGTTTGGAAAATAAAATGCTTTTTCTCCCCCCTCCCTTCTTCTTCTGTTGGCCTTTCTAAAACAGCAGTTAGGGTTTCCCTGGTGAGCGTTCTTTCCTTCGCTGGGGCAAGGCCTTGCTTTTCCCAGGCCCCGACCAGCCAGCTTTGTCCATTGTGTGCACTCTGGCAGAGCCCTCCGGTGACGGTGACGGTGACGGTGACGGCGGCTGGGTACAGGCCCGGGCAGGTAGGGGGCCCTGGCTCAACAGCTCCCTCCCTGGAGCCCTGGTTAGAAACCTGGCTGGGGCCAAGAGCGAAACCTGCTGTTGCCAAAAGTGAGCTGTGGGATTGGATGGGAGGAGGGAAGGCCTTTCAAAACTAAGACACCAAGGATCGGAAAAATTAAGCCCAAGGACTTGGCAGGGCAGGTAGCTCCGGCTAAAAATAAGTCTGGATTTGAAGGCTAACCATTTGCCCCCTTTAACAAACAAGAAACCTCCCCTAAAAAAATCCAATGCAAAAATGCTTTTTGAAAAAGACTTGAGTAATGTTTAATCCCACCCCTTCCCAGTCCTATCACATGATGGTCCCACCAGCTGGGTGGTTCAGAACACCTTTTGCAGAGTTCATGGCTGGGCACCAGCTTTTCTTCATCTGTCTTTCTGGAAACCCACTCGAGGAGGGATGGGGGAAGAGCTCCCTTGGAATCAATGGCTGGTCTAGGGCAGAGCAAGGAATGTGGCCCTCCCAGCGCCTTGGCCACCGCAGGAGCTAGAGGAACTCGCTCTGTATTCTCAGGGTGAGTGCCGTGTCTGCTCCGCTCCTAATCGGGTCCAAGGGGCTGCTACGCTTCAGGTTGGGAGTGTAGGACCCGGTTGGGACCCCTAGCTCCTGTTGTACAATGGCAGCCCGGGCTGGCTGTTTCTGAGAGGAGCTCCCTTGGTCAGTCAACTCCTGGAAGCAACTCCGGCCAAAGCCAGGAAAATCCTGAGTGGCTGCCTAGCTGTCCTCTCCTGATTAGCTGCCTTCTTCCTGTTGCATCTGGAGGCTCAGTTTCTAGGCCAAGGGCAGCATCCAGGCTTCACATAGGGGTCATCCATCATGGCCACTCTCCCTCCCCTACCATCAGCTAGGATCCCTGCTAGACAGGCTGCTGTGGGGCCCCACTGAGTGCTCCCTGACTACCCACAGGGGGCAGTGAGGTCTCACTGGGGACACAGGGACACCCCAGACCCCTTTCTGTCCTCATTCCCCACACTCGCTCTCTCAGGTGCCCTCTCTGATCCAGCAGGGCTGGCCATCTTCTTGCCTTACACCTGGCCCGCACCCAGGTCTCTGCTCACGCAGGTGCTCTGCCTGCAATGTTCTCCCTCCTTCGTCTCACGGAGCCACATCCTACCTACCCCTCCCGCTGATCCTGCTGGTACCTGAGCTGGCCTTCCCCTCCCCATAAAACTTCTTGGACCATTCCTGGAATCCTCCCCTAGCAGGACAGGATGTGGGTGCTCTGTGCTTCTTCTGTACCATATTGTGTCTCCCAGCAGAGGGGAAGCTTCTGGAGAACTGGAAACGTGGCCTAACGCTGCTATATGCCCCCTAGGCTGGACCACAGTGGGCATATAATAATACATCAGCCATCTGACTGATAAGAAAACTACCGGGAGGAGGGCAGCACACCTCAAGGGAGTGAGTGCCACCATCCCGGCTCCTCGAACCAGCTCACGCTACTTATGCTCACTCGCTCAAGCCTGAATTTTTCCAGAGACATCGCCAGGGAGCAGGAGGGGCACACTTGTGGGAACTTCCGTTCAATCTGCCTGGGGTCCTCTCCATGTCCCCAAGGATCCGGGACGGTTGGCAGCCTGGCCTCTGGGGCCTCCTGACATGCACACATCAAGGTGTGGAGCTCCCCTTTCATGCAGGTTAGCCAGCCCAGCAAAGAAAGCCCTTCCATTATAGACCTTTTCAGATCCACCCCTTCCCCTTCCTAACTTTACTGGAGCTGGCACCAAAGGGGCCCACTCTTGCCAAACGAGCCTTTTTTTGGCAAGAGGTATCCTTCACCCAAAATGGAAATGCCTCTAACACTCCCTGTCGGGCTGGGCCCAGCAAGTACTCCTCCTCTGCTCTAGGAGGTTACTCCTTCCTGGATTCCATCTTCTTTATAACTAAAAATAATGGAGGTCTGGAGGAAAGAGGCAAGAGAGAGGAAGCAGAAGAAAACATAGGAAATGCCTCGGTGCACACAGGGGCCGAGCAAGCCTCACACATCAGGAGCCCGTCGGGGCCTCAAAGGCTGCTGGGACCAGAGGCTGGGGGACAAACAATAGCAGGAAACAGGGAGTGGTAGGGCCAGGGAAGAGCCCTGGGAGTGGGGCTGGCCTCTAGCAGCTGGCTTCCTAATGGACAAAGCTCATAGGACAAAAAGGCTGAGCCTTTCCTCTGGGAAAGGGCATCCGGGGCTCTGCCCAGCTGGTGGGGGCTACCCCTGCAGCACACACCAGGCCCCTTCCCTCCCCAGAGATTTTATTTTTACTTCGGTAAAATGCAAAAAAAAAAAAAAAAAAAGTCAAGTTATGGAGCGTGGAAATTTACTGGAGGTCTGCACTGCTCAGCAGACAACGGGCACTGAAGGTCTGGGAGTACCAAGCCATCCTCATGCCCCTCCCGGGCCAACTCCTGAGAAGGGCCCATCCCACCCTGGGCCCACACACCTCCTCCAGCTTCGCAAAGGCTTTCGATCCCTCCTTCTCAGCCCTTTTGGAGATGTCAGAGTAAGGCCAGGCGGGCAGCGAGTGGAGCTGTCCTAGAACTGGTAATAAATAGCTAATACATACTGAGTGCTTACCAGACACAGTGCTCACTGCTTCATAGGGATTATGTATGTATGACATGAGTATCTCAGCCTATCACACAGGCATTCTCACTCCATTTTCAAGGGGACATTGAGGGACACAGAGATTAAACAACTTGCCCAAGGTTCAATAGATGGGAAGTGGCAAAGCCAGGATTTGAACCCAGACTATCTGGCTTGCAGTGTCCAAGTTCCTTATCCTCTGTTAGGCTGCCTGGTTTCTTGTTATTTGTAGCCTGTAACCGTATAACCAGATAAACCCAGGTTCAGACCCTGATTAGATCCTGGCTGGTGGTTATCAGGCAAATTGCCAAACCTCTCTGAACTTGGGTGTCCTTGTCTGTAAAATGGAAACATCACCAGCCCTGCAGGGTTGTTTTCAGGCCTGAATTCTGTGTGTGTGGCCCCTGCTTCACAGATAGCACTCAGTAAAGGTGAGTACTGCATACCTCTCCTGTGTCAACCTGGTGTCTAAGCCCCGAGGGCATAAGCCTGTATATGGGGTGGAACACAAGGGAGGGGCTCTGTGCTGGCCCAACAGATGTCAGCAGCAGGGTCTGATCTCTTCCTCTGCCCCCAGCCCTGGCCTTCATATCCCACCTTCTCATGAGGACAGTGCAGAGGTGCATGCCACAGCCAGCAGGACGTGGGCGCCCCACAGCAGTCCTATTCCTTGCCATGAAACAAACCCTGGAGGAGGTTGGAGCTTGCTTAGCAGAGTTTTTCTGGAAGTCCAGAATACCCAGGAGCCGCTTTAAAGCTGGGTGGCAGAGACAGCGGGGGAGAGGGCAGCCTCGAACAGAAGCCACCAGTCTGTGCCACCGATGGCACTTCTGTTTCCTGCAGTCCCTCCCTGCCCACCCCCATCTTCCCCAGGGACCTGTGGTCTGAAAGAAGTCACTCTGCTTGTTCCCCAGGAGACCCAGCCAGGCAACAGGACCCAGGCAGCTCAGCCCCAGTGACCCACGTGGAAACAGGCTTCTTTATCTCATGCTGGAAGATGACATTTAAAAAGCCAGGAATCTGAAAGGAAGTTTTCTGCAAAATGATGAAGAATCTAAAATGTCATCTTCTCTCCCCACAGCTCTCACAAGCACAGCCCTGCCCAAGGAAACAAACCTGTCCTGTGTTAGCAGACACTCGCTCAGACTGAAAACCTTCTGGTTATAAATGAATAAGCCCACGGGTACAACAGAACATAGCAGAAGAAACACGATTTCTTCAACCAGCTTGCTAAAAGTTTATTTCTCTGGGCCAAGAATACTAACAGACAAAATACTGCCTTTTAAGTAGCTTCTGAGAACCCAGAAAGCACTAGGAAGAGATCTGGGAAGGGGGTTACTCTGGACTAATGCCAAAGCCAGATTTATTTTATTTATTTATTTTTTTGCTAACTCCCACATAAGGAATTTCTATCAAGGAGACTTTTCAGAAAGAGCTTGAAAACCACACACGAACTTCAAGCAATATATCAAATATTTTACTATATTTAGAAAATATTTCCAAGCAAGAGAGTTGGTGTGATTCTGATTTCTGACAGATGACACTGATTTGCCTGTGGAGAAATGGCGCTTGGCAAATGGGAACGCAGGCAGGCTCATGGAGGGAAGCAGGAACCCCCAGCGGCTTTCCAAGGAAGCCTCTGCAGGCCTGCCCATTGGAGGCCCAGGCACGGTTCAGCATTCTGTATGAGTCACCCGGCCTCCCTCTCCTAACCAGAGCGTTCAGCTCAGCAGTCACAGATGTTCACGTGGAGACTGCCGAAGGCACAGGAAACAGGCTGCCAAAAAAGACATACCAGTGAACCCCCAAGACTCATCAGCTCTCAGAACGCGGCTGTCCCCCGGGTCATCTTGACGTTTGCGTCAGTGTGTGATTTTCATAAACAGATTGACTCATCGTCCTTCCCTAAGTATCTCTCTGTCAACTGGAGCCCCAAGAGCTTACTTAGCACTTTTCTGTGTAGCAAGAGCCTCCCGGGGCCCCTGAGGGGCAGGCTGTGGACCCACCTCCAATTTCCAGAGAAGCAAACAGGGACCAAAGGGCTTAGCCAGGTGTTCCAATCAGGGGATATATCTCGGGGACCTGTTCCAACTCCTACCCTGGGGCAGCCTGCACACCCAGCTGCAATGGGGGGGGTCTTCCATCCACTGGAAGCAGGGATCCCCCCCTAACAACTATTTCCTTCACGTTTTGCTTTAGGCTACAATGAATGAACATTTATTTTATATTGGGGTATTTTTCAGCAGCTTCTAGGATAAATACAAACAGGATGGGTTTTCACAAAACTGCAGTGGGACCCCAGTCTCTGTCTCCTTCCTCAGATTTACAGAGATACTAACCCACAGACACAGCATTGGCATCTGTGTATGGCAGCCAGGTTTTCTATCTGTAGTGTCCTGCCCTCTGCCTCAAAGCCTGACTCAATGTCCTGGCCATGCCTCTTGCCTGCATGGCCCACAGAACAATCCTGGTTCTCTTAGACGCCTTTGGTCTCCCTGCCACAGAGTTAGGGGAAATGAAACGTCATAGAGATATGCGAGTGGGTTATCTGAAAAATGTATTCTGAAACGATAGAGGCTGAGGAACGGGCTTAATGACCTCGGAGAATCCTTCTAGCCAGTGGCCCTGAAGCAAAGGAACTAGAGAGACAACTTGGGGGGCTGCTCAGGGGAGACAGGATTTAGGTCTCACCGAGGTCCAGGCCTCCGTACACAGGGAAGAGGCAGGTGTCAAGGGAGGGCCCCTGTCTGTCAATCTGTGGAGAGAGAGGCTGCTAAGCTGACATCTGGATGAGGCATGGGAGCTGCCCTGCTGGGCAAAGACTTGCAGGACTCGGCCCCAGAGAGAGGGGCTCTGAGGTCTCACGGAGACCACAGCCTTCTCATGGGCCCAGCCCGCTGAGGTCTCTGGGAACGACCCACATTTAGGAACTAGAACATCACTTCTAGGGAACAGGACCAGCTGACTGATCTCTTCCCCTTAACTCTCAGTGTTATTATTAGGGCACATCTGTCTCTGAGTGAAGTCACCAAGGAAAAACGAAATGGCGCTTGGCAAATGGGAACGCAGGCAGGCTCGCGGAGGGAAGCAGGAGCCCCCTGAAGAAAATCTTTTTTTCAAGCAGTTGTCTTTTCAATCTTTGGAAAAGGAAGCGAGGCGATGAACTGCCTAAGGACCCCAGAATTCAGGGTGGCCCAGACGGAAAATGGAAAGGATCTGCCTGGGAAACGTAGGCGGCTGAGCGAGTGACGTGGTGCTTGGCCAGCAGAGTGCGAACGGACCGGCAGCTTCTCAAACTGTTTCCTCTTCCCTTTCCCCAAAGTCGGTTGGAAGTTCCCCCTCAACCCTAAATCAGGCCCAGAGGAGAGCCAGTTAATGACAAGTGGCCCGATGATATAGGGCAAAGATTCCAGCCAGTGGTCAGCCAGCCGACTTATTTTCTTTGGCTCCAATTTTTTTTTCTTTTCTAAATTAGTTGTCAACATTTAATAAATCAGGAATCTTGACAAAAAAAATCCACTTTCTTTTAAATACTGGGCTTGCATTTCCGGGTGGCATCCTGTCGTGGGCTGGAGCTGGACAGTACACCTTGAAATGGGCCTTCCTTTCCCGTCACTGAGCCCTGCGCACCCTTATCACTTGCCTGGCCCTGGACAGCATTTGAGCTGAGCCCCTGGGTTTAGAGACAAAGAGAAAAGAGGCCCAAGGACAGCCTTAGGACCCCTGCTGGTCTTAAGTAGTCTACTTTCTGGCCATGTAAATGTGGACAAGTCACCTATTTCTCTGAGCTTCCGTTTCTCCATCTGTAGTAGTTAAGAGAAGGCATAGCACCACCCATGCCTCTAAGACTGTAGGTTAGGTAGGAAAACACAGGGCAGTGCTCTGCACACCTGATTGCATCACAGATGCAAGGTAAGACATGATCATTCAGGTCTACAGGATCAGAGATCAAATGCCCAAAGAAAGCTGGCCTCTGACTGGACTAGAAGCCACGGAGGTGGGAGTGGGGAAACAGAAGCACGTGGGATGGCTCTGTGGTCACTTACCTACAGGGGCTGAAACAGAAGCCGGGATTTCTGAATCACCCAACCATGGCACCCTGCTTTGCCTGACCCATTTCATTGCCTGCTCACCAGAGAAGTGGAATGTCACTTGGTCAAGACTGAACAGAATGGGCTCTGACTGGCTTCTGCCTCCAACCAGAGCAGAATTCAGAACTGGGGCGCTTCACCTTTGGGACTGCCAGTCATGGCCCAGCCTGGGACAGGAGACACGCACATGGTGTCTGAGCTGGGCTGGAGGAAGCCCAACATCTCTTGGCTATAAAACGCAAAACTGTTGAGCATGCTAGGGAGGAATCAGAGGGCGCAGTGGCCTGAGGATTTCCCAGTGCGGGCTCCAACTGAACTCAGGGCTGACTTGCACCAAAGACTCTTAGTCATCCTCTCTCTTCCCCCACAGGCTGCCAAAAACAAGAAAGAAATGAAAGAAACAGAGTCCAGAGGGCTAGCTACCAATGGGCTTCTTGTAGACAAGGAGGGGCTTAAATGATAAATGTCTCAGTCCCCTACCTGTCCTCAAGTTTTCCCAAAAGTGAGGCATGAGGGCTCAGGCTTTCTGCAGGGAAAGATCAAGAGAGCAAGCAGCTGTGACAAGAAGCGATGGGAGCACATGATCCAGTGGGATCTGGTGCCTACGGCCGGAGGCTAGGGAGGCAGCAGTGATTCAGGCCACCCACTCAGGGCGCCTTTCCCGGAGCCTGCAGAGCTCAGAGGGTGGTGGTGGGGCGAGTTCTCACTGCTCTCCAGACCCACAAGTTGTCTTTCTGCTCACCAGGCCCCCCCAAAGGGCAGGGGCTCCCTCGCTGCCAGTCATCACCCCACCTGCGGTCTCCTCGCAGGTAGGGGCTCGAGAGACACCCAGACAGGTGAACCCCTGCCCCACCGGTCTGAGGGGACCATGCCGAACTAATAAAGATCACAAACTTTGTGGGTGACTGTGAGATATCCTCTTGGGGGACAGCTAAGGTGACCACAGCACAGTTTTCTAGAACATTCAGATCATCAAAGTTGCACAGATCTACCACTCTGGCACCTCCCTTGTCGCCAGCGCCTTTGCTCTTCTTGTCTCTGCTGGATTAGGACAGCCATCCTGCCTCGGGCGCTGCCCTCCTGCAGTCCTCTCTCTACACTTCAGCCCTGGAGATCTTTCTAAAATGTCCATCTCATCATGCCAATTCCAGAAGGTCCCTCCATGCTTTAAATGTCCCACAGCTCCCCAAAATCTTCAGGACAAAGACCAAACTCCTTCAGACAGATTCTCCAGGGCTCCTGCTGGGCCACACCTTTTACCCACGTGCTGAAGCAAAAGTAGCCTATTCGCCAACAGCACTTCACGCTCTTTTGTGCTCCATGCCCTTCCCTCTGGCTGGATACCCCAACCCTAGCCCACTCAGAGGACTCATCTTCATTTTTTTTTTGTATTTTTTTTTTGTTTGTTTGTTTTTGTATTTTTTCGAAGCCAGAAACGGGGAGGCAGTCAGACAGACTCCCGCATGCGCCCGACAGGGATCCACCCGGCACGCCCACCAGGGGGCGATGCTCTGCCCATCCGGGGCGTCGCTCTGTTGTGACCAGAGCCATTCTGAGCCTGAGGCAGAGGCCATAGAGCCATCCCCAGCGCCCGGGCCAACTTTGCTCCAATGGAGCCTTGGCTGTGGGAGGGTAAGAGAGAGACAGAGAGGAAGGAGAGGGGGAGAGGTGGAAAAGCAGATGGGCGCCTCTCCTGTGTGCCCTGGCTGGGAATCAAACCCAGGACTCCTGCACGCCAGGCCGACGTTCTACCACTAAGCCAACCGGTCGGGGCCTTTTTTTTTTTTTTTTTTTTGTATTTTTCTGAAGTTAGAAACGGGGAGGCAGTCAGACAGACTCCCGCATGTGCCCGACCAGGATCCACCCGGCATGCCCACCAGGGGGCGACGCTCTGCCCATCTGGGGTGTTGCTCTGTTGCAACCAGAGCCATTCTAGCGCCTGAGGCAGAGGCCACAGAGCCATTCTCAGCGCCTGGGCCAACTTTGCTCCAATGGAGCCCCGGCTGCGGGAGGGGAAGAGAGAGACAGAGAGGAAGGAGAGGGGGAGGGGTGGAGAAGCAGATGGGCGCTTCCCTGTGTGCCCTGGCTGGGAATCGAACCCGGGACTCCTGCACGCCAGGTCGACGCTCTACCACTGAGCCAACCGGCCAGGGCTTCATTTTTTAAATGTATGCTCAGTTATCACTACCTCCTCTTTGCACATTCCCCCGACCCCGTTTCCCTTGCTTATGCAAAGCAGGAGAAGAGCTAACTGCTTCCTCTCTGCAGTCCTGTTCCTCCACACCTTGCACATTCATTCATTCCTTTGCCTAGAGCGCATTCAAATGACCTGGTGGCACCATAAGTGCCAACCCCACCAGCGTGAGAATTCCTTGAGGACAGCAAATGGCTAATTCATGGCTGAATCCCTAGCCACCAGCACCTTACTTTCTCAGGGTCAGGCATCATTAACTGCCTGTTAAACTAAGCAGTGGGGAGCCCCCCCCCCCAAGACTCAGAGCCTGGCTGGGAAATCAGACAAGGCGCCTTGTTCAGAATCCCTAACTGCAGGGTCTGGCTTAAGGCTGGGGCCCCCAAACTACAAAGGGAACCCTCATGTATGCCCAGAGGTCAAGAACCAGAGGCTGCAGCCTTTGACACTCTATGTGAGGTCCTACCACAGGGCCAGCCCCTCAGGAGCAGAGGCAGATGAGGAGAGCCCCTGAATCAGGACCTGGCTCCCTGGTCTTCCATGAAATGGCTCCTGTCCTCCTCCCAGAGTCAGGTCGCACACACCTTCCATGCTGTCCCTGACTGCACACAACATGCACTGGGGCTGCTTTCCTCCCAGAACCGGGGTAGGGCTGCCGGGACTTGGGATGCCCAGAAAGGAAGAGCCCAGCGGCACCTGAGTGATGCTCTGGACGCCAGAGCAAGAAGTAGCTGAAGTTAGATCCCTTTCAGGGCCCACATGCAGACAAGGCCTTGACAGGGAAGGAGGCTTGCTCGGGGCACAGTTCGGCAGAGAAGAATCCAGGCCTTCTCACACCCAGGCCAATGCTGGTTCCACAAACGTGTCACCTTCTTTCATGAGTCCTCCCCTCCAGAAGGGGTTATCCTTGTTAAAAGCAAACCAGTCCTCCTCTGCCCTCTCCAGGCCCCAGGCCCAGGCCCTTCTCTGACTGAAACAGTCCCTGCTCATCTCTTGTGTCCACGAACACCCAAACCTGGTGGCCCCTGCGCATCGTTCTGCCACCGTTTCCACTTGACCACCTGGGACCATTTCTACCTATTCGACCCCACAATAATACAGAGCAGGCTTGGTGCTAAGTCCTGGGAAGCCCAGTCCATTACAGGGGATGAGCAGAGGCCTGAATAACTACCATGGAGGGTAGAAAATGTCCGTGACTTCAGAGAGGCACAATACTGGGTGTTTGAAAGGAAATTCATTAAGGAAGCTTCAGGGGAAAGCTGTCATTTCAGCTAAATCTTGAAAGATAAGGAAAATGAGTAGGGTGTGTGTGTGTGTGTGTGTGTGTGTGTGTGTGTGTGTGTGTGTGTGCGCGCACACACGCAGAGAAACCAAAAAAGCACCAACAGCTCAGCTAACCTTGGCACCAAGGGCTGGGCAGTGGGTACATTGTACTGTCTGCAGGGAATTTGAAACAGTAGCACCAAGCACACTTATGATTCATCCTTTAAAAAATATTCTATTCTACATGGCAGTTAATTCAGAGAACTTGCAGCTACACAGTCAGGCCCGGACACACAGAGACACAACTACACCTGTTTCAAGAGCAAGTTCACAGGATTCAGAATCATCCATGCCTGACTCGGGTACGGTTTGTTGTCCCCAAATCCTGTGGTACTCCACGTTCCTGAACTTCAAGAGCAGACCAGAAATAAAACTTCAGACCAGAAATAAACACCGGTAGCCCAGGAAGAAGACAAAGAAACAGAACCTGGCTACTTCCATCCTGTCATTCTATGAGATCACTCAGAGTTTTGATTTGTTTCAAGTTTTTCAACAGCAGAGACATGGAATCAATCCCAAAGAAACACAAATAAGGACAGTAACACAATTTCTGGATTTTCTGTGAAATGGGAAATTTGTGAATTTTTAACAAATTTATCTTTATGTTTATGGGTTTTATTCCATCTGTTGCTTCAACTGAAAGAAACTTTTCAAAGTTAAAACTGATAATCAACTAAGGAAAGATAAGACAAATCTGTCCCTGTCTACTGAACATGAATATGCAAATGAGATCAGTTTTTATAAAGCCTGACCAATTTATACAAGATCAAAAATAGCAACGATCGTGTTACTATTCATTACAGCTGGAGACAAATATGTAAGTATCATTTCCCCCTTTTCCCAAAACACGCATTAATGCATTTATCAAGTATTACATCCATCATCGTTTTTGTTGTTGTTGCTTGTTTGTTTTTTATGGCATGATTACGTACACAAAATCCAATAGAAAGGTTTCCCTGCCTACAATTCCTTTTTGGCTATTTCCATGATTTATTTCTTGATTACTACTGAAAATAATTTTTTGTACAGACGAGAAGACTGTTTTAAAAAACTAATATGCTAAATACACCACTGGCTGTAGCTCCTGATAAGAAGGTGTCAGAGAACAGGTGAGCCGAAATCACCAGGGCCTTGACTGCCAGGCCGATGAACTTGGACTAGAGTCTCTAGGTCAGGGGTCCCCAAACTACGGCCCATGGGCCACATGCGGCCCCCTGAGGTCATTTATCTGGCCCCCGCTGCACTTCCGGAAGGGGCACCTCTTTCATTGGTGGTCAGTGAGAGGAGCATAGTTCCCATTGAAATACTGGTCAGTTTGTTGATTTAAATTTACTTGTTCTTTATTTTAAATAGTGTATTTGTTCCCGTTTTGTTTTTTACTTTAAAATAAGATATGTGCAGTGTGCATAGCGATTTGTTCATAGTTTTTTTTATAGTCCGGCCCTCCAACAGTCTGAGGGACAGTGAACTGGCCCCCTGTGTAAAAAGTTTGGGGACCCCTGCTCTAGGTAAACAGGTAGAAATAATGGAGGGAACTATCAAGAGCTCTAATTACACAAACTGTAAAAAATTTTAAGCATCAAAGGCAAAGAAACCCTCAAATTAAAGTAAAAGTCAAATAAACTAGAGGAAGAGAGTTTACAAAATCTATTATGGTGGGAGGGTTAATCCATTTGATACATAAAGAATTCAAATAGGTGAAAATAAGGCTGAGATGCCAATAGGTCGTTAGCAACACACATGTAATTCAACATACACATAATGAAGATAGCAATATACTATTTCCCTATTAAGTTAGCAAAACACAGAAAAATAATCAATAAAAGTGCTCTTGAGTCCCACCAAAATGCCGCTGGAAGCATCCCAAATGCACATGGGGAAAGCAGCCCAGGAATATATTTCAAAGGCCACAAAAAAATTTCTGAACCTTTCATAAATTATTTTACCTCTGGAAATCTACTTAAGGAAATACTCTAAAATACGAAAAAAGTTACAAGCACAGAGATGTCAATTATGCCATTGTTTACTTAACAATAGCATTGAAAATAACCCAACATCCAACAATAGAGGACTGGTTAAATAAATTAAGGGCACATCCTTAGGATTGATCCTTCAGTCCTGAGTAAGAGTTAGAAAGAAAAATGAACATTTTTTAACATTTGGGGGAAAGCACAATAGGCTATACAGATGTACATAGTTTCAAAGTCTGGGAAAACATACACCAATTTATAAGAATAGCTGTATCAGTATGCATTTCTGCATTTTAAGTTTACACTAATTTCGACAAAACTATTTGACCCTTTGCTCTGATTTCTTAGCTATTTATTATGTTCTAAGGCAATGCATAAAAGTTTGTAAGCAACCTGAATCCTTTTTGAAGACAATATAAATTAACCAATTAATTAATAATCAACAGAATATGTTTAGTTATGAGGGTAGGGTTACAATGAAACATATCATTTTAAAAATGTCTGTAATGTGGCTAAGTGTGCTTTACAATTTAAAATGTGTAGAGATCACAAAAGTAACAGGTTAGACAAAGAAATTGCTACTGTGTCTTCCCCTACACCTTCAATACTTCTCCCTGCACGGATCTGAGAACACAGCCCCCTCCAGATGCCCCTTCCTCTGAGAGAGAAACACAGCTTCCTTCTTCTCCATGTAGCTTCCCTGAGGTCAAGACTGAGCCTGTCCCCCCCCAAGGGACCCTATGGAACTCTAGGAACTGAGGAACATTAGCGGAGGACCACTTTGATAACAAGCAGCTAGGGATGGTCCAGGGGAGGAGCCTTCCCCATATTCAAAAAAGCACATTCAAGGACAGGAGTGGTGAAGAGAATGTGGGAAATCTTCCACAGAGAAGGTATCACAATTGTGAGCTGAGAGAGAGAGAGAGAGAGAGAGAGAACTTAAAAGCTCAACAGGACGCCCAACCAACAGCTCAGTCCATGCTGTTGCTAATGGATTCATTTGTTTGTTCACTGATGGGCAAGTATTTACAGACTACCCACAATGTGCCACTGTCCTAGGTGCAGGGATGTTGCAGTGAACACAGTCAAGTCCCTGCCCTTGAAGGGGCTTAGGTTCTAAGTGGAAGGAGGCAAACAATGAATAAATAGATATATAATACATCAGAGAGCATCAAGTGTTTTGAAGAAAAACACAGCAAGGGGGGGGGGGGAGAAAGGAGTGGTCCAGGGCAGGGGAGGCAGGCGTGCCACTCAGCGGGGCCAGGGGAAGGACTTTCTGCAAGAAGTGAAGAGCTGAGCAGAGAGCTGAGGTGCTGGAACCCTCCAGCAAAGGGGGAGTGTGGAGTGAAGCGAGGTCCCCTCACTCAGAGCCCCTCGGGCTGCACTTGGGATTTGAGATTTGATGTGAAGGAGGGGAGGGCACTAGAGGACTTTGAGGCAGGAGTGTCATGATCTTGCTAATGAAAGGGTCCCTCAGTCTGTGGGTAGAGCAGACTCGGGAATAGAAGGCACGTGAGAAAAGGTAAAGCCAAAATAGATTGCTTCTGAGGCTGCTGTAATCGTCCAGGAGGAAGATGGATTAAACAAAACAAAACCCTTTGCTTCAGACCATGACTGTCTTTTGGTTGCTTCCCATTCCCACTGGACCCTGGAGGTGTGATCCCTGTGGAAGGAGGTGCCTCCCAAGGATCTGACTACAGGGCAGCGCGATGGTTCTGGTTCTGGTCCTGTAGATGAAGAGCCTGCAGGTGGGCCTGGGTCGGGGAGCGGCCTCTGGCAAGTCTGGCCAGAGATGGGGTCCTGGAAGAGTTCCAGGTTGGAGCAGGTGGTGCGCACCCCTCACTCTCTTCAGGGACTCCTCTGAGAGGTGTGAACTTGGGCAAACAGAAAGAAGGCTACAGAAACACAGCTTGCACTTGGTTTCTGTACCCCAATTCTAGTAATTAAGAAAACCTGCCATGCTCAGAGGAATGCCCCTTCCTAACCAGCATCCTGTTTCTGATGAGCAGAAAATATGCTTTGCACTGTACCAGGTAGGTATATGACAAGGACATTCTTCCAGACATTGCCACTGAAGATAGGGATGCACTGGACAAGTTATAGACACGTAGGTGCTGTCTTGCCAGGAGTGGGGGTGACTGGAGGAAGGCCAACACAAATCTGCCAGAGCTGCAGGAGGCGCCTGCTTATTCTGTCCAGAGAGCTCTGCCAGCAACCACTGAGTGAATCAGCAACCAGTTCAGCCGCCTCCCAAGTTCTCTTCGATTTTCGAGACGTATGGAAACACCTTTGACATGTCTTCTGCAGCCTACAGACACAGATCAAATACCTAATCCACATCTGCTACACTAGACATATGTCATATATTGAGGTTTCTTGACCTTCAGTTCTATCATGTATCTGCACAAAATTGGTAGGAAACATGACAAGCCTGTTTGCAATGTAAGTTTCTATATCTTGACAGTCTTGCAACTCTGGCAGAGTTGCAGGAAGCTCCTGCTTATTCTGCCCAGAGATCTCTGCCAGATAGGCTCAGAGACTTGCTCTTTTATTGTTCTGTTTAATAAATGTTAAGCACGAACACACACAGAGTGGCTCTACTCCTTCCACCACCACCCCTCCCCCCCCGGCCCTGCCCCGACTCAGTCATAGCCATGGCTGGAGCAGGGAGTGGAAAGGTTATACAGCCATTCACATCTCTAACTCTCCCACTTCCCTACAATTGGGGTGATCAGTTCCACTGCATAAATATTTTCTGATGATGAAATTCCATGGTCTCAAGGATGCTAAGAAAAACTGGGTGGCCCTGGCTGATTGGCTCTGCGGTAGAGCATTGGCCCGGTGTGTGGAAGTCCCAGGTTTGATTCCCGGCCAGGGCACACAGGAGAGGCACCCATCTGCTTCTCCACCCTTCCCCCTCTCTTTTCTCTCTATCTTTCTTCCCTTCCCACAGCTAAGGCTCCATTGGAGCCAGGTTGGCCCAGGTGCTGAGGATGGCTCCATAAACTCTGCCTCGGGTGCTAGAATGGTTCCTGATGCAACAGAGCAATGCCCCAGATGGGCAGAGCATTGCCTGCTAGTGGGCATGCTGGGTGGATCCCTGTTGGGTGCATGTGGGAGTCTGTGTCTCTCTGCCTCCCCACTTCTCACTTCAGAAAAATACAAAAAAAAAGAGCCAAAACAAAACAAAACTGGGGTAGGGACGTTCAATAGTTCTTGTAACCCCAAACCAGCAATAACAAAAAAAAGTATTAAAGTATTTTTTAAATATCCAATAAAATATCTAAAATGAATGCCTCTCTTTAAACACTTTGCTCACCCCTTTACTGAACCTTTCCTTATACCCACACACACACACCCTTTCAGCGTCGGGAACATTCCTGATTGCTCCTTTTCCCCATCACCTAACCACCAGGTCCTGCTCGGCTCCCTTCACCCCTGTCAGAATAACTATGCGAGATCTGCTCCTCACCATCCTAATGACCCCAATTTGCCACCATGTTGTTCACCCGCACGCCCTGGCTCAGGCTCATCCAGTGCCTCTAGTAATTAACAGTTCTCTATTTCTCCTCAGTTGACTCCAACACAAGTCCCTCCAAAATGAAGCAGAACGACAAAGGACCTCATGAGAACTGCATCTGACCTGTGTGTGGGTTTTCTGTTTCCAGGGCCACTGTGAGGTACTCTGAGAACTGTGAACCAGAGGGGAAAGGGACCTATCCTTAAGAACCGTGTGTGTGTGTGTGTGTGTGTGTGTGTGTGTGTGTGTGTGTACAACTAAAGACAAGGGGGAAAAAAACGGAACCCACCGAGGCTCAGAAGGGAATACTCGCTGTAACTGGTGTTTACCACTTTCCACTGGGTGCTGAGGAGGAAGTGGTTACTCTAACCCCAAGGGGGAAATGCTCGCTTGAAACAGGAAAATGGAACTCTTACTACTTTCCACTAACAGCGTGCAAAAAGCTGGCCACACTTGGAAACACTTGTGCAAATACTCTCCAGAGGTGAGTGTCTGAGACTCAGTCCCATCACACCAAACCCAAAAGCACAGATCAAGGCAGAGATACAGTTCCACTTTTTTCCCAGCAACACCTCAAGCACTGGAAAAATCCTCGTTATCACTTCCCTTACCTCTGAGCAAAAGGAATGAATGGCCAGGAACCCCTGGGGAGCCCAGGGGAGGGGAGGAAGGGTAAGAAGACTGGATGGCAGACTGGAAAGAACACTGAACTAAGTAGTCCCGGCTCTGCCATTTACTAGCTGTGGAACTTTGGGCAAATTACTCAATCTTCCTGCCTCTCCATTTCTACTTCCTCTATAAAACAGAGATATTATTAACCGCTCTGCTCATGTCCTTGGCTGCTATGAGACTCCCACTGAATACAGCATAAAGATGAAGGTTTTCTGGACACTCTCATGTGCTCTACAAACACAGGTTGTTACTATCAACCAGATTAAAGTCTTTCTTAAATTCTCTTGAGCGCTGACCTCTGGCTCCTCAAATTCATCCCCTCAGCAACATTTCCACTTGAGTACTTCCCCAACTCACCCTTCTGAGCCTTATTTATAATTCTGTTCACATTTCTGCAGAATTTGGGTAGACTATTCAATACAGTCTGGGCAGAGGAGTATAAACAAGACTGAATAGAAGAAGTGAGAATAAATAAATGAAACTATTTGAACGCAGGCCCCCTGCTCCCACATTCTCTACAATCCAGAGACAAAGACGTCACTCTCAATGGCTTAATTTGCCTGCCTGGAGGTTCAGATTGGCCCCAGTTCTGAGTCATATTTTCCATTTATTAAAATGAACATCTGGCTGCTGTCTGATGCCTTTTGTGCGTAGTCTTTTAACTCACGATTACCTGCAAGGTAATTCTGATGTTTAAAGCAATGTGGAAAGAAAAACCATGGATACCCCCATGCTAACCCATGCCACTATGGCCTGTGGAGAAGCAGGTGAGGTCAGGCACGGTGAAAGTCGGCCATCTTGGTTTCAATCTGACATGTAAATTCTAAGGAAGAAAATAAGGCAGTTCAGAAAACTAATGATGGGCAGGTCACACAAAACATAAAGAACTGGTAAGTTAATTTAAGTTCAAAGGGACCTTGGGTCTCAGGAACCATTATGCTGTTTCATCTCAGTGGGAGACAGAATAGTTAAGAAAAGACTGAGCTTGGATGCTTTTTCCAGACCCCCCCCCCCCCCCCCCCCCCGGTGTGACCTTGAACAGACCACTCAACATTCCAAAACTTTGACTTCCTCATCAGTAAAACAGGGATAATAACAAGGCATGTCCTGCCTGGTTCCCAAGGTTATTGTGACAACCAAGTGAGAAAACAGATGTGAAAACGCTCTGTAAACCACAGAACATCATCATTCATATGCAAGGTATTATCTAGCAAAAGTGCCTTGAAAATAACCCCCAAATCTGAAAGTGTTTTACTTTAATCCCTTAATAGATGTATATCCTATTTTGATTTAAAAAGAATTTAAGGTAGCTGCCCAGAGAAATTTTTCAATAATTTCTAAATAACTGTATCCAAGCAAGTTCTAAAACAACTCCCTGAGTTGGGCAGTAGATTTTCGAATTTTTTTTTAATAGGAAAGCTGAAGATGTTGCACTTTTCTTCTTTTACTCTTATTTTGAAAAGGACTAATAATAAGGAGTACCATGTTGTCTTGTAGGTAACACTACATGTATGCACCTCACACTCACCACCTTCCTTCCTCTCTGTTCCCATTTCTTCCCAAGCACCTTGGTGAGGTCCTTGGCCATGCCAACAAACCCTCCCTTCCTGGGCCCCAGGCCGGTTTGGAAGCCTAGAGCTATTTGAAACAATGCTTTCCTAAGATCTGGAGGCCAAAGGCATCCTCCGTCCCCATTCCAGGAGGGTGTCGCCCTCTGGGAGGGACAGCAGGAGTTCCCAGGACACACAAAGGCTTATTCTGCTCACAAAGGGTTTTTTACCAAATCGGCCCTGCCAGTCTGCCAGGATCCTGGTGAACAGCACAGACTGCCTTCTGATTCACTGCCTGGCAGATCTACCCTTCTCTATTATTAGCACCACCGGCAAGGTGCCACTAGGCTTGGGAGAGAGACCTTTGTGTCAAGGTAGAGAAAGCAGGAAGAGGTGTGTGCACAGGAGACAAGTGAAGGAGGGAAGGGGAGGGGAGGGAAGTGGAGGGGAGGGGAAGGGAGGGGAGGGGAGGAGAGGGAGGAATGGGGGTTAAGGTAGTCTTCTTCCTCCTCAGTTCTCTAACCTCACCTGAACCTTAGACAAGCCCAGCCTCAGGATCAAAAGGCCCCGGGGCCTGACCTGTGGTGGCTCAGTGGATAAAGCATCGACCTGGAAATGCTGAGGTCGCTGGTTTGAAACCCCGGGCTTGCCTGGTCAAGGCACATATGGGAGTTGATGCTTCCAGCTCCTCCCCCTTTCTCTCTCTCCCTCTCTCTCTCCTCTCTAAAAATTAATAAATAAAAATAAAAAATAAAAAAACTTAAAAAAAAAAAAAAAACAAACCCGGCGACCTCAGTGTTCCAGGTCGATGCTTAAAAAAAAAAAAAAAAAAAAAAAGGCCCCGGGACTTAGACCCACACTGGCTGTGGCTCCAGGTGGGGAAAATGTGCTCCCACAGAACCTTCTAGGCCTGTTGGGAGTCACCCCTGCTGACTCCACTGGGTTCCGGGCTGTACCAGAGGCTACAAGATGTGAGAAACAGAGTGAGTGGGGAAGCTGGAGAACCCCTCCTTCTATGGCCAAAGGGCAACTTACCGCAGCCCTAAAGCACATATGTTCCCTCCACTTAACAGCTATTTAAAGAGCTCCTTCAATATACTGTCTCAGTCCTCCAGAGTAGAGTGTCATCCTTAGTTATGGATAAGAAAACAACCTTTTCTTTCAAGTAAGGTGCCCAGGGGAAGAACATGGCTAACAATGAGAGGGACAGGGATGAGGGGCAGGCGATTAGGTTCCCTTTAGACATCTTGTAATGCATTAATCCGTCTATACAGGTATTTTGTTTGTTGTATTATTTCACTCACTATATCAAGTTTGTATAGGCATTATGTGAATATTATGAAACATATCAAATGAAGGTATTCAGAAAAAGATAGGTAGCCAGTCAGTGGTGGAGTCTATATTTAAATAGATTTGTCGGGTTCTGGAATAAAGTCTCTGGCCACACCTCCACACTTGTCCAAACCCAAACCATGACATGGATGTTGACAAGATTATTTTTCTTACATTACTCATATGGAAATCTTTAAAAACAAACTAAGTAACAGTTATTAAACAGGACAAAAATGCCCTGTGAACAACGAAATGACACCAAATGAAAATCAGCTGCTGTGAAAACTCAGGACAGAGCACAGGAAGTAAGGCCCCTGCCTCGTGTGCAAGACCCCAGACTCTCACTGAAGAAGGAAGAGATTAAAATTCCTGTGCAGACGGCCTCCATGAGCTGCCACACAGTGCTACGGGCCAAGCCCCCGTAGGAAACCAACTAGTCTCGTCTAGTGGTTTGAAAAGTGGTCTCTGGAGCAGGGCTAAGTGTGAATTCTGACTCCGCCATTTATCAGCTATGTGACTGTGGGCAAGCTTGTCGGTGTCTTATCCATTTCCTCATCTATAAAATGAGTGTGGGACACTATGAGATGGCATTAGACCCTCGCTAGGTGTTCATTTGTATTATCATTATCAGTCCCAGCCCAGGCTAAGGCTTTGGTCAGGTTCTTACAGGGTCTTGAAAACCCTGTTCACAACAGACTTATTTTAGGCTGCTCAAAGGAAGAAGGTTTCCTATGTGGTGAGTGATGCTTCCCAGGAAGTGACACAGAGGTGTCAATGAATACTCCCTGCAGGTAAAGTAGGGGACAGGCCCCAGCAATAGTGCTACTGGTGGAGGAAAGGAGAATGGTGACTGGCCAGGGGGAGCCCATAGCTGTCAGGAGTTAGGCTAGGGGGTTCATGGGGCCACCTTCTTCAGGACTGGTCCACATGTCCCAAAGAACTGGGTGCCTCATCTCCTTGTTGGTGTTTTCTTCCAGTGGGCACAACATTTACTTTGTCTTAGAAAATGTCACTTTGTTCACATTTGTAAAAAAAATTTTTAAATGTATCAAAATTCCAAATGAAATGGTCCCTTTCTATTATTTCCTCTCTTCCCTTCCCTACTTTGATTTTAAATTTCCAGCCTGTAAGTAAGTGGTCATATTCAGTGCACCTGGAGTTTTGGAAAGAGCTCAACTTCCAGGTAGAACGTCTGGGATCTTATGCTTCCAGTCTTCCACTAATTAATTAGGAAAGCCCTAGCAAGTTGTGCCACTGCTGAGTATCAGTCCACAAAACGGAAGGATTAACCACATAAACTCAAAAATAATACCCGACACTGAAATTCCGTGGTCTTAGGATAGTCTCAAAAAAAACTGAATTGTGGGGACTGACCTGCGTTAATATTCCACTTCCCTTTTGAAGTGGTTTTTAAGGGAGAAGGCAGATAAGAGAATGGAAATTTTCTTCTTTATCAGAGTAACCCAAAAGAGTATCCTTAAATAGCATTTTGACAGTATGAAAGCACTTTTTAAAAAATGCTTAGAAAAAAAAAAGTCCAAACGGGTGCGTATAGGTGACTTTCATTTCTTTACAGTTCTCTAGATTTATCCAATTATCTACAATGGACGTATAACATGTTTCAAATAAACAGAAGTTATTGCTTTAAACTATTCTTTGCTGGGGATTGGGTTAAGAAAGAGTCTGCTGAAATCTCTCTTTTCACCAATATTAAATGCCCTCCCTCCAACAGGGAGAAACCAGAGAAGAGTTCATTAAAGCAATGCCAGGAGGGGGAGAAAGGGAAATGCAAAAAGCTCCCAAAATCTGTTGTTTTCCTACTGATATGGACACCTCTGCCCTGTGTCTGAGCCTCTGACTTGCTTACGGAGACCAACCACCTCCTAATTCTAAACTCCAGGCTGAACTTCAACCCAAAAAGTGCTAGTAAGAGTCTCCTCGTTTTGCGGGTCCAGGGACCATGTAACCGGACCAGACTCTCGCCGCCTTTCCAGACAGGACGCTGGGCGGAGCGTGGGTGGGCGGGGCTGAGCGCCAAGAGGGCGGGGATAAGCTCAGGGGGGGCGGGACCAAGTGCGGGACCCACATTCCGGCACCCAATGGCCCAAATCAGTGTGACCCCCAAAGAGCGCCCGGCTTCTTGAAACTTAATTCGCATTCTTTTGGATATGAAGGGGAGCATCGAGGTTCTAAAATCCTTGTTGGCAGAGGTGGAATGTAGGAAAGTCTGAGGGCAGCTGAGCACTGACAGGAATAACAGAAACTCTTCCCTTAAAGAGATGAATGCTGAATGTTTTAGGGTCCTTGTCCAGGAACATTTGGTGAAAGAAGCACTGGAGAGTTGACTTTACCGTGATTAACTGTATTAAAGTTACCCGCTATTCTTATTTAAAAGGACAGCAACATCTCACAGATTGGGAAGGAAGAAAAAGGGGACAGCAAGGGCATTTGCAAAGAGGCTGACATCTGTGACAGAGAAGAGGCGCAGCTTAATTGGGATGTAACTCAAACCAAAGGAAAGTCAGATTGAGGAAACTGAGCCAGGGAAATGTTGTGTGAGAGACATTTTAAATGCCTTCTCTCACCAGAAGGATTCACACTGCTCTCTTGCCTTGTTGCCCACTGGGCACAGGAGAGCTGGCAAATTCACCAAGGGTGACAAGACTGTTCACCCCAGAGGTCTTTCAGCTGAGCCCCTTGGTCAGAAACACAACCATCCACATCCTCTCATCATGTTAGACCCAGGGGTCTAGTGAGAGGATCTAAGTCTGGGCACTTCTCAGCCCAGGGGACTATTGTGGGTTCTCAGGGAGAAGCCAGATGGTTCCTCTCCTCCAAGCCTGTTGGTAACACTCCCGTCTAGGAGCTCCAGTGGCGCAATTGGTTAGCGCGCGGTACTTATACAACACTCCCGTCTAGACCAGCCCTTCTGTTCTTGACAAGTTTTATCTCAGTTACCATTTACTTCATTTACCATTGTGTTGACTAGCAAGTTTACTATCACAGACAGAGCAACAGACATCCCCATCACTAAAATGGGGCAGGGGAGGGAAGAGAATCCAAATGTGTTGGGCGTACGCTCTGTGCCTGGCACTGTGAGAGAGGTTGAATCCATTCTCCTTCATCTTTACAGCTACTCTGGCAAGGGCGCAGAGTTGGTAAGTGTAGAAACTTGAATAATTTCAGCGCCCAGATCCAGTCGGGCTGCCTTCCTGCAATTGCCAGAAGCAACCAGGGAACACCTATTCAAGGTAATATATTTGATTTAAAAATTAGAAGTCATTTATTTTAAAACCCAATTTTCATATTTTTGCATTGTGCAGATTTGGATCTGTGCTTTCTCCTTCCCACCTGCAACATTTAAATGCCCACAACCTTGGCACTGGACTAGTAAGCGAACGCAGGTCCAGCTGGCCATCGTTTTGGCAACCCTGCAGACACAGCCCTCCTGACAATACCCCACCTCCCCCCTTCAAAACAAAAGCCTGCGTTCCAGCGTCTATCTCTGAGAAGCTCAAGCTGGGAGTTCAGGTGCTGCTTATAAGCTTATAGGCAGAATGACACCATTAAATAAAATGTCAGTCGCAGAGCTATCTGGAAAGAGTGTGGCAGTCATGGCAGTGGGCCACCTAAAAGGGCTGCCTGAAGAACTTCTTGGCCTTCTGAAGGATCCTAGGCAGCTGCCACCATCCCACCTCTGTAACTCAAAAAAGCAGCACCAGCCGATGGCCAGGTGGGCGAGTGCAGTGGGCCTTAACATTGGCTTCCCGTCAGCCTCACCTGGGAGCTTTATTATTGCTGCCCGGGTCCAAGTCCCAGGGGTTCTGACTTACTGGGTGTGGGATGCTGTCTGGCTACAGCTCCCACATTTCTAACATGCAGCCTAGGTGAGAACCACTGGGCTGGTGGTTGGTCATATTAGCTTAAGAGAGCTGGAAAAACGTTAAGTCCCTTCAGCAAGCTAGTCAGGGTTCTGGAGAACAGGTAAAGCCCAAAGGGACTTCTGTTGATTTGCAGTGAAAGGTAAGATGGCATGGTGGAGCAAAGGTTTTGGAGCCAATCAAACAGAAATTTGGATCGTAGCTCCAGCCTTGTGCCTACTGTTTGACATAGGCCAAACCACTTAATGGTTCTGAGCTTTAGGTTCCTTGTCTATAAAACGGGGATGATGATAACACTTCCCTCGCAGGGCTCTTTTAAGAACCAGCTATACTAGGACATTGCTGGCATGTAGGTCCTCAGTATGGGGTACCTATGACTGCAAACAAGCAACTGCACCTGGGAATAACTTGCATGAGGTCTGAAGAGAAGTGAAGAGAAGATATGCTGTGGGCTGACAGTCCCCTTCAGAGGGAACTCTGTGGGAGAGCGAGACTCATACCTGCTCGGGGAGGAGCCATGGAAGCTAAATGAAGCTAAGAGTGGTGTGGGAGACAGGGGGGGCCGCTGCAGCCTCCAGGACACCCCCAGGCCCTTCGCCAATTCCAAGTACAGCCTCAAGAGGAGGTGTAATATTTACAGGGAAAGTCCAAATGCATTTGGCCGCAACTCTAACTCCCAAGGTGGGTGGCAATCAGAACAGATTGTGTCACCCTGGATTGTGTCACCCCAAGCAGCTCTGCCCAAGACAGGTCTGTCTGCCCAAGGACCCACACCTACCCACCCTCTCCCTTCTACTTTAAACCATGATGCTCTAAGGGGAGCGAGGCCCCAGAGGGGCAGCCAGCATGGAACCTGTCACCTGTTCTGTACAAATGTGTGTAAACCTGGGTAGAAGAGACAGACCTTGGGAATCTGTGACAGTGTCTGAGGGAAGAGGAGGTGTGCTCTGAGCAGCCCAGCTAAAAGACCCTACTTTCAATGTGATCAGTTCTCCTTTTCATCCCCTCTCCTTCAACATCTGTAGAGCTGATGAAGCTCTATCACGTATGTTATTTTTTTATGATGCTCAAAACAGGCCTGAGGCAGGTGATGGCAGAGACTAAGTGCCCCGATTCACCAGTTAAGAAAACAGAAGCTAGGAGATCCCCTGACTTGCTCAAGATCATAGAACAGTCAGAGGCAGAACCAGGACATAAATCCATGTCTGTGTACTAGAACCCATGTCTGTGTATCAGAACCCATGTCTGTCCACCATGCTGTGTCCCCTGGCCCCCTATAAGCCAGCCGTGAAATGGAACGGAGTGGGGAGGTGGCTGGTTCACTTCTCAATTCTGAAACTGGCTTGGACAACACACCATTCCCTCTTTTCTGCTCCTCTCTCCTATTGTCATTTGAGAAATAGCAAAGCTGCTGCCCAATGCCAGGGTGAAGGAGAACTCAGAAGACCCAGCCAAGCACAAGGTTTTATCTTACCAAATTTCATATTAAAAAACTAAAGGAATGAGGGCAACACAAGGCATTTTACAAAGAGAGTTTATAAGTTGCTGGTCCAAAGTGGGAAATGTTAAATACAGCCAAAGAGGGCACGGCTATCCTACAAATACCAGAGGCATGCCCCATATTGACAAGCCATCTGGCTTTCTGGGTCTTGGGGAAATTTCCAATACAAAGAGTAAATGAACTTCAACTAATAGAAAAACAGCCCCTTTTCAGAACCCAGTTCTCACCAACTGAGAATTGCCTCTTACCCTTGGCATGAACACCAATGTTGGGGCCATTAGGAATAAAACCAAGGGAATGAGATGCAACCAGCATAGCATTACAAGAAGGGAATATGGAAGCAAGTGCAGAATCACCCCAAAGAACTCATGCCACGAGGCACCCTTGTTCATCTATTACCAGGCGCTCTCCGGCCAGCCTGCCTGGCACAAGGTTTCCAGGAGAGGGGCAGCTAGCTGGTAGACACCCCAACGTCCTCTCTCAAAAGCCTGTGTGAAATGCCCACATGTGGAGGAGAAGACAAAAGGTAGCACTTCTTTTTAAACCTGGGACACTCACGGGTGCAGTCCACACAAACCCAAAGTCAGTCTTGTCCCAGAACCGGAATCTCTAGGAGCCCTTCTCAGGCAGGAAGTTCTCTCCACAATGAGGAGCCAGCCCTTGGGAAGGCCAGCCAAAGGGATATACAGTGTGTCCGTAAAGTCATGGTGCACTTTTGACCGGTCACAGGAAAGCAACAAAAGATGATAGAAATGTGAAATCTTCACCAAATAAAAGGAAAACTCTCCCAGTTTCATACCTATTCAGTGCAGTGCGATGTGGGCTCATGCACAGATTATTTAGGGCTCCTTAGGTAGCTATCCTGTATAGCCTCTACAGACTCGTCACTGACTGATGGCCTACCAGAACGGGGTTTCTCCACCAAACTGCCGGTTTCCTTCAACTGCTTATCCCACTGAGTAATGTTATTCCTATGTGGTGGCGCTTTGTTATAAACGCGCCAATATTCACGTTGCACTTTGGTCACGGATTCTAATTTATCGAGCCACAGAACACACTGAACTTTCCTCTGTACCGTCCACATCTTGACTGGCATGGCCATGGGCTGCTCTGCTGTATACACGGTGTTATGTCATCATCTGTGCATGCGCACATGCTGCCACATCATCCTACAGAAACTGGAAGGGTTTTCCTTTTATTTGGTGCAGATTTCACATTTCTATTGTCTTTTTTTTTTTTTTAGGGGAGAGCGCGAACACAGTCCCCCACTACCACAAATTATGCAGTCGAGTTTCCCACATTTGGGGAAATCGTAGGGGTCAGCACATCCGGAGTGCAATGGATAAGCCTCGCCCTGGGAAAACCACCTTCGTGATCATGGTATCTCCCCTGCCAAGTAAGTATCTCTATTGTCTTTTGTTGCTTTCCTGTGACCAGTCAAAAGTGTACCATGACTTTACAGACACACTGTAGATCAATGCATGCGAGGTTCTCAGGCCTCACGCTTTTAAAATGACATTCTTATCCAGTATTTCATTTGCTCTTCATGGAGACCCCAGAAGGTAGGCAGTCATTCACATCTAACTACAGATAGGGAAACCCAGGCCGAGGGCTCGATGACTTCCTGGAAGGCACACAGGTGGGCTCGGAGTCCAGAGGAACCAAGGCCACAGTGCTGTTCTGTCCATCACAGGACCCCGCCTGCTCCCACCATTCACACACATGGAGTACTCATTCCTGGGGCAGCAGAATGTGGAACTCAGAACCAGCCTGATTCTCAGGTCCTATATGGTGACAGCAGAATGGGGTCAGGAAAAACTGTTGGTTTCTGTGTCCCTTAAAGCCTGAGCAGACACCGAGACCAAGGTGGAGAATGAAGGAGGTCACCTTCCCCACGCCAGGAAGGAAATGGTCCTTCAGTGGAAACCCAGTAAAATAGGCAACCAAAGTCCCTGTCACCAGTTACCTCTCCCTGCCTAGACTTACTGATGCCACTTTTACAACTTGACATGTCCTCTTGTCACCTACAGGATATTCTAATTTTCTGCAAGAGCTGCACTTCAAAATTCAGCTCATGCTGAGCTCAACAGCCAGGACACTGGGCACACATGCTCCAGCTCTTCCCCACCACTGCCCCAAGTCCTGGTGACACCAGCCCACTCACCATCTCCTGGTCCCGCCACCTTCTCTCAGGTGCCTTGGCTGCTGGATCTTTCTATTTGGAATCTTACTTCCCTTCCTGTCCAGCCACTGAAGTCCAAGTCAACAGGGAAGACCTGGCTGATTGGCCTGCTTCAGGGAAACCTTCACAGAGAGCTCTCATTTGGGGCTTCCCAGCATACCCCGGGGCTGTGCCACCGCCCTGTCCCTGCACGCCTGGCTCTGGGATGATTGCACATCGCTATCACCAGCTACACCTCCAGCTCCTCCGTCCAGGGCAGGCACTGGGTCTTGCTCAGCTGGAATATTTAGCATGTAATACATGTTCAGTTCAGTGTTGTGAACTAAGGAAAAGTCCAAACATACTGTAGAAGAGGGGAAAAAATTCCCTATCCTTGGTCACAAGGCCCTAGATCTGGGGAAATGAAGCCACTTGCCTCTGAGTGCAGTGGCTGATGACAGGGGTTTTCGGGAAGAGGCTGCTCCTGGGCAGATAAGTGGGGAGCATCCCAGAAGCTAATGATGGGTGCAGACAGTGGGGGGAAGGCTGGGGGAGGATGGAAATCCCTATCCCAGATGAACAGGGCAAGCTGCTACAGGAAGGGGAGGAGCCCATCCAGCATGGCAGATAGGCCGACACAGAGGGGGCTTCAGGAGAACCAAGGGAGAGCCATGCATGCCAGCAGGCTTCCCAACCAGTTTAGTCTGCTGTAATGAGGTGACAGAGGTGGGTGGGCAGGGGGAAGGATACAGAAGCACCTGACCTTAAGTCAACAGTGAGGTTCTGACAGGCAGAAGAACGTCTCCATTCCCTGGCCACCCAGTGGGCAGGCCGAATTTAATTTCTGGCATGTCTGGTATTGATTAAAAAGGAGGTCATGGGTAGTTACCAAAGGAAGTGGAAAAGTTCCCCTGGGCTCACAGAAATACCATGACAGGACTTGGGTCCCCACATGTGTTTTAATAGACCGGAGCTGAGGATGTACCCGGGCTTTGGGGAAATGGGAAAAATTCAAAAAGATCAGCCCAATGAAACCATTTCCCTCCTTAAGCTCCTGGGGAAAACAAAAGCTCCTACACTGTCTATTGCCATCCTTATGGAGGCTTGAACCTCCTCCAGCCTGTGGTGTGACAGGCCCTCTACCTCAGCACAGACCTAACACAACAACCAGCCCATGTACCCTCAATTCTGAATCAGTGCTAAGAGGCTAGCCCCCTGACTACGTGCCCCTTGTCTAACCAAGACTGCTTTTTGAAATGGAATATGTAGCTATGTCTGATGTTGGAAAAAGGCATCCCAAAGGGCTTGGGTGTGTGACCAGTCTTCCTAAGCATAGTCCTGTGACCTGCATAGTAAGTGTGAATTTGCCATCATGCCCCGGGGGGCTCCATGCAGCTGCTTAAATGCTGACTTGGAGGCTGGAGCAGAGGGTGAGGTGCAGAAGGGCACAGAGAAGGAAGAGTTACTTACTGCTCATCAGGCTGTGACAGTGTGCGACAACAAAAGCCCCTGGAGCAGCGAGCCGCAGGGTGGGGTGCCTGAGCCTAGGCTGCGTTGAAACCTTGGACCCTGCTGCCTCGCAGATGTGGCACAAGTCATTGGCTGCCTTAGGTTTCCAGTACTGTAGTCAGGGTGCAAAAAGGAACCCTTAAAAATGGTATCTTCCTATAGTATCACTTACACTCGGCTGAAATAAATTCAGAGTGGAGCAAAACAGACTCTGGTCAAGAAGACAAGGCAGAAATAGAGCAGAATTCTGTGAATATAGACTGTGAGATACAGAACTGTGAATTATTAACGAAGAGAGCTCTCTCAGCATCACGAGTCTATGACTCTCATCCTTGGAGGCAATCAGATCTCACCAGCTGTGCACACTGAACCACCAATAAGTGGGCCTAAAAAGGGACCAATAGGGCCTGGGGTCTATGTGCAATCTGCCATGGGCCCACACAACACCCAACTCTCTTGTCTCTGTTCTCCAGCTCAAGGACCAGCCTGGAAAACACTCTGCCTTTCATCCCAGGAATAGCTTTTTCCACTGGGCACTCACACACAGAGAGGGAACACAAGTGACCTCTGAGACCAGATCTGCTTCTGAACTTACCAACCTGAGGCCAGCAAAACCAAGGAGAGTCCTTGAAAACCCAGTCCCACCAGCTCCACTCCTCTGGAGACACGGCGTCTCCTCCCATCCTGAGACCCTGCTTAGCAGAGACAGGACCACACAGAAGCCAGCGGCAGTAGGTCCTCTAACCTGGGCAAAACCTAAATTGCTCCTCACTTTGAAGGGCCACCTATGTGTGGCTCTCTGCCCAAGACAACGAAGACCGAGGTCCTAAAGCACCACTCCTGCACCTCCCCAAGGAGCTTACCAGCTCCCATAAGCATTTGGGGATGGTGAAGAGCTGCTCTCAGGAACCAGGAATCTGCCACCACCAGCTGAGGGAGTTTCTGCAACAACGCTTCTCTTTCCTTTCCTATGTTTAATAAGAAACAGGAGAAAGTTCCCAATCTGCCCAAGTTTTCCTTAGGATAAACAGACCTAAGTGGAAAGCAATACCAAGTCTGGCCCAAGACCAAGGAAGGAAAAACACTGGACTTAACCCCTTCAGACAGTCTTAACCCTTCTGATTAAGCAAAAATTCAAGTCCCTCTGAAATGACAGATCAGGTGAGTGACACTACTGTGAAAAAGATATCTACAGCCCTCGGGGTCCCAGAAAAGAAGAGCACCCCCTTTTTAACTGTAGCCCCTGTCTGTGACAGGTGCCATGCTTTACAGAGCTGCTCCTGGTGACTCAGAATGTAAATTCTAGGCTCTTCCAGGGCGGTCTTATTTGTTTCGGGTCCATTTTGACAAAGAGAAGAGCCACCCACATTCTGCTGTATTTGGCATTAGATAATACTAAGGGCCACAAGGAGAAGAGAAGAAAAGAGGTCTCAGTGGCCAAAGCAACCCCACCAGCAGCAGGAACCCATCACGATTAACAGGTGCTCAGGGGCCACCTGGACCACAGAGCTGCTGCCACCTTCCCTTGTGCTGGAGGAGACTGTCCAGTCCACCTGGAGCTTTGATGCTAGCACTTTATCCTCTGACTGTTGTCACCTGGCATTTGGAACCCCACCAACAACCCTTGGGCCCTTGTCTCTGCTTGAGCCACAACCTACCCATGGAGGCAGATATAATTCATTGGTCAAACCAAAGACAGGTGCCCTTGGTGGGAGTGGGGGGTTCAGAAAAAAATGAACTCTCTTTGTTCCCATTATCAACCATTCAATCCCCCCCCAACACACAAGTCCTCCCCACTTTACTGACATCTTGATTTCATGCCATCAGCTTGGGACTAAGTTAGGTCTCCGACCTCCTCGGGGTATTCAGCAACTCTTGATCAAAACAGCCCCTCTCCAAGGAGAAACATTTCGCTTTATGAAAATTCCTGAAGCCATTGGGATATGTTTTCTTGCCAATACATCTGACAACAGGCCTATTTTTAAAGTTCTAACTAATAATCTTTTAAAAGCACTCCACGTACAAACAAGGAGGCAACGACCAAAACAGTAATGAGGCCAGGATTAGGTTTTTGTTTTTCAAACAAGCCAGAATTTATCCATCCAAATAAATAATATTTCATTCAAAGGGTCCCCTTAGGAGGCCCTGCATTCATCCCACTTGTGCTGTGTTTGCTCAAATCATTTTTGAAAACTGATGGCTGTGGAACAGCCGTTGTATCACATACGGTGTCCAGCGCAACATTAGTAAGCCTTCACCTGGCACCCACCACTGCGTTAGGCAAAGTTTAGGCCCTGGGAGCCATGATAGTATGAAACAAGGTGTCTCCTGGCAAGGTGTTCACTATCTGGTGGAGAAGGGAAGAAAAAGTGAACAAAGATTTTTTTTAATGCATACCAAAAGCCTGGTACTAGATTAACAATTTTTGATATGTTGTATTTTATACGCACATGCAAAAATCCCCTTAAATACAAAGACTGAGGTTAAAAGAGGTTAAGTGACTTAGCCAATGTCACACAGCCAGGAAATTACAGGACTCGTTCTGGCCCAAGACTGTCAGGCTCCTGGGCTGGACCTCCAACCACCCCCTCCACCCGGGCCCTGCAGTAAACAGGTCATCCCAGTAGAGGAGATACAGCGAGGCTGGGAGAGGCTGCTCAGCTCAGTGAAGCTTTGTCTGGGTGGTTCCAGGACCCAGGGGAGGAGCTGCCACTGTCTTCTCACATCAGTACTGGCCTCACATGTACCTCTTGTTTACTATCCTTTCATCAAGGGGTTTTTGACAAGCCAGGTAGGCAAAGTGACTTTCTCTAGATACAAAACAGAACTTTTTTTTCCTGACCTGTGGTGGTGCAGTGGAGCAAGCATGATCTAGAATGCTGAGGTAGCCAGTTCAAAACCCCAGACTTGCCCAGTCTAGGCACGTATGAGAAGCAACTACTGTAAGTTGATACTTCCCGCTCCTCCCCTTCCTTCTTCCCCCCCCCACTCTGTAAAATCAATAAATAAAATCTTTAAAAATGACAACAGGACTTTTACACACCCTATTTACATAAACTCATAGATGGACACTCAAACACATTCGCATATACCTCCTTCACTCATACAGAGAATACTGCCTATTCATTCAATTTGTCTACCTCTCAAGGAGGCAGAGAAAGCAGGCCTTCATCTCAACATGTCAAAAGTAGTTTCTTACAACAGCCAAAAGCTTGGAAGCAACTCAAGTGTCTGACGGATGAATGATGAACAAAATATGCTATATCCCTGGAGTAGAATATTATTCAGCCTTGAAGAGGAAATTCTGACACATGCTACAACATGGATGAATCTTGAGGACACTATGCTAATGCCAAATGAAATAATCCGACCACCAATGGATAGATACTATATAAATCCACTTATAGGAGGTGCCTCTACTAGTCAACCCAATAGAGAGCAGCAAGGTGGCCACCAGGGAATGGGGAGCTGTTGTCTAATGGCTACAGACTGTCAGCTGGGAAGGTGGAAAAGTTCTGCAGATGAACAATGATGACGGCTGCACAACAGTGTGAATGTACTTAATGACACTGAACTATATACTTAAAAATGGTTAAAATGGTATATTTCATGTATATTTCACCACAAATTTTAAAAATCTAGTTTATTCTCTTTGGAGGTAAGGATGCATACTCTCTTCCTCAAACTAACTTCAGACATGTTTGTAAGACCAATTTCTTCTATTGTCTTCCCGATCTTGGAGCATGAGGCTTCCAATATGGCAGCAGGTGGCAGGCAGTGGCCAAGTATGGCTGGGGAGAGCTCTGCACACACAGTGAGTAGGTATTCTAAAATCCCCAGAAAATCCCCCAAATGTACATGAAAGCTTTAGCCTGGGCTTGAATCAGCAGCAGGAAGGGGAGGACATAGAATTAGCAGGTACTCCCGCCTCCCAGTTTGCAAAATAGTATTCTGGCTAGTGCATTTGGCCCAGTGAGAGCAGAGCAAACAGTTTTAGTGGAGGAACAATAAAAGGAGACTGCTAGTCTCAGACTTATGTCTTACAGGAAATTGTTCTCTGCCCAATTTCAACTTTCCCTGATAAATAATAGCACCGTGATGCCAAGCTGTCCGTTATGCCATCTCAACAGTGGCGCGCTCTGCTTCCAAATATGATCTGTTTATGTTACCTCCATTTCTCCCAATTGCATCATTGTACTTGATGGGTTCAACGGTAATGACCCCAAACCAGAGCAAACACGGAAGAGCTGTGGGAGCAACACTAGACTGCACCAATCCTGATCTTGAAGGCAGGTTTCAGTGGGTCCCCGGAGGCCCAGCAAGAGCCCACCCACAGCTCACAGTACTCTCTGTTCTGGGCCCCCAGGTACATTCTGTTGCTGAAGCCCAAATGGATGACCAACCAATGGCCAGTATCAAAAAGTAACAGTCCTAGGAAGACAAGAACAAGGTCTGAGGGGAAATCGGTATTTATCAAGGGCCTACTACACACAAGGAAGTACAGTATATCTTTATACTTTTCATGGAGCCTTCACAAACCTGTAACTGTCAAGTGTTAGAAAGGAGAAAAGATTCAGCAATAAGCCCAAGGAGCAGAGCTAGAACTCAACTTGAAGTCATCTGACTCCACAAAATTTACACTCTTTCCATTACACTAAGGCTGCCTCTCAGAATGCCTTTTAAAAAGAAAAAAACAACCATCTTTAACTTCTTCAAGTTTTCCCTAGCCCCACTCAGCCCAACTTTCCATTCGGGTAAAAAGAACATCATCCCAGTTGCTATGTCCCAAGTCCCATGAAACAGTGGGAAAAGATTTCATAAACATGCGTTCAAAAGCCTCTTTAAATAAATAGGAAAGTGGAAACCATTTTTCAAGGGGTGAGCTTCTAAAGAAAGCACTCCCGTTCTGCAGCCCTGGAATCCTCAACATCAACCAGCATGGGTCTGCACCCTGCCAGCCACAGAGCTGCCGAGCTGAACTTGGCCTCCAAATCCTAAGTCCTCCAGAGAGCCTGGTGTCCAGGCAATAAGCGTGCTGCCTTCTGAGCCAGACACCGTTGGAAAGTCACATCACACCACCACCTGGCTGGAAGCAGCCTGTCATTCAAGTTCAAGACCTTTATCTTTCAAATGTAGAACTGCCCAAAATATAACATAAATAATTATTCAGGTTTGAGAAACATGCCAACCTGGAAGGAAGGGAAGGAAGGAGGGAGCGAAGGAAGGAGGGAGGGGAAGAAGGAGGGAGGGAAGGAAGGAGGGAGGGAAAGAAGGAAGGAAGGAGGGAGGGAAGGAAGGAGGAAGGGAAAGAAGGAAGGAAGGAGGGAGGGAGGGAGGGAGGGAGGGAGGGAAGGAAGAAGGAAAGAAGGAAAGAAAAACTGTTCATGAAGTAACACCGCTTTGTGTAAGTATTTCTGTCAATGTTAACACTGTCTTTCATTTGTCCTTTTCCTCTTTTCCTAATGAGCACCAACAATCAGCAGACAAAATCTCAACATCTGGCTCCTACATCCACTAGCTTTGTAGTCTTCTCCTGGACGCTGGGGGCTCTTTCCTCAGCTGGAATGTCTGACCAGCTGCCTCAGGCCTGACTGCAACAGAGCTTGGCTGGTCAGGGAACAAAGAAGGCACTTTGGTCCTAACTCTGGTACTGCTTTCGTCCAGGGACAAGGAACCCTTCAAGGCAGCTCTGTTACAACAAGCCCTTCTGGTCCACTTCTGCATGCAGGTAGCATAGAGTCCTGCTTTCCCAGAAGCTGGACTAGTTACTGATGGGAACGGAGAGACCTGGAAGCCAAAAAGGAGAGTGTGGAAGATACTTAGCTAAGGACTGTCTTGGGCTTCTGGAAGTAGTCAGGCCCCCTCCATCATCCCCTTCTTCCTCTCCTGCCTCTGCCTGGCTGGTCTAAACTGAACAGTCAAGGGATTCTGAAACCCTCTTTATGACACAGAAATTAGGCAACACCTAAGAGTTGTTGTTTTAGAAAGTAGCCCCGAGATGTTAGAACTACTTCTGATGTGGGTCTGTAGAGACCACCACCTGCTGCTCTCCCAACCTTTTTAATTGTGAGCTTTTGTAAATAATCAAATTTATAGCATGCCTCAATATTTTCTCAAATACACACATAAAACTGAGAACAGCAGTTTCACAAAACAATTACCACTGCTTTGTGCAATGTACTTGAACACTTCTATTCTATACTATTATAGTCTACTTAATCACAACATGTTGGTCATGACCGCCTAAATAGACCTGTTTGAGGGTCTTGATCTACAGCGGTTCACGGGAGTCAAGCCCCCCTTTTTAACATTATGTGCTGACATCACGGGTCAGAGAGAGGCATAAATTAGTCGATTTGTATCTTATTCCCCTTTCCTGGATAACTCAAGTTTACCTATAAAGCTCCACACTGGTGCTTTTTAGAGAATTCAAATAATCCGATGGCCCAGCCACAGTGGGTTCTCATGGCACGCCTTGCTCACTATCCTTGTCTTCAAGGCAGCCATGAAGGAACTCAACAATGTGTTGAAAGAACCATTGCTGGTAACGTTTAAGACAGCACAGAGAATCTGAGGATGGTCAGGGGACTACAGATGGGCAAATATTTGCCCAATGTTTTGCTAAATTGGATTCTGGAAGCTTCCTACTGGCAAACACAGCACTGAATTACAGAACAGGTGATCCGTGAATGTTTGCAGGGAAAAGTAGCAATCACTAACAGTTGATATGGGTTTACTAAGGAAAAGTCTCAACTAACCCATCTCATTCCTTCTTTTGAGGCAGACTATAAAACCAGGGATGTGTTGCCTGGCTTGTAGTGGTGCAGTGGATAAAGCGTGGACCTGGAACGCTGAGATCACCGGCTCAAAACCCTGGGCTTGTCTGGTCAAGGCACATATGGGAGTTGATGCTTCCTGCTCTCCCCCCACCTTCTCTCTCTCTCACTCTCTCCCCTCTAAAATGAATAAAAAATTTTTAAAAAATAAAAAATAATAATAATAAAACCAGGAATGTGTTTAAGACCTCATCAAGTTGCATGAAACAACAGAAAAATAAATATTTGCATCAGAGTGTGATTGAATATTTTAGAAGCTGTTTGAACAACTATACCCTATGCTACTGATAATAAACTCTTAAGAACCTGGAAGAATGCTTCTATTGGAACCCCAGAGGATTCCTTCCTCAGTCCAATTTTAGTCAACCTTTTAATCAATGACTTCTTTAATTTGTGAATAGCTACACTACTAACTGGTGTCACGTGCCCACAATCATAACTGATAAATGGTTGAACTGAGCACCCATACAGCACTTTATAGTTTTATCAAGTATTTTCACAAATCTTACCTCATTTGAGCTTCCCAAACAGGGAGCCACGTATCGTTACATTGATTTTGCAGTTGAAACCCAGATATCAGGGTTTCTCAACCTCGTCCATAGTGACGTTTCAGATAGAGAACTTCTTTGCTTCTCTGTGCACTGAGGAATGTTTAACAGCATCCCTGGCCTCTACCCACAAAATCCCAGTAGCACCCCCCTCAGAGCTGTGACAAACAAAAATGTCTCCAGACATTCCAAATGTCCCCTGGGGGTCTAAATCATCCTTGGTTTTTCAAACGCTGGGTAAAGTATCTTGACCTATGTCCAGAGTTTAAAAAGTTGTTATGGCAGCACTGGAATTAAGTCTCCTCATTCTTCCTCCCCTCTCTTCGTCCCTTTATCCCTTCTTGCACCTGACTCCAAGTACCAGCTTAGTCCATTATCCACCCATTACTGTCCCTCCTGGGAGTCTTTGGAATTCAGAATACTTGGTTAAAATCCTGGCTTCACCAATTATTAGCTGTGTGCTTTGGGCCAGTTATTTCAACTCTCTAAGCCTTAATTTCCATATCTGGGAAATGGGGGTAGTATCTACCTCATAGTTTTGCTACAAGACCTAATAAGAATTAGGCCAGCACCTAGAAGGTGCTCACCAGTAGCTAGTATTTAGTTGTAACAGAAAACGCTGGCATGAAGCTAGTAATCAGTCTACTTACCTGAGTGCCAGCCAGCTCTGCCTCTGACAAGGCCAAGGCTTAGAGAGGAAACAGTGGCAGGCCTGGCCCTGTGCTTTCTCCTCTTTCCCAAGGACACATTTTCTAGTTGGAGGAAGAGCTGTTAGTATTTCTCTGGGTCCCTTTGGAGACAAAGTGACCAACTAAAATGACTAACTTTCTCCAGAGATTTCAGTGCTGACATTAGCAATGAGTAAAAAACAACAACACTATGATACCTGAACATCCGGTGAGGGTTGTATTTCCTAGGTTTCTATCCACTTACTAAGATCACAGAATCTCAAAGTGGAGACACTGCAGAGATGTGGTCCAAGCCTCTGCCCTAGGCTTGAGTCCCCTTGCAGCCCCATACTGGGGGCCAGGGTTGTTCCCATAACTTGTCCCCACTCCCAGGAAACCATCCTAGCATGGATCACACACTCAATGAAGCCAGCTTCTTATAGGGACAGCTACAGTGTCACTAATTAAAAAGAGGACACAACCCTGAAGTTCATTCATCCAGGCCTTTGGAAATAAAGCATACATTGCACCCCCAGATCAAATTGGTTCACCTTAATTTGGAGGTGTTATTATGAATAATACTATATAATTCACTGAACCAGAAAGCATGGGCAAGCACTGACTGACAGTTGGTAGGTTCAGAAAGAAATTCACTGATTCAGGCTACGTGCCTGTTGCAACCTGGTTAACCTTTCTGAATCTCCTTCCTTGTCTGAAAGGTGAGGGAAATAATCGTCAGGAGGCATGATTTACAACACGATGTGTTTAAGGGCATGGCGCAATATCTGGAGACTATTCAACAAATGTTAAGTGTCTTTCTCTTTCCTCCACCAAAGCAAATCTGAAAAAAAAATCACAAATACTCAGTGTAGAAAACATAATTTCCATAATTTCCCTCTTTTAGATGAATGAGCACTTGCAGTCGACATAACCCCGGTATCGGGGAACTATATGTTCCCTGGGCTTCTGTCTTCTCTCGGCATGGCTTTTTTGGGCCCTGCAGTGAAACTGCACACAGGATGATAAAATGGAATGGCATACCCTTTCCAGACTTATGATTCTGAAAGGTCACCGACATAACCCCGGTATCGAGGAACTATCTTCATGTCACCCCAACTGCCTGAAAGGCAGGTGCAGGACTCTCTTTGTGCCTGAAGACAATGGCACCCTGCTTCAGGTGGTGTCAGTGAGAGAGAGAGAGCTCTCCAGCTTCCTCAGCACAGGTCCCAGAACTGCCCTGTCCTGGCGACAGCTGCCTCAGGAATGCCACGGTGCTCTGGCCTTGCCTGGTACTTCGGGCACCGGCCATGCCCCGTGCCAGGACAATCAGCTAGGGTTGGCTGATGTCTCTTGGGAGACCTCACAGGGGTGGGTGCAGGCCCAAGGACTTAGGACAAATGGGCAGCAGGTTCAACGCCTTCCTTCCCTGAGCCAAACACTCAAAGGAGAAAGTAACTGCCAGAACCAAACCCTGATGGGGACACAAAATTTGATGATGTAGCCAGCCCTCTGCTACATATTATTCCCCAAAGAAGTGCATTTTCCATGTCCACAGAAGCTGAAGCACCCCTTGGAGATCATTCCAGGGAAGGGGCCTGCTGGATTGAGCAAGAGCAGCCAGTAAAACAGATATGCCTTTCCATCTAGGGGTAGAGCGTCCCAGAGAAGAGCATAAACCCTCCTGTGAAACCCTGTCACAGCCACCAGACCCAAATGCTGGCTCTCCTGCACTGCACTTTCCAGACAGATGGCCTGTGCCACTGCCCTGAGGCAGGACAGCACTGCAAGCTAAAAGGCAGCTTTGGGTTCTCTGCCCAACCAGTTAAATCTTGTTTTCTGTCCCTTAAATGTCATGGGTGTAACTGTCAAGGAGCCAAGGGAAATCACCACACAACAGTTCCTTAAGGGCGGGTGCTCTGTTGGAGTTCTTTGTGTCCACAGCACCTAGCATGTCGCCTGGCACTGCCTACCTGCGTGTTTGGGAAATCCTTGCCGTGGTGAAAGAAGAGAAAGGTCTCCGACTCCTTACGGCTCCCTAAGGCAGTTACAGCTCACTTCTGGACTGAACACAGCTGACCTCAAGGCTGAGGGGCAGGGATAGGGAGGCTGAATGCATGCGTGACCAAAAACCTCTCTGTGAATGTGGATGCTCTGAGCCAATCAGAGGAGGAGCAGTGACCTTTCAGAATCATAAGTCTGGAAAGGGTGTGCCATTCCATTTTATCATCCTGTGTGCAGTTTCACTGCAGGGCCCAAAAAAGCCATGCCGAGAGAAGACAGAGGCCCAGGGGACAGACAGTGCTCACCCACATGTGAGTGGGTCAAGACTAATTCCCCAGAAGCTGGAGAAGAATGGAAAAGAAAGACCCTCTCCTGGGGATGGCCAATCCCAAAGCTAGGGAGGGCGCTGTTGACCGGGGTCCCAGGTCCAAGGAGGAAGAAAGAGGAAAGGCAGCATCAGTGGAGGTTATGGAAAGCAAAGCTGCTTCCGGAAGCAGCCACCCTCCTGGCTTGGTCCCAGAGTGAGAGCTCAGCTCTGGACCTGGCTTCTCATTTTGTCCTGCTGACTTGGTACTCACACATCTACCAAAGGTCTCCAGTAAGAGAGAGCCCTAGGATGCATCTGCTTGGCTTCTCTAGTCATATGTCAGGATGGTGCCCACACCACACTTATATGCTTAAAATTTAAAAAGGCTGAGAGCCTGGCAGCGCAGGGAAGAGCTGGAAAACCAATATTAAACCACTGTCATCTGGGAACTCCAATAACAGCCAGGGAGGACCCAGGGAAGAGCCACTGGGCATAGAACAATGCCTTAAGTTTTCCTCAGTCCTTGAACTCTCCATGGCCCTCGGGCCTCCTCTCACCCCCACCATCTCCCATAAAGAACAGCCTTTGCTTTCTAACATGTTGATAATAAGGGCCTAGCAGGCCAAGAGGGAGGGAAAGATCTCAGCCAAACAAGAGCTCAGTGGACTGTTTGTTCAGTAGGAAAGCTGAATGCAGCAGCCTCCTGGTCACAGTGGCACTATGACAAAGTGAGCAAAGGCATAAGGGCAGAGCGCCTGGAGGATGACATCTGAGGGTCTCAGCACCGTCAGGCACCCCCACAGGCTGCTGACAACATTGATTCCCTGACCTAACCGCCTTTGCTGAGAGGCAAGGTAGAGCAGAGCAGTTAAGAGCCCAGACTACAGGACCAGGTTGCCTGTGTTCACATACTAGAATCTTTCCTGACCTTGAGAAGTTACTTATCCTCTCTGTATCTCAGTTTCCTCATCCATAAAATAGACATATTAAGAGCACTGACCTCACAGGGCCATTTATGAGGATTAAATATGCCAAAATACTTGAGCACTTAGAACAGGGGTCAGGAAACTTTTTGGCTGAGAGAGCCATGAATGCCACATATTTTAAAATGTAATTCCATGAGAGCCATACAACGACCCATGTACATTACGCATTATCCAATAAAAATTTGGTGTTGTCTCGGAGGACAGCTGTGATTGGCTCCAGCCACCCGCAACCATGAACATGAGTGGTAGGAAATGAATGGATTGTAATACATGAGAATGTTTTATATTTTTAACATTATTTTTTTTTATTAAAGATTTGTCTGCAAGTCAGATGCAGTCATCAAAAGAGCCACATCTGGCTCGCGAGCCATAGGTTCCCGACCCAACTTAGAACAATGCCTGGCACATATTAAGCACTTGATCATCAACCATCATCATCTTTACTGTCAGCTTCTGAGAGCAGTTGTTTCTCAGATATTCCCCATAGCGTCCAGTCAAGCATGGCCTCATTCATTTAAAAGCAAAAACACTCAGTGCCACTTACCACGCAGACAAGGCACTTTACGTCCATCTCCCCATCCCCCCATAAACCCAGTGCAGGAAGCATCTCCACCGAAGATAAATATCTTGCCTAAGATGACATTAGTGATTGGCCAGGCTGAGATTGAAACCCAACCTCCGACTCCAGAGCCTGGCCCTTCTTCCCACAGGCTATACTGCCCGACCGCTGGACACCATCTACCCAACACAGGGCCAGAAGGGAACAAGAGCCCAGAGAGGTGTCAGGCAAGAGGGGAACAGAATACAAGAAGACATGCTGTGACCTTCAGAAGAAATTCACTATCTTGTAAAGGCCTGTATCTTTTTCTGGACCTAGGTTTGGCACTATTGGTGGCTTTCCCTTCATCTCTGGATTTTAGATTACACAGGGCATTACCTGGCAACACATAGCACCTGCAATTCTTTGAAATTCTGCAAGAATTCCAAATGCTCTTGGCATTCTGATCAGAAGTAAGCAGGGTCTGTGTACACTGCAGGCGAGACTCCCTGCTGCATAAGCCAGAACTCCTGTTTTTGAAATAAGTGTCATAGTTACAGTACAGAAAGCACAATCCCAGCAGAATTCCTATAAGACTCAGCAGGTTCTAACAACTTGCTAATAACAGCTCTACTTCAAAAACTTGACTTTCCCTGTTTCCTCCAAGGACCTCATGTTTTAAGCTACACAGATACACAGAAATCTACTAAGTAAACTGTCAGCATGCAGGGAATAAGGGGAGTAGGGAGTTTCCCCAAAGCCCGCTGCTGACTGGGCACTCAACACACCTGGTTGTGATGAGAGAGCTCAATGTCAGGACCAACTGAATCCTAACTGACCTCACATCAGCACCAAAACCTTCTGATTCTGCAGAACAATCAGTACCAAGTTGCCATTTCCTGCTCCCCAATTGCTCCTTTATCATAAATCTTCCTCCTCTAACCCCCATGCACACACAAAGGGGATCAGAAAAGGAAGTGCTTGCCTAAGATCAGAGAAAATATCAGGGAAACAGAAAAAGACAAGAAAATGACATAAAATATTTGTTGAGCAGGGCAATTATTTAGAGATGGTTCCTCCTGTTTCTTCCTGGTGAGGCTCCCAGAAAGAATTACCGTCTGCTGGACTGCCTATATTCTTCTCAGGGCCACAACTGCTCTGCTACAAAGGCAGAAAGCAACTGGCACCACAGCTAGAAAAAGATGATCTGAGAACCACACACGAACAGTAAGAGCATAGCTTGAATTCAATCATTAGGTTCCAAGAAATCCAACTCCTCTAAGTCTCTTTACTGGGCAGGTAGGTGCTAATGAAGATCAATTACTAGGGAGCCTTCCCCACTTTGACAGCTAGAACCATCTAAGACTAGAGTGGCAGTACAACTGGGAAGCCTGGAGCAGCAGGCTAAGAGCAAGGAAGTCAATTTAAGGAACACTGACCTACCAGGAGCCAAGAGATACTACATTCCAATAATGGTTTCTTTGGCTCCTCGTATTTTTTTTTTTTAACTTAATCTATAACTGTTCCTTGTCCTAGCTTCCCCCCAAGTTCAAGAAACTGGGAGCTTGAAACATTTTATTTTTTTATTAAACATTTTTTCCTCCAGTAGATCATCTACACCAGGGGTCCCCAAACTACAGCCCCGTGGGCCACATGCGGCCCCCTGAGGCCATTTATCCGGCCCCCGCCGCACTTCTGGAAGGGTACCTCTTTCATTGGTGGTCAGTGAGAGGAGCATAGTTCCCATTGAAATATTGGTCAGTTTGTTGATTTAAATTTACTTGTTCTTTATTTTAAATATTGTATTTGTTCCCGTTTTGTTTTTTTACTTTAAAATAAGATATGTGCAGTGTGCATAGGAATTTGTTCATAGTTTTTTTTGTAGTCCGGCTCTCCAACGGTCTGAGGGGCAGTGAACTGGCCCCCTGTGTAAAAATTTTGGGGACCCCTGATCTACACCAACCCTATCGAGGACAAATCTGAGCTGGTTTAAGTGCAGGACGTGGTTTATTTTCACAACAGTAAACTACCTAAACCAATGACTCCCTGTGTTTCACCAGCTTAAACACTGAGGTCTCAGAAGATCCTGAGACTCCACTTGCCTTGCCAAGGGCTAAGTGAGCACGTTTCACTGGAGAAAGTGATTCTGAGGAATGGCCGAGTAAGCGCAGGAAAAAAAGTGCAGGTGCCTGACCAGGCGGTGGCGCAGTGGATAGAGCGTTGGACTGGGATCCTGAGGACCCAGGTTCGAGACCCCGAGGTCGCCAGCTTGAGCGTGGGCTCATCTGGTTTGAGCAAAACCTCACCAGCTTGGACCCAAGGTCGCTGGCTCAAGCAAGGGTTACGCGGTCTGCTGAAGGCCCGTGGTCAAGGCACGTATGAGAAAGCAATCAATGAACAACTAAGGTGTCGCAATGCGCAACGAAAAACTAATGACTGATGCTTCTCATCTCTCCGTCCCTGTCTATCCCTCTCTCTGACTCTCTGTCTCTGTAAATAAATTAATTTTTTTTTTTTTTTCATTTTTCTTAAGCTGGAAACAGGGAGAGACAGACAGACTCCCGCATGCGCCAGAGGGGGATCCACCCGGCACGCCCACCAGGGGCGACGCTCTGCCCACCAGGGGGCGATGCTCTGCCCTTCCTGGGCGTCGCCATGTTGCGACCAGAGCCACTCTAGCGCCTGGGGCAGAGGCCACAGAGCCATCCCCAGCGCCCGGGCCATCTTTGCTCCAATGGAGCCTTGGCTGCGGGAGGGGAAGAGAGAGACAGAGAGGAAAGCGCGGCGGAGGGGTGGAGAAGCAAATGGGCGCTTCTCCTGTGTGCCCTGGCCGGGAATCGAACCCTAATTAATTTTTTTTTTTTAAAAAGTGCAGGTGCTGCTGGAAAAACGAGAAGGCACACGAAGTCCCATCACCTAAGCATGAGAAAACCGAGTGCTGGCACCCTAGATGTGAAGGGCTGAGCTTTCCCTGAACCCAGCAAAGGCCAGCACCCGGGACTCAGGGATCCCCGCCTGGTTTCTTTTCTCACTCGAGTTTACAATCAACAAACAGAGCAGCGGTCCCTCCGCCCTGCCCTCCACCCGGCCGGGTTCGCGCAGCCCGCCGTTGATGGGCCGAAGCGGGAAGTCGTCCGGGGAGGTCGGAGGGGAGCCAGCTCAAGGAGCGCGCTCTTCCTCCCGGCGGTTTCTTCTTGGCCTTGGCCGGGCCCCAGCAAGCACGCCTCCAGCGCGCCCCTCCCACCGCCCACCGCCCACGCGCGGAAACCCGCGGCCTGGGAGGGGGCGCCGCCTCCCGGCGTGCTCCACGGCGGTCACGTGACGGGGGCGGTGCCCGGGAGGCGAGGCAAAGGTTGTACCTCCCCGGGAGGCGGGCTGTATGCTGTTTTGTGCGTTTGCTTTGTAACCCCCCCCCCCCCCCATTGGGAAATACTGCCGCCTCTTACTGCAGAAAGACTCCCGGTGCTGTTTGCCAGCTCCGTGGTCTTGGGACAACTGGTCTAAATCTCGGTTTTCTCTTTGGTTAATTGGGTAGAACAGCTCTTTTGTAGGGATTTTGTGGGACCTGAAAAGGACAGTCTAGGCCTCCTGACATAGTAATTTATTGAGTTAGTAATAATTTGTAATTGGCATTTTACAGCATGCTAACCAGATTTTTCTGAAGTGTCTACACAACCAATGTTTATACTAATTAGCTTAGCAGCCGTTTTTCATACTGCAAAGTACGTTGAGTTGCATTCAGCCTGATTGAATTATCAAAATTGTCAGCCCTTAGGTCTTACCCCCCAACCCCTATCACCTCCCAGGAACCATCTTTGGCCCCAATATTAACTAACTTTGTACAAGGACTTATTACCCTCGACCCCTCAAAGAAAACCCACTTCATTTCTCAGACAACACTGTGCCCAACTCCAGGGAGAGCTTGTAGATACTGGTTCTCTATCCCGAGCTGTCAGACTTTAAGTTCATATTTACTTAAACCTCCAACAGTGAGAATGCAAGGTTCTTATACTGTTTGTTCAGACCCCACAGAACTTTTGATAAGTCAATCTTAGGCTGAACCCAACATACTCTGTTCTACGGTAAAAGGAGGCTGCTAAACTAATGAGGAGACTGCACATTAACAGTACAAGCACTTCAGAAAATCTGTTGAGCATGTCATAAAATATCAATCACAAATTATTCTTATTAAAGTCAAATCCAATTTAATTATACATAGCCAAGAAGGTAATACAACTACTCACCCTTTTAAAATTTATTATATAATCCAGGCTACCCACACCATAACACCCACCATAACCGGCCAAATTTCCTGTGCAAAACATCTTATACAGGAAAGATGTTACGAGGCTGGAGAAAAACACAGCTGGTTTCTTTCCTGGGTCACTGTGAAAAAATTGAAACTCGGGTAACAATGAAAATTGTCTTCTGGAAGACTTTCTGGGAAACGCATTTTCTCACTCTGGAGAAAACAAACAGACCGCGACTAAGCACTGGGGATAAAAATGACATGGGGAAAGACAGTTTACAGTGGCTAGAAGCAAAGCAGTGCAACATTTTGGCAACTTTACAGCCAGGCTTTTCTCAGAGATTGGCAACTTAAACAAGTAGGTGATGAACGGTCAACAAGGCAGTGCCCAGTCTAGCAATAAGAGGCTTTTGCCTCCACAGCTGATATGGGAAAACCTGTGACTTCACACAACTTCAACTTCATTTGAAATCATAAGCTGGAATGAACTTTCTTAAAGTGGCAGACTCTTGCACTGTGAAACAAACTCTTCAAAAACTTAAGAATGGGAAGAGAGTGCTACTGGTCAAATTTTGTTATGTGCTTTTAAAAATAGTTCTTGTTTGGTCAAAAGTGTTAAATGTTCAAAGATGAATTCCAGAATAGGCAAGAAACAAGAACAGAACCTATACCTATAGTAGAACTGTGTGCATAAGATTCCACACTCAGGTCACTTTCCCACACAGCAAAATCATCCTAAAATGTTGTATAGTATTTAGGAGCTAATTCCTTTATCACTCTATGATTTACAGAAACATTCTGGTGGCCAGGAGCGAAGGGATTCCAGGAACATAAAATTGGGGTTGACCACTCTACTTTACCCCTCCTGCCCCAACCATGTCAATTTCCTGGGTCAAACCAGAGATTCAGAAGCGCCTGTGGACGCAGACGCACGCACACGCCTTCACCATCCCACAGCAAGACTTGTACCCGTGACTGTCTCCACCCCATTTGAGCAGACAGGGCTAGCTTCCACAGCTGGAGGCTGTGGGCATCTCCCCTCCAGCTAAGGTCAAATTACACTGGGAACTTTTTCCGGACACCCCCCCCCCCCCCCCCCAGCCATGCCTTCCCGCTCCCTCTCAGGCAGATCATTGGAAGAATGAGAAAACTCCCTGGGAACTGAAGCAAAGCCTCTTATCTAAGCAAGCCAAGAGGTGCTGAAAAAGCACTCTGATCAACCAGAGGACATTTTTCTCTCTTTTCCGACTCCCAAACAATCATTTGCTCATAAAACATCAACTCCACCAGCTCGTTTTCTCATGCTCCAAGCTGCTAAAAGCTAAGGGGTCAGTAGGCAAAAGCTAATAGCTGCTGGCAGCTGTCAGAAACATCTGGGCAGAGTTACCTTCCCTGTGGCATGAAGGTCAAAAAAGTATTTGGAACCCTCCTCCCCCCTCCACAACCCCCCCCCACACACACACACACTCACAAAACTGGAAATATTGCAATCATTTCAATCAGAGGCAGTATAAAATTTTAAAAAATAATAAGATGAAGAAAAAGAACATGGTATCACAAAGTTGAATTCAACCCTAAGAAAAATAACAAACAATAAAAAATAAAACTATCTGATAGTAAAACCCTGGCCGGTTGGCTCAGTGGTAGAGCGTCGGCCTGGCGTGCAGAAGTCCCGGGTTCAATTCCCGGCCAGGGCACACAGGAGAAGCGCCCATCTGCTTCTCCACCCCCTCCTTCCTCTCTGTCTCTCTCTTCCCCTCCCGCAGCGAGGCTCCATTGGAGCAAAGATGGCCCAGGCGCTGGGGATGGCTCCTTGGCCTCTGCCCCAGGCGCTGGAGTGGCTCTGGTCGCAACAGAGCGACGCCCCAGAGAGGCAGAGCATCGCCCCCTGGTGGGCAGAGCGTCGCCCCCTGGTGGGCGTGCTGGGTGGATCCCGGTCGGGCGCACGCGGGAGTCTGTCTGTCTCTCCCCGTTTCCAGCTTCAGAAAAATACAAAAAAAAAAAAAAAATCTTTTGGGCTGGACAGCTGTTTCCTCCACTTCATTGTGGGGTTCCTTAACCAGACAGAACCTTACTAGATCTGGGGCTTTCTGAGCTGAAAGGGATCTCAGAGAGCACCAAGTCTTTGGCTTCTAAAGCTGCAGGCTGTGCACTGGAGCTAAGATGTGCTTCTAGCAGTAAATGTCCTGAAAGGGCACCCAAATTGGTTTGTGAAATGTACATTTCCCCATGGAGAGGGTCTACCACTTCCAACCACTTTCCAAGTCCCACAAGACCCAAAAGGGTTTAAAAAAACCACTGATCTGATGTGGCTCTTGGCTTTGGCAGATGAGCCCCAGAAAACTCAATTGAGTACTCCAGGTGACAGAGCAAATTATATGTCACCTTTTAAAGCTGGTCAGGGCCATGGGAGGAGGAGGACACCACATGGGCTAACAGGCCTTTTCCCTTTATAATTATAAGGATTCCATGAAGTCTCCAGCCGCCACTCTGTCTGGCTTTCTGGGTCTGGGAGTGTTGGTCACCACTCTGTTGTCAAGGTGTACAGATGGCCAGAGGGCTGGGGTTGGCTGAACACGGCCAGTGGCCAGCTAGCTAGCACCCAGGCACCAATTTGTAACCAAATTGCTTCCTGAGTGTTCCAAATGTGGTTTTTTTAAAATCCTAGTCTTCATAGGATGAGGCACAGTTCAGTCCTCTCAGGACCCATCACAAAAGGTGTTTGCATTAAGAAAAATTAGTAAAAATAATTGCCTTCAAGGACCAGATGGTCCCTATTTCCAGGCCGGGCAATTAACAATTTTACAAAGGAAATAAAAAGGATCTATTAGTAAGTTAGAGTGAGAACATAAGTTGCAAAATAAAATACGGTTTTAAGAACGCCACAGAATAAAAAAATATTGTAAGTAACAATGGACTATATAAAAAGGCTATCAGCAGGTGCTGCCATTACATTCAATTCCACGCTTGCCTCATGGTATAAGCAGGCAGTTTACAAAGGAGTGATTAAAAGTCCTCCTCACAAGGACACATGCAGAATCCCACTTGAAAACTGAAGAATTACATGTTGATACTTGCAGGGACAATTAGACAATATCAAACTACAAAGAATACCCTATGGTGGTAGAAAAACAGGGGGAATTTAGACTTCGCAGATGCCCCTGTTGTTGTTGGTTCAGTCTTTCCAGAGAGCAAGGTGGGACGATGACACAGCCAAACATTCTTCTTGGGCTCTGATGATAATAACATTGAGGGGAGCACTTTCCAAAAGGAGAGGAGAAAGGGTAATTTTTACAAAGATGCTCCCTGCTACTGTAGTAACAACTACAGTAAAACATGACAGCAGAAATTAGGGGTCCAAAGTTCAGACTCAGGAATTAGACTGCCATCTGTTTCTAAATACTCTGTGCCTCAGTTTCTTCAGCTGAAAATGGAGTGCTATGAGAGTTAAGAAAAGCATGTAAAAGTCTGAGAACAGTGTCTGATAGATAATAAGTACTTGATAAAAGTTATTTGCTATTGTTATTATCCATTCACTTAAAATGACAAGCATATGACCTATGTCGATTCATAAAAATGAAAAGTACAATCGGATTACAATTATGTAAAACAAAATGAGGCAGCTTATCAAAGACTGAAGTGCATGTAAATGAGTCCAATCATTTGTTTGGTCAGGGTTTTCATTAGTTTCTTTCTCTGTAATATTTAAGATTGTGTTAAAAAATCAAAAAGAACAGCCCTAGCCAGATAGCTCGGTTGGTTAGAACATCATCTCAAAGCACAGAGGTTGCCAATTCGATCCCCACTCAGGGCACATACAGGAATAGATGTTCTGGTCACTCTCCTGCTCTCTCATTAAAATCAATACAATAAAAAAAATTTTTTTAAATAACAAAATAAAAAAATCAACACTGTCTCAAATCCTTTGTAGGATGAGGTCGGGAACAGAGCAGAAGACCTGACCTTGTTTGGGTGTTGACATCGCCCTTGAAGAAACTCAGCAAAATGGGTGCTTTGTAGCGCAATTCCAGGAGTAAATACTAATTGTTTTTAAGTCACTCTGATGCCAGGGGCTGACCTAGGCACGCACATGTGACAGAGTCTGATCAATGAGACACAGGGGACGTCTGCTAGGTATCTTCTGAGAAAGATGCCTTAGACAGGAGGAAGACCCACCTCTCTTTTTCCTCCAAAGGGTATCACTGTGTCCATGCAGGACACTTGGACCCACCATCCTGTGACCCTGAGATCAGTCAACATGCTGTGAGGATGGGGCAAGTTAATGCAAAGGACACAGGCACCAACAAACTACCCTGCACTAAAGCTGCCTGCTCTGGACTTACTAATGCAGGTGAAATAACACATTTTCTTTAGAGTACAATCCAGAAGAGTGGCAGTTTTCTGTTTCTTACAGCTGAGGGCATCGTCACTGATGAGGAAGGAGCTTGAACAGCCGTCTGGTAGAGGCCTGGCAAGCCCTCCGATCCCTGGGCTGTACGATTCTGCCCGGACTCCTCAATGTACCCCATCCATGGAGAGAGCCTAGAGAAGGTGGAAGAAGAGCAGGCCCTGGCTTTCCCCTCCCTATGTATAAAAGTGCTCTACCCAGGCCCATGGAAACTCAGATGGCACAGCAGGCAGGTGACAGCACTGGGCACAGAGCCCCAGACATCTGGCCTCTTAATAGGGGACTTCCAGAGGTCTCCTGGCCACAGCGCTCTCTATGCTGGATTCACACATTTCACCAAGGCTGTGACAAAACAGCCGTCTGAAACAGGGCTGCTGGAAAACATCCAGTTAAGTTTGTATAAGTACGATAAACAGCTTTTTAGTATAATTATGTCCCCTCTGTGAGGCTTCCAAGCCCTTCCCCCAGCTGTCTTGCCTCTCTGCCAGACTAGGGACAAAGGCCTCTGCCCGTACAGTGGGTTTAGAGATGTCCTCCCTGCCCCCGGTCATCCTCTGGACTGCCGTGCATGTGTCTGGCCCAGAGGTAGGAGGGTGGCCGGTGTCTGGCCTCCCAAGGTCTCTGATGGGTCTAGGGAGGTCTGATGTGCATTTTATAGTAACAGACAAGAAGTGGCGGACACTTAAAATGGAGGGGTGGGGCAGGCTTGCCTGCGGTCTTGAGAGGTCTGGAAACTATGCAGCAGCCTGTGGGAGGAGGCTGGGGAGGGAGGGAGAACAGTGTCTCCTGACAGCCAATTTCCCCCCACAAGAACTTCTTAGATGCAGAAGATACAATATGTCCCTGACCCACCTTACTTCAAAACAACTCTCATGACTTTGTCGACAGACAAATGGTGATAAGTGGCCGCAGGCAGGGCCCTGTCCTGTCCACTGTCTATAAATTCACCCTATCTGCACTCACCATGGTCTAATGATCTTTCTCCAGTAGGCCATGTCTTATAGCATAGTCCCCCAGGCCAGGGACAAGGTCTGTTTAATTTGCTTGGTGTGGCACTATCTACCTGCTCACCAACAATCCCTTAGTGGAGTTGGCCCATGGGAACAGGACCTCCTTTCCTGGAACTTCGCTTTCTGGTACCCCTGCAGGGTCCTGCCAGGGCCGCACCTGCAGGGTCCTGCACCCAGAACTGCCACATAGCAAGTGCCTGAGGAGAAACAACTCATTGACTAAGATTCAGCACCAACAGGCCAAAAAATTCAGTCAAGTCCTAGCAACAGACAGACCAATGACCTCTCCCTGTCTCTCTCTGGCCCCTAGTTTGCTACCTCCTATAGAAGATGCTGCCCCAAAAGGCATTGTGGGAAATGAAGTTTGGGGTGGAGCAGCTGGTGACTGTGACTTTCAGAACAGAAAGGAGAAGACACAGGGAATCTCCTAAATTTACAGTGATCTCTTTTAATTAGTTTCTTTTTTTCTTTCTGGAAACGGGAAGGAAAACTCAGAAACTGCAGGTAAGATGTGTTGAGCAGGGCCAGTGCCAGATCTGCAAGGCCTGGTGCAAAGTGAAGATATAGCACCTCTTGTTCAAACAGCAGGAAGAAGGGCCATGAAAGGCAGTGAAATGTAAAACTCTTCTTTCTTCTGCAGCCTCTGTCTCAGCCTGATGTAGTGTTGCTCATTTGCTATTTCATGCCTCTGGGCTAGACCCTCACAGGACCCAGGAGCCTCACTCCATGGCTCTGGCCACTCAAGGGAACTGAGTATTCCCTCCAGCCAGCCACCAGGTCAAAGGCAGGGAGGTCTCCTTTTCCCCCAGGTCTCCCTAAGGATAGCAGCATCCAGAGGGATTACCACCCCTGCGTGGGACATGGGTCTAAGGACATGGTCTGAGGACGGGGCTCATTGCCACCGAGTTGCCTCTTTGTGGCCCGGCCAGCCTGAGGTGGGAATGGCACTATGCCCTACCTTGTGACATCACAGGCACAGATACTGGCCTTCCCTGATGGGCCCAAGAACCACAAGATACAAAATGACCGGCCTATGTCGGAAAGTCACAAGCAATGAGAACTGTTCTACTCCAAGTGCCAGTGATGCCCCGTTTGATAAACTGCACAGGTAAATTTCACGTAACCATGGAAATCTATACACACCTGGACTGCCTCTCAATTGTTACGGAGGCAACAAGTGCACCAATAGAAATCCCTCAGGAGTATTATCCATCGTCTCTTCAAGGTTGGAGCTGAACCTACTAGTGTGTCTGCCATTACCCGGCACTCCTCACACCACCATTTCCATCTCCAACCCGGAGGCCCCATGTATAATGGCAGGAAGGGGACCATGCTGGTTACTTTTCTAGACACCCATAGTCCCCTAGCCCTTTCCATGCAAGCCCTGCAACAGGCCTCCCTGGGGAGAATGTTTGGTTTCTCAGCAAGTGTCCCTGAGCTGGCCCTGGGTCTGGGAAAAGGGTGTCAGGAACTCTCCCCATGGTGTACAGTAAGCCACCAGGGTGGGAACGTAGCAAGAGTGAAATAATAGTCTTGGTTTATATATAGCACCTGTGTCTTCTGGAGACCTCAAAGCATGGGGTAAGAGCAGGGTTTAACCTCCTTCCCACCAGCCAAGGGGTGGGCAAGGCTCACTTGGAAACATCCCTTCTCAGAGACCTCTACTTCCTGGTCCCCAGCAGTTGAGGGCCTCTTGCTGGGCGCTGTCAGGTCCTCGTGAGGTCCACAGCAGCCTGGTCCCCTGCCCTCCTGGTCACTGTGGGCACAATCCCATTCCTAGGGCAAGCAAAGGGTAAGCAAGCAGCCTGACCTCACTATGTGGGCAATTGAGAAAGAAGGTGATGAAACGAAGCTATGAGAGCCATGTTGACAGGCCTCTGTTTCCGAAATGAATTCCCAGAGCAGGTGCATCTGCAAACACTTCCTGCTCGGAGTGCAGCCTGCCCATTTCCCAGCTGAGAAAACAAAGGCATGGAAGGAACAGTGGCCATGGTGGAGGGAGCACTGACTGGAAGGGGAGCACCTTGCCCTGGCCCTGCACCCGGCAGCCTGTAACCTTCAGGCCCACCTGCCTGTCTCAGTCCATGAGCTCTAAGGCTTATTCCAGTCTTACATTATCTGGTTCTGCATAGCCTACTGAAGCTCCTAGAAGGGCTCCATCAGCCTTGCTGCCCTCAGAGTGAGGAAAGAAGAATACAAGCTGGGGGGTGCATCACGGAGCACCCTGGAGTACCCAAACAGAAGGAGGAAGCACACAACCCCATTGAGGCAGCTATCAGCAAACCACAGGATGGTCAGTAACGCTCACCCATCTGCACAGCCTTCCACTGAAGCCCTCCCCTCAGGGCCACACACATGCACATGTACCCCTACACCCACATGCACACACATGTGCTTCTACGCACATGTTCCAGCAAGACCCTGGAGGTGAGGTGACTCTGGACCTCACTGGCTGTTTCGGGTTCTCAACTATGGAATGCCCCTACCCCCGAGTTCCCAGACTATTACTAAGTCTGTCTCCCTTTGAGTCAATTCCCAACACCCCATTGCTGTCCACCTCCCTTGCCCTGGCTCCTTACTCACCCTGGTGAGAAACAGTTCAGAAATACAGTGGAAACCAGGTCTGGAAAGAGCCCTTCATTGGGGAGGGAAGTGGCCAATGATGGCTATTTTTATTTCTATTTTTCTAAGACCTCTGTGTCCCCTCTGTCAGGGGGTGACAAGGACTGCATCCTCCCCACAGGTTTCCGGTTTTATCCCATTTTAGATCCACGGCAGCCGGGCTCTGTCTCTATCTCATCACCCCAGGGCTGCAGTCTGAAGGAGTTTCTAACAAGGAAAATGCTCCTGCATTTATAAAGCATGTGCTTAGCTTTTCTAAAATCATCTCGAAGGCTCTCGGGGGCTCCTGCTCTCATCTAGCACTTTTTTTATATCTCAGAACAGCCCCATAAATGTAAAGCTCACAAAGGACACCAAGGTACTACATGACAGTTGGCTCAGGCTTGAAAGCTGGTCTGTTTACTACAGAAACAGCCAGAGAAAGCATTGTGGGTGTTCGGCTAACTACCTACCATTGTCCTGAACAACTACCCCCACCTCATTAAAAGAGTCAACTGTATCCAGGCCACAGTGACTTGAATAATCTCTCCCATTCTCAATGTCCTAACTCTAAAAATGAAGACCTATGACCTGGTACTAACCCACAAGGACCTCTTGGACTTATTCAGAGAATTCATATTTTTTAAAACCTTGATAGCCCAATTTTTCTCTTTGCTCATCAAGTTCTCCCTGAGTTTGAAATGGTCATTCTTAAAGCTGAGCTAGGAAACCTTCAAAGAGATGGTGAGTTGTCCATGCTTGTGTGTCCCAGGTGTGGGCCTCTGACACCTGTGGGAGAGATTAGTGTGGTGCTCCCCCAAATATTTCCAGTTCTTCTGGGCATGTGGGAGGACTCGACTCCCATGCCCTCTTAAGGTTAGGTGAGAACCTTAGATTTGCTTGGTCAATTAATTTTTTGCTGAAGTGATTCATGCTACTGTCTAGGCTGAAGCTTTACAAGCCAGGATGTGATTTGCCATACTCTCATTCCCTCTGCCACAGTGACCAGCAATGCTGCAGACAGTGACTGGAGCATAATGGCTGCATCATTAGCCTTGCTGACAGGATGAGGACAACATGTAGCAGAAGCCATGCCTAATCCAGATCAGGTAGGTAGCATGGGCAAGAAATAAACCTCTGTTGTTTCAAACCGCTGATTGTGAGATTATTTGTTATTGCAACATAACCTAGCTCATCCTGACCAATACAACACCTTTGACTGAAAGAATCATATATCTGTTGTGAACCCAGCTTGCTGCATGAGCAGAGCAAGAGGGGGAAGTGAAGGGCCCATAACAAACTGACATCTCTTGAACCTGCATTGTTTTCTCATGGTTTTATGAGTGTGAGTCCTTCTCCCCTTTCTCTGCCTAAGTAGGATTCTTTCCAAATCTATTCAAACAGCATAATTTCTGAGATTTTTCTTCCTGATAACCCCAGATAGAGTGGCATCTATCTGTTCTTGGCTTCCATCAGGACTTGGATGGACTTGTAACCATAAACACATAGATACTGCATTACAGCACTTTCTAACTGGGAAGCCAGTGTGAGTAGCAGTTAAGAGACATGCTCCAGAGCATTGATTTTCAACCAGAGGCGACTTGCCCCTTCAACCAGGAGTGACTTGTGTCTTTCAGGGGACATTTAGTAATGTCTGAAGACATTTTTGGTTGTTATAACTGGGGAGGTACTACTGGGCAAGGATGCCGCTAAACATCCCATGGTGCACAGAACAGCCCCCCAAAACAAAAAATAATCTCACCCAAAACGTCAATACAGCCAAAGTCGAGAAACGCTATTCTAGAGTAAGAATGCCTGGACTCACATCCTCAGTCTTCCATTACTCGTATTTTAGGCAGGTCACTTAACTCATTCAATGCCTACCACATAAATAAATCTGTAATAGATTCTAGATATTGTCATCTGCCTCCTCTATTGAAATGAAAATTCCTAGAAGCTGTTGAAGCTTTACTTATATACAGACCCCCTACCTGCCAGCATAAGTTCCATGCAGTCAGCACACAATAAAAGTTTATGGACAGTATGAGTAAGGAGCCCACCCTTTCCTGAAAGCTAGCTAATTACAAATCGTAGATAAAACCCTCTGCCTGGTCCCAGAAAGACAGTTTCTGCATTTATTAAAACCTCTGATAGTTTTAGTGTATCTTACTACTTCTGGTTCATTGCAAATGCATGTATCTTAACTCTAAGTTAACCAGAATTTTTAAGAAATGAGAACAACATACACACCATCTTGGAAGAATGCAAATTCATGGGAAATAGATATTATGTATATAACAGTGACTTCTGGAGAAGTGACTTGAATCAAAATGTACTGCTCACCAATAGCCCTAATACATTTAATTTACTCAACCTCAAATCGAGCACAAATATCAAATTTTAATCGGAACCAGGAATGTAACAAGAGGTGTTTTTCCCCCTTTGACCTCTACTGAACAAAATCAAACCAGAATCAAACCTAGGTTTTCAAAAAGTTACCAAAGCAGAATATTCTGAACCAACCCATCACACAATTCAGCAACATCCTTGGTTTGGGGACCAATCAAAGGACCGTTAAAATGTGCTCACATATTTCCACAGCCCACGGGGACTGTGTGGAAAGCCTGTGTCCATCTACCTTCACAAGACTATGTCTACTGCTCAGGATGGGGGTGGGGGGCACATGTAACACTCCTCTGCCCTTTCCCAAAAATCCTCTAAGCTGGCTTAGAAAACAATGCCCTCTTTGTGATACATTGTACAAATGCACCAAAGGAGATTTTGCAAATATTATACTTCGTTATACCAAGGAAGAAATAACCATGGCTTTTCTTCTGATGACTCACAGAAATGAAGACTGAGCATGCTTATTTCACACAATGCAGAGTCCCATGCACATTGGCAGGCAGAGAAACAAAAATAAATACATGAGTAAGCAGATGGCATCAACCCTGCTTCCCAGTAGGCACCAAACCCTCCAGCAGGTCCTGAAACTGGTAGCAGTCAGTCCCAGGAACTCAAGACCCCTTCCCTCCCCTCTGCCCTCCCCAGACAGAGGCAAAAACAAAACAAAATCACTGCCAAATAGCCCAGAGTGAAAGGTGCAATTCAGTTTTTTTGTTTGTTTGTTTGTTTTTGTATTTTTCTGAAGCTGGAAACGGGGAGAGACAGTCGGACAGACTCCCGCATGCGCCCAACCGGGATCCACCCGTCATGCCCACCAGGGGCGATGCTCTGCCCACCAGGAGCGACGCTCTTCCCACCAGGGGGCGATGCTCTGCCCCTCCGGAGCATCGCTCTGCAGCCTGGGGCAGAGGCCGAGGAGCCATCCCCAGCGCCCGGGCCATCTTTGCTCCAATGGAGCCTTGGCTGCGGGAGGGGAAGAGAGAGACAGAGAGGAAGGAGGGGGGGTGGAGAAGCAAATGGGCGCTTCTCCTATGTGCCCTGGCCGGGAATCGAACCCGGGTCCCCCGCATGCCAGGCCGATGCTCTACCGCTGAGCCAACCGGCCAGGGCCGGTGCAATTCAGTTTTAAAGAGAAAAATTACTTCAGTTGATACAAGTCTTTGTAGTTTTTAAAATTTTATATACATTTTACCTTTTTTTTTTTTTTATTAACCTAAGGGAAGTGTTTCTGGGACCTTCAGTGTGACCGTGTAGCAAAACTAAAGCTGAAGTACAGGCCCAGCTAGAGACAGAGAGAAGCGCAAAGGGGTCTGCCTCCCCAGAGAGGGGGTCCTGGCCACAGCCTTTCAGAGAGGCCCAGAGGGAGGCCAGGGGAGGCGGCAGGGAGACACTCTACATTTGTTCCTTTGTTTTTCTGTTTATGTCCAGGCCCGAAAATCCATAGACAACTTTCCTTTAATACAACACCTGTGAGTCAGCTATGGTGGGATCCTGTGTAGACAGAGAAGGGGAGGGAGTGATGTACGTGGGTGGAGTCCCAACCTGGGCTTCCTACACACCATGTCCCGCCAAGGGGGCGCTGCTCTGGGTAACTACTCTAGTTAGGGTCAGAGAGGGCTGGGGCAGGAAGGGAGCTCAGAGATGAACACTTACCCTCACCTGAAGCCTTCTCGGAGAGAGGCTAAGCTCAGAGAGAGGTGGGAGGTGCGGTGGGGGTAAATTAACACTCAATGTTTTGACACCCTGCCCGTGTTCTCACAGCACCTCTGTGGATTATTATTTTTAAGCCAGATCATTTCATTGAAGTGGATACACAGGCGGCAAGTAAGTACATAAAAAGATGTTCAATACCTTTGGGGTTGAACAAATTAAAACCACAAGGAGATAGTGCTACATAACTATCAGAGAGGCTAAAATAAAAAAATAGCAACACCAGCAAGAGTTGCAGAGAAGCGACCACTGACCACTCGTACACTGCTGGTGGGGATGTACAACAGTGCAGTCACTCTGGAAAACAGTTTGGCAGTTTCTTAAAAAACATATATACACGATGGCCATGGGACCCAGTAACTGCACTCCGGGCCGTTTAGCACCAAGAAATAAAAGCTCATGGTCACACAGAAACCGGTACATGAATGTTCATGGCAGCTTGATTCATAATAGCCAAACAACACACATCTCCCCTCCTAAAAGTGACAGCTTAATCAGAATCTCAGATGACCAGGCCCAAGGCTGAGTAATCCAACATCAAATTAAGGAATCCCTGAGAGTGTGGTGGCCACAGCACTTATAACTGACCTCGTCCCATGATGGGTTGCTCACCGACCCATGTGACACTTCCATGGAAGCCGCCTTCATGTGGTGACACTGATGTGCTCCCCTCTACAGAGGCACCACCCTTTAGTCTCAGCTCTGCCTGCCAAAGCTATGCAGAGAAAGTCTCTTCTTGCAGGTAAAGAACCTGGAGACAACCAACCATCTATTGAAAGCCTGGAACTCCTATCCACCTGCCCCCTTGGAATAAGCTTTCTCCTTCAGCTTGTTCAGCGTCTCCTAATTTAACTGAAGTCTGTGGGCAAGTAATGCAATTTGATGCACTCAACTCCAATGCAGGTGCTAATGTTACATCTGAAATAGAAACCCACTGCAGGCTTTTACCTGTGTGATTTAAACAGGTCCAGAATGTCTCAGCTGTGCAAAATACCATATCCAGCGAGCCCCAAGTCATGAAGAGCCCCTGGTGCTCTCTCTGAGTGGCCTGAGAAAACTGGACACATGCAGAGCTGTGCTCTCTACGTGCTGAGACCCCACAGGCAGTACTGACCCCCGCGGGCAGGGGCAGGCAGAGTCCCAGAGTGGGCTTGCCCAACGGGAAGCCCTCTCCTCTCTCCACTGTCAGGGGCTTGCTGCCCAGCTGTCTGCAGCGGTGAGGAGCTTGAACTTTTCGGCTGTCCTTTCAGGTGAGAAGCTAGCTCTCGGCTTCCCTTCCCGCCAGGCCTGGGGCCCTCGGGGCAGCTCCTGAAGCTCCCTACCCTGCGGTTCTGTCTCCTGAGTCTGTGTTTTTGTACAATGCCCCATTCATTTAGAAGAAAAAGAATCTGCTCTTAGTTCTGCATTAGAAAAATGATCCTGACTAGACTAAAGTGCTACTCCAGGGCAACTATGTGAAGACAATTCCCTTGCTACCCGTCCCTTCCTCCCCCAGAAGTAATATGTCCAAGGCGATAAGCCGCCCTAATTCCCTCGACCATCTCCAAGGCTGTGGTTCAGACCCCTCCTTAGCACCCCCATTTTCTTCTGCCTTCAGTAAAATCCTCCCCCCATCCTCCTCAACAGGAGCCCAGAACTAAACTCATCCCCAGGGGAAGGCAGGAGAGCCTCACTGGGAGCTGCAGGGGCCCTATGGATGGATGTGAGTCAGCCTAGGGGGGAAGTGACCTGAATGTGCCAGGTGGCAGGTTGCTGGCGATCATTGGCCTGGCCTCCACTTGTGGTTTGTGGACATGCGGCACTGACTTTGGAAAGGAGATTTCAAGAACTTCAGAAAATAGTTTGTATGACTCTCGTGACCCACCCACCTACCCTACCCCTGCACAGAGCTGCACATCCTCTGCTCTCCAGGTGACGGGTGATGGGTGGCAGGGAGCAAGGGGCAGGGATCCCAGCCTGGCCACTGACCAGCTGTGCTCCTGGGACTGGTACCCTCATCTGTCTAACCCTGAGTCTGCTCAGCGTAAAAAGGAGGAAAAGAAGACACATCTTGCAAAAATGAAATGAAGTCATTTATGGCACACGCCTGGCACATGTCAGATACTTCAGAAATCATAGCTATTATGTCAGTATCCCTGTGCAGCCTAAGAGGGCTCGCCTTATTAACAGCTGCTCCACAGTTTAAGTGTGCTGAATATTTGGTGACATCATAAGCCCCAGTGAATTTCCTAAGAAATATTGACCCTGAGTGCAAGAGTATTTTTAAAACCTCAATTCAGGATTCACATTCTCTTCTACAAACCGGTCACAGGAGTCATACGAACTATTTTCTGAAGTTCTTGAAATCTCCTTTCCAAAGTCAGTGTCGCATGTCCACAAACCACAAGTGGAAGCCAGGCCAATGATCGCCAGCAACCTGCCACCTGGCACATTCAGGTCACTTCCCCCCAAGGCTGACTCACATCCATCCACAGGGCCCCTGCAGCTCCCGGTGAGGCTCTCCTGCCTTCCTCTGGGGATGTGGTATTTGAGGCCAATGGTGACAGGCAGGAAAGCTAGGCCAGTCCAGAATGCCAAAGAAAGGATGCCGGAAGAACCTGTGGACCTGGTTGGTCAGCTTCCTGGTGTGAACCAGCAGCCTGCAGTTTAGGTGGGAAGGGGCTCCCCAAGGGAGCAGGCCGATTTAATGTACCGTGTGTTACCATAATGTAAACAGCATCCAGATGCTGTTCCCCGTGGCTTTAGCCTGGGATTGAATCTAATTACGTCCTGTGTGTATTTCCAAGTTGGGGCAATAAGGGAATTACTGTCCTGCGCGCTCCCTGTTCTGACTGCCTCTGCAGTCAAGGCTGTCACATACTAACAAGCTCTTTTGGTGGTTTTGTTCCTCTCAGATGTCACCCCCTCCACCCTTGCAGAGAACAAGAGGCTGGAAGGAGCTTGGAGGAGATGGTAGGGTAGGCCAGGTCTGAGATCCAGACCTCCAGAAGGGCACGTGGCCCCAAACTGTCACATGAAGGAGACTTTTTCTCAGTGCCTGAACACGTCATGTCAATCTTGGAGCGTTGGAAGGCTAGGCAGGCAATAAAGATGGGAACCCCAAGGACTGACACTGCAGGCTGCCCACCCCATATCACAGCCGAGAAGGTAAGAGGCATCTCCACATCAAATCTCTAGCAAAGCAAAAGCCCATGTTTGTCAGGCAGGGTGCCCAAGACTGTGGTGATGTCTAGCCAAGCAACAACCTAGCTGCTCTGGGGGGAACCTGTCACCACATGGTCCTACCTCCTGTCAGAATGCACAGTTGCACAGGGCCCTGGGACTTCCTGAAGACTCCTAAGTGAGCTGGTATGTTTCGGGTCACCCACCTGGCCAGGTTTTCCCTCTACACCATCATCCACCATCTCAGCCCTGAGGAACAGTCCAGAAAACCAAGTCTGGCCTGGGCTCCTTGCAGCTCAGTCAGGACAATGGCAAAGAGTGGCCTTCTTTGCTCACTGGAGAGAGGAGGTGGGGTGGGGAAAGTGGGCTGCAGAGACCCCCCCACACACAGCATCACGGCCTCCATTGGATGTGTGGTGAAAGAAAGCATCTCTTTACTCTGAGAAAGAGCCTATTTTAATAAACATGTGCACCAGACACAGCACAAGGAAGCGATGCAGGCCCTTAAGTCACACACGTGTTCAGCAAGAGCCACCGCTGTACATAGTACTGGTGAGATACATATATTTCCTCCTCTCTTATGAGCCATGGTGACTCTAAAAGATACACCAAGAAAGCAGAGGAGTCCTGGCAGGGGAGAGAATGGATAGAGACTTCCACGCCCCCAAAAGCTAGGCCTTCTGTGCCTGGATGACCTCAGCCAGTTTCTACCTCCAAAACAGAATAGAAAGGTGGGGGGGGTGGTGTTGTATTGTAACCTGACACCCCTCACAGCTGCTGAATACAGTGGATTGTTTTTAAATTTCAGGTTCTGAGCTCTGGTAACAAAGTGAGGCCTCTCCTGCAACCGAGTAACCTCCGTGGAAAAATAAACTGTGCCGCCTATTTTGTCATCATCATGGACAAGGAGCTGCACTGAGGTGTGGTGACTCAGTGGAGGCAAATTAGTGTAACAACTGGGGGAGAGGGGCCAGGACAGGGGGTTCCCTCCACCACGCCTGTTCTGTGCTAGGCACTTGAGCCACATGATCTCATTGCATTTTCACAATAGCCCGTGAGCCAGGGTCATTGCAGGCTCAGAGAGGTGAATCCCTGCTAAGGTCTGGGACAGAGGGAGGGTGTGAATTCAGGTCTGGCTGGCCCCAACTCCCACTCTCCAGCGGACAGATCATCTCTCATCTTCACTCATCAGAACAATCCTACTGTAGCTCGTATAGCCTACAAATCAGTGTCGAAGAGCCCCCAGACCCTACTTCTTCAAGGGGAAAAAGGCCACCAGCATGCTATAGTCCCTCAGGTTTCACCCTTCACAACCGCCCAAACAAAGACAATGGTGGAAATTGCAGGCCCAGCTAACATGCTTAGGAATGACAGCATGGCTGCCTCTCACGTCCAGGTAGTTTAGCTGCTATTTATTGAGCACGTAGGATGTCCAGATGCTGTGCTAGGCACCTCACACATGTGATCTCACTTACGACTCACAACCTTAAAGTGGGTTTTATCCATCCCATTTTACGGATGTTGAAACTGAGGGGCAGAAAGGTAAGACATGTCCCTAGGGTCACACAGTTAGGGCGTGGCAGAGGTTAGCCTCAAACCCAGGACTGTCCCTGACTCCACATCAGGGCTCTCTGCTCCTCCTCACCTCCCTTCAATAGGTTCAGGCTCAGTAAACACCTAGTGAACAGAAGTGCCTCTCCTGTTGTCATGACCATGTCTAGTTAATTGGGGTGGGGTTGGGGGCGTTCGTGTGGCCCCATTTTAGCTTCATAAGAGCACATTGACAGTGCAGCTGCCCAAGCACTGAACCTTTGTCAGCTGAGTGTCAATTTGTATGGAGTTCAATACAGGGCATCAAGACTTGGGGGAGGGGGGGAGCTGCCCTTCTTCCCAAACTCCTGGAATCTCTGGATCCAGAATAATCCCTTTGCCCCACTTCCAACAGTAAACTCCTCAAGAACTTTACCCAGATTCCTCCAAAGGCTGTTGCCCAAACTTAATTCCTCTTCCCTGTTCCACAACACACACTGAAGCTTCCTGCATGTCACAGGCCAATACCAGTCCATTATTTATTAACTCATATTTAATAAATGTACTTGTTCAATGGCTATACAACTTGTTCTTGAGTTCTGCAAATCAGTTTTGCTTTGAGGGCAGATCCCCAAGGACAGGGACAGCATCAATTAAGCCATTCTCTTTGGCACAGGTATGTGCAGACAAGAGGCGATAGATAAATGCCTGCCGTTTGGGCAGCCACTGGGATACAAGACCACTTTGCAACGTGGGTGGCCACCAGAAAAGAGTTCCAGCTCTGTGCAGAGGTTTCTGGATCTAGCCCAGGGCACAGCCATACTTAGAAAGTGCCCACTATATATTTGCTGAATGTGATATCTGCTTAAAAGCTCAAGACTTTGCTGAATTCCTCTTTCACTTCCCAGGACACAGAAGAGAAAACCACCACATGGTACTTGAAAAATCAATGCTCCCATTAAGTATACTAAAGCTCTAGGTAAGTGCAGTGTCCTCTCAATTATTCATGAGCTGAGAACCCTGTTCCAGAAACATCAGATTTCTGCTTTATAGCTCCCTCCTTGCTCACTTGCTCCATTCTTCCCTCTTGTCCGTCAATGGCATTTCCGCCTACAAGCTAGCAAACCACAGGGGCAGGAAGCTTTGTTCACAGTCTGCACTGGTCAAGATGGTCACTCAGGCAGGAGGAGGCTATATACTGAGCAGCGGAAGTAGAACCAGAATAGATCCAGAATGTCTGTCTACTCACCCCCACTTTCCACCCACACTGCAATGTCCATATCAGAACGGGCCCTGCTGTGCACCTAAAGATTGTTTCTGGCACAGTTCTAACCAACTTCTTTCAGCAACACAGAGGTGGAACTATCTTACATGAGTACAAGGGCTTGTCCTTGTCCATTATCTTTTGGAAAGCTTTAAAAGCCACATCAGAGTGCTCATAATTAAAATTAATTCAGGCAGGAAAGAATACGTGCTCTCTTTTTTTTTTTTTTTTTTCATTTTTCCGAAGCTGGAAACGGGGAGGCAGTCAGACAGACTCCCGCATGCACCCGACCAGGATCCACCTGGCACGCCCACCAGGGGGCGATGTTCTGCCCCTCTGGGGCATCGCTCTGTTGCATCCAGAGCCATTCTAGCGCCTGAGGCAGAGGCCACAGAGCCATCCCCAGCACCCGGGCCATCTCCGCTCCAATGGAGCCTCGGCTGCGGCTGCGGGAGGGGAAGAGAGAGAGAGGAAGGAGAGGGGGAGGGGTGGAGAAGCAGATGGGCGCTTCTCCTGTGTGCCCTGGCCGGGAATCGAACCCGGGACTCCTGCACGCCAGGCCGACGCTCTACCACTGAGCCAACCAGCCAGGGCCAAAAATACATGCTCTCAAAATGACTCCGCAAAGACTATCACATTTGAAATTCACAAAGACCACATGGAGTTGGAAGACTTCCACAATATACCCATTTTACAGATGAAGAAACCAAAGCCTATGGAGGCCAAATCTGCGAGTCACTGGTCTTCCTAGCTCATCATACTCCTAGAGTATGCCATCACACAGGAGACCCCGAGTCTCCTAAATTACTTGGAATTACCCAGATGCTCAACGCTCATGAGTACTTAACGCTGTGATGACCACGATAATGGCAAAGGGGAGGAAAAGATTTCAGTGGCTTCAGAGAGACTCAACTCTCCATTGTAATGCATTCAAAATGTGCCCAACAATTAGCCAATTTTGTTATCGGCAAGGAGTTTTCCGTAGTTTCTCAAACCCGAACACTGTCTTCCTAACCTCCCAGTTTTAATACCCGGTAGACAAGTTTCCCACCCTCAGCTCAGCGATCCGGGTCTCGGGATTTGCTGTCCCAACAAAACCTCCCAGCCATTTCTTCAACTATTGGCTGCGGTTGGATTTTCCACTTGACATTGTTAAGAGATTAAACTGTTTATAGCATTGTCATACACAGGCCCTCTCAATTTCCTGCTAATAGATTCAGGTTAGATAAGGATTACAGAAGTGATATTCCCGAGTTCTTCTCTATACCCCCAGCCCATGTCCTTTCTGAGGCATGTTTTATTAAATCCACTCTTCAGACAGCTAACTTGCAAGAGGAAAAAGAGTACACAGCTATGCAGAACAGAGAATTAAACACCAGCTCCTAACCCACTGTGAAAGAAGCACTTAGGAGATCCCACTGAATTAGACTCTACAACTCAGTCATCAATTGCCATAGAGAAAGGCAAAACAAATTGAGCTGAGCCTGGAAAGAATGTCAGCGAAATTGGAAAAACATTTGCTGGGATCTGCCTGGGGGTACAGTGACCTCTCCTGTAATTGCCGGGGCCCTACCAACTCCCAGCACACCAGGAGAGATTACAGCGTGGACTGGTGGATAGCCAGTCACCACGGAACCAAATCCTTCTGCCCTGTGGCAGGCTGAATACTCCCCAGAGTATCTGAAAATATTAAGTGCTCATAATATAAAATGTATTTCTTGGAAACAAATACACTCAGTTTATTTCTGATTAAATGGATGGAGGGGGATGCAGAATGCAGAGAATCCCCTACCCTGGTTGACAAACTGCGGCTTGCGAGCCACATGTGGTTCTTTGGCCCCTTGAGTGTGGTTCTTCCACAAAATACCACATGCGGGCACTACTTCGATAAGGAATGTACCTACCTATATAAGTTTAAGTTTAAAAAATTTGGCTCTCAAAAGAAATTTCAATCATTGTACTGCTGATATTTGGCTCTGTTGACTAATGAGTTTGCTGACGACTGCAAGGAAAGAAAAACTTGTCAATGCCTCCTCCAAACAAAGGCAAAAGTACCTCATCACTGTCCTCTGATGCATGAAGACCAACTTTATAAATGTGGGCAAATGGACCACCCTTTTGGAGGGGCTCTCCTGGGCCAGGACGAAACCATACCCTGCGTCGTTAATGCATATCATCATTTCTGGGTGAGGCAAACCCAAACCTTAGTCACCAGGTCAGCGGAAATAATCTCAGTGTCTCTGTTTGAGATGCCGTATCGCTTGATTTTCCCTTTCCACCCAGAATCTTACCACAAAAGTCAAATGCTAGATTAAAAAGATAACCCCGATCTTCATGAAGGAGGATACTCTTTAGTCACAAATTAACCATCAATTAATTCTCACCCCCCCCCCCCAGGTTGAATGCCAAGATCTTTTATACATTCTGAGATGGGGAAATAAAAACATGTCCTCTCCCCACACCCCCAATTAAAACATAGTACATATACATATACAAATGGTAGAGGTTCATTCTGCTTGTTTCTGTCAATAGTTCCTACTTTTTGGTTACTTATGAAGATTATCAGCTCGTTAAGTGCAAAATAGAAGTAAAAATTTCAGGAAATAAACAAATGTAGTACGTATTGACTGGTAGCCTTTTGTTGAATAAATTTCTATTAAGTGATATCAAGTCAAGAAAATTAAACTCAAGGGAGGGAAAAGATTGGGTTTCTAACAGTGACTTCTTAATGAAATTGTTAAGCAACACACAGCAGACTAGTTTAGTCAACAGCCTGCATGTTGGTTTACCAGTAAAATGATGACGATGATAGTGATGGTGGTGGTGATGATGATGATGATGATGATTACAAGTCACTTCTCATCAGAGAAAGCTTGGAAGGCCCTGCCTTCAAGTGGGAAACATCGGCATGGTCTTCCCTGTAAAAACTCAGCAAGAGTATCACTGACCTTACCCCTTGAGGCCTGTATACAGTGTACACTCTGCTGCAAGCTCTTCATCTGCATGTCTCTTGGATTTCCATCCTTAAAAGAACCCCTCACCCAGCCTGACTGGTGGGATGTTGAGGTCCCATACTCGAAACTCTGAGGTCACTGACTTGAGCATAGGTTCACCAGCTTGAGTGCGAGGTCATTGGCTTGAGTGTAGGATCATTAATTTGACCCCATGGTCGCTGGCTTGAGCCCAAGGTTGCTGGCTCTCTCTCTCTCTTTCACTTAAAAAAAACCCAAAAGAATCCCCCACAGAGCAACTGGCCAAAAGGAAACTGTACCAAGAAACAGTCTAGATAGGAGGTAAGACCAGCCATATTCTCAATGTTCCATGAAAGACACTACATGAAACTGCCGTGGTTCTACAATAGCCTGTGTGTACCAGCCTTTGAGAAATTTAATTTCATTCCAACCTTTCTGGCTGAGGCTGAATCATTTTCCAGGATTGTATCGAGATGAAAGTGGGACCAGGATGTTAAGACTACTTATAACACCACCATGCTCAAAGAACTGGACATACAAAATCCCAAATATTCAGATAACAATATGGCAGTTGGCATGCTAAATAAAGGGCTTTTCATATTTTAAAAGAATTCACAGTTGGGTCTGGTGTGATTTTGTAAACAGTGAGCTCCCCTGATTCATGAGAATTGCATGTGCCAATTCTACCTAGTCAGGAGAAAAAATCATTGCAAGGCATACTGGTCACAGATTTGAGGGCAAAACATGAATAACCCCAACGTCAAGGTCTCATCTCCTATCAAAATCCACAGAACCTTCCACATTGAAGGTATGACCCTATCAGGATTTAGAAGAATTTCTGAGTTCATTCAGGTTCCTGACAAGGTACCTGAAGCCTACAAAGTTTTTCTACCAAGATATAAAATTGTTCCCATTAAATACTGTAAAAGTCTACCTTTAGATAACAAAGTCAAACCTGACAAAATAAAATAAGCCTAAACAATGTTATCAATGCTCCTAGGAATATAAACTACACTGAACTAATCTAATCTGTGACTACAAGGCAGTACTTAGAAACAAAAGTTCTGAAAATGATTTATCTTACACCTGAAATACAATTTTCTCAAAGCAGCAATTGATTGGTTTAATATGTTTTTCTTATAAAACCTAAAGGCTAGGTGAACTTGAACTGTGTATCTGCAATGTCTAAACACCGATCTCTCTTGTTCTCTATACCCCACACCTTTATTTGAAAGAATTTTCAGCTAGTTGAATTACTTTTATCTTTGATAAAAAACAAAAGACTTTTGAAATGTTTCAGTTCTGTGTAGGCAAAGCCTCAGCTTCCAAACTGAAATATCTGAAGAGGACAAAGCCCTCAGATAACAGCATTTTTTACTTTTCAGGTTAATGTCCTGGCAGCCTACAAGCACAGCCTCTAACATCAGTCTAATTATTGAGAATCTTGGATATCATACTGGTGATTTATTTTAATGATGCTTTTTTCAATGTGAAATTACAAAGAACCAACCTTCCAGGAAAGAGAGAGAAGACAGACAATTAATGCGTCAAGTAAAAGCACAAAATTAGACTGACCTGTGGTAGTGCAGTGGATAAAGCGTCGACCTGGAATGTTGAGGTCACCAGTTCCAAACCCCAGGCTTGCTCGGTCAAGATACATAAGGGAAGTAACTACACTGAATGAGTTGGTGCTTCCCGCTTCTCCCTCCCTTCTCTCTCTAAAATCAATAAATAAGATCTTTAAAAAACAAAATTTTTTTAAAGCACAAAATTAAATGTGCCCAGTTTTAGCCTCAATGCTCAAGATCTACACCAAAAGTATCCTGTCACACTTCCAGACACCTTCAAGTGTCATATACACCAACTTTTAAGTCAGATGTTTAGAATTACAATATACAGTCACAGAGAGTGAGAACTAGACAGACCTCCACAAGGTCAATCTCATGCAATGGGCACATTTGAACAGAAAGAAACTGAGCCAGAGTGAAGCCCAGGAGTGTGTCCTTGGGTCCCTTTGTTCTTGGTTCCCTTGTCCCTCCCTACACAGGTCAGAGTAACAACCAGAACCTCACAAAAATGGCTCAAGGTTCTATCATATCAGAAAGATGCTGAGGCCTTGCCAGAAAAATCCTCTCCATATACCTGGCAGAGAAGGGGGCCCTGTCTCAAGAAAACTGCATAGTCCACCTGAATTCAGATTTCTCCCACACCCAACAGGGCCTTCAACATTCTCATCCAGAAAAGAATTTTGTACTTAAAAGTATTCACCACTCCATGTATTTTTCAAAAGTAATCCCCCAAGGCTTTTAAATTTTAATTTGGTTTGCCCACAAACAAAAATTTTATACTTTTCAAAACTACATAAAACCCTTATAAACTGAAACTTTTAGCACATGTATGAGTTAGGCCTGCATTGAACAATGACAACAAAGACAGGTACTAGATGTATCTGGTGATCACTTTGTAAATTATGTAAATGTCTAATCACTATGTTATACCCCTAAAACTAATACAATACTGTATGTAAACTGTCACTGAAAAGTAAAAATAAAAAGGCAACAAAACTAATCCATACAAAAAAAAGCAAAAGAAACAAAACTCCTATGGCCCTTAAGAGTAGTAAGCACCAGGAAACCAAAGATTTTGTATTATACTTCTTTATATATCCGCTCTTCCACCTGACAGGTAACTAGGCCAATGTCTTGTTTTGAGGGTTTTTTTTTTTCATACCCATAATTGATAGTACAACTTTGTCATAGTCAATAAAATCTACTTTTTAAAGTAATATGCACACATAATTTAATATAGTACTTTAAGCCTGGTGTTTCAGTGGCTCAGATACTCTTAACTGGAATAATGGAGGAAAGTAAAGAACTGCTGATTAATTTTGAGTTACTTTAAAGAACAAAAGAGAAAAACACCACCCTTGCTTAGCGCAGTTTACTTCTATTTAGATCCCAGTGAAAAATAAATGTGCCCAAATTTAAGCCACTGAGCACAAGGCATGTAATACAACTTCTGAGCAAATTTCAAGTGTCCGATCCTTTATAAACAGACATCAGGTGCAAAAAGTTGGGACATTCTATTTCAAGGACAGATCTATCTGTCAGTCTCATCAGAAGACACAGAAAAGAGCTGAAGCTCTTAGCATGTTTCTGAGGAGGTCTTTCTATCCCCTTCCCTGGAAGCAAATGAGGAGAGTGGGTCTTCTCACCACATCCCCTTCCAGTAAAAAGGGTTTTGCCAATTTGCATAATCTAAATGGTGAAGTAATTTTCAGAGTGCATTTCCAATCGACTTGGTTTTCACTGTTTTTAACCATAGGGAGGTCCTCTGAATGCCCCAGCACTGGCTGAGACTCCCAGCAGTGAGGAGCTCAGGGGGCCCAGGCAGGGGAGCTGCCAAAGCAGCCCAGCAGCAGGCTCTCCAGGCTGTCACCTCCCTCTACACACGGTCATTCCCGCCTGTGTGCAGCAGACAGAGAAGACTTCACTCTGAGGAAAAGCAGAGCTGCGTCACAACCCAAGGAGCCGGGGTTGTAAGGCTGAACATGCAGCTTCAACCCTGTGTGCATGAGTGTGTCTGCATGTGTGTGAGCATGTATGAGCATGTGTGAGGGCGTGAGGGTAAGCATGTGTAAAGTGTGTGTTAGGGAGAACATGTGTGAGGTGTGTGAGTGAATGTGAGAATGTGAGGGTGAGGGTGTGTCAGTGTGTGAGCGTGTATGGGTGTGTGAGGAGGAACACTTGTGAGGTGTGTGAGCGAATGTGAGCATTGCTGAGGGTGTGTACACCTAGAGTGCAGTATAACCAGCAGCAAAGGTCAGAGAGGAGAACAGGGTATAGGCATTGTGGTGCCCCAGATAGAGCTGGCTCAGGTTTTATCTATGAAACACTGAGAAGCCCAACCAAAAAGCCCAGCCAATCAAGACGTCTGGTCACCTCTAGACAAAATATCAATATCAGGTAATGAAGGGATTGTTGACCCAATGGGCAGATGTTACGGTGTCACAAATACGGCTCCACCATAAAAATCTGTACAAGAAAAAGAAAACTTAGCTTATCATGCAAGCAAAAGCTCAAATGTCCCTAGGGTCCCATAATTTCCAGTGGGTTACTTACCCTCTCCACCCCCCCTCCACACGCACACACTCACCATCAGCCTCATGGGATTCAGAGGGCAAAAGTTGGCAGGGGACTCTTCCCTGGCGCTGCTCTATGGGGGTCTGGAAACCTGCTTAAATGTGGAAGGGAGGCTGGACTTTCATTTCCACCTCTGGACCTGTTAGCTACCTTAGAAACATCACTCATCCTTCTGGTTTCTCAACCAGTTTCCTGCTGGCAAATTTTAAAAAAAGTAAGGATCACCTGTCATTATCTCCCCTTTAACTCACTTTTAGGCAAGAGCCCATTTCAAACATCATGACTGCACAAACTGTTTTTGAGAACCAGCCAATGGGAGCTGCTAATCCACCACTAGAAAGGGCAAATGGAAAGTTGGAGAGTAAGTTAAAGCACCTTGGCTGTGCCAGCGACGCTTCAGGGTTTAAAAAGCAATGGGCATCCCTAAGTGCAGAGGTAGCTGGTTCTACCCCCAGTCAAGGCACATACAAAAATATAGCTTGATGTTCCTGTCTCTCTGTCTTTCTCTCCCTGCCTCTCTCTAACAATAACAACAACAAAAAGCAAGTGAGAGGAGTGAACAGAGGACTATCCCCTTCACTGGGCCTTTAATTGTAGGCAAGAAGGCAGAGGAAGCTGGGCCCCATCCTCAGTGAGAAGCACTTTCCACCCAACCCTCCTCTAAAGGTGATGTGCCCATGTCTGAGACCCTGTCCTGGCCACAGAATGCCAGGCTGACTGGTACCAGATTTTGCACACACATCTGCCTCCCAGTTATCAACAAAAAGCAGAGTTTCACGAAAAGAAATGCCTAAGTCTTCAAAATCCAGACTGATTTCTGAAGTGGGAGTGAGAGGAACATGATTTGAGGTCCAAAATATCTTAGACAAGGATGCAGAGTAGAAATGTAAAGTTCTCAGCTGCCGTGTTTTAAGTCATTGAGGTGTAACAAATAGTAAAGGATATTCAAGATGAAATCAGAACACTACCTACTACAATAAACTGCAGACTTTCCCCAAGGTAGCATAAGAACCCCTTGCGCGCTGAACTAGGAAATTCCCCATACTCTGGAAAAGCTGAGAGAAAGTCCAGACCTTTTCAGAAGTGTTAGTTTTAACTCTTACATCTTCTGTAAGACACTGATCATCCTAAGAGTGAAAACAGCCGAGGACTGAGATTAACCACAACAGAAATAAACTCCTATCTACTGCAGTAGAGAGAGCAAGATGTCAGTATTAAGAATCAAAATAGATACTTGAAAAGTACCTGTACCAGTCAACAAGCATATCCATTAGGTGGTGCCTACCCTAGACATATCACCTAGGTCCCTGTATCAGGTAATTCGACCTAATGTAATATTCTGTGATTAAAAGTGCAAAGCATGGTTTTCATTTTAATTCACACATCAAACTGTATCTTAGCTCTGCCAGCCCCACAAATATTGCAGTGTTCTGACTTAATGAGGCTAAGTGGTTCTTTGCCCAATAGACCCGCCACAACCACATCTACAGGTTTCAGGGTCCTGTCACAGAATCACATCACTCATTTTCCTGGCCTCTTAGAATAGAGGCTGAGTTAATTCAGTAATGTCCTAGAGAAGAATCACAGTTTTAAGCAGTTCACCTGATCAGACAAATGCTACATTTAGCAGAGCTGTTTACTACCTCTGGGGATTAATCAGGAAGGTTTTGGTTATTCAACATTCATGAATATTATCTTCCTAATAAGATATTATTAGCAATTAAAGAAACAGCAATTAAAGAAACTTGGGTTCACTGCCCAGGCTACCAAGTGCATGGTCAGCACCTGCCATGCAAACACATCTGGAGGGAATAGTTAAGCTGTGACTGCCCCAGAGCCCCTGTCAGAGTCTTCATGACTCAGTAGAAAGTCAAAACTGTTTTTCTTAAGAGAAAAACAGGGGACACATACAGCATGAAAACAGTCCAAGTGCTAGAAAAATCTCAGGGCCAGACTTACCACTCTAGGCTTCTGCTGGTCCAGGGTATGCAGCAAGGCGGAGTTGGGGTCCAGGCAGCGCTCAGGGTCACTGGAGATATCCTCCTCGGAGTCCTCATAGGAGGAGGAGAAGCCAGTGGAGGAGGCAGAGGAAGAGGACAGTTTCCTCAGGGGCAGGCTGCCCAGCAGGCTGCCCTGAGCCTCCTCCAAGACCCCGTCTTCCTGGGCACCCATGTCTGTAATGATGACGGCAGGTATATTGCTGGGGCTGCAGGCCTCTCTCCGGGAAAACTTGTCCTTCAGATCTGGGGAGAGCAGCTCTGGGCTGGGGTGGGTGGCTCTGTCCTGCGGTAGGCTTCCCCAAATCCTCTGGGATTGTACCCCAGTGCCACATGTCCAGGCCAGATGGGCTTCCTCCATGGGGCCCAGCCAAGCCCTGGAGCTCTCAGGCTGCACACCCACCCGGTCCACAGGAAGGCACTGAGGTTGTTTCGCATCTTTTACTGCTTCCCAAGAGGGCAAAGGCTCCAGCATTCCGCCAACGGGAATTCTCGCCTCTGCCTTTCCCGGGCCCGGCTGTGCTGGGCGGCTGCTCCCACAAACGCCCAGTGCCGGAGCCCCTTCATCCACTCTGTTCAAGCGCTGCGGCAGTTCCCCCACCACCGGGACCCCACTCTGGGTCCCCTTGGGCACTCCTGAGTCCAGGTCTCCTAACGGCCTGAACCAGAGCGGGGCTTCAGAGGGCCCTGAGCTTTGGGCGTTCCCAGTCCTCTCCTCTGGCCTTTTTCTCACTTCAGACTCCCCGGAGCCCCGGGGTAGATTTCCTTTACCCACCTTCCCAGGAGGCTCTACACCGCCCGGCCCGCCCCTGTCTGGGTCTGGGCTTGTCCCACTGCCCAGAGACTTCCCCTGACCCTCCACCAGGACCGAGAGATGTGCCTGGGGATGCACACCCCCAAGCTCCCGGAGCCTCTCAGATAGCTCAGTGAGGGCAGGGTCGTGTGGGTGGTGTGGCCCGGTAGATGTAGCTCCCGTTGCCACTTCTGTGGCCATCACGGAGTTCGCTCCTGCCAGCCCAAATGAGGGCGCTTGGCAGCTCCTAGTTCCTAGAGGAGAGACCCTCCTGTCAACTTCCATTGCTAGGGGTGAGCCACAACGGGGTCTGGCAGGGACTCCCTTCTCAATTCTCACCGAAGCGGCTGGACCCTGAGCCCCTGATCCCGATAGGGAGACCAGGCAGGGAAAAGGTGCCACTTCCTTCTTGTCCTTGCAGAGACCTGGGCTGGGCGCCCCTGAGCTCCTCCTGGAGTCGGCCTCTGAACATTGCTCCCCCCAGGACTTGGTCCTCCGTTCCTCGCTCTGGGTCAGGACCCTTCCTGGGGGCTGACTGCTGCTACGTAAGGGGCACGGGGAGGGCGACCGTGCCCTGCCCAGACGCGGGCTGCGGGGCGCTTGAATGGCAGAGTTCTGAGCCTGGATGTGCGCCTCGAACATGCCCACTTTCTGGTTCACCTGCACGTTCTGCAACTCGCGCTGCAGAATTCGCAGTTTCCTCTGGGACTCCTCCGGCCCTGGAGGAGAGAGGAGCCCAGCAGTCACCACCTGCTGCCCATCTCCTCTCGCGCGACCCGTCCAACTCGGGCTGCCCACGCTGCTGCTGCTGCCACTGACACTGCCGCTGCTGCTATTCAGCCTGCGCCGGCCACTCCGCCAGCCCCCGGGGCTCCCGGGCTCCTCAGGCGACAACGACTCGGTTGGGGGGAAGAGGAAAGAAGAGCCTCTCGCGGGGCTGAAAACGCTGCCAGGGCTCAACACTGCGCTCCCCGGCGGCGGGGTTGTCTCGTTGCTGTTGGGCCGGGGGACGCCGCCGCTCTTCACCTGGTTGGCGCTATTCATGATCACCAGGCTGTTGAGTGCATAGCAGTACACAGCCATAGTATTGGGTCCCGCGCTGCCCGCCGTCGCCGCGGCTCCCGCTCCGGCTCCGCGGCCCGCACCTCCTCCTCCCGCGGGTCCCAGCTCAGCCCCGGAGGCCCGGCGGCCACGGCTCCGCGCGCAGATGTAATGGCATGGCCTGGTCGGCGGGTGAGGGGCAAAACCGCGGGCTCAGCCCTCTCCCAAAGATCCATAAACAGCGCCGCTGTGGAGAAACAAGGAGGAAAGTCAGGACCCCAGAAGTAGGATGTGGGGAACAGGGAGGGGACGCCGGAACTCGCGGAACCCCGATCTGTCCGGAGTACGGTGGCCGTCTCACCTCCTGGGATTGCGCGAGGACACTACTAGCCCTGGGACGTCAGTGGCCAGCATGGTGGTAGGTGTGCCTTTCCCGAGTGCGCTCCCACCTCTCACCCTAGTTTGTGATGCGTGTGGAGGTGCCTTCGAATTCCTAATTCTAAGACTCGTCTTCGAAGCCATGCGGATGGGCGGGGGACGATGTGCAACTATGTACTTGGTCCCTAATTGTGCTGTGTGCAGGGCTGCTGCCTCCGAAAGTGAGGACATCCATCCACCCTCTCTGGGTCTTCGGCCTGAGCAAATATTGGTTATATTGGGTAAAACGGGGCCTTCCTCGCCCCTGGACATCAGGATACCCCCGCTCCACCCTCTCTGGTCATCTGAGACCGACTCAGAGGGAACCTGAGGGAGACCTGCCTCCCCATCCCCGCTGCCAGAGCCCAGTTCTGGGAGTACCCTGCGTGCCTGCCCTTTACCTTCCTGACCCTGGCCTTGGGGCTGCGTTCCTCAGCCTAAGGTATGGGCGCGCCGCGGGGCCGCAGCCGACGTATTTTTCAGCATGGGCTTTGTCGCCTATCCCCAAACAAGTGTTTTGTGAGTGTGGGTGCGCCTGCGCGCTCCCGGGGCCGAAGAGCCGCACATCCCCTGTACCGGAACCAATACTCGCTGCCCCCTGCCGTCGCCCCCTGCAAGGAGCGTGTGTGTGTGTCTGTGTCCCCGCGCGATAGCAATCAGCCTGCGCACGCCCTGTGGCCCAGGACGCGGCTGTCTCTGCGGGCTTCGGGACCCGCGCCTACTCGGGGGACTCCAGGGGGTTCGTGGCTGCAGCCTCGCGGGAGCCCGACCTCTGCAAACCTCTCAGGGGCCGGAGATAAAAACCCCAGGCAGCGCGGCCAGCAGCGCGGCCAACTGCAGGGCTTCTCTGTATCCTGGGCAGCCTCACCCTGCGCCCACCGAGCCGCAGGGCCGCCCGAGCGGGGGGACGCCTGGAGCGCACCGGGGAAGGCGGCGCGGAGCCCGCGGCCCGGAAGGCCAGCAGGAGAAACGCCTACTACTCGCCTATCCCTGCTCTCCCCGCACCCGGACAACGCGCCACCCTCCCAAATCAAAACCCTTTTCCCAGTCTCCCCAGCCCACCTTTCTGCGCTTTTTCAGAACCCAGAACGCTCAAATTCGCTCCAGAGCTGCGAGTGAGGGGAAAGAGGGTTCAGAGGCGAGAGCCATTAAAAAGCCGCCAAACTTACCTGCAGTTTGTCAGATTCCCGGATCCCGTGCAGACTACATGGCCCAGGAACAAGAGGGCTTTAAAAGTCAAAAAAACTCAGAAATGCTTTCCTCCACGAGCTATGGAAGACTGAAAAAAAAAAAAAAAAAAAAGGAGAGTGCGAAAGAAAGAAAAATGTTCCTGGGCTGGGCCGGGCGATCCCGGCGGCGGCGACGCGGGGCCGGCCCTGCACGCCCTTCTCGGCGGTGGAGATACTACCCTTGTCGGTGTCTGCTCTGGCTACTTCAGTGTTTGTTCAATGTGCGATTAAAAAAAAAAAAAAGTGGAGAGGGGGGGCGATGGAGGACGGAGGAGGGTGAAAGGCGGGGGTTTGGGGGAGGAAAGCAGGAAGGAAGTTGTGAGCCTGTCTGGGGTTGAACTCAGCGGAACAAGTTTTTCTTTTCTTTTCTTTTTTTTCTATTGCTTGGCAAGACCGAGGGAGGGAAACACTTAAAAAAAAAAAAGTTTCCATTGTTAGCTAACAAAAAAAAAGCCTTTTAACTTTTGCGGGTTAAAGATATACGATTCATTTTCCACCCCTCCGTAGAGCCTTGACGTCTAGCCTTATGAAACTCTTTTTTGAAAACTGTTTTTAATAAAGTTTTGAGTGTGCATTTTAAGCAAAGCAAATCATGAAGACCATTTTTTCAGCATTTAAAACTGACTAAATCCCATTTAAACGGTTTGTGTTCTTGTACACAAATATGCAAATTCAAAGAAGGGATTTTGCAGGCAGTTTGTTGCAAAGTTGCACATTTTAAATGCATCACACTAATATTTTGGAAGACTTGTTGGGCTGTGAGCTGTTGATGGTTTTTGCAGTGCAATTGCTAGTGGAATAAACAGGCCTTTACATTATGTTGCACATTTATCTGTTACTAAATGCACACGGCAAAGTGACATTTGCATATTTTTGCACTTAATTCTCAAAGTGATATATATTTAAAAAAAGATAGACCTGGAACTAAGAAAGCCTGAGACTCCCTTCTTCAGGCTCCTGTAGCTCATTTTCAAGGAGCCATCCCTTCCCCCCACCCCAAATCAGCAAAAAAGGGTGAAGGTGCATTGGCTCATACTAATGGACTGGGGATCCTACCCCATTTAAACTGTGGTGCTGCAAGTGTGTTTTGCATAATTCTCTAAATCCTAAACTACAGCATTTAGTGAAAAGAGAAGACAGAGTTGCCAGGCTCAGGAGATTTAAAAATCTAAAATCTGAATCAGTCCTGATGTTCCCATGAGCTAGAATATAAACGGAAAATATGACTTACTGGTAGCAAACCCATCTCTTGCTTGTTTATGTAACAATACTGTTTACCTGAGCAAAGTATTGACCACCTACCACCTGCTGCTCAATCAGGAAAAGACTCATGTTCAATCTAAAATCAAGAGAGCTCCTAGCTAAGAATTCCTGGGAATTAGACACGGTCTCCAGTCCTTTTTAATTTTTTTTAAAAAACATACCATGAAAGGATTGAGCAAAATTCTCTCCCATCTCCAATGGGGCCAATAAAAGCCCAGTGTATATTCAGGTGGTGACTCAGGATCTGGGTAACTGTTAAGGCAGAAAAGCCAACCCTATCCTTTCCCCTAATTTAGTTCCCTAGTGGCAAGAAAGAGGAGCTGCCAGTCCCGGAAACCCACTCCATAGAGTTTATTTCTGACTATTCTGGGAGAGGCAAACACCATGTCAGGTGTCATGGTGGAAGCAACTGGAGGACCTACCTAGCAGTGCAAACATTGAACACAGAAACTTAGTTTCCCAGCCCTGGGAAATCTTATTGTCACCTAACAGGCATCATTGGCCTTCCCCAGAATTGAGAAAATCAGGCTTACTGAATGTACAGTCAGCCTGAAGAATTTTTGCTCACAAGGCAGCCAGCAGCTGGTCAGGTGCCACATAGAGAAGGGATTCCTGGGTTGGAGATAGAATTAGGTGATAGTTCTACCAGCCCAAAATTCTAACTGTGCTACCAAGAATGGCAGGGATTAGGTTAAAAAAAATGGAGCAAAACCCATATCTGGAAGTCAGGATGACATCCTCAGGCAGAATCTAGTTATTTTTTATGAATTTTAGGTGAACATAAAAAAAAATTATATAGCACTTATTATTAGCCAGGCACTATTCTAAGTATATTATAAATATTTATGTATTTTAATCCTCTTAACAACCTAATGAAGTAGATACTATTATTATCCCCATTTTACTGATGGGGAAATTAGAACACAAAATGATGAGTAATTTGCCCCAAAACCCACAGCAGTTAAGTGGCAAGGGTAGGATTTGAACCTGGGAAGTCTGGATCCAGAATCTATGTTTATCACTATTTTTCCATATTTTATACTAGTTATCTACAAATGTAGGGAAAGTTTGCCTAACTTATCAGGGTTCTCACTTTCCTACTTTAAAATGAAAATTTTTAAATCATAGCTACGAGGGCCCTGGTGGATTAGTTCAATGGTAGAGCATCTAGTAGAGCATCGGCCCGGCATGTGGATGTCCCGGGTTCAATTCCCTGTCAGGGCACACAGTAGAAACGATCATCTGCTTTTCCACCTGCCTCTTCCCCTCTTCCCCCTTCTCTCTCTCTCTCTCTCTCTCTCTTTTCCTCAAGCGCATTGGCCCCTGGGCACTGAGGATGGTTCCGTGGAGCCTCCACCTCAGGTGTTAGAAATAGCTCCATTGTGAGCATGACCCCAGATGGGCAGAACGTCAGGCCCAGACAGAAGTTGCCGGATGGATCCTAGTCCGGGCGCATGTGAGAGTCTATCTGTCTCCCCTCCTCTCACTTGGAAAAGAAGGAAAAACAAATCATAGCTATGAAACTAGCATAGAAGGGAACTTCTTCAACTTGATAAAGGACATCAATGAAGAAACCTATCACTAACACCATACTTAATGGTGAAAGTCTGAACACTGGCCCCTCATGATCAGGAACAAGGTAATAATAGTGCCTTGTTCATTCAACATTGTATTAGATATCCTAGCCTGGGAAATTAAATGAGAAAAAGAAATAAAAGGCAAGTGAAATTCTCTGTACTCAGTTTTGAGCTCTAGTGTTCTTATGAAGATCTATAGTTAATGCAGAGTTAAACACTTCAAAAATATACATTTTTAAAAAGCGGGCTCCCACCCCCATAGTATCTCATATCAAAAATATCCAAGAGCAATTACCATCCAGGGCACACAAGAGAAGCGTTCATTGGCTTCTCCACCCTTCCCCCTCTCCTTCCTATCTCTCTCTTCCCCTCCTGCAGCCAAGGCTCCATTGGAGCAAAGTTGGCCTGGGCGCTGAGGATGGCTCCATGGCCTCCGCCTCAGGCACTAGAATGATTCCAATTGCAGCAGAGCAATGCCCCAGATGGGCCAAGCATTGCCCCCTTGTGGGCATGCCAGGTGGATCCCGGTTGAGCTCATGCAGGAGTCTATCTCTCTGCCACTGCCCTCCCCCCCCTCTTCTCACTTTGGAAAAATACAAAAAATAAAAATAAATAAAATAGAAATAACTCTTTAAATAAAATATAAATTTAAAAAAAGATCCAAGAGTTAGTGGATATGAGGATTAGCCTTACATTTAACAGGTACTCAATAAATACTTGCTTTTAGAATGACCTTTTTTTAGCAGCCAGAGACCCCTTCTCCCTATATTGTTCTGATTTCCTGGTGATGATGATGGCACCAGTGATAGTGGAGGGGTCTGTGGTCCTACTGAGCAGTTTGTCTTTGCTCTATCTTCAGAAACTCTGAAATCTAATGACAACAATATGGCTATGCCCACATCCAGGTGTAAAACTATATAAGAGATGCCTATTTGCAGCCCACTTTCCCTTCCAAACAAATATGTCTGTCCCGTTCCCTATTAGAAATGCTGGGAATCAAAGAACCACTCTGGGCCTACAGCTAACTAGACCAAGGTGGACAAGGGTCCCACAGACAGCTAATCCACAGGCTGGTTAAGGACCTGGCATGAAAACATGAGGCAGTCAGTTGTATTTCTCTCTTGGGACTTTAGAGTCCTTGTTATAGGAACTGAGCAGAAAGGCCATGTGGTAAACCTGGAGTTCATGAAGCATGTGTGAGAGCTATAAAGGAGAAACCAGTGGCCTTAGCAGGTTAGCTCAGAGTGTTGTCCCGATACTTCAAAGTTGCAGGTTCAATCCCAGGTCAGAGCATATATGGTAATCAATTAATGCATAAATAATTGATGCATAATAAGTGAATGCATAAATAAGTGGAACAGCAAATCACTGTTTCTCTCCCTTAATCTCTCTCTAAAATCAATTAAAAAATAAAAATAAAGGAGAAACGAGTAATGAACAAAGGATGTATAAATGAGTAGATAGGGTAGTAAGGAGTGGCTAGTGAGGAACAGACATGTCTAAACAAAATAAGCCATGGTGCCTCATGCAAGGCATGGAGAAAGGAAGGCAGGGAATCCCCTGGCTTGCTGCTGGCTTCCCAGAATGCATTCCCAGGTGCTGGCAGGTTCTGTGTCTGCCCATAGATTATGTGAGCAGCTATATCATTTCTGTGACAACCCCACCCTCCCCCAGCCACCCAATACCTTGTCCTACACATAAATATTTACTCATGATTCCTTAATCTTTCAAAAACACTATTTTAAAAAAGATAGCCTTATTTATTTTAAACACACACAGAGTCTTGCTGCCCTCTGCCACTACTAATAAGTTACAGAATCTGGATCAGCAAAATGCAAATGGCAAATGTTATGTTTCTATGTTGGTATCAAGAGGAAAAAGTTCATTTCAACACTACCTCCCCAATCCTAGTTAAATGTCTTCCTGGACACACCTCATAATATTGGGGCTTCCCTGTATTATAATAGATGAGAGTTTACTTACCCACTTAGCAAAGGTTTCCCAAACACCCTCCTAATACATACTCACACTATGTTGTAACCTGCTTCCTTTTGTTTCTTTCTCATTGAGGCAGAGAATAATAATGCTTATTCCCATTGGCACCTGCAGTTCCTGCTGTAGAGGAGGTAGTTGACAAATGTTGGTTGAATGATCACTGTTTTCAACAAGTGGAATTTTCTCCCTCTTCAAAATCCAGAGGGTATTTGGGAGGAGGTGCCAGAAAGGGAAAATAAGCCGACTGTAAATATTCCCGCAGCAAAGTATATGACACTTATGGTTGTACAGAACTCCACTTACATACATATGGACACTGAAACAATGATCTACTTTCAAATGGACTTTTCAAACATTCAAACAACTGATTCTGTGCAGTGGGATGGCTCTGTCACAAATCTGACTCCAGTGCAGAAACCCAAAAGTTGTTGCTCAGCCATTGTCTGAGCCAGTGGTTTTTATAAAGACTATATTTTTCATTGTCTGGAAACAACTGTGAACTGATAAGAGATGGATTGAAAGGATGCAATCCTGCTTTTCATCTCTAACTGTGAACTTAGCCAATTTAAATAATCATGTTGGAATGTGGGGGCAAGACTGTTTCAATTTAAACTGAGTCATTGGCTGTCAGTTGAAGGTATTGGCTGTTTGGTTTTGCAGCACATATACCCCTTCCCCCAGGAATCTATCTCCTCCTATTCGCTGGGACTGTTTATGACAAAATGTTGCTTAATGGTGAAGGGCTGACAAGCCGCCTCACTATCTACATGCCTCCCGTGTCCTCTTTTCTGTATAACTGGATTAGTGGGACATCTCTACTCCCCCTGTGACAAAAAAAAAAAAAAAAAAAAAAAAAAGGAAAAAAGAAAAAGGCAATGGTGAGAAAGAGTATTAAGGACATGTAAATTGCTTGAAATTTATAAGACATTTTCTCTGAGGTTTTGCTGTATGAGGTAGGCCTTCAAGTGGTCTTCATGAGCAAGTCCAAGAGAGCCAGAGAGGGCAGTTGAGTCCAACCTGTCCCATCAGTACCATTGTTTAGTATTGTAGAAACAGAAAGGAAGTGTAACCTTTACATACTGGGTCTTTCAGAATGAAGTCTCAGGAAAGGTCACTATGTAATGTTCTAACACAAAATATCCGGCTATCCCCAGCAGAAAGAGGAAGTTTCTTAGACCTCCATCTCTCCTGTCCCTCACAGTGAACGAACATGAGATTTTATCTCTAGTGTTTGCAAACCACGCTCCAGCAGTACTTCAGGTATCTACAGAGCTTGTCCTGTATACCCACCAACGCAGCTGATTAGCTCTTGTTTGGCCCCTGAGTGCCTTGTTTCAGCCTTGGGTGTTGTAATGAATGCTGTTTATTTACTCATTAACCCATCCCTGGGTTTTCCAGGCAAGGAGAGGGGAAAGAGAAGGACCAGAAGAGGAATATAAAAGAGGATAGAAAAAGGATAGAAAATTCTTCAGAGAACTCACAGCCAAGGTTAAAAATAATTATAACTCAGTGTGGTACATGGTATAATAGCACTTCAAGTACCAGGAGGGCACAGTGGCGGCTTCCCTTGAGCTAGGGGATGAGGTGGGAAGACTTCAGGAGAGGGTAATAATATACCTGGTCATAAAGAGTCACATAGGAACTCACAGAGCAAAGAAGGATCTTCTAGGCAGGGACACAGTGTGAGCAAGCGCTATGGCTTGTGGAGGAGCAAGTGGAAAAGTGGTCAGTTGGTGTGGTTGGAGCATTCTGCGGTAGGGTTGAGCAGTGAAGGAGAAGAGCCTGGAGTATCGGTTTGGCGACATATGACAAAGTTCCTTGGTTGCTATGCACTGGATAGAGCATTAACGTGGTACACTGAGGTTGCAGGTTCGAAACCCTGAGGTCACCAGCTTAAGTGCAGGCTCACCAGCTTGAGTGCTGGGCCGCTGTCTTGAGCATGGGATCAGATACATCAGTGGTTCCCAACCTTTTTTGGGCCACAGACCAGTTTAACATCAGAAAATATTTTCACGGACCGGCCTTTAGGGTGGGACAAATAAATGTATCACGTGACCGAGACAAGGGTCAAGAGTGAGTCTTAGACGGATGTAACAGAGGGAATCTGGTCATCTTTTTAGGGTTTTTTTTTTTTTTTTTTTGTATTTTTCTGAAGCTGGAAATGGGGAGAGACAGTCAGACAGACTCCAGCATGTGCCCGACCGACCGGGATCCAACCGGTACGCCCACCAGGGGGCGATGCTCTGCCCACCAGGGGGCGATGCTCTGCCCCTCCGGGGCGTCGCTCTGTTGCGACCAGAGCCACTCCAGCGCCTGGGGCAGAGGCCAAGGAGCCATCCCCAGCGCTGAGACATCTTTGCTCCAATGGAGCCTCGGCTGCGGGAGGGGAAGAGAGAGACAGAGAGGAAGGAGAGGGGGAGGGGTGAAGAAGCAGATGGGCACTTCTCCTGTGTGCCCTGGCCGGGAATCGAACCCGGGACTTCTGCACGCCAGGCCGACGCTCTACCACTGAGCCAACCGGCCAGGGCCGAATCTGGTCATTTTTTAAAAATAAAACATCGTTCAGACTTAAATATAAATAAAATGGAAATAATGGAAGTTATTTATTCTTTCTCTGCGGACCGGTACCAAATGGCCAACAGACCAGTACCGGTCCACGGCCCGGGGGTTGCGGACCACTGAGATACATGATCCCATGGTCGCTAGCTTGAGCCCAGAGGTCGCTGGCTTGAACCCAAGGTCACTGGCTCGGCTGGAGCCCCCTGGTCAAAACCCATATGAGAAGCAATCAATGAACAACTAAAGTGACATAACTAGGATTGATGCTTCTCATCTCTCTCCCTTTCCGCCACCCTACCTCTCGCTAAAAATAATAATAAATATAAATAAAGAAATGATTTTGAATTGTGAAATGCAAAGAGTGGAAGTTGCTAACCTCAATGCAAGGCAGATTATAAGAGGTTAGGAAGGCTTGTAAAAAGTCCCTCCTGTCTCCATGGTTGCTGCATGCCCTTACCCCTGCTGGTCTGGCGCTTCTTGCAAAGGGGGGTCACAGAACACAGTCCTGGAGTGATCAGGATTCTTAATGGCAAGCAACAGAAACTGTTTTGCTTCTATAAGCAGAAGATACATTCATGATAAAGGATATTGTTGAGCTTATAAAATCACCAAAAATGCCAGAAAATCAGACTTGAGAGATGGGCAGGAAAAAGACAGGCTTCTGAACCCAAATCTTGGCCCCAAACTAGCTCAGTGCCATGCATGGCATTGTCAACACAGCTCAGACTGTGGCCCCTGCTACTCCTAGAGCCTGGCTCTGGCCACTGCTGCTGCCACCAAGGTGGCTTCTCTAGTCCCCTGCTTCTTTGAGTGTGTCTGAGAGGCTAAGCCTAGTCATGCATCTGTGCCCACCAAAAGGGAGGCTGGGTAACAGACATCTGGGGCTCAGAGGCTGGGCAGCTAAACAAAGAGAGTGTCCACTGGAGCCCCAGAGCTTATATCCAGGCCTCATGGGCCTTCTCTCTTTAAATGATTAAAAATAATTATATATAAAAGGGGAAGAAGAAAAATTTATTCCAAAAACATTATGGAGCAGCTATATGTCAGATGTATACTAGATGGTATGGATAGAGCAGTGAGCAAAACAGACACAGCCCCTGACCTTGAAGAGTTTACAGGGTTTTTGGAAACAGGAAGTAACAAACAAGTGTGTGTGGTATATGTGGTGTGTGTGGTATGTGTGGTGTGTGTGTGTGTGTGGTGATAAGTGATGTGGAGAACAATCAAGGTAAGGGGCAGGGGGAGCAGGGAGGTGAAATTTATAGAGGTGATCAGGAAAGACTTCCCTGCTAAGATACGTTTAAACAGGGAAGGTATGGTGGAGGGGAGTCATGGGGCTCCCTGGGGAAGAGCATTATGACAGAGGAGACAGCTTGAGCAAAGGTCCTGAGGCAGGGATACACCAGGGCATTCAAGGAACGACACAGCCATTGTGATTATGGCAGAATGAGTGAAGGGCGAGTTGGAGGAAATGAGGTCAGGGAGATAGGAGAGGTTTTACCCAGCACTGGGAAGGAAGCTGATAGAAGGTTCTGAACAGAGAAGTGAAATTGTCTGACTCCCATTTTAGAAGGAGCCCTCTGGCTGCTGGTGGAGAAGAGGCATTAGAAAGACAAGAATGAGGGTAGGGAGAGCATTTAGGAGGTTTCTGAGGAGGCCCAGGCAGGAGGGTCAGAGGCGGTACCAGGTGGGAGGGGCGAGTTGTTGAGGAAGAGGCAGATTCTGGATGCATTTTGAAGGTAGAGTCATCAGGATTTGATGGATTGAATGTTTCATACTCTCTCTCTCTCAAGTTCATATATATACACATATACTGCTCACAAAAATTAGGGGATATTTTATCGCTTCATTTTAATTTTGAAATATCCCCTAATTTTTGTGAGCAGTAGATATACATATACACATTTATATACGTGTGTTGTCTGTGTGTGTGCGTTTAGGCAAAACAAGAAAATCTTATTCTAACCAGAGTGCTGTTCCAAAGTTAACATTACATAGTTAAATAAATAGAGATAACAAAGAAAAAAGATTAGTTATTAAACTAAGAATTGATTAGCACAAGCTCCCAATTCCTTGCTTCTACATCATAATAATCATAACGATATTTAAATGGCTTGAGTGCTTACTGGTTTTCAGTCTCTATTCTAAGCACCTTACATAGGCTATTTACACTTATTAATCATTTCATTATGACAACTGTGCCAATGGTAGGTGCCATTATTATTCCCCTTTTAAAGGCAATGAAATTGAGTTATGGAATTATTTAATAAGTTAGATAAGAACCACTTAAGGAGCAATGAAGGTTTGTCTGTAGTAAAAGATGGAACAATTATTAAATAACCAGCTAAACATATACCATCCTCACTGGGGCTTCATAATTCGCCTGGAGAATGAAGGTATTAGAAGGGATATTGCTGAAGTCCTTTAGCTGTGACTACCTATAAATCTTTCATTGCTAGCAAAGGAAAAAATGTCCCTTTGTCTCTCTTGCGTTATAAACATTAAATAAACAATTCATGTTTCCTCATTGCCTACAATGAGCAATTAAAGATTATTTTAAAGAATAACTTGATTCATGAAGTATTTATGTTATTGCTGAAATAATTGTTACGGATAATTAGCGTGATAAATGGTGTTCCTTTATTTAGAAATATTGTACTCTTTTATATACAGAGCCAAATAGTCTTCACCATAAATGAAAGTCAACAAAGAGTGCTATAGTTCAATCAAGAGCTATTTGTGGCACCCCGAACCATCCATCCATCCATCCATGCATCCCAGAGAAAAACAATAGGTCAGGGTAAATGGAACTGGGGACAGGTTAGGGAAGGCAGGTTGTAATTTGAAATAGTGCAGGCTTCCATGATTTCGAGTCCTGGTTATTTTATGTCATAGCTCTGTGGCACTAGACAATTTGCTTCATCTTTTAAATCCTCAGTTTCCCCATATCTAACCATAAAAAGCCTAGTAAACTGCTCACAAAAATTAGGGGATCAGGGAACGTGCAGATACTCCAGTACTTTCAGCCTTTTGTATAGTGCATCTTCACCAATGAAATAAAAGTTGGTTTTGCATTCATTTGTGTAATCGAACAACTTTCTTTGACTTGTCATTTGCTTTTCTGATGTTCTTGTTTAATAAAAAAATGAAACGCTTCTTTTTTTATCTCTTCATATTTATTTTGAATTGTGATGATTAAATGAGGTAATATGTAAAGGTTTAGCATATAGAAAAAGTTCATTTTATTTTAATTCTCTTTTAATATATTGCAGAAAACTCTACAATATACACATATATTGCTGAAAGCTTAAAAAACAGCAAGCCTGACCTGTGGTGATGCAGTGGATCAAGCGTCGACCTGGAATGCTGAGGTCACTGGTTCAAAACCCTGGGCTTCCCTGGTCAAGGCACATATGGGAGTTAACGCTTCCTCCTCTGCCCCCCCTTCTCTTTCTCTCTCTCTCTCTCTCTTCTCTAAAATGAATAAATAAATAAAAATAATTTTTTTAAAGAATCAATTATCTTTATTTATTTATATTGTGGGTGACAGAGACAGAGAGAGGAACAGATAAGGACAGACAGACAGGAAGGAAGAGAGATGAGAAGCATCAATTCTTCGTTGTGGCACCTTAGTTGTTCATTGATTGATTTCTCATATATGCCTTGACCAGGGGGCTACAGCAGACTGAGTGACCCCTAGTTCAAGCTGGTGAGCTTTGTTCAAACCAGATGAGCCCGCGCTCAAGCAGGTGACCTTGGAGTTTCGAACCTGGATCCTCCATGTCCCAGTCCGACACTCTATCCACTGAGCCACCGCCTGGTCAGGCTAAATAAAAATAATTTTTAAAAAACATATTTTAAAACAAACAAAGCAAAGAGAAAATCAAAATCACTAACAATCCCATCATCCAGAGATAACATTTACTTTCATCATACAGCCTTACAGTCCTTTTTTCTACATATATGTGCATAAATATACACATTTAACAAATCAAAATCTAACTATACATATCCATATTGAACCCAGTGTCTTAATTTGCTGAATAATGTTCAAAAAGAAGTAGCACAGTATTTAAGGAATACTTAACTCTAAATTTAAGTTGTATACATTAAATCTGATCAGCTTCCTGTATGACAGTTATACCTCAATACAGTGGTTTTTAAAAAATGTTTAAGAGAGTAATTCATTATCCCTCCTTTAAGGGAAAAGTATTCTCAAGCACCTCTCAGGTCTGACAAGTTGTTGGTTTTTTAATCAAGTCACTTAAATGTGTACAAACATAAAGTTGTGTGTAAACTCCTTATTGTTAAAAGTCTTAAAGTACTATGACAACAAAATAAATTTTGAAATGAAATGGCCCCTTCACCACTGCTATCTCCAATTTCCACAGACAAGCAGATTTCAAACCTTTTCTAGCTGATGGCCAGCAAGAAATACATTTTATGTCATTATTCAGTACATCCTCAGGTCTACCATCAGCTATCTACAGAGAAATGGATATGTTGTAAGGATAGATAGAATAATAAATTCTAATAAAGTCTCCATGGAACTTACCCTTATTCAGTCTGATGCACCTTGATAACTTTTTTTTATTCCATTCTGTCTCTCTCTCTCTCTCTTTTTTTTCCCTCAAAATGCTGCTTGGATACACTGAAGCTGGTCCCACTAACCTCTAATGAGAGATTTCCAATTCTTCTGTTAGAAAAACACAGACCTCTCAAGGCCCAAACTGTGCCTTTCAGTCTCTACCTCCAACACAGAGATTAATGCGAAAGTTTCTGGAAAAAAGGAAGGAATAAAGATTGGATTAGTAATATTATTTCAAAAACTGATGAGAAAACTAGGATACAGAGAGGTTAATTGACTTACTCATGATCATGCAGCCACAACAGTGTACTTATTAGAAAAGGTCTGTCTGAAATTACAGCTGTGCTCATTCCACTGCCCCACTGTCACTAGAAACAGAGCCTGAGACAGGGGTTTGGCACACATCATTTATGTAAGAAGTGCTTGAAAGAGAAAGGGGGTGAGGATGAGGAAGGATGTAGTTTTAACTGGAGACTGTTTCTTCAGCCTCATCCCATGGGGAGCTCTAGAGCAAGAATTACACCAGAATTTGTCCCATCTTGAGACAAGAAGACAGCCACCTTTTTGTACCTCTATGTGTCAGTGAGTCATCGGCTATGGGCTGCAGGTCCCATAGCCCAGGTCCCATTTGGCCAAAGTAGTTCCCTGGAAGAAAAGGACAGTTGTGGGGCATCAGCAGCCAAGGGTCATACCGTTGGAGATGGGCCCAGCGAAGGGAACTGGGCAGTCATTCTTAGCATCCATTTCATTGACACTGCATCTTGACTGTAGGAGCAAATGAGTAAACATCTTTCCTCAGTAATAAAACAAAAATGTGCACTTCGGGGTAGTTATGCAGAATGAGGTCAAGTGTATAAGTGTATACATGTGCCTAGCATGTGGTAAGTACATAATAAATAATTATTAGCTATAGAAAATCTAGTATTAATTTAGCAACAATTAGCCATTTATGTTATTAATGATTATAATTGTGGTGTTTATGACCATTGGCAGTAAAGTTTACTAGTAAAGTCTCAGCTAGTTGACTGGATGAAAATTCATAACAGGACCTTCTACCTGCCTGATGGGGCAAGACTTCCTGGCTCAGATCTGCATGTGGCAATTCAGTAACTAAAGCCCCATGGAGTCCAAGGTAACTCCATTCCAACCTGAATTCCCAGTGTTCAATTCCTGTGACGACACCCAGGGATCACATGGCTCAGTGTGACCTCAAGCATAGCCCACAGAGATCAGACTCAGAGATTCAGCAGGAAGTCATCACTCCAGCTTAAATTAAGTTCAAGGATAGAGGGTAGAGGGGGTGGGTGCAGGCAGGGGATGGGGTAGGTTGGGAGCTCAGGGGAAGTGTCCCCGGCCCTCGGTCTCTGCTCCAATTAAGAAGAGAGCTGGCTCCACCTCATAGTCACAACTTGTGCTGACATCATTGTTTCCAGACTCTGAGATGTCACTGTAGGTAAACCTTCTGGGATCTTCCCTTCTCTGACACTCAGCATTTCCTGCCTGGTGCTTGTCTACACCTACCCCCTGTGCCCACTGATTAGGGTATGAAAATGCCTAGTTCCTGCTGAATTTTCAGAACCTCAGATGACTCATACCATGCACTTTAGTGAATGCAAAAAAGAAGCAAACCATTCCTGCTGTGAAAGGCAGTGGTTTCACATTTTTTGAGATTATGTAAATCTGCATTTTCTTTGGGTATTGTGGAAACACTTGGTGGGTAAAAGATAGTAGGGCAAAAAAGGGAACAAGGAAGACCTTGGAGGAAGTCAAATTGGGCATAAATGTGACATATATCTGCATAACATTTTTGTTTCTATTTCTAGAAATACTTTCTGGAACCTGGAACTTAATGGAATTTGGTTAGTTTGCGGGGGGGGGGGGGGGTTGCCTCTGACCCTCCCCACCCCACCCCCCCGTCTTAAATGTAGGTAAGTGGTTCACTCCTCTGCCCCATTCTCTAACCCTGTTGTATAGACCTCCACCTTTGCTGATGACACTCCAGACCCTGGCCAGTCCTGTTTGCTCCTGAACATCAGCCCATGGCTAAGGCAGCTCAGCAATACCAAACCCAGCGAGTCCAAAGTGCCCAACATTTTCTATTCTTGAGCTGTTTCCTCTCTCAGTGAAGAACTTAAAGACGTCACCCATTTTATTCAAGCTGGAAACCCTAGAGTCTTCCATTTACCTGAAGGGAGACACCTTGCTACTAATTCATGGTGCCTCATCCCACTTGAGTTATCAAACTCGGTTTGACACCACCTTTCCGTGTGTCGCAAATCCACTTCTTCCTCTCCATTTCTGTCACCACTGCCCAGGCGCACATCATCACTGCATGAAACTATGGTGATAGCCTGCTAACTGGTTTTTTGTTGTTGTTGTTTTTTATTTGTTTTGCTTCATTCATCCATCCATTTATCCTAGATATTTTTTGAGCACCAACTACATACAAAGCACTATTTTAGGATCTGAGAACACTGGGATAAACCAAACAAGATCCTTGTCCTTATGTAATTTCCATTGTAATGGGGTAGCCAGGTTAACACATGACAAATAAAAGACTTCTGGACTAAGAGGGCAGATTGAAATGTTCTCAGAGCTTTGTCGTGCCAAACCTCAAAAATAGCTAAAAGGATAAAGAGGTAAAAAAATAACTGAAAGACATTCACCAACAGCAATCAAATATGAAAATAGGCATACCTAATACAATAAATGTTAACCAAGAAAAGAAACATGATTCTGGAGTCGACAGAGAAACCTAGCAGGGCTCTGCTCCTAACTGGGTTTCTACTTCTCTGGAAGCTACAGTGGAGAATCTACAAAGTCCTGCAAATTCTCAGGGACACCCACAAAGCCGAGAGAAGCCAAGCATGTAAGTATCTGCATCCATTTCCTCCACTGAGGTGGTAGAAGTAGCTATGGGAGAAATGGGAACCAGAGGGAATGAACAGGGAGGCTGATTCTGACCAGAGTGAGTTTCAGAACGACAGACTAAATGTGGGCAAAAATGCAAGCCTAAGGCTCTGGCCCAGGGAATGGTGAATGCCACCCAACCCTGTGGAGTAGATTCTGACACTTCTCTGAAATCACAGCAGATAGAGCAGAGCCCGAGAGTGCGAACCTCCATCACCCTGCACACTGAGCTTTCCTGCCTCTGCCCTCCCAGTTCCCACAACCCTCACAGTGAAACTGAGAGAGAACAAAGTAATCTCGAACACAAGAGGAAGAGAGTCCAGAAGTCACCCACACTCTATTGGGACAAATAAGACCAATGGATGAAGTTCCCTAAGCAGCAGCAAAATGAAAAGAAAAATCATGAAACAATAAACCCATACTACAGAGTTGGGGAAATACAGCATGCAAATGACCAGCAGCCCCAATGAGAAGTCACAACTCAAGCAACAGAAGGAAATGCCTCTCAATTTCTTCACGAAGCCAGTAAAACACTATCTCACAGATGAAACGGTGAGATAACAGAAAATGAGGTGGAAAGGGAGATTTCAGATTCAAGGAAACAAACAAGACAGCATTATTATAGAACTAAAATGCACATTATAAATAAGAAGAAATGGAATCAACACTGTTGAAATTTGAATACTGATGTAGAGGAAAGGCTTAAGATAATCATGGTGAATGTAGATGAGTAAGAGAAAGAAATAGATATGGAAGAGAGAAAACCATGATTAAATATAACTGATGACCCTTAAGAACCCAATGCAGGGGACAGAAGATGTATTTAAATGTATAATCAAGTTAATTTGCATGAAAGGGAGGGCTGAATATACAACGAAACAGAACAAACTCTACTTGAAGAAAACGAAATGCAGGATATTAAATACCAAAATACGTATATTCTAATTAAATTAGTGAACATGAACTTGGGTGATAAAGAAAAATTCTTCAGGCATCTTTTTTTTTTTTTGTATTTTTCTGAAGCTGGAAACAGGGAGAGACAGTCAGACAGACTCCCGCATGTGCCCGACCAGGATCCACCGGCACTCCCACCAGGGGCGATGCTTTGCCCACCAGGGGGTGATGCTCTGCCCCTCCGGGGCATCGCTCTGCCTCGACCAGAGCCACTCTAGCGCCTGAGGCAGAGGCCAAGGAGCCATTCCCAGTGCCTGGGCCATCTTTGCTCCAATGGAGCCTTGGCTGAGGGAGGGGAAGAGAGAGACAGAGAGGAAGGAGGGGGGGTGGAAAAGCAAATGGGCGCTTCTCCTATGTGCCCTGGCCGGGAATTGAACCCGGGTCCCCCGCACGCCAGGCCGACGCTCTACCACTGAGCCAACCGGCCAGGGTCTCTTCAGGCATCTTGACAGAAAAAGCCAATAATCTTAGGAGAGCAAGACTCAATAGCTAATGTTTATTGGAATTTATTATGTGTTAGACACTGTCCAAAATTCTAGGGGAATTTGTTTAGTCTTCACAACCATACCATGAGGAAGGTATTATTATCCCCCATTGAAATATTTCTTGAATAGTTCATTAAAATAAGTCATGGTTTAAAGTCATGGTTTAAACCCCACTATAGAGCTCAAGGGTTGTCTGTTACAGTTGATAGGACTTGGTGCTGTCAAAGGGACTTATTGTCTTGTAGGTACTTCCATCTTTGCTCCAATGGAGCCTTGGCTGAGGGAGGGGAAGAGAGAGACAGAGAGGAAGGAGGGGGGGTGGAAAAGCAAATGGGCGCTTCTCCTATGTGCCCTGGCCGGGAATTGAACCCGGGTCCAAGAATATCTCTAGGCTGACAGGCTGCTTCTCTTGGATGCAGACTCCAAAATCCCCCTAACACAGTCAGTTTCCATAGTAACAGCCTCCAAGGCAAGACTTATTGTCAGATAGGGTGTCTGAGCACGGAACAAGGGTGGGATGACCTCCACCAAAGAGGCTGAATCAATGCCAATGACTCTGGCTCAAAGGCAGAGGGCACCAGCTGCTCCCACTCCCCTATGATATCATAAACTATCTGTGTTCCCCCTGAAGCCAGCAAATGAAACAAAACAAAGAAAACCTGCCTTTTGGAATAAGTAATCTTGATACTGGACATAGTCCAAGACACACAGAAGGAATCCTTCTGGCAGATAAGTCATTGCGTTGCAAGCAAGAGAGACCTTAAAAAGCATCCAAGACTGTGTTTTGTTTCAAGATGAGGAAATAGAGGCCTGCAGAGGTTAAAGAAATGATCCAAGGTCGCGCAGCTAGTTTGTACTGAAAGTAGACCTCAGGTCACTTTCTGTGTCCCCTGAGGGTTTACATACCTACTCAGATGATTCACAGCTCCAACTTCAATACTTAAAGGCAATATCATGAACTGGGCAGGTGGCCTCCATATTTTGCCTTTAGTTTTTTGTAAGTATGCTCTGGAAGAGCCTTGGTTTGGGGCTCATCAGAGGTGGGAGCACCAGGCCAGGACACACAGAGTTCTGTCATCTGGAAACTTCCATGCTCAGGTAGTAGAACATTTGCCTGGAACCAGCATACAGGCCCCCTGGAAGGGTCCACTGCATTTCTCCCAGAACAGGATGGCAAAATGCTTGAATGTCATGTTCTGATCAGCAGAGCAGATGACCCTCTGACCCCACCAGCGTCCTGAGGATCCTCTCCCTGCCTTGGTATCATGACCACCATGCATTTTCTGAACCTTTCCACTCCCAGCTACCAACCTGCCAAGGTGGCCTTTCCCAACCTTGGGACCATATTCAGTACTATAGCAGGGGAGGTTCAAGTTTGATTCGATGTTATTGCTCTCTCTTATTCTGAGATTTGGGGCTAAACCTGATCAGAATATCTCTAGGCTGACAGGCTGCTTCTCTTGGATGCAGACTCCAAAATCCCCCTAACACAGTCAGTTTCCATAGTAACAGCCTCCAAGGCAAGAGCACAAATAGAGCTCCATACACCGTATGTCTAAATAGTAAGAAGCAATAAGTCAAACCAATAAACTGTTACATAATGTGTTCCACCCTCTTATCTTGATAAATTTATCTAACAACCAAATCTTTAAATATGTGTGAAGCAATGGTTTTTATATGACTGCAAATCAACAAAATAAGGTATCTAAATCTTATTATTGTAGGACATGTCTGGTGTTTGGTTGATGGGCTGGCCACATCTAGACAAATAACAAAATAAAGATGTATAATTCGCATACCTGTATTATCATAGTATTTATACCACATACTTAATTTTTCTTGTCTTCATTTTAGCAACAGTGTTAATCATGTTATTTTTTTAATTTTATTTTTTTTTTAGATTTTTATTTATTCATTTTAGAGAGGGAAAAGAGAGAGAGAGAGATAGAGCAGGGAAGAACAGGAAGCATCAACTCTCATATGTGCCTTGGCCAGGCAAGTCCGGGATTTTGAACCAGTGACTTCAGCATTCCAAGTCTATGTTTTATCCACAGGTCAGGTGTTAATTGCATTATTGTAATAAATATGTTTACATAATTGTTTGCGGGTGACGTCACGGAAATGGCGCCGTGAGCAGCGCGTCCAACAGATCTCCCCAAAATCTCAACAAATTTATCAACTAGAAACAGAAAAAATTATCCTCAGAGCATTCCGGAGTTCCACACACACACTGAAAGCAAAAGGACTGTTGCTGAGGAGAGAGCACACCTGTGGTGAGTCAACCCACACGTGCAGCTGCCCGTCCACACTCGGGGACCGCAGCCTGGGCACTGGCAACCACCCCAGCATACCCTGAGAAACCGTGCTCGCGCGCCCTGTGCCGCGGTCCCCGACCACTGGCGTGCGAAGAAACCCCGCGCGCACCCGTGCCGCGGTCCCCGTCCACTGGCGTGCTGAGAAACCGCACGCGCGTCCCGTGCCGCGGTCCCCGGCCACTGGCGTGCGGAGAAACCCCGCGCGCGCCCCGTGCCGCGGTCCCCGACCACTGGCGTGCGGAGAAACCCCGCGCGCGCCCCGTGCCGCGGTCCCCGTCCACTGGCGTGCTGAGAAACCGCACGCGCGTCCCGTGCCGCAGTCCCCGGCCACTGGCGTGCTGAGAAACCACACGCGCGTCCCGTGCCGCAGTCCCCGGCCACTGGCGTGCCGAGAAACCGCACGCGCGCGCACGCGCCCCGGGAGGAGCGCCAAGGCTGTCTTTCTTAGTCAGGAGATTCTCTCCGTGGGCGGGGCACCTCACCCAGCCATTCAAGCTAACAATCAAGCGCTGGGGGGAGGGGCGCGCAGCCAGCCTGAAATACTTTCTGGAGCACAGCTGCGGATCCAATCAAGGAAATTAGCTTAACCCACGAAATCTACGCACCCGCGGGGCTCTAATTGATAAGATCTCTCCCAGTTCAGCGATCCAAAACAAGAGGCGTGATATTTTTCAGTGCCTTTCGCTAAAGGGGCGGGGGCAACTTCTGATTGACAGAGCCTCCATATTCAGGGATATACCTAACAAGAGGGACTTGGCAGATATTAAGATCCATAAAGCAAACAGCGACTAGTGCTTCTTCTTCCCAGCCAAAACAGGCTACCAAGTGTGGAAAGCCTGGGTTGAGTGGTCCAACTTAATGATAGGCACTGAACAGTCACATTGACAACAATTGACTCCCAGCCCCACCTGATTATGCTGGAGGCTCTGACTACTAGAGCCTTACCCAGAGCCTTGCACTGAGTGAGGATAGAGTGGGGACTTCCCAGCTCTTTGAGCCTCTTACTCCCCAGTCAGTAGCAGTGGCAGCCTCATAGCTGGATCACCAGGCTGCTAATTCAGGAAGGGGAGATGTAAAGCCAGGAGCCGCGGCCAGGGCCACCATCAGAGCAGCCCAGCCCATGCAGGTCCGCATTGGATTCGGACAGTCGGTAAAGAAACCATGGAGCCAAAAACTGGTGGGCCATAGCCTTTAATCCTACCTTGCACCCGGCGGGCAAGTAAAAACACACACTGGGCTCCAAAACCCAGTCACATTCAGTGCTCATAAAGCCACTGACTTATCCGAGTTTCCTAGAATCAAAGGTTTCTAGCTCACCAGCCTTCTTCTCCTCAGTTCCCCATCTGCTTCCTTATCCCAGATACAAACTCTACACAAACTGGCATCTCACTCAGCACTCCACCATCTTGGCTGCTTTTCCTGGCCTCCTCCATGTGGCCGCCTTCCGCTGCTGGCTCTACTTTCTCTGCTCTCTCATGCTAATCTCAGGAACCAAAGAGCCAAACTCCCGCTCCGTTCCCATTTTATAGTATAGAAATCCAAACCCTTAATCCAATATACATAATAGGGAAGTCTCTTAATACAAAGTCACTTCTCTGAGGCATGATAGGATTGTACCACCTTACACCAAAAAGGGTAGGAAAGGCTTAATCCCAAAACCAAGCCCCAGGCTACAAGGATTCTGCCTGCCTTTAGCCCACCCCAACACACATTAATATCACCTGGGCAATGGCCTCTTTAACCAAGTGAGCATAATACATTTTATCTGCCCAACAGGAGACTAGGAAAGAGACTCCAGGAAAGCAAACTCTCTCATTGTTGGACTTTGCAAACGCCAACAAGCCTTGACTACCAGCGAGACTAAAGCCAATTATATGACATTGCCATAGAATCCCATCAACTGCAAATTCCTACCTAAGAGTGACACAGGGGCAGAACCTGGGGTACAGAGTCACCGACCAGGAAGAGGGGGAGAAAAGAAAAAAGGAAGAAGTTAACCTCTCAAAATCAAGAAAAATCCACAGACTTTATAACTTGTTCCACTAATTCTTTCTTGTTGTTGTTTCTTTCTTCTATCTTATTGCCTTTATTATTATTTCTATTTCTTCCACCTCGGTCCTTTTACTCTCTGCCCATCTTATGCTACGCTTTTCTTGAACTACACTACCCATGAGTGTTACATTTTATTTCTTTTCTTCATCCTAACTCTCCTTTAGGGTTACACTCCAAAACCCTTAACTCTCACTCTCTCCCCTTTTGTTTTTTTTTTTGTTCCTTTCCTTTTATTCTTCCTTCGTTTCTCTCTTACTCTTATTTTTTCCTTTCTATTCATTTCTTCTTTTCTCTTTTTACTTTTCCTCCCATTTAAGCCTCAATCACGAACAAATTATTTAATTTGGGACTCAAGTTTTTGTGGGGTTTTTATTTTGTTATTGTTCTTTTTTTCTTCTTCTTCTGCTTTTGTTCCTGGTTTTCCTCTATTTGTTTGTTTTTGTGGCATTTTGGGCACTTTTTACATTGCTTTTTAACTCACTAGCATTCCTCCCAACCCAAAGTCTCCATTGTATTTAGTCTTCGCTCCACTTAATACAACAGATTTTTACTTATTATTTTTATTTTTATTTTTTTATTTTTTAATTATTGTTTTTTCTCTCCTTTTTTCTGTTTCCCTCTCATCCCTCTCATTATATCTCTTAGTCAACCATCACTTACAAGCAAATCATTTTATGCTTGTCTAAGATTTTCTCCCCCCCCCTTTTTTTTTGTATTTAGTAGGTCCCTACCCCCTTTTTTTGCCCCTTGAACTCTTCACCCCAAATTAGGCCCTCCATTATAGGCAGTTTTTGTTCCATTTAGCATAATATAATTCACAGGTCATCACGATATTTCCCTAAGGAGGTGAGAGGGGGGGAAGAGAAGAAAGAAAAAAGGGGGAAATAATAAATTATTACTTTTTGTTGTTGTTGTTGTTTTTTGTGGAGTATTTTCCTTTTTTCTTTTTTTTTTTCTTTTTATTTATTTTTTATTAATTCCAATTAACACTATCATCAAGACCACCTTCAGATGCCAATAAGAAAAAGGAAATCGAACATTATGGATACAAAAGACAGAGAGGTAACACAAATAGATGTGGAAAAATCTATGGAGAAAAGATTTAACATATTGGAAGCCTTGGAGCCAAATGACAGAGAATTTAAAATAGAAATCTTAAAAATACTCAGAGATATACAAGAAAACACAGAAAGGCAATTTAGGGAAATCAGAAAACAACTCAACGATCACAAAGAATATATTACCAAGGAAATTGAAACTATAAAAACAAATCAAACAGAAATGAAAAACTCAATTCAAGAGCTGAAAAACGAGGTAACAAGCTTAGCTAATAGAACAGCCCAGATAGAAGACAGGATCAGTGAAATAGAAGACAAGCAACTTGAGGCACAACAGAGAGAAGAAGAAAGAGACTCAAGAGTGACGTCACGGAAATGGCGCCGTGAGCAGCGCGTCTGACAGATCTCCCCAAAATAACAACAAATTTATCAACTAGAAACAGGAAAATTTATCTTCGGAGCATTCCGGAGTTCCACACAAACTGAAAGCGAAGGGACTGTTATCACTTGGATCTGGGAGACGAGGGTGTGGAGGAAGCTACCGCAGGGACGTTCGTTCAAGCTGCGAGGAAGTGCGCCTGTGGTGGTGGTGAGTCAGCCCATACTCGGGAGCTGCGAGCCGCCGCCGCGAGCCGCGCCTGGTTCGGTTGCAGAGCGAGCACCGCCGCCACGAGCAGCCGCCGCGAGCAGCCGCGAGCAGCGCCCGGTTCGGTTGCAGAGCAAGCACCGCCACCGCCGCCGCGAGCAGCGCCCGGTTCGGTTGCGGAGTGAGCGCCGCTGATGTTCCCAGCGGCCCGCGTACGGGGAGCGGGAGAGGCCCCAGGGCGGTATTCCCTACTTGGGAGATTCTCTCCGCGGGCGGGGCACCTCACCCAGCCATTCAAGCTAACAATCAAGCGTTGGGGGAGGGGCGCGCGCAGGCAGCCTGAAATACCTTCGGGAGCACAGCTGCGACCCAATTACTGAAATTAACTTAACCCGTGAAATCTGCGCACCCTCGGTTCTAATTGATAAGATCTCTCTCAGTTCACTGACCCAAGACAAGAGGCGTGATATTTTTTAGTGCCTCTCGCTAAAGGGGCGGGGGCAACTTCTGATTGATAGAGCCTCCATATTCAGGGATAAACGCTAAGAAGGACTTGGCAGATAATAAGATCTATACTACACTAGTCGCAAGCAGAGACTAGTGCCTCTTCTTCCCAGCCAAAACAGGCTACAAATTGTGGAAAGCCTGGGTTGAGAGGTCCAACGGAATGCTAGGTGCTGAACAGTCACCTTGACAACAATTGACTCCCACCCCCGCCTGATTACACTGGACGCCCTGACTGCCAGAGCCTTTCCCAAAGCCTTGCGCTGAGTGGGGATAGAGTGGGGATTTCCCAGCTCTTTGAGCCTCTTACTCCCCAGGCAGAAGCAGTGGCAGCCTTATAGCTGGATCACCAGGCTGCTAATTCAGGAAGGGGGGACTAGGAGAGAGAATCCAGGAAAGCAAACTCTCTCATCGTTGGACCCTGCAAATGCCAACAAGCCTTGACTACCAGCAAGACTAAAGCCAATTATATGTCATTGCCATAGAATCCCATCAACTGCAAATCCCTACCTAAGTGTGACACAGGGGCAGAGCCTGGGGTACAGAGTCACCGACCAGGAAGAGGGAGAGAAAAGAAAAAGGAAGAAGTTAACATCTCAAAATCAAGAAAAATCCACAGACTTTACAACTTGTTCCACAAATTTTTTTTTTTGTTTGTTTCTTCTATCTTATTGCCTTTATTTCCTCCACCTCGGTCCTTATATTCTCTGCCCATCTTATGCTTCCCTTTTCTTGAACTACACTACCCATAAGTGTTACATTTTATTTCTCTTCTTCATCCTCACCCTCCTTTAAGATTATACTCCAAAACACTTAACTCCTCTTTTGTTTTTTTTTGTTTGTTTGTTTTGCTTTATTTTGCTTTTTTCTCTTCCTTTTTTATTTCTTCCTTCGTTTTTCTCTTTTTCTTATTTTTTCCTTTCTATTCGTTTTTTCTTTTTTTTTCTCGTTTTACTTTCCTCCCATTTAATCCTCAATCACGAACAAATTAGTTAATTTGGGACTCAAGGCTTTTTTTTGGCTTTATTTTTCTTTTTCGCTTTTGTTTTTGTTTTTTTCTTGTTTGTTTATTTTTGTGGCATTTTGGGTCCTCCCAACCCAAGGTCTCCATTGTATTTAGTCTCCGCTCCACTTAATACAACAGATTTTTACTTATTGTTTTTATTTTTTTCTTCTTTATTATTCCTTTTTTTGTCCTTTTTTCTGGTTCCCTCTTATCCCTCTCATTATATCTCTTAGTTGACCATCACCCACAAGCAAATCATCTTATGCTTGTCTAAGATTTTCTTCCTTTTTTTTTTTTTTTTTTTTTTTTTGCATTTAGTAGGTCCCTACTCCCCTTTTTTTTTGCCCCTTGAACTCTTCACCGCAAATCAGACCCTCCATTATAGGCACGATATTTCCCTGAGGAGGGGAGAGGAGGGAAAGAGAAGAAAGAAAAAAAGGGGGAAATAATAAATTATTACTGCTTTTTTTTGTGGTGTGTTTTACATTTTTTTCTCTACTTTTTACTCTTTATTAATTCTAATTAGTACTATCAACAAGACCACCCTCAGATGCCAATAAGAAAGAGGAAATCGAATATTATGGATACAAAAGAAAAGAGAGGTAACACAAATAGATGTGGAAAAATCTATGGAGAAAAGACTTAACATATTGGAAGCCTTGGAGCTAAATGACAAAGAATTTAAAATAGAAATCTTAAAAATACTCAGAGATATACAAGAAAACACAGAAAGGCAATATAGGGAGATCAGAAAACAACTCAATGAACACAAAGAATATATTACCAAGGAAATTGAAACTATAAAAACAAATCAAACAGAAATGAAAAACTCAATTCAAGAGCTGAAAAACGAGGTAACAAGCTTAGCTAGCAGAACAGCCCAGATTGAAGATAGGATTAGTGAAATAGAAGACAAACAACTTGAGGCACAACAGAGAGAAGAAGAAAGAGACGCAAAAATAATAAAAAACGAGAAAGCCCTACAGGAATTATCTGACTCCATCAGAAAGAATAACATAAGAATAATAGGTATATCAGAGGGAGAAGAGAAAGAAAATGGAATGGAGAATATACTCAAACAAATAATAGACGAGAACTTCCCAAGCCTGTGGAAAGAACTAAAGCCTCAAATTCAAGAAGCAAACAGAACACCGAGTTTTCTTAACCCCAACAAACCCACTCCAAGGCACATCATAATAAAGATGACACAAACCAATGACAAAGAAAAAATTCTCAAGGCAGCCAGGGAAAAGAAGAGTACAACATATAAAGGAAGGCCTATTATATTATCATCAGATTTCTCAGCAGAAACTCTACAAGCTAGAAGAGAGTGGACCCCAATATTTAAAGCCCTGAAAGAGAGGAACTTTCAGCCAAGAATACTATACCCATCAAAGCTATCCTTCAAGTACGAAGGAGATATAAAAACATTCACAAATACAGAAAAGATGAGAGAATTTATCAACAGAAAGCCCCCACTCCAGGAAATACTAAAGGGGGTTTTCCAACCAGATTCAAAGAACAAAAGAAAACAACACCACAAGTAACAGCTCCACCAAGAACACAATAAAACCAAACTTAAACTGTGACAACAAAGGAAAAAAAGGGGGGAGAGAATGGAGATTAACAGTAGCAAAGGACGATGAAGTGCAGAAATACTCACAAGATAGGGTACTACAATGAATATGGTAGGTACCCTTTTCATTACTTAATGGTAACCACCCTAGAAAAAACCACCACAAAAACACATGACTTAAAAAAGGTAGCAACAGAGGAAAGAAGTGTGGAACACAAACAAACAAAAACAAATGATAGAAAAACAAAAGAGAAGACTCAAACTAGATACAAAACTAACAGAAAGCAATTTATAAAATGGCAGTAGGGAACCCACAAGTGTCAATAATTACACTAAATGTAAATGGATTAAACTTACCAATAAAAAGACACAGAGTAGCAGAATGGATTAAAAAAGAAAATCCAACTATATGCTGCCTACAAGAAACACATCTAAGCAACAAGGATAAAAACAAATTCAAAGTGAAAGGCTGGAAAACAATACTCCAAGCAAACAACACCCAAAAAAAAGCAGGTGTAGCAATACTCATATCTGATAATGCTGACTACAAGACAGAAAAAGTACTCAGAGACAAAAATGGTCACTTCATAATGATTAAGGGGACACTGAATCAAGAAGACATAACAATCCTTAATATATATGCACCAAACCAAGGAGCACCAAAATATATAAGACAGCTACTTATTGACCTTAAAACAAAAACTAACAAAAATACAATCATACTTGGAGACCTCAATACTCCGCTGACGGCTCTAGATCGGTCATCCAAACAGAGAATCAATAAAGATATAGTGGCTTTAAACGAAATACTAGAACACCTGGATATGATAGACATCTACAGGACACTTCATCCCAAAGCAACAGAGTATACATTTTTCTCTAGTGTACATGGAACATTCTCAAGAATTGACCATATGTTGGGCCACAAAGACAATATCAGCAAATTTAGAAAAATTGAAATTGTACCAAGCATATTTTCTGATCATAAAGCCTTGAAACTAGAATTCAACTGCAAAAAAGAGGGGGAAAAACCCACAAAAATGTGGAAACTAAACAACATACTTCTAAAAAATGAATGGGTCAAAGAAGAAATAAGCACAGAGATCAAAAGATATATACAGACAAATGAAAATGAAAATACAACATATCAGAATCTCTGGGATGCAGCAAAAGCAGTAATAAGAGGAAAGTTCATATCACTTCAGGCCTATATGAACAAACAAGAGAGAGCCGAAGTAAACCACTTAACTTCACACCTTAAGGAACTAGAAAAAGAAGAACAAAGACAACCCAAAACCAGCCGAAGAAAGGAGATAATAAAAATCAGAGCAGAAATAAATGAAATAGAGAACAGAAAAACTATAGAAAAAATCAATAAAACAAGGAGCTGGTTCCTTGAAAAGATCAACAAAATTGACAAACCTTTAGCAAGACTCACCAAGGAAAAAAGGCACAGGACTCAAATAAATAAAATCCAAAATGAAAGAGGAGAGATCACCACAGACATCATAGATATACAAAGAATTATTGTAGAATACTATGAAAAATTATATGCCACCAAATACAACAATCTAGAAGAAATGGATAAATTCCTAGAACAATACAACCTTCCTTGACTGAGTCATGAAGAAGCAGAAAGCCTAAACAGACCAATCAGCAGGGAGGAAATAGAAAAAACTATTAAAAACCTCCCCAAAAATAAAAGTCCAGGCCCAGACGGTTATACTAGTGAATTCTATCAAACATTCAAAGAAGACTTGGTTCCTATTCTACTCAAAGTCTTCCAAAAAATTGAAGAAGAAGCAATACTTCCAAACACATTTTATGAGGCCAACATAACCCTCATACCAAAACCTGGCAAGGATGGCACAAAGAAAGAAAACTACAGACCAATATCTCTAATGAATACAGATGCTAAAATTCTAAACAAAATACTGGCAAACCGAATACAACAACATATTAAAAAAATAATACATCATGATCAAGTGGGATTCATCCCAGAATCTCAAGGATGGTTCAACATATGCAAAACGGTTAACGTAATACACCATATCAACAAAACAAAAAACAAAAACCACATGATCTTATCAATAGATGCAGAAAAGGCTTTTGATAAAATACAACACAATTTTATGTTTAAGACTCTCAACAAAATGGGTATAGAAGGAAAATATCTCAACATGATAAAGGCCATATATGATAAACCATCAGCCAACATCATTTTAAACGGCATAAAACTGAGGACTTTCTACCTTAAATCAGGAACAAGACAGGGTTGTCCACTCTCTCCACTCTTATTTAACGTGGTGCTAGAAGTTCTGGCCAGAGCAATCAGACAAGACAAAGAAATAAAAGGCATCCATATCGGAAAAGAAGAAGTAAAGGTATCACTTTTTGCTGATGATATGATCCTATACATCGAACACCCGAAGGACTCCACAAAAAGATTATTAGAAACAATAAACCAATACAGTAAGGTCGCAGGATACAAAATTAACATACAGAAGTCCATAGCCTTTCTCTATGCCAACAATGAAATATTAGAAAACGAACTCAAAAAAATAATCCCCTTCACGATTGCAACAACAAAAAAAAAACCTAGGAATAAACATAACAAAGAATGTAAAGGACCTATATAATGAAAATTACAAAGCATTGTTAAGGGAAATCGAAAAAGATACAATGAGATGGAAAAATATTCCTTGTTCTTGGATAGGAAGAATAAATATAATCAAAATGGCCATATTACCCAAAGCAATATACAAATTTAATGCAATTCCCATCAAAATTCCTATGACATTTTTTAAAGAAATGGAACAAAAAATCATCAGATTTATATGGAACTATAAAAAACCCCGAATAGCCAAAACAATCCTAAGGAAAAAAAATGAAGCTGGGGGCATTACAATACCTGACTTTAAACTATATTATAGGGCCACGATAATCAAAACAGCATGGTATTGGCAGAAAAATAGACACTCAGACCAATGGAACAGAATAGAAAGCCCAGAAATAAAACCACATATATATGGTCAAATAATCTTTGATAAAGGGGCCAACAACACACAATGGAGAAAAGAAAGCCTCTTCAACAAATGGTGTTGGGAAAACTGGAAAGCCACATGCAAAAGAATGAAACTCGACTACAGCCTGTCCCCGTGTACTAAAATTAATTCAAAATGGATCAAAGACCTAAATATAAGACCTGAAACAATAAAGTACATAGAGGAAGACATAGGTACTAAATTCATGGACCTGGGTTTTAAAGAACATTTTATGAACTTGACTCCAATAGCAAGAGAAGTGAAGGCAAAGATAAATGAATGGGACTACATCAGAATAAAAAGTTTTTGCTCAGCAAGAGAAACTGATATCAAAATAAACAGACAGCCAACTAAATGGGAAATGATATTTTCAAACAACAGCTCAGATAAGGGCCTAATTTCCAAAATTTACAAAGAACTCATAAAACTCAACAACAAACAAACAAACAATCCAATAAAAAAATGGGAAGAGGACATGAATAGACACTTCTACCAGGAAGAGATACAAATGGCCAACAGATATATGAAAAGATGCTCAGCTTCATTAGTTATTAGGGAAATGCAAATCAAAACTACAATGAGATACCACCTCACCCCTGTTAGATTAGCTATTATCAACAAGACAGGTAATAGCAAATGTTGGAGAGGCTGTGGAGAAAAAGGAACCCTCTTCACTGTTGGTGGGACTGTAAAGTAGTACAACCATTATGGAGGAAAGTATGGTGGTTCCTCAAAAAACTGCAAATAGAACTACCTTATGACTCAGCAATCCCTCTACTGGGTATATACCCCAAAACCTCAGAAACATTGATACGTGAAGACACATGTAGCCCCATGTTCATTGCAGCACTGTTCACAGTGGCCAAGACATGGAAACAACCAAAAAGCCCTTCAATAGAAGACTGGATAAAGAAGATGTGGCACATATACACTATGAAATACTACTCAGCCATAAGAAATGATGACATCAGATCATTTACAGCAAAATGGTGGGTTCTTGATAACATTATACGGAGTGAAATAAGTAAATCAGAAAAAAACAAGAACTACATGATTCCATACATTGGTGGAACATAAAAATGAGACTAAGAGACATGGACAAGAGTGCGGTGGTTACCAGGGGTGGGGGGAGGGAGGGCAGGGGGAGAGTTAGGGGCAGGGGGAGGGGCACAGAGAACTAGATAGAGGGTGACGAAGGACAATCTGACTTTGGGCGAGGGGTATGCAACATAATGTAATTACAAAATAACCTAGACATGTTTTCTTTGAATATATGTACCCTGATTTATTAATGTCATCCCATTACCATTAATAAAAATTTATTTAAAAAAAGACTCAAAAATAATAAAAAAAGAGAAAGCCCTACAGGAATTGTCTGACTCCATCAGAAAGAATAACATAAGAATAATAGGTATATCAGAGGGAGAAGAGAAAGAAAATGGAATGGAGAATATACTCAAACAAATAATAGACGAGAACTTCCCAAGCCTGTGGAAAGAACTAAAGCCTCAAATTCAAGAAGCAAACAGAACACCAAGTTTTCTTAACCCCAACAAACCCACTCCAAGGCACATCATAATGAAGATGACACAAACCAATGACAAAGAAAAAATTCTCAAGGCAGCCAGGGAAAAGAAGAATACAACATATAAAGGAAGGCCTATTATATTATCATCAGATTTCTCAGCAGAAACTCTACAAGCTAGAAGAGAGTGGACCCCAATATTTAAAGCCCTGAAAGAGAGGAACTTTCAGCCACGAATACTATACCCATCAAAGCTATCCTTCAAGTACGAAGGAGATATAAAAATATTCACAAATACAGAAAAGATGAGAGAATTTATCATCAGAAAGCCCCCACTCCAGGAAATACTAAAGGGGGTTTTCCAACCAGATTCAAAGAACAAAAGAAAACATAACCACAAGTAACAACTCCACCAAGAAAACAATAAAACCAAACTTAAACTGTGACAACAAAAGGAAAAAAAAAGGGGAGAAAGGATGAAGATTAATAGTAGCAAAGGACAATGAAGTGCAGAAATACTCACAAGAAAGGGTACTACAATGAATATGGTAGGTACCCTTTTCATTACTTAATGGTAACCACCCTTGAATAAACCACCACAAAAACACTTGACTTAAAAAAGGTAGCAACAGAGGAAAGAAGTAGGAATACAAACAAACAAAAACAAACGATAGAAAAACAAAAGAGAAGAATCAAACAAGATACAAAACTAACAGAAAGCAATTCATAAAATGGCAATAGGGAACCCACAAGTGTCAATAGTTACACTAAATGTAAATGGATTAAACTTACCAATAAAAAGACACAGAGTAGCAGAATGGATTAAAAAAGCAAATCCAACTATATGCTGCCTACAAGAAACTCATCTAAGCAACAAGGATAAAAACAAATTCAAAGTGAAAGGCTGGAAAACAATACTCCAAGCAAACAACACCCAAAAAAAAGCAGGTGTAGCAATACTCATATCTGATAATGCTGACTACAAGACAGAAAAAGTACTCAGAGACAAAAATGGTCATTTCATAATGATTAAGGGGACACTGAATCAAGAAGACATAACAATCCTTAATATATATGCACCAAACCAAGGAGCACCAAAATATATAAGACAGCTACTTATTGACCTTAAAACAAAAACTGACAAAAATACAATCATACTTGGAGACCTCAATACACCGCTGACGGCTCTAGATCGGTCATCGAAACAGAGAATCAATAAAGATATAGTGGCCTTAAATGAAATACTAGAACAACTGGATATGATAGACATCTACAGGACACTTCATCCCAAAGCGACAGAGTATACATTTTTCTCTAGTGTACATGGAACATTCTCAAGAATTGACCATATGTTGGGCCACAAAGACAATATCAGCAAATTTAAAAAAATTGAAATTGTGCCAAGCATATTTTCTGATCATAAAGCCTTGAAACTAGAATTCAACTGTAAAAAAAAGGGGGAAAACCCCAAAAAATTGTGGAAACTAAACAACATACTTCTAAAAAATGAATGGGTCAAAGAAGAAATAAGTGCAGAGATCAAAAGATATACAGACAAATGAAAATGAAAATACAACATATCAGAATCTCTGGGATGCAGCAAAAGCAGTAATAAGAGGAAAGTTCATATCACTTCAGGCCTATATGAACAAACAAGAGAGAGCCGAAGTAAACCACTTAACTTCACACCTTAAGGAACTAGAAAAAGAAGAACAAAGACAACCCAAAACCAGCCGAAGAAAGGAGATAATAAAAATCAGAGCAGAAATAAATGAAATAGAGAACAGAAAAACTATAGAAAAAATCAATAAAACAAGGAGCTGGTTCTTTGAAAAGATCAACAAAATCGACAAACCCTTGGCAAGACTCACCAAGGAAAAAAGACACAGGACTCAAATAAATAAAATCCAAAATGAAAAAGGAGAGATCACCACAGACATCATAGATATACAAAGAATTATTGTAGAATACTATGAAAACCTATATGCCACCAAATACAACAATCTAGAAGAAATGGATAAATTCCTGGAACAATACAACCTTCCTAGACTGAGTCAAGAAGAAGCAGAAAGCCTAAACAGACCAATCAGCAGGGAGGAAATAGAAAAAACTATTAAAAACCTCCCCAAAAATAAAAGTCCAGGCCCAGACAGTTATACTAGTGAATTCTATCAAACATTCAAAGAAGACTTGGTTCCTATTCTACTCAAAGTCTTCCAAAAAATTGAAGAAGAAGCAATACTTCCAAACACATTTTATGAGGCCAACATAACCCTCATACCATAACCTGGCAAGGATGGCACAAAGAAAGAAAACTACAGACCAATATCTCTAATGAATACAGATGCTAAAATACTAAACAAAATACTGGCAAATCGAATACAACAACATATTAAAAAAATAATACATCATGATCAAGTGGGATTCATCCCAGAATCTCAAGGATGGTTCAACATACGTAAAACAGTTAACGTAATACACCATATCAACAAAACAAAGAACAAAAACCACATGATCTTATCAATAGATGCAGAAAAGGCTTTCGATAAAATACAACACAATTTTATGTTTAAGACTCTCAACAAAATGGGTATAGAAGGAAAATATCTCAACATAATAAAGGCCATATATGATAAACCATCAGCCAACATCATATTAAATGGCGTAAAACTGAGGACTTTCCACCTTAAATCAGGAACACGACAGGGGTGTCCACTCTCTCCACTCTTATTTAATGTGGTGCTAGAAGTTCTGGCCAGAGCAATCAGACAAGACAAAGAAATAAAAGGCATCCATATCGGAAAAGAAGAAGTAAAGGTATCACTTTTTGCTGATGATATGATCCTATACATTGAAAACCCAAAGGACTCCACAAAAAGATTACTAGAAACAATAAACCAATACAGTAAGGTCGCAGGATACAAAATTAACATACAGAAGTCCATAGCCTTTCTATATGCCAACAATGAAATATTAGAAAATGAACTCAAAAAAATAATCCCCTTCACGATTGCAACAAAAAAAATAAAATACCTAGGAATAAACATAACAAAGAATGTAAAGGACCTATATAAAGAAAACTACAACGCATTGCTAAGAGAAATAGAAAAAGACACAATGAGATGGAAAAATATTCCTTGTTCTTGGATAGGAAGAATAAATATAATTAAAATGGCCATATTACCCAAAGTAATATATAAATTTAATGCAATTCCCATCAAAATTCCTATGACATTTTTTAAAGAAATGGAACAAAAAATCATCAGATTTATATGGAACTATAAAAAACCCCGAATAGCCAAAGCAATCCTAAGGAAAAAGAATGAAGCTGGGGGCATTACAATACCTGACTTTAAACTATATTATAGGGCCACAATAATCAAAACTGCATGGTATTGGCAGAAAAATAGACACTCAGACCAATGGAACAGAATAGAAAGCCCAGAAATAAAACCACATATATATAGTCAAATAATCTTTGATAAAGGGGCCAACAACACAAAATGGAGAAAAGAAAGCCTCTTCAACAAATGGTGTTGGGAGAACTGGAAAGCCACATGCAAAAGAATGAAACTCGACTACAGCCTGTCCCCGTGTACTAAAATTAATTCAAAATGGATCAAAGACCTAAATATAAGATCTGAAATAATAAAGTACATAGAAGAAGACATAGGTACTAAACTCATGGATCTGGGTTTTAAAGAACATTTTATGAACTTGACTCCAATGGCAAGAGAAGTGAAGGCAAAGATAAATGAATGGGACTACATCAGAATTAAAAGTTTTTGCTCAGCAAGAGAAACTGATAACAAAATAAACAGACAGCCAACTAAATGGGAAATGATATTTTCAAACGACAGCTCAGATAAGGGCCTAATATCCAAAATTTACAAAGAACTCATAAAACTCAACAACAAACAAACAAACAATCCAATAAAAAAATGGGAAGAGGACATGAACAGACACTTCTACCAGGAAGAGATACAAATGGCCAACAGATATATGAAAAGATGCTCAGCTTCATTAGTTATTAGAGAAATGCAGATCAAGACTACAATGAGATACCACCTCACCCCTGTTAGATTAGCTATTATCAACAAGACGGGTAATAACAAATGTTGGAGAGGCTGTGGAGAAAAAGGAACCCTCATCCACTGTTGGTGGGAATGTAAAGTAGTACAACCACTATGGAGGAAAGTATGGTGGTTCCTCAAAAAACTGCAAATAGAACTATCTTATGACCCAGCAATCCCTCTACTGGGTATATACCCCAAAACCTCAGAATCATTGATACGTGAAGACACATGTAGCCCCATGTTCATAGCAGCACTGTTCACAGTGGCCAAGACATGGAAACAACCAAAAAGCCCTTCAATAGAAGATTGGATAAAGAAGATGTGGCACATATACACTATGGAATACTACTCAGCCATAAGAAATGATGACATTAGATCATTTATAGCAAAATGGTGGGATCTTGATAACATTATACGGAGTGAAATAAGTAAATCAGAAAAAAACAAGAACTACATGATTCCATACATTGGTGGAACATAAAAATGAGACTAAGAGACATGGACAAGAGTGTGGTGGTTACCAGGGGTGGGGGGAGGGAGGATGCAGGAGGGAGGGAGGGAGAGGGGAAGGGGGAAGGGGAGGGGCACAGAGAAAACTAGATAGAGGGTGACAGAGGACAATCTGACTCTGGGCGAGGGGTATGCAACATAATTTAATGAGAATATAACCTAGACATGTTTTCTTTGAATATATGTACCCTGAATTATTAATGTCATCCCATTAACATTAATAAAAATTTATTAAAAAAAAAATTGTTTGCCATAACAGTAATAATCTAAATAGTAAATAATAAAAGCAATTCAATTCAAAGTACCCAGAATAGTAACATATTTTGAGTGTAAAGAAAATGTAAAAATATTAAAATTGTGTTTTTTAAGTTATTTATTTTTTCTTAAAATACTTAAATTTACCAATAAAATTAAGAGCCAAATTATAATTAATGAATATAAACATTTTAATCAAACTTCTTTAAAGATAAAATTTTGTACTTACTCTTTTAAAAATTTAATGAAATCTTATTACATCTTTTTATAAAAATAAAAGTGTTTACATTTTAGCATTCTATGCCCAACTAGTTTATGTAATATAAAAAATTAGTATCTATGACCTGACCTGTGGTGGCGCAGTGGATAAAATGTCTACCTGGAACGCTGAGGTCGCTGGTTCAAAACCCTTGCCTGGTCAAGGCACATATGAGAGTTGATGCTTCCTGTTCCCCCCCTCAATGAATAAATAAATAAATAATTTTAAAAATTAGTATCTCACTTCCCACAAGTTACATCTACGTTACATACAGTTGACCTCTTTATTCACAAATTCTACATTTATGAATTAATTCACCTGCTTCCTGACATTGAGTTGTAACTCATAAATCAACACTTGCAGCACCATTTTGGTCATTGGGGGACGTACACAGAGTTGCCTGATGCACATGGTTCCAGCTGGGGTGGAATAAGGTGACTTTGCCCTCTTGTCTCATGCATACTGTAAACAAGAGTGCTTTCTGCAGTCTATTTAGTACCACAATTTTCAAATTTTGTGCTTTGGGGGGGGTAACTTAGCTGTTTAAAATAGCCTCCCACACAGTGCTGCAATGCTGTCTAGTGTTCCTAGGTGCAAGAAGGATGTAATGTTACTAAGTGCAAGAAGGAAATCCATGTGTTCGCTAAGCTTTGAAATCCGTGTTCACTGAGCTTTGTTCAGGCATGAGTTACAGTGCTGTTGGCCATGAGTTCAATGTTAATGCATCAACAATATCTATTAAATAAGGTAGCTTTCAACAGAAACACACATAAAACAAAGTTATGTGTTGATTGATTGATGAAAATGTTTAATGTGGTGTTTATTATTGCAAAATATTCCACAGCTGCCATGTGCAACTTTGGCAAATATGACACTAGTGAGAGCCTCCAAACCACAAATGGAAATCCAAAGGCAAGGGAAAAGAATGCATATACAAGAATCCATTGCATTCATGCTCAGAAGAGGACTTAGCACAGAGGTCAAGAAACTTTTTGGCTGAGAAAGCCATGAATGCCACATATTTTAAAATATAATTTGGTGAGAGCCATACAATGACCTGTGTACATTAGGCATTATCAAATAAAAATTTGGTGTTGTCCCGGAGGACAGCTGTGATTGGCTCCAGCCACCCGCAACCATGAACATGAGTGGTAGGAAATGAATGAATTGTAATACATGAGAATGTTTTATATTTTTAACGTTATTAGATTTCTCTGCAAGCCAGATGCAGCCATCAAAAGAGCCATATCTGGCTCGCAAGCCATAGGTTCCTGACCCCTGATTAACAGGTTCATTAATTTGTCTGTTATCTGAACCAGCAACTTCAGCATTCCAGGTCAATGCTTTATTCACTGCACCAGCACAGGTCAGGCTTTGTCTATTATCTAAATCCTTCCACTGCTCAAATCTTTCCACACTCCCAAAACAGTATCCATCTGCAATGTTGACAGAGATACAGCCCACAGACTTCATGGCATTCAAATGTAGTAACTTTTGTTTTGAAAATATAAGACAGGAGACCTAGAGAAGCATTTCTCTGGGACCTGAATGGTGTTAGTCAATATAACGGATGTTTAAGGTTACAGACCTTGTGCTGAGCCAGCATTGAGCCCCAGATCCAGGTGACAAAGCCTTCTTTCTGTGCATTAGTAGATGCATTTCTTTTTGGTGCACATGTTTCATATGAAGAGCCCTGTAATTCCCTGGCCCGGGCAGAACAGAGTACTGCCTAAGGGTGCTGCTCCACAGTTGTCTGCAGCTCAGCAACCTAATTCTGCCCAGGAAACTTCCAAACCAAATACTATATTCATATGATCCTTTATCCACTCTTTTATCACAAGCCAACTCTGTAAGTTCTGAAGTTCCAGTAGGATAGTAAAATATTGTATGTGAGCCTTTTCAAAATAATGTGTTTGGCTTAAATTTTTTTTTAGATTTATTCATTTTAGAGAGAGAGAGACAGAGAGAATGAGAGAGAGACAGAGACAGAGAGAGAGAGAGAGAGAGAGACAGAAGGGGGGTAGGAACAGGAAGCATCAACTCCCATATGTGCCTTGACTAGGCAAGCCTGGGGTTTTGAACCAGCGACCTCAGTATTCCAGGTCGCCACTTTACCCACTGCGCCACCACAGGTCAGACCTGGCTTAAATTTTTGCAATCCTTCTCTCACAAAAAGTATGTTTATTGTTTTTGAAATGAAACAGATACCTCTCTTTGGTCACCCTGTCATTGTATTTGAAAACCCACAGTATGGGTCCTGGCTGGTTGGCTCAGAGGTAGAGCTTTGGCCCAGGGCATGGACATCCCTGGTTCAATTTCCGGTCAGGGCACACAGGAGAAGCAACCATCTGCTTCTCGACCCCTCTTCCTCTCCCTTCTCTCTATCTCTCTCTTCCCTTCCTGCAGCCATGGCTTGGTTGGAGCAAGTTGGTCCCAGATGTTGAGGAAGGCTCCATGGCCTAAGCTCAAGCACTAGAATACCTTGGTTGCTGAGCAATGGAGCAACAGCCCCAGATGGGAAGAGCATTGCACAGTAGGGGGCTTGCAGGGTAGATCCTGGTTGCAGCACATGCAGGAGTCTGTCATTCTGCCACCCCACTTCTCACTTAATAAAAACCCACTGTGTGTGTGTGTGTGTGTGTGTGTGTGTGAAATATATATATGTATGTATATACATATATACATGTCCCTTGGAGTATGTGTGTATACACACAACATGCACAGACACACACACACATTTTTTTTTTTTTTTTTTACAAAATGTATCTTGCTTGGCACAAAATCTCTTGCACTAGTTCTTTGTACCAGATTCTAGAAGATCAAGATTGTCAGGCAGTCCTAAGCTTTTTTCCCAGGAGTCACTCTGCCCCTCTATTGCATTTCCCTTGTTCTCCCTTTTTTTTTTTTTTTTTAATTTCCATCCTTCAGGGTTTAGATCCGAGACTGCCCTTGCTTAGTCTCGTGATCTTTGGAAAGTCCCTCTGCGTCTCCATTTACAGAGTAGAGATGCTCGTGCCCACCACAATGGAATCATTGTGACGATAAGTGACATCCTCCCTGCCATGAGTTGAGGACTGGGTCAACATTGTTGTTGTTATTGTGGCAGGAGGGTTTGACTAATCTCTCCACCCTCCTCCGTCAAAAGAATTTCATTGAACTTGGAGCTCCTCCTAGGGTAACAAAGCAAGGAGTCATTAAAGATTAACATTGCTCTTTTAGGAGACAGGTAGGCCCCTGGGTGGAACAAGAAGAAACCAGAGCTGCTCCTTGCCACAACGTGGGCCCATTGACAACAAAGGCTGGTTGGGCTCCTTTTGAACTAAGAAGACAATTGCTCTTTATGTACAGTGTTGGACAAGGAAAAAGAAATGTATGAACATACAAAAAAAATAAGTGAGTCTTCATCTAACAGCTTCTCTAGATTTTGGTTCTACCTTGCCCTTGGGAAATACCAACAAGGAAATTCCAACTGGAGCATTCAGACCCATTCTCATCCAGGGTCGGGCAGCTTGCCTGACTCTTCTCCTGGGGAATGAGAGCAGCATCCCAAGGCAGCCACAGAGCCTGGCACACATGAGGCTGCTGCAGGAAGGCTAGGAAGAGACTCCTGTCCCTGTCCTTGGAGAAGCAGATAGATGTCCCAGCTGAGACAGCATTGGCCCTGGTGGGGAGAAAGGTGCTGCAGGCCAAAGAATCAGGATTAGAAGGCAATGGTCTTGGGTACTAACACTAACCAATGGGCTGCCTAGAACACTCAGTGGGCAAAAGGTTTTAGACAAACTAGGGGCTAAATGGAAGAGTGCTATGGGCTAAGGAATGGGAACCGCAGGACACAAGGCAGGTAATCATCAGGCCCTTCTTGGAAGCCAGTCAGAGCATCTCCAGTGGATGGGTGAGTGATGTAGGAAAGGAAAGTGTCGCTAGGACTTTGCTTGGTAAAAATGGCTGAAGAACAGGGAGAACCAACTGAATTCATTAAATTAAATGGTCTATTATCTGCTGAGTCCTGTAGTTCAGCTCCACAATTTTCCTGGGCCCCACATAAGAGTCACACCAAACTATGTGAATGTGCCTCGTTCTCTATTATGCACATTATTTGGTGCCTCACCCAGCATCATGTCCTCACTGAACAAGGATATAATTTTTATCCTCACCCACACATACCTGAAGGCTTTCAGGAGAGTGACCACCCCTAGCTCCCACTCCACACTGGACCATGATTGCCCCCCCAAAAAAATTTTTTTTGTATTCCACATTGTATGACCAGTAGCCGCAGCCACCATCACAGCCACCCGGCCCATGAAGGTTCCCTTCAGACAGACGGTAAAGAAACAGGGGAGCCAAAAACTGGTGAGCCATCCTCTTTACTCCTCCTCACAACTGGTGGGCGAGAAAATACACACAGTGGGAAAACACTTTCCTTTCCATTCAGGGCTTCCAAAGCCACTGACCTTTTTCGGTTTTTTCCTAGAATCAAAAGCCCTCACCAGTCTTATTCACCTCTGTTGGTCAAATAAGTTTGTAAATATGACATATATGTTTGCTCGCTTGTGACTTATATTGGGTGTGGGGGACAGGCTATAAGCAGGCCAGGTCGTTGTAGCCTAAGGTTTGGTTTTGGGACTAAGCTTTTCCCCACACCCTTGACTGATTGTATGATCTGGGTGGTGCACTCTCATGAGGAATCCAATTATGCCTTGGATAAGTGACTTTGTATCAGAGACTTCCTTGTTTGTATATTGGATTAAGGGATTTTGGTTTTCTACACTATAAAGTGGGACAGACCAGGAGCTTGGACATACAGTTCCTGCTATCACAATTGCAGGGGCTTCCCTGATCCCTTGCCCTTCATGGGAAGAGCTGGTTTTCTGCTTTTCCCTTGTCTTCTTTTGTGGTTTGCCTGTCTTGGTGAGACACCAATAAATAGGATGGCCCCCCATCCTCTGACTCCGCCATTTCTTTATCGTCTGCCCGAATCCAATGGGAACCTGCATGTGAATGGCCACGATGGCAGCTCCTGGCCTTACAACCTCTTTTCCCCATCTCCTTCTCCTGCACAAACTGGCTTCTCCTTCAGCATTGTGCCATTTTGGCTTCCTCCTCTCCTCCATGTGGCCTCTCTGTCCTGCTACAACATGGGCTCCTTCTCTCTCTACAAGAACATGGTCTTTTTCCCCTAAAATGGCCTCCTAGCTCCTTCTTTTAAAACTTTTTGGCTTGAAAGTCCCTCCTCCAGCACATATTAGCATAATGAAGCCCCTTCTCAAGCATGAAGGACAATGAGCTGTATCACGTGAGAGCATCATTATGTGAACAGCAGCCATCTTTAACAATAAGAGTGAGAAAAAAAACACCAGAAAATACAGATTTACAACTCATTTTTCCAACACACATACACCATCAATAGGTGCAGATAGGTGACTTCATCTGACCTAGTCATGGTAGATCTCAGGAATCTTGCTAAAAATAAGGGGACAGCCTGCTTTCACTTCTTCTGGCCTCTATGTATGGGGATATATGTTCCTAAAACAGTTGTAGCCAACTCACCTCCAAGAGGAAGGGCAGGCTGAGGATTAAGCTGACCCACAGAGGAGGGAAGAGAGGAAACTTATAGTGGAAAATAAGTCTGGAGTCTTGATCAAGGCATGCCTGAAGCTCATAACTGGACAAAGGTTTTTTAATTGGAGGGTGGGGGGAAAGGCAGATAGCACTATTCTTTGGGGCATTTTGGAAATGTATAGAGCTCTTTGGGTTGTTATAGTGATTGGGGGTATTACATGTTACTGGCATTTAGTTTGCAGGTGCTGAGAATGTTAGACATTCTGTGATGTGTGGACTACTCTACATAGCACAAGACTGTCTACAGTCCTATAAGACTTGTGTCTCTCATTCAACATTAATGTTGGTGACAGTCCTGTCATTTTAGTTTTGGTTGTTCCCAGAGCAGAGCTGGACATCCATGTAGACTCATGTGTGGTTTATTTAAGAGATGCTTGCAGGAGGCAGAAAGAATGTGATAGTTAATTTTACACATCAATTTACTGGACTATGGAGTGCCTAGATATTTAGTTAAATTATTCTAGGTATGTCTGAAAGGGTGCTTCTGGGAGAGATTAACATCTGAATTTGTCGACTGAGTAAAGCAGATGTCTTTCCCAGTGTGGGTGGGCCCCACCTAATCTGTGAAAACCTGAGTAGAATAAAAGGCTGATTTGGGTGTGTCCAACCTTCTCTCTGCCTGACTGTCTTTGAGCTAGACATTGGTCTTCTGCTGCCTTTGAACTTGGATTCAAACAGAAACTTTTACCCCTGGCTCTCCTGCTCCTCGGCCTTTCAGACTTGTATGGATCTATACCATTGACTTTCCTGAGTCTCCAGCTTGCTGACTGTGGATTTGGGGACTGATCAGCCTCTGTAATCACAAGAGCCAATTCCTTATAATAAATAATAAGTCAGCTTCCCTCCCATTGGTCCTGTTTCTCTGGAAAACCCTGAGTAAGGCAGAGATTGAGACAAAGAAGGAGAAAAACACAGTGGTAACTGAGATGCAGTCCCACCTGGAGAGTGAGCGAAAGCAGTATCTAGTCATTTCATGTTGGCCAAGAGAATTCCAGAGGCTACACTCAGCTCCACCTCCTAGCTGTGCTTGTGCTGGTGCCTCATTGATATCGGGGTGGGAGGAGCCCAGGATAGAAAACCAAGAGGCTCGGGGTGCCCTTGAAGTAAGCTGCTCTTTACCAAAGGTCAAAGTCTTCCTGTTCTTATTGTACACTACAACAAGTGCTGGAATCAAAGGCCAATAGGCAGGCTATTAGCCCCCAAATATGTCCACGTCCTAGTCCCCGGAACCTGTGAATGTTCCCATATGGCAAAAGGGACTTTGCAGGTATGATTAAGTTAAGGATCTTGAGATGATGAGATTATCCTGGATTATCTGGATGGGCCTGATATAATCACAACACTCCTTATCAGACAGGCATAGGAGGATTCAGGACCCATGTGGTGACAAAACACATTGGAGTGATATGCTTTGAAAAGCAAGTGGCCTCTGGAATCTGGACAAGGTAAGGACATGGATTTCCTCTCAGAGTCTCCAGAAGGAACCTGTCTTGGTGACACCTTGACTTTAGCACAGAAACTGGTTTTGAATTTCTGACTTCTAGAACTTGAAGAGAATAAATTCGTGTTGTCTGAAGCCATTAAATTGGTGGTGATTTGTTATAGCGACATCACAAACTAATACATAAAGACATGTATGAGCCCTGGCCAGTTGGCTCAGTGGTAGAGCGTCGGTCTGGCGTGCAAGAGGTCCCGGATTCGATTCCTGGCCAGGGCACACAGAAGAAGTGCCCATCTCCACCCTTCCCCCTCTCCTTCCTCTCTCTCTCTCTCTCTCTTCCCCTCCTGCAGCCATGGCTCCATTGGAGCAAAGTTGGCCCGGGCACTGAGGATGGCTCCATTGCCTCTGCCTCAGGCACTAGAATGGCTCTGGTTGCAACAGAACAACTCCCCAGATGGGCAGAGCATCGCCCCCTGGTGTGCGTGCCGGGTGGATCCTGGTCGGGCACATGCGGGAGTCTGTCTGACTGCCTCCCCGTTTCCAACTTCAGAAAAAAAATACAAAAACAAAACAAAACAAAAAGACATGTATGAGAGGACCGTTGGCAGCTGACACACCTGATTATAGTTCATCAAGCCTAGAACCCAATTCCACTTTATGTACAAACCCAGGGCTTGTTACAGAGTATTAAACTATACTAGATTTTCCAGACTGCACTAAACTTTACTCAGAATGTTATCAAGAGTCATTCCCCATTTCAGAAAATCATGCCAATTATGGCAAAGCTACTTACGGTATTTGAGTCGCCAAATCAACATATCTATATCAGCCTGTGTTTGTCACAGTCATATTTATGGGGATGTTAAGTACAAATGCCAACATCTCACCCTCAAATGTTCACAAATAGAAATATATATTATGTTATTATAAATATGTTTCTTTTTTTCTTCCTCTGTGGCAGTGTTTGGCAAACTCATTAGTCAACAGAGCCAAATATCAACAGTATAACGATTGAAATTTCTTTTTAAAGCCAAATTTTTTAAACTTAAACTATATAGGTAGGTATATTCCTTATTGAGGTAGCACCCACATGTGGTATTTTGTGGAAGAGCCACACTCAAAGAGCCACATGTGGCTCCCGAGCTGCAGTTTGTCAACCAGGGCTCTGTGGGAACTCTATGACCAAGTTAGGACCTCACATTGCACTTTAAAAATAAAAGTACATATGCATATAGGTTATAGTATGCATTAATTCTACTCCAGGAGGTACAAACTGATAGAAAAAGGGACTTTGGGTCAGATAGGGCTGATAATGACAGCTCTCAAATGTTGTTTTCTGCACCCAGTGTCTGAGTGATTATACCTTCCCTAGTGACTCCTCTTAGTGACTGTATTTCTCACTTTGAATCAGCAACAGGGCACTCAAACTGGAACATCCATCTGGGTTAGTGTTGATTGGCCTCTGAAAAAATGGGCACCCTCATGGTGAGTGACATTAGATTTCTGAGCCTTCACCATTGTACCTGACCTGTGGTGAATTTGCTAAATTAACTCTGACCTCAGCAGGCCTCCTGCTGGCTGCCCAGCCAGGCTCCCACTGGTGACAGTTCTCCACACTGCATGTCCCATTGGCGATCCACCTTCTGCAGAGTTCATAGTCTGAATTTGCAGGTGAAAAATCCAAGGCTCAGAGAGGTTCAATGCTTGTCCTGGAGTGCACAGCCAATGAGTAAGGAGCCAAGAGTTGAGCACACAAGTCTCCCATTATTACCCCCTTCCTCTGTACATTAGCAACAGCTAACCAGACAGGCTCTGAGGCTCCAAAGGCCCTTTCTCACCAAAGAAATAGTCAACTATGTTCACATAGCAACTGTGCCTGATAACGCCAGGACAGAACTAAATAACACACGTGCCAACTACATGTCATTGCTTTACCATTTGAGTCTTTTGTCTCCTTGTTCACATCATCCTCCTTGTACCAGGACAATTGGAAAGCTATGAACAAGCAGGAAAATGTCCTCTTCCAAAGTCAAATAAAGGGCTGGGCCCTAAAACCAGCAATAAACCCCATAAGGTTTAGTAGATATAAACAAGTGTAACCCATGGTAGGGAGGGTTATAGGGCCCTAAACAGAGCCTATATGCCCCCCAAAGGAAAGGTGAGAGAAAGCAGCTGCTTACCTCTGTTTATTGGGAACAGTCCTTCCTGCAGCCTAAACCACATCTCCATAATAGGAAAGAAGAGTGCAGCCTTTCAAGGAGTTTTTATTCTTAGGGCTGGAAAAGAGCAGCTGATGTTTCTTTGGTCTGCAATGTGTCAGCCATGAACTTTTAATTTCCCTCTCCACCCCCAGCACGGGTGTTTTTGGCCTTTCACTTGCATGAAAATTTATTGCGCATCTTGACACTGTTGAGATAATAATCCATAGCACTGTCTTAGGGATGAGCTGAACAGGAAGCTGCGGGAAATGGAATAAAAATTTCCACCGTCTGAGCAGACGAGCTTCTGGAGAACTGGAGGGAAAATCTGAATCTTGCTTTGTGGGAGCACAGAGTCTGAAGGGGCTCTGTGACTTCAGAGTCGCTGGAGCCCCCATTACAATGCGGCAGGGGGGAGCCTGCTCAGGTCGTGTCTCTTCCAGGACATGGCTTGAGTCCCAAGAGCCTCCAAAGTGTGAAGATGGCCATTGATGGGTTTCATTCCACACTTGCCAGAGTTTTCTTCCTGAAAAGCTGCCTGGTATTATTATAAGAGCTCTTGTGTTTTAAGACTGAGAAAGGGATCTATGAGATCATTGGTTCCGGCTTAGGGACAAAGACAACTGAGCTGTTGATTGTAGGTGTCTGTGACATGATGGATACCATTTGGAGAAGACTAGACTTTCTCAGGCTACCTTGCCTTTGTCGGTGATCAGGGCTTGATTCAAGGTCCTTCACAGGTGCCTAGGCATAGACTGGGTCAGCCTCCTCCTTTATTTGTTAATAGGGCCCACCCTCAAGGGATGTGTTAGGTGGTGTGAGTGTATGCTTGCACATATTTATGTGAGTATATATGTATAAATATGTGTGTGTATGGGTGACTGAACATGAGAGTGTTTGTGAGCTGTGAGTGTCTGAGTGTGTGTGTGTGTATTTTGGGGGGCACTAGTATCCTCCCTGAAGTCAAGCTGAAAGTTATATGAATCCTTGTATTATCAGAAACTTTTCTAAAAGCTCCATGCATTTATTGCCCACTGTGTGAAACTGAGCATCTTTCATAAAATTTACTTTTTTTTTTAAGTGTCAGGGGATATAATCTGTGTGGGTTAATGAGTATTTACTGCACCCAGGTCATGTTTGATTTCAACACTCTCAACAGTTTCCATCTCTTTCTTCACCTTTCCAGACTGAGGGGTACTTCCTCCTAAGGGCAAAGTCATCTGTATCCTTCAAAGTTGACTCCCTTCCATGTAGAAGTAGAAAGGCCAGGAAACAGCTTCTAGCTAAGAAAAGAGGCCTTCTTTCTCTCTGAGAGTAGAGGTGAACCTTCTATGCTGCCTTCTAGAAACAAACTGCAAGCACATGGGATTGGTGGAGATGTAAACTCTAGTCTCCCTTTCTGCCAGAGTGCATAGCCAAACTATATTTCCCTGCCTCCCTTGCAGCTAGTATGCTCATGTGATGAAGTTCTGACCAATAGGATTTGAGCAGAGATATGTGTAACCCCTGCTAGGCATTAAGAGAATAAATATTCCTCCTCCATGTTTTTTCCCTCTTTCCACCAGCTGGACAGTTGGAACCTGCAACAACCAAGCTTTGGCAGGCAGATGACAACAATGTCACAGAGCAATGACTTGTAAGAAGGCTGGGCCTTTGAGTGACATGATAGAGCAAATATGCCCACTAGCCTGAAATGCTCACCTGAAACTGTACAGGAGAGAGCTTTAAACACATTGGTTCTTCAAGCCACTGACATTTTGGGGATTTTGCTACAGCAGTCTAGTCTCCACCCTAACTCATGCACATAAGAAAGCTCTGTAGCCCTTTTTCTCTTACATGAGGGGGAGAGGCATAGGCTCTATTGGCAGTCACTGTTTAGTAGAGATTTGTGCTTTTGTTTCCAATGCAAAGAGAATGAGCAGTCTAGCAGAAAATGCTTTAAGGGATTCAAAAGTACTTTGAACTATAGTCATTTGTTCATTAATACTTGCATGCATGCATTCATTCATTCATTCCACAAACATTGCCTAAGGACTTTCGTATATAAGAAGAACATATGCTGCCTGCCTGACCAGGCGGTGGCACAATGGATAGAGCGTTAGATTGGTTTGAGGAGGACCCAGGTTTGAGACCCCGAGGTCGGCAGCTTGAATGCGGGTTCATCTGGTTTAAGCAAAGCTCACCAGCTTGGACCCAAGGTCGCTGGCTCGAGCAGGGGTTACTCAGTCTGCTGTAGCCCCACGGTCAAGGCACATATGAGAAAGCAATCAATGAACAACTAAGGTGTCGCAATGAAATACTAATGATTGATGCTTTGCATCTCTCTCTGTTCCTGTCTGTCTGTCCCTATCTATCCCTCTCTCTGACTCTCTCTCTGTCTCTGTAAAAACAAAACAAAACAAAACAAAAACAAAAACAAAAAAACACATATGCTGCCTGCTTCCCATTCTAAACATTCTCTGTCCACCCTATGATCACCCTGTTCAGAACGCCATCTTCCAAGGTCTTTAGGAAGCAGGATCCACAGAGATGATATGTGAGTTCCTGGCCAATGCTTTCTTGTGTGGGCAGTCAGGAGAACAATGAGGATGGAATGTTTGGGTCAAGGAAAGCATTCTCTATCCTTGGGTACCAGTCTCATTTCGGCTCCTACAGACTTGCCATTGTTCTCTTCCATTTATTCACCACCAGAGTTATTCCTGACACTCAGATCTCCCTCCTACCCAGGTCTGTCTTTCACCGTGGTTATTGTTAATAATAAGTGTATCAAGGAAGCATGGGGGCTAGATTTGGCCAGATGGCCTGGAGTGTGTGTTAACTCACTTCCCAGCCAGGTTATCTGACTTCTAGTCTCTGGAATTCAGGTTCCTCAACTATAAAATAGGAATAAGCTTTTCTGTCCTAATTGTCTCATATAGTTGTTGTAAAGTTGGGTTGCAAATGTGGAGTTTAATTATGAAGAGTTTTTCTGAGTCCCGCCACTTAAAGCCCCACAAGCACTTAAGGGTACTAGATACTTCTGAACTGTGAGTGGTATAGGCTGACGTGGTGACCCTACAAATGAAACTCTACCCTCTATCTATGAGACCCTGTCTATAAATTTCCAGATCTGCAAATATTTCCTTTTACAGGGACCTTGCTAAAAGTAAAGGGACCAGCCCAAAGGTCCATCAACACATGAATTGATAAACAAATTGTGCCCTGGCCAGTTGACTCAACGGTAGAGAGTTGGCCCAGTGTGTGGAAGTCCCGGGTTCAATTCCTGGTCAGGGCACACAGGAGAAGTGACCATCACCCCTCCCCTTCTCCCTTCTCACTTCTCCTCCTGCAGCCATGGTTCCTACGTTTCGAGCAAGTTGTACCCAGGTGCTGAGGATGGCTTCATGGCCTCACCTCAGGTGCTAAAATGGTTTAGTTGCCAAGTAATGAAGCAGCGACCCCCAGAAGGGCAGAGCATCGCCTGATAGGAGGCTTGCCAAGTGGATCCTGGTCAAGGCGCATGCAGGAGTCTGTCTCTTGGCCTCCTTGCTTCCTTGCCTCTCACTTATTTCTTTTAATTGTGTTATATACACAGATGGAATATTTTTTAGCCATAAAGAGGAAGTACTAATACATGCCACGATGTGGACAAATCTGGAAAACATTATGCTAAATGAAAAAAGCCAGATGCGGAAGGTCACATATTGTTTGATTTTCTTTACATAAGATACTCAGAAGAGATAAATCCATAGAGATGTAAGAAATATGGGTGAATGTGAAGGGCTGGAAGGGGGGGAAGGGGGATGGGAGAAACTGCTTAATGGATTTGAGGTTTTACTTTGAAATGATGAAAATATTTTGGGACCAGGGAGAGATGGTGGTTGCTCAGCTTTGTGAATCACTAAATGCCACTGAATTGTACACTTTAAAATGGCTAATTTTATTTTATGTGAATTTCACCTCAGTGCAATCATGCGCTGCTTTATAAAGGGAATACATTCTGAGAAATGCATTGTTAGGTGATCTTTGTCATTGTGCAAATATCACAGAGTGTCTAGCTGCCACACACCTAGGCTTTTTGCAGTATAGCCTATTGCTCCTAGGCTACAAGCCCACACAGCATGTTACCGCTCTAAGTACTGTAGGTAACCGTAACACAATGGTAAGTATTTGTGTATCTAAACATAGAAAAGGTACAAGAAAAATACAGTATAAAAGATAAAAAGTGATACACCACCATAAATTGAGCTTGTAGGAATGGAAGGTGCTCCAGGTGAGTCAAGAAGTAAGTGGTGAGTGAATGTGAACACCTCCGATGTTACTGTACAGTACCGTGGACTTTATAAACACTGTACATTTTGGTACACTAAATTTATGAAACAGCATGAGATTAAATCAGTAACAAGAGAAAATGATGCAACCAGGAGGTGTGGTAACTGTAGAGGTATGAAGCTGCTGGTGTAACACAGCACACTGTTTACTGCAAACTCTTTAAAAGTATGTAAGTAGAGCCCTGGCCGGTTGGCTCAGCGGTAGAGCGTTGGCCTGGCGTGCGGGGGACCCGGGTTTGATTCCCGGCCAGGGCACATAGGAGAAGGGCCCATTTGCTTCTCCACCCCCCACCCACCCCCTCCTTCCTCTCTGTCTCTCTCTTCCCCTCCCTCAGCCAAGGCTCCATTGGAGCAAAGATGGCCTGGGCGCTGGGGATGGCTCCTTGGCCTCTGCCCCAGGCGCTAGAGTGGCTCTGGTCGCGGCAGAGCGACGCCCCGGAGGGGCAGAGCATCGCCCCCTGGTGGGCAGAGCGTCGCCCCTGGTGGGCGTGCCGGGTGGATCCCGGTCGGGCGCATGCGGGAGTCTGTCTGACTGTCTCTCCCCGTTTCCAGCTTCAGAAAAAAAAAAATATATATATATGTAAGTAGAAAGAGTACACTCTAAGATAATGGTAAAAAGTGTAGCATAGTAATGCATAAACCAATGACCTGATCATTTATTATTATTAGCAAATAGTATGTCCTGTACATAATTGTAGGTGCTGTACTTTCATATGAGTAGCAGCACAGTCAGTTTGTTTATACCACCAGCACGCGCGCGCGCGCGCGCACACACACACACACACACACACACACGAGTGACGTGTTACTCAATGACCTACGATGGCTATGATGGTAGTAGAAAATTTTCAGCTCCATTATAACCTTATGGGACCACCAGCAAATGTGTAATCTGTTGTTGACAGAAAGGTTGTTATATGATGCATGATCGTAATTTGTTTAAATTAAGAGAGCTAATTAAATGCTAGCATTTCACAATGAAACCTCAGCAGTGGCTGCCCATGAGAGTTATTCTTAAAACTCTCTGAGGAGGTCTCTTCCATTGTCTCCACTCAAAACCCTTGGGGCACTGGTAACATAGTAACTACTCCTGTGGTCGTCATTCTTTGATGTGACAAAAGTATAAATCAGACCTTGGCTAACTACCTGCTGGCTACCCACTTCAGCTTCTGGGTCCATACCCATCATGGCTTCAGCTGGGACACTCTGAAATTTATATATATTCACCACATTCTACAAATATTGGGACAGCCATTCCAGAGACATTAGACCCGAGTTTCCAGACCAGACTGAAAAAAGTGAAACTACATGTGTGACTGTGTGAGGATATATACAGAAATGTTCATAGTAGTAAGGGTTTATCTTTGGATGGTAGGGTTAGGGATGAGCATTTCAATTTTTTTATGTTGACATGTATTTTTAAAAGGCGAAAGATTTATACGATCTGAAGAGAAACCAGAGCATATATTGACTTACGTATTTTTAAATGATTCTAAAATAAACATAATTTGTTTATGTAATTTTAAAGAAAATATTAGGTGGGGTGGTTCATTTAAAGATGGAATATATACACTCATAAAAAATTATATTTATTCATTAGAACTTTAGAAGTTCATGTACATGTGGAGCTTATAAAAATAATAATGCCTCTGCCCTAAGAGTGTTCATAGTGACCATCACCTTCCTGTGATATTAGAAGCATTCACAAAGTTATATGGAAACACAGCTATATGGAAAGATGGAGTTATTCTACTTGAAAAAGTCAGGAAGGACCTTATAGAGATATCATTTGATCTAGACTTCTGTCTCAGCCAACTGATTTACCCATTTCCTTCACTTTACTAGTTTTCACTGTCATTTCTTCTTTCATCATAACCCTATCCTTCTTCCAAGGATCATAGTTGCTCCTTCTTCTGAATCACCTTATCACTTGCTGATTGCATCATTTTTATGGCATGGGTTGGCTGCTACTTATCTTTTTGTGTATATTGCCCCAATGATATCATAATCCTTTTGAGAACAGTCACTGTTATTCTACACCTTTCAGTAACCACAGCATCCTAAAAAATAGTATTATTGATGACTATGATATCATATATGTATTCTGAATCTATCAATAAAATAATGGACATACCAGAAGAATCTTTACTATTTAGATTTTTTAATTCTTCAGATGCATTCTTAAAAGAGTTACATTCATAAATTCAGAGTTGGTGAGCACAAAGCCAGGCTACTCATGTATGCTCTCTGTAGGGGAGACCAAAGGAGACTAAAAAAGTGGCTGAAAACAGAACGTTTCAAAAAGTGATCGAGCTTATTAGTCGATACTCTGAAAAACGGAAACTCTGAATAAAATATGTTCCCACACAATTCAGTTTTGTTTAAATACTAGATACAAGGTTAGACACTAAAAAATTCACTGTCTAGGCTTGAAATGATTCTTTCTCTAGAATGAAAGATGATTTCTGGAAACTCTTTAGATAACGCCACTTTCAATTTATCTTCAGCAAGGCTTGTCACGTTAGTTTGATAGGTCTAGTGGCAAGTAATAGAAGCCTAACCAGAAGTTTGTTTCCTCCTCATATTTAAGAAGTCTTCATGCAGTCAATCTGGGGTTAGTACAGCTCTCCACTCTGTCAGGGAACCAGTCTTCTATCTTACTGTACTGTCATCTGCGGCTTCCATTCCTAAGGCCCAAAGTAGCTTCCAGAGCTCCAGTCATTATATCTGCAATCTGGGAAGCAGAAAGAAGGAAGAGATGGAGATATATTCCCTTTTTTTAAGGACTCTGAGGAAGTTGCAAACACCATTTCTTTAACACTATATTTGTCAGAACAAGATGGCAAGTGTGGTCTCTATTCTAACATGCCCAGCTAAACATCAGGGGTACAAGCATTTTTAGCCCTTTTTTTTTGGTGCCACAAAGCCCTTTGGCAGTCTAGTTAAGCCTAAGAACCCCATTTTCAGAACAATGCTTTTAAATGAATAAAATAAAACACATAAGATTACAAAATATTCTAATAGGAGTATGGTTCTATTGACAAACTATACCAGAGGCTGGAATAGTTATCAGCCTCTGACACTTGACATTGGGAAATACCCTACAGAATGACTTTATTTACTCATGAAGCAGTAAGTTCTATTTGCAGCCCGGCTCTGTGTTGTAGAGTATGATGGATACAATATCTGACTTCTCATCTTGGTCACTTTCTTTTTTATTTTCTTTGCAAGAGAGAGAGAAAGAGAGAGAGAGAGACAGAGAAAGAGATAGACAAACAGGGACAGACAGACAGGAAGAAAGAGAGATGAGAAGCATCGATTCTTCTTGCAGCACCTTAGTTGTTCATTGATTGCTTTCTCATATGTTTCTTGACTGGGGCCGAGAGGGGCAGCAGATCGAGTGACCCCTTGCTCAAGCCAGTGACCTTGGGCTCAAGCCAATGACCTTGAGCTTCAAGCCAGGGACCTTTGGGCTGAAGCCAGTGACCCCACGCTCAAGCTGGTGAGCCTGTGCTTAAGCCGGAGACCTCTGGGTTTCAAACCTGGGTCCTCAGGATCCCAAGCCAGTGCTCTATCCAATGTGCCACCTCCTGGTCAGGCAATTCACTTTCTAAATCATCTAAATTAGTTTATAAAATGGAAATGTTCAATTTACAAGTGGATAGTCAAATAAATAGCCAAGTTGTATGTATCAGTATTAAGGGGTGTTTAGAATAATGGGGAAATCCTGTGAAGTGGGCTTGGAGAAAGGGGTGGAAGAAAAGTATAAGATTTATTCTGAGAGGCAGTATATTTGGGGGGAAGAGGCTGGAGAATGTGAGGGGAGGTGACAGAAGTGGCAGGAGGGTTGTAAGGGATCCTACAGAAAATGGATTAGGAGAAGTAGTTAGCAAAGAAAGCATTAGGTTTGAGCAGATTAGAAGTAGGAAATTACTGTTAGTTCTTGAAAATAAAGGGATGAAAAGAGTCAAGAAATGTCCATGTGGTCCTGGCTGGTTGGCTCAGCGGTCAAGCGTCAGCCCGGCATGTGGAAGTCCTGGGTTCAATTCCCCGGCCAGGGCACACAGGAAAAGGGCCCATCTGCTTCTCCACCCTTCCCCCTTTTCTTTCTATCTCTCTCTCCCCATCCTGCAGCCAAGGCTCCATTGGAGGAAAGTTGGCCCAGGTGCTGAGGATGGCTCCATGGCCTCCACCTCAGGCACTAGAATGTCTCTGCTTACAAGGAAGCAACACCTCAGTTGGGCAGAGCATCACCCCCTGGTGGGCATGCTGGGTGGATCCCAGTCAGGCGAATGCGGGAGTCTGTCTCTCTGCCTCCCCGCTTGTCAATTCAGAAAAAAAAAAAGAAATATCTATGTGTACATAGGTTGGTTAGGCTGGCATGCAAAAATATCTAAAATGGTTTAGAAGGATAGACTTCAAATTTCTGAGAGTGGTGATCGTTTCTTCTGAGAATTGAATAGGATGATAGTTAAAGGGGACTGAAGTTCATTCCCAAAGAAATCATTAAGCTCCTTGAAGGCCTAGCCTCATATGTTCAGGATAGCAATAAGAACTTCTGTTCCCCATTCCCATTCCATTCCCAGGGCAGATATAACTAAACCACACCACTCTTTGCCCACTGAGCTTGGACATGGCCTCAGAATCCTTCTCCTCAGAGCTCCTGAGATTGCATTTGCCAGTTATATAGATTGTGCATGCAGAGAAACCTCTTTCCACCCCTGCCTATGCTCCTTTTGTATTTTGTCCAAAATAGCAGAGTTGTTCACAGAATTGACTCATTAGGAACCAGCATCATTTTTAAAACACAGAATTATAAAAACTTAAAGCATATACTTTTGAAGAAATTCCATAACTCACTTTAATGATGTGCTAATGGCTGAGTCAGTTGTTTGAACAAGTCAAGGAACTAGTCTGGAAAGGGATTCATATAACTCGGGAAAGGATAATAGTGAGAAAGACTAGAATAGTCCCGAACACCCGTACACCTCACTAGGAAAGCTTGGCTGCCAGGCTGCAGGTGAAAAGCTCAAGTCCAAAGGCATTTCTTCATTTCTGTTAGTCAGTGGAAAGCCAGCTTCCCCTCAAGCTGTTCAAGACCTTGGGAAAGCCCTAGGCCAAGAGGGGAGGAGAATAATTGTGGGAATGGCTTCTTGGTGAACTTGAAAAATGGCTGCATGTGAATGAAGCCCGTGGGACGGTGGTCGACAAACAAGTCCTCAACTTGAAAGCCTTGCAATCTTATTCTGCCCCTAAAAGATGTCAGAGTCTTGAAGAAAAGATGCCCACGAGATGATGTTGTAGTTTTTCTTGCCTAACTCAGTGCTGGACAGATGGCACAATACCCTCCTGGGGAATAGATAAGACTGACAGATGGAGTCTTAAATGACAGAAACTTGGGCAAACCCGTTTTCAGCCTGTAAATTTGCTCTGCGATCTTGGAAAGTGTCCTTACTTTTCTGAGGCCTCCATTTCTCCATCTGCGAAGTGGGAACAATAGCTGGGCACTTCTTGACTACAGTAAGCTGGTAATAGAGGGCAAACCAGGGTTTGTCAGCTCTTCAGCAGCTGAGGGGGACCCAGGATGAAGACAAGGGGTGGAGGAGGAGAAGTTTACAGGTCCCTTGTCCCTTGATCTTCATGAGGTTACCACGGAACTGAGAAGCAGTTGGGGCTGGCTGTGCTGGGGAGAGCACCTCTCACAAGGGTGGTCCTTATCTCTTTGCAAGAGCCACCTCCTTCCTGGGCCCCCACCACCTGTGGTTGACTGAGGCTCCCAGATGAAGTTGGGGCCAACCACATCCCACCAACCTGAACACTAAGAGGTATTGGATTTTCCAGGGCAATGTTGATTTTGAAACTTCTGTCTTACTCTCTAAAAGTGATATGTTTGACCACGTGTTCCAGGTTGGGGCCCAGAAATCTGATCAGCTACAGATTGGGGGGCCCTAGGTAGGAGGTTAGAGTGGACGCTATGTCCCTCATTTTCCACTGCCCTCTCTGACCTGCAGCCACATGGTGCCACCTTTCCTGCTAGTCCTCCATGTCCTTGTCCCTTAGCCTCAGTGCCATAAGCCTGGGCCTTGTCTCACACTATCCTAAGATTCACTTCACCATTATGCCAACGTCAAGTTCACTGGAGCCTCTGGGAGACCAGAGCCCTCACTGACTAATGTAGTAGGGACTGCAGCAGGGGGACTTACAAGTCATGGCTATCTGCTGCTGGGAGGTTGAGAGGTCTTTTGATGGAGGGCTTCCTAGTCATATCAGGCAGAAGCCAAGAGAAGCCCCTCTTCCCTCCAATCCTGCATGGGTGAACAGTAACAAGAAGCAGAGGGGTGTGACAGGGTTTGGAGATAGCAGAGCCCTGAGTCTGATCCTTGTCCTGCCCCTTGCTAATACTGAGGCTCCCCAGGAGCCATTTCTTTATCTAGAAAAGGGCCAACACCTGAACAGACTGTGGTTCTAAACAGCTGCATCTATGTTTCTTGAGCATGGGTGACCCGATTCTGCACAAGTGGCCCTACCTCTGATTGAGTTTGGGAGCCTCTCAGGCAGCCCTGTGGGAGCCAGCAGAGGCCATGAAGGTGGCCCGCAGAGGGACCACACCCACTGTACTGGAGAGTAGCCAAGGAGAGACATATCAGGGGACTCACAGGGCTGAGCATCTCTGTCAGGAAGGGGACAGTGAGGAAACCTGTGAGTCAGCAGAAGCGGCAAGGCAGAGAGGGTGGGTGAAGAGAAATGCAGAGGGCAGGGGCAAGCAGCGCAGCTCCAGGCACCACAGAGACCTGGGTAAACTGAGTCAACCTTGGGCAGAATCGCTGGAGTGGGACCCAGCACGTGCACACCTGCTGCTGTAGGATCCTGAACATCCCTATTGTCTTGACAGCCACAGATTCCCTGTGTTTCCTTTCTTCTGCTGTGTCTTTATGTAAAATAGCCCTCCCTGGCCTGGTCTGAACAGCACTGGTCTCCTTCCGTTGCAATCTGAAAAAGTGAAACAAAGTCCTACCTTGCAGGATTGTTATGAAAATCAATCAAAACCATATATGGAAAATGGTCTCTGGGCGGCCCCCGTGCTCAGCAGATGATCAGTAAAGGGTAGCTGTTCCTGTCCAGGAATTGAACACACAGTCTGACTGCAGAGCCCAAGGGATCTTTCCAGCAGAACACTCTGCCAAGTGTTAACACCCTGAGCAGAGCTGTTTTTCACCAGTGAACTGCGCTGTATGGACCCAGCCTCATTCTCCTGTTCTGTCCCTCTGGAGACCTCACAGCTACATGAACAGGATTTTTAGAAACAACACAGACTAATGCTGTGCTAGTTCCCCAAATGAGAGGCATTCTGAGAATCCTTGGATGGACGCTAAAATGTTGGATTGCTCCACCGTTTTGCTGTCGTATGATGCTATCTGCAGAGACTACTTGAAAAGAAATCAGGGCTGTCCTGAAAATCTCAGAACACATGTGATAAAGTCTTCTAAATTGTCCCTGACCTTGGCCTCATTGCAGAAGGTGGATGAGAAGGGAAGGCCCTTTGCCTGAGCCCCAGGAGGAGCAGGACTGTGCAGGCAGTTTGACAAGTGATTCCATCAGTGGTCTAATTGTCCTGATGCTGGACTTTGTGCTGTGTTTCTTTACTTCCAGGGTGTGTTCAAGATGGCTCTCCCTCTCCTGTGGTGAACAGCATTTGTCACTATGCATTCCAATCTGAAAAAAAGCTGGGCTTGATGGTTCAGCTCAAAAGGGTCAGAGAGGTTAAGTAAGCTACCCAAGGCAACGTGAGTGGTGAGTGCCAGAGCTGGGATTCAAACTCAGATCTGCTTGACTTTTTCCTACTATGCTCAAGTATTACTGCTGCAAAAAGCAAAACCTGGATTGTTATAGCAAATGGAGTAGAGGTGAGTTCCAGCCTCGAACTGGTTTTTACATCACACAGACTCACTTTGAATCTGAGGGTGGAAAGTAGAAAAATGCCAAAATGGTCTGGGAAAGGGTGGGGAGAGGAAGCGGGGATGGAGGGGTTGTCAAGTTGAAAATGTTCTCTGCTACATCATTAGCAGAAAGGAAAGGGGTGCTCTTCTCATTTTTTCTTAGCAAAAGCAGCCTGGGAAGAAAACAGTTCATTAAGACTGCATGCTTTAGCAGGTAAGTGGAAAACACTTATTTCAGTTCTTAAGAAGAAAAAGGGTAATCAATAGCTTTTTTTCTTTTCTTTCCCTTTTTTTTTTTTTTTTTTTTTTTAAAGAAAACTTACATGGCTTATGGAGAGTGAGGGCATGTTTGCAGGACTTTGTTTAACTTGAGAGCATACAAATCACATATATAATAAGCTGTCAGTTCTCAGGGCTGAGGGCTGGTTTGCTTCTCCATGGATCCTACAGCCTAGGAAGGGGTGTGGCACATAGGAGGTGCATCATATGTGCTCAGTGAACAGAAGTGCCACCTGACTACCCACCAGTCTCCAATAGCTAGCAGGGACATTGAGGTCAAATAGACAAACTCATTGTCTGCTGGCCCCATAGCCCCTCTCAAAATCAAGAAAGGGCTCAGTTCAGAATAACCTAAAAAATAGGCTTTGGAGCCTTGGCCAGTAGCTCAGTTGATTAGAGTGTCATCTCAATATGCCAAGGTTGCCGGTTCAATCCTCAGTGAAGGAACAAACAAGAATCAACCAATGAATGCATAAACAAGTGGAATAACAAATTTGTGTTTCTCTCTCTCTCAAAAAAATAAATAGGCCTTGGAGATGGTCAGTGACGAAGGATGTGAATATTGGAGTTTTTTAAGGGTTCTAGTCACCCTTTCTGCCCTCCATATCTCCAAGTAGCTCCATTCTCGCTCACCTCTCCTGGGTGAGACTTCCAAACTAGGGGACCTGACTCAATGGTTAGATGTCAAAGGTGAGAGGCAGACCTATTCTCACTCATATTTCTAGAATAATATATAATCTCACTCATCTTTCAAACTTGAGTTTCACTGCCTCCTCCAAGAAACCTTCCTTGATGTTCCACCTCTTCCCTTTTTTCTTCCAATTCTGGATTAAACCCCTCCCTTCTCTCCTGGCTGTCCCTAGGCAGGTCCTTAGTGATAAGAGGTAAGTCTTCTTTAACGTCATATCCCCAGTACTTAACCGAGGGCCTGGTGCATAATAGGTACCCAACAAATTTTGTTATAAATAAAGAGGGAAGGAAAAAGAAAAGAAAGGGAGGGAAGGAAAGAGAATACTCTGAGAGCTATGACATTTTTTTTCTGATTTTTAATATCTTTATTTATTTATTTATAAGGATTTTATTTATTGATTTTTACAGAGAGAGGAGAGAGGGAGGGGGAGGAACAAGCAGTATCAAGTCATAGTTGCTTTAGTTTAGTTGTTCATTGATTGCTTGTTGTATGTGCCTTGATCAGGCAAGCCCAGGGTTTCAAACCCACAGACTCAGCATTTTAGGTCAATGCTCCATCCACTAAGTGGCTGAGCTCCTCTACTCCTAGCCGTATCTTTGGCACCTAAGGCAGGAAGAAATTGGGGTGCACAATGTCTGAGGAGTATGTATGTCCTAACATAATTCTGAACTAAACATATGTCCCTGAACCACATACAAATGGTACACACAGCCACGTGTGTCAACCTGGAACTTAGTTACTCAGCAATTTCAACGTTCAGACCATAGCCAACCACTAGTAAGCAACCGAGATGTAGGAGGGCAGGGAGTTTGCTCTTCTGTTCACTGTTGTAACCATGGTGCCCCCAAACGGCCTGCCGATCGATAGGTGCTCAATAGCAATTTGTTGAATGATTCAATAAGTGAGAAAAGAACTTGAGGCAGAAAATAAAGATTAAAAGGCAAATCATATACTATGAAAAATGTGCAATAAATGTCACAGTTCTAATATCCTTAATAAAATTAAAACCTCTATAAATTTAGTAACAACAACAAAAAAAACTTGAGGCAGCTTAAATGTCACAAAATTTCTACTATAGATGTCCTGAACCTTACTCACAGGAGAGGCCCTTAGATTCTCACTCAAGTCATGCTGACACTTAACTTACAAACAGGGCTATTGGACTTGATTATCTTGTTTTAGATCCCCTATAGACTAAAAATTGGAAGGAGGAAAAGAGGTGTTTTTTTCTTTTTTTCCAAGTGAGAGGAGAGGAAGGTAGAGGGACAGACTCTCACATGCATCTCAACTGGGATGCACCCAACAACCCCCGTCTGGGACTGATGCTTTGCCCATCTGGGCCCATGCTCACAACTGAGCTATCTTTAGCGCCTGAGGCAGAGGCATGAAGCCATCAGAGAGAGAGAGAGAGAGAGAGGAAGGGGAGGGAGAGGGGGAGGGGTACAGAAGCAGATGAACATTTTTCCTGTGTGCCCTGACCAGGAATCAAACCCAGGACATCCACACACTGGGCCAAAGCTCTACCATTGAACCAACTGGCCAGAGCCAAGAAAAGAGTTTTTACTCTACCTGTATAAATATATTTTCTTTATTATCAGAAAATTAGATACAAAACTTCTAACAGTACAGGAGGATAAACTGTGGCAATGGTGAACAACTCTCACTAGCATAGTGGTTCATTCCAATAGACAACAGAACATTACCAATATTACAAATAATAACTGAGTCCAGTTTGTAAATTTAACTTTAGCATACTCTTCTAAGAAGACTAGAAAGTGAATAAAGCTTTTTTAAAAAATTTCTATCCATAGCCCTGGCCGGTTGGCTCAGTGGTAGAGCATCGGCCTGGCGTGCAGGAGTCCCAGGTTCGATTCCCGGCCAGGGCACACAGGAGAAGTGCCCATCTGCTTCTTCACCCCTCCCCCTCTCCTTCCTCTCTGTCTCTCTCTTCCCCTCCCGCAGCCAAGGCTCCATTGGAGCAAAGTTGGCCCAGGCACTGAGTATGGCTCTGTGGCCTCTGCCTCAGGTGCTAGAATGGCTCTGGATGCAACAGAGTGACGCCCCAAATGGGTGGAGCGTCGCCCCCTGGTGGGCGTGCCGGGTGGATCCCAGTTGGGCGCATGCGGGAGTCTGTCTGACTGCCTCCCCGTTTCCAGCTTCGGAAAAATAAAAAATAAAAAAATAAAAATAATAAAAAATAAAATAAATTTCTATCCATGATAGATAACAGAAAAAACAAGGTGCTTAGGGAGGTAATCCAAAAGGATTAGCTGAGGATTTGTGGAGTCTTTGAGTATTTCTGATTCTCAAGTTTTGTTTTGTTTTTTTGTTAATTAGCTCTATCTTTTGGCTTCTCCCCATTACTGTGAGTGGTGACAGGTCGTCTGCTCATCAGAGGTTGGGGGGTGGGCTGTGGAGACCCCCACGTTGGAGCCTACATTCTGAACAACTCCTTGAATGGACTCATTTCTGGATTTCTTAGAGGGCCCATAAGAACAGAAACACTGTGGAATACTGTGCTGATTGAACAACAATCTCAGATAAAATTAGAATTAGTAGCAACCTGGGGGGGGGGGGGCAAAATAAGATCCTGAACAGGCTATAGGAGGGACAGAGATAGCCTCCCTGAGAGCACCCACTAGGGGCTGGTTACACATAAAATCCAGCTGGTTGTCTTTGAATGTTATAAGCAGACCAACAACAAAACAACAACTATTCATGTCTGTTAGCTGAAAAGGAAGTCGTGCTCTGGAGAAGCTGCTGCTAGCTACCTGCTCTGTCTGGGGGAGCAGAAACCCTCCCTGGGACATCCCTGCAGAAGTTGCAGGGGCCTCCAGGGGTTTGGGCAGCATTCTCTTTCTTATTCTTGACTGTGTAAGTATCTAGCTCAGACAGACCAGGACTTGACCACTCAACAGAGTCACTGTTGGAGTATTCTGGGATGACAATGTTTTATAGTAAAACCTTGCTTCCTTCTGTTTTATGTATGACATTTTCCCAAAAGAAAAAAAAGTTGGAATAACTAGTATCATTATTCTTTTCTTGCTTTTAGTTTCTGCCCCAGAACCATTTGTCATCAGAAAACAGTTTACTTTTCACCTCTCAGGCTGATTTCCACAGCCAGAAGAAACTGGCCAGGGGACAGCAGTGACCTCTGGATGCCCCACTGCAAGGGGCTGGGAGGTGTGGGAGGGGAGTGGATCACCAGCCTCTGAGGTTGCTCAAGACAGACCTGAGTAGAGGGTCTGCATCAATTCACTAAGTTGAGTGAAAACACAGTTGACGTTCTGTCATTGTTGGTGCTAACATCTTCTGTGATATGAGAGTGGGGAAAGCACATGTGGAGACAAAAAATGCTTTAAATTGAGGGTTTTCATCTTAAAGTCTATGAGGTCCCTATTGGACCAAGAAGGCCTGAGCTGAAAATTACTTGTAATCAGATCGCAACCTTCCTGTTGCTCTGTATGAGAAGGACCAATGAGAGTCTAGGTTGAGGTTGGTGCTATAAACCCAGAAAGTAGGGATGAATGGGAAAATGCATCAGTGTCTTAATGGGTTGGTTATGTCATGTCAGATACCCAGCCATTGGAGGGAGATATTACACGTTTGGGTTTCTGGATTGATGTTGAGCTAAGGCATCTGAACTTTATTTGATTCTTCATTTGAGCTTAGATTAATTTGACCACAATTGTTCAAGTTACATTTCCAGGCAACCCGAATTGAGGACATTTCAGTCCTAGCAACCAGAAACTACACTGTCCTTATACTCACCCCCTGACTGGAAGGTTGGACTCTTACCTGACTGGGAGCACACTAATCAGAACTTTATTTTGTAACTAATAAGGTGTCCATTGAGGGTTTTAGAAGCAGAGTCACATGGTCAGATCTGTGTTTTTAGAAAGATCACTCTGGGGCATGCAGGGTGTGAGTTCCCTAGGGGAACTGGCTTAGGAACACCAGTGAGGAACTGCTATCACCTGAATGTTTGTATCCCCCTAAAATTTACATATCCACCCCTCCTAATATGATGCGGCCTTTGGGAAATGATTGAATCATGAGGGTGGAGCCCTCATGAATAGGATTAGTGCCCTTATAAAAGAGGCCCCAGAGAACTAACTCCCTTGCCCCTTCTACCATGTGAGGACACAGGGAGAAGATGGCCATTTATGAACCAAGAAGCAGGCCCACAATGGACACCAAATCTACTGGCACCTTGATCTTGGACTTCTAGCTTCCAGAACAGCAAGAAATAAATTTCTGTTGTTTATATTATATGTCACTCAGTCCGTGGTTTTCTATGATAGCAACCCAAAACAGACTACGACAAGAGCCCATGAGTAACCCAGATAAGTGATGACGAAGGCCTGAATCCTGCAGCAGTATAAGGGATGAGGAGTTTAGAAATGATGATGAGTCTGGGTGCTGTTATGATGTTATCAAGATAGAGAACCCAGGAACATCTAACCCAGCCACAGCCCAACCACCTGCTTACCCACAAAGCCCCTAAGGAAGTATCCAGGGAACAGAAGCTGAGCGAGGAAGAGAAAATGCCATGTGTAAGTTGCCATAGTAGTTACTCCCTCCTCGTGTTTCCTTCCAAGTGTAAGAAGGCTCAATTATCCTAGTATCAATTTGTTCAATACCCTGGCCTCTCACCACCTATATCCTGACTCCTCCCAGGAGAGACAGTGCGTGTACTCGCACGCGCACGCGCACACACACACACACATACACAGTCTGCAGGTCCATGCTTCAAGCTTTATGGGAGCTGGTGTCTCCTACTCTCCCAGTCTTCCCTGGTCCAGAACCAATTGTGGGGGAAAACTACTTGCTTCCAGTACAAGCCACAGTCTCCAGTGTCAGCTTTATCTATAACAAAGATGATAATTTGGTATCTATATGCCTTATTCTTCCTTTTTTAATCTCTTACCTAGTCCAGAAGTTGGATAAGGAAAACATTTATTATACCCTTAAGACTCCAAATTTCATATACTCTGATGCTTTTGCCCCAAATCCTAACTAAGTTGAACGAAGTATATTTCTTTGGCCTAGGCTAGAGATCAATGCACTTTATTTCCCCCAAATCCCAATGGCAAGATGAAAAGGGAAGCCTTTAATTTGAGGAGAAGCCTCAGAGGACAGAGGGGTGAAACATGCTTGTCCCATTAAGGGTCACGAATAACCTCAAGATGGTGCTCACAGGAATCGTGGCCCAATCAGTGACTGGGAAATGCACCCATTAGGCCAACATGCTTTCTCTTTGGGAAGAAGTGAGGGAGAAAGGATCATTTGGGGGAGGAATAAAGAAGGATTGAGGCCCACAAAGGAGAAAGGAGAGATGAGAGAGACCTATATAAGTGGTAGAACCAGGTAGTTAGAGTGGGGCATCTGGAGGAAACCCTGGTGCTTGCTCCCTGGCTAGGGAGCCTCAGTGGAGGTAGGTGCCATTCACAGAGGTAGGACACCGCTGCAAGGCTCTAAAAGCGGGTATTGCTCACATCTTACAGGACAGCCTTCATTTCAGAAGCCAGGAGGATTGCTAAAGCTAACCAAACAGAATAAACCAAGAAAGCTGGGTCTATAGCAGCAATAAAATGGTCAAAATATGATTTGCTGAACAGATATTCAGTGAGCACCACTGTATGTCAGCTTCTACACTTGGGCCTGAAGATAGTGTCAGTGAGTGATTAACAAAACACTTCTGGCTCTTCTCTTGGTGTGATAAGGTGCCAAAGAACTATAAAACTTAGTACTGGCAACGCCATTTTAAAGAGGAAAAGTCAGGCTTCTTGCCCTTCTCCTTTCTTTAGAGAATGGAGGAAGAAGAATATGGGAGCTTTCTGGCTTACAAGGACAACTGGGTCATCTAGTTTAAATATAGTTCTCTGAAAGAATAAAGGTTATCTGAAGAACCTCCTTTTCCCTTCAATGGGATCCTTTGGGAGACAATATTTGCATATCCTACACTGATTTTAACTCTTCCTCCCCCCCTGGAGTCCTGAGAGTAACATATACCTCTAGATCAGGGGTCAGGAAACTTTTTGGCTGAGAGAGCCATGAATGCCATATATTTTAAAATGTAATTCCGTGAGAGCCATACAATGACACCTGTACGTTAAGCATTATCCAATAAAAATTTGGTGTTGTCCCAAAGGACAGCTGTGATTGGCTCCTGCTACCCACAACCATGAACATGAGCGGTAGGAAATGAATGGATTGTAATACATAAGAATGTTTTATATTTTTAACGTTATTATTTTTTTTTATTAAAGATTTGTCTGCGAGCCAGATGCAGCCATCAAAAGAGCCACATCTGGCTATCGAGCCATAGGTTCCCACCCCCTGCTTTAGACAAAGGGATGGGAGGTAGACACTAAAAGATTTGTGAATGTCTTTGATATGTAAAACGACATCACTACTGTGTCACCTTGTAAGTTTTAATATGTAGGAATGTTTTTTATAGATCCTACAGCCGAATGTTGTAAGATTGTTAATGATTGATTATTGTGTCTTGCTCCCTCTACTTTTCCCCCAATCTATATGTGATCAAGGCTATCTAACTAGCTTCAGGGCTATTTTGCACACACACAATTTGAGTTAGCTATACCCCATGTAAGTCATATGCAGCTGGCTTATTAATAAATCTCCTCCTAAAAATTCTTCTGTATCCTGCCTTGGTGTCTCTACGTAAACCCGCGGAATTAAGGTACGTTACTTTATAACATTAGGAGTTAATCAGGGTTCCTCTAGTTTTGTCTTGTTTGCTGGTTCCTCTGAGGGCTGGGGAGCAGAAGTTCTCCCTTTCAGGGGACACTTGTCAATGACAAGGGTTTGTGTGTGTTGATTTTCTGCAGTTTCAGGTCTTAGGGAGGTGAGCAGGAGAGCTCTTAACTGTGGATTCTGCACCCAGCAACAAGATATTACTTGATTAGCCAAAATGGAAAGTCTAAGTGCCGTCTTTTCAGTCCTCCTGCATAATTAAAAAGCTTTGTGTGAATGTTTATACTGTATATGCACATCTCCATAGGGGTGTGGTCAGTGGGGTGTGCTGAGCCCAGCTTCTGTGCTAAATAAATGTCACCCTGTCCCTTGCCTTTCTCCTGCCTGGGATCTGATGATCTCCTTTGGAAACTCACCTTTTTTAGAGAGAAAAGCATGTAGCCCCTATTATCACTAGAAGTTGAGTTGCTGCAGCTACACCTCCCATTGAGATCCCAGGGCCTGTTTCCGGGGGTTTCCCTGGGGTTGTGCATCAGAATCCCCTGGGAAGATTTAAAAATACTGATTCAGGGCTCTGCATCTGTATATTCTGATTCACTGAGTCTTGGGTGAGACCCAGGAGTCTGTATCATTAATAAGTAGCCATTCTTCTTTGGTGATGCTGATGCCGCAGAAAATCCAGGCAAACCTGGGTGAAAACAGTCCATCCAAGCTGCAGAGATCACGTGGGCCTGTGAAGGGTGAGGCAGAGGCCACCACTGTGGCTTTCAGCCAAGGCATCAGGATGAGCTTGGAGAAGGCGCAGTAGCCATCAAGTCCCTGAGAGAAACAACTGGGAACCCCACTTTCTCCTTCTGGTGTCTGAAGAAGCACGTCAGACCCGCCCACTGGGGATGCTCCCAGTTCCTGTGCACAGAGAAGCCCCAAACACATGTGTTGGGGAGACAGGGTCTCTAGTGGGAATTCCCCATGTTGGAAGCCTTAAGATGAAGCTCGTAATGTTTTAGAACAGTAACCACTCCAAAGGTCTTCTAAGAAAGATTTCTTCTCCCTGCCACTGACCACGCTTTGGCGGGGAACCAGGCACTTCCTGCAGAATCCTATGGATACACTTTGTCCGTTTCATAGACCCTTCCCTCTGCCAACCTCCTGGGCTCACTGCCAGAGCCTTGGTTTCCCAGTTCAGAGTGAATCAAAGGAGAAATACAATCGGGCCGTCCCACGTCAGAGTTCCAGCCGCAGTTCACTGGTCCACATTCCTATGGTCCCACTTGGTCCTGTCTGCTGTAGTCAGGGACAGGGCCACATATACAAACTGAGATCATAACTGTGTCCATTTAGCAGGGTTGTGGGGGCGGTGGGGTGACAAGCTATGACTGGCCCCTCTAAAGAGATCTCTGCAGCCTGCCACATGCTGCAGGCAGGGTTTGAGCAAGGCAGACACCAAGGAGGGCAACACACTCAGGTTTCAAAATTCCTATCAGAGAGATTCTTAACGAGGTGATTCAAGACTCCCTTTGTGGTTTGAGGCAAGCTCCAGGTTTCAGCATCTTGCCCTGTATAAGAAGGCCAGTAGGTGGTCACCAGGAGGTCTATGTAGATATTGCCTTCCTGGCAGACCAAACCTATGGACAGATGAACACAGTGATTCCAGGAAATGGATCAGAGTGGGTGAGCACTGTTATTGGTGCAGGTGAGCACTGTTATTGGTGCTGTCACTTCGAACTTCTTCACACTGCTGCTTGCTGTGATCTCCTGTGTCAGCTCCGTCTATAGACTGATGGCTTGGCAGGAATGTGCTGCTGCCCCTGTAACACAACCCAGGCCATGCACGGGCTTCCAAGGGCACAGTAGTAGACTTGGACACAGTAGTCTCTTCGAGCAAGTCATGGAAAGGAGCATGAAATAATTCCAGATTCCTGATTCTCTGTGGTATGGTGGGAGTGTTCCTATGAGCCTCCTTCAATCAATTTTTACTTCCTTGACTCATTTTGGAAGTACTTTTGGCCAAAGCTGCTCTGCAGGGTCATGAGGCTATACTAACAAAGGCTTCCCAGGAGGCAGGCCCCCAGCTCCCTCCTCCTCACAGGAATGGAAAAACTGGCAGGTCATCTGACTCCTGCAAAATATCCCCCTGAGAAGACTGCTGATTTCCAGCTAACCACTAAAGACTGGAGCATGCATTCCAAGCTGGCTTTAGCAGTCCCCATGGAAATTGCCTAGTAACCCATGGCAGGGGCTTGATAGTGTGACATCCTACCGAACTCCACACATTTCAATAGTTTACTGAGTCGCCAAACAGGGATGATCTTGAGCCACCTCGCTTGTGATTTCAGGTGTCTTCGAGACAAAGCGCACGTCAAGTGGAGGATGGTAAGAGAAATGCAGGACTTATTGAGGTAAACTTTGAGGGCAGAGTCCCTCCCCAAGCAGCACTGAATAACTTGGCTCTCTCTCCATCTTAGAAAAAGGCCACTGTAGCCACACAGATTGTTGTCAGAAATTCTATAACCTAAGGTAGAAATGGGCACAGACCTTTCAGGATGTAGGCTCCTCCCTCCCTCCCATCTGGCATCTCAGGGATGTCAGCCAGTTCCAGGAGCCACAGAGACTCTGTCTCTCCAGGGCTCAGGCTCTGGGAACCAGGTCCAACAGGTGCCTTCAGCCAGGCCTGGGACCCACAAGGGGACCAACACAGGTTATGACCTCCCAGCCTTCTCTGTTTCCTCTGGGATCAACTTGCCACCAGGAAGAACTTTCCCCAACCTGTTTCTTGACGTAAATCCATCATCACAAATGGTGGCTGCACAAATTTGAATGGAGTAGATTTATCATAATTTCTGTGGCCATCCCCCTCCTATTGGGCACTTTGTTTTTCCAGTTTTCACTATTAACAACCCTGTGGTACATATACCATGTGCACATAGTATCTTTTCGGAATAATACAATCAATCCCCCAAGTGAAAACACCAGGTCACTAAATATAAGAGTTTTTTATGACCCTTGCCAAATTACTTCCCAGAATATGTGTTACACTTTACCACATCACCATCAATGTCTGAGGAGTACCAGTTTTTCCCTGGTTCCACTGGGTGTCATTGTTTTTAAAATATCTTTCTAATTTAGTAAAAATATACTACATCATGGATGTCTCAAGTTGCATTTCTTGGATTACTAGTGAGACCAAATGTTTTCCTATGTTTATTTATTGATTACATTTTCTCTTTTCTAAATCATCTTTTCCATCCTTTGCCCACCCATCTGCTGGACGTTCAGAGTGTTTTTCTTGTCAATGTGTTGATAGTAACACTTTGAGATATTTGCTCTGCATGTATGATAAGTTCTCAGGCTATTGTTTGTCTTACAACTTCACTTGGATGTTTGTCTTTTGGGCCATTCGAATTTAACATGTCAAGATGGGACCCTAAAATTTCCTCCCTAAACCTGCTCTATGTCTCTGGTCTTCCCTATCTTAGTAAATAACATTGTGATCCACCCTAGCCCCCAACCTAAGAGTCCTTCTGGATTCCTCTTGTCCTTTGACATCACATGTCTCACCCATCAGTCAGGCTCCTCCCCAGCCATACAGTTGATGTAAGGCCCTCTACCCTAGTCACTAGTCATCACATAGCCCTATGTTTTTTTCTTTATAGTATTCTTCTTAATCAGAAATCCTATTGTTTATGTATCCATTTGCTTCTTCATGGTATGTACTCTGTCTAGATTCTACAGCCTGGAGTACAAGCTCTATGAGATCAGGAGCCTTCTGCTGGGTTCCTCCCTGTACGACCAGTGCTTAGAGCAGTGTCCATCCCTTACTGGGAACTCAGTAAACACGTGCTGAATGAATGAGTGAATGAACTTTGCCCCTTGAAACCTATTTAAACTTGTATAAAGGAGGCCTCACGACATGGTGGATGAGAGCACTGGCTGTGGGAACAGTTTTAGGTATGAAGCTGGTCTCTACCACTTACTGAATGATCTTGAGCAAGTTACTTAACATCTTTAAAAATAAGACTAATACTATCACCCTCATAAGGTTAGAAGACATGTGAGATAATGTGAACAAAGTGCTTAGAAAGAGACAAACAAGAAGAAGCACTCAATAAATGTCAAGCCAAGTCAAGGTGTCTTATTTTTCCCTTGTGGTTTCTGGGCTTAGAAGCCATTCCTTTCTTTTTGCTAAAACCTTAATTAACATTAAATGGCATTTTATTTTAGTTCGTATGGTGTACTTAAAAAAAAAAACTTTAAAAAGTGTTTATTCTAGGCCGTGGCTGGTTGGCTCAATGGTAGAGCGTTGGCCTGGCGTGTGGAAGTCCCAGGTTCGATTCCTGGCTAGGGCACACAGGAGAAGCACCCATCTGCTTCTCCACCCTTCCCCCCTCTCCTTTCTCTCTGTCTCTCTCTTCCCCTCCTGCAGTCAAGGCTCCACTGGAGCAAAGTTGGCCCTGGGCACTGAGGACGGCTCCATGCCTCCATGGCCTCCGCCTCAGGCGCTAGAATGTCTCCAGCTGAAGTGGAGCAATGCCCCAGATGGGCAGAGCATCGCCCCCTGGTGGGCATGCCAGGTAGATACCGGTTGGGCGCTTCTAACTTCAGAAAAGTACAAAAAACAAAACAAAACAAAAAAAGTGTTTGTTCTTTAAGTGCTTTGGAAGTTATTTTGGTGTATGAAATAAAGTGAACTTCTCAATAGTGTTGACACCATTTGTTGACAGATCTTTCTCATTTGCTAGGCCTTCTTTATTTCACATTTAATGTTTATATATGGAGTGGGCAAAAGTAGGCTTACCATTGTGAGTACACACAACAAGGTTTATTCTTGTATTATTTATTTATTTGTATCATATTTATTGATTTTTTTTTTTCATTTTTCCAAAGCTGGAAACAGGGAGGCAGTCAGACAGACTCCCGCATGCGCCTGACCGGGATCCACCAGGCATGCCCACCAGGGGGCGATGTTCTGCCCCTCTGGGGCGTCGCTCTGTTGCATCCAGAGCCATTCTAGTGCCTGAGGCAGAGGCCACAGAGCCATCCTCAGCGCCTGGGTCATCTTTGCTCCAATGGAGCCTCGGCTGCGGGAGGGGAAGAGAGAGACAGAGAGGAAGGAGAGGGGGAGGGGTGGAGAAGCAGATGGGCGCTTCTCCTGTGTGCCCTGGCCGGGAATCGAACCCGGGACTCCTGCATGCCAGGCCGACACTCTACCACTGAGCCAACCGGCCAGAGCCTATTTATTGATTTTTTTTTTGTATTCTAACGGCAAACCTACTTTTGTCCTCCCCTGGATAATAGGGTATTTTTTCTGCCTATCAAATCTGTCTCCCTGTCCTCTCCTGGGCTGGGACTACTCTGATTCACACTGGTTCACTGAGTGGGGTCAGACTCCCCACCTTGTTCTTATTGTGGAAGATTCATTCCTACATGCTCTGCTTGTAGACTCAGAAATGTGACATCTGTTTGGAATGTATGTTTGTGCTGGTTCTGTCCCTCCTAAGAGTACTTGTCCTTCTTGCCCTTAGGTTCCTTGAGACACCAGAATATCCTGATATATATAAATATCCCCTTTTCACTTGAGCCAATTTAAATAGCTTTCTGTAACTTGTGACTTATCCAAAAGTAAATTTCACCTTTATAATGGCCAGAAGAACAACCCCAAGCATTGAGACTTCATTCCTACATGTCACAGACCAAAGAAATAATATATATGGAAGTACTTGCAAAAAACCCCAAAACATTAAAATACATTATTATTATTGCCTTGTTCTATTCCCCAAGAAATGTGGAACAGCATACAAATTAGATATTAATAATAAAATATTTTTAATATGTCTGAGGATCTCACTGTGTTCTGAGATTATCACATTAAGAATGTCATTTTTCAGCCTGTAAAGATACTAAGAGTAGAGCATGTGTTATACTTGCCCTTGACCCTAGATTACATCCCACCCCTTTGTTTAAAAATCCTTCATAGTAGCTTAGTTCTGCTGAGTCACTGGTTCTTGTTTCTTGAAGTGTTGTTTGCAGTGTGACCCTCTTTCTTAGTCACTAAGTGTATACGGGAAAGCCTAATAAAGTGTTTTGGATTCTTGTTATGATTAGGTTGCTGCCCTAAAGAAGGCAAGAGCGTCAAGGAACAGAAAAAGAAAGCCTGGCAAGACAGCAGAATATTTGTCACCACTCCCCCAGGCAGAGGGAAGAGTGACTCAGCGGACGCTCCATCTAGGCAGGAAAACTGCCCAAGCTTGCGCATTTCCCATTGGCCCTGCACCTGCCGGGATCTCCTGGTTGGCATGGACTCTGTGCAGTCACCTGGTGTCCCTAGTGCAGGACACCCTGGGGCCTTTTTCCTACTCAGTCAGATGCCAGCGGGTGTGGCTGTCTTCCAGTTACAGACAGAGCTGGTAACAGCAGGCACTCTGCCTTTCATTGTGCAGCGCTGGAAGGCTTTCAAAATGCTTGCACACAGCCAGGATCTTGCATTAGCAGAGGGTCAGTCCTTTTGATTTATTCCAAAAGACCCAAACCAATGTAGCAAGTGAAAACTGACTTTCTGACGCCTACCTTGTTCTGCTTCCACATTCGCTGCTGGCCTGTGCCCTGGCCTTCCTCGTCTCTGCCACTCACTCACCACGGCCTTTATCGCAGGCAGACTCCTGGGGTTGCCACATCCTCTTCCTCAGCTTTCTGAGAGGTGAGACTATGGAAACCCACCTCCGTGCATGCACAGGAAACACAGAGACCCCAAAGATGTGCTGGGACCGTTGTAAAACTAAAAAATGAGGCTAGATGGGAGGCATCCTTCTGGCCCAAATATAGGACATTTCTTTTGTCCCTGTCCTTCTCAGGGGCTCACTAACTAGTGGAGATATCAAGAGAAGTAGTTTTGCTACCTTTGCTTACAACATCCAATTCACAATAGCCTCTGCTAGCAGCTCACTGCCTGTGTTTATCAGGAAATATTGGTCACCTGGATTTTACCACCTGGTTATTCAAACATTTAGAGCAATGATTTACATACATTCCTTTAGGAGTCCTCCCCAATTCAAATGAATTATCGCTAGAGGAGGGCATTTTTTTTCCCCATGACTCAGAGATTTGCTTGAGAATGATTGGGTCTCCCAGGAAAGAAAGGGCAAGTGATCAGCTTATGTTGATGTCCCCAGTTCACCCCACTCTATGTTCAATGGTAGATAAAGGCCAAGTCTACCATAGGCTAAATAATTCATCTCCAAATTAAACTTCCTGTGGCTCTTTCTGGTCTGGAGCGTGTGCAAGATGCCCAGGAGCCTGTCCAGGCGGTGGCGCAGTGGATAGAGCATTGGACTGGGAGGCTGAGAACCCAAGTTCAAGACCCCGAGGTCCCAGCTTGAGTGTGGGCTCATCTGGTTTGAGCAGAAGCTCACCAGCTTGGACCGAAGATCGCTGGCTCGAGCAAGGGGTTACTCGATCTGCTGAAGGCCCACGGTCAAGGCACATATGAGAAAGCAATCAATGAACAACTAAGGCATCGCAATGTGCAACGAAAAACTAATGACTGATGCTTCTCATCTCTCCGTCCCTGTCTATCCCTCTCTCTGACTCTCTGTCTCTGAAAAATAAATAAATAAATAAATAAATAAATACAGTGTCCAAAATAAACAAAACAAAACAAAAAAAGATGTCCCAGGAATTGTCAAAGTGAACTGTTCTGGCCTGGTGGATACCTTAGTATCAGTCTTAGATTCCCTGATTCTAAGGGGCTTACAGAATGTCAGATCACTCAGGTCACTCACTATAAGTTGAGTTAACAAACACTTTCATGATTAACTATGGCATGCTAAAGACCACGCGATGGCTTGATCATGAGAATTTCTGCATTGTTTCTTATCTGGGTCTTCCTAGGGAGACTTGGCTCTCAGAAGCTCTTAACCTCATAAGTGTCTTAGGTCTCCATAGCAACTCACATTCTTCAGCTATTACTCCTCCCACCCTGTGAGATTCTCCCTTTGAAGCCATAGAGAGAAAGGGAAGAAAGGGGGCCTGGGGCCCCTTTCCTCTTTGAATAACCCCCCACATTAAATTCCAGAGAGCCCCTGATGAGGCCTCTGTTGGTCTGTGACTGCTCCCTGGGTTCTGGTTCCTTTGATCGGCACAAGTTGAATGAACTGCATCTGGGAATTCACAAAGCAGCCCACAGTTCTTCGTAGTGTTATGGAGGCTGGGTGTCCTTTCCCTTTTCGGATTTTGCTTCAAGTACTTTTGTGAGGACATCACTTGCCATCAATGTTCCTGATGGCATTAGCTGTCTGTTGCTGTATAACAAACTACCTCAAAAATTAGAAGCTTAAAACAATAAAAATTCATTATCTTTCATGATTCTGTGGGTTGGTTGGGCTCAGCTAGACAGTTCTTCTGCTGCATTGAGTTGTCTCAGGTCACTCATGTGGCTGCATTTAGCTGGGAACTGGGTTGGGGCTGAGACACCCAAGGTGGCTTCACTGATATGTGGCTCTTCAACTGTGGTGTCTAGAAGGGCAGGGAGCTGACTGGACCTCTCCTTCTCCATGTAGATTCTCTGGCCTAAGATTGTATGTAGTGGCTGAATCCCAAGAGACCAGAAGCAGACACTATTGGGGCTAGTAAGGCTTGGCCCTGGAACTGCCAGAGCATCACTTCCACCATATTGGTCAAATCAAGTCACAAAGACAGTCTCAGTTCAAGCGGAGGGGAGATAGACTCCACCTCTTATTTGAGAGGAGTGAAGGAGAGGAGAGATAGACTCCACCTCTTGTTTGAGAGGAGTAGCATGTGGTCACAGGAAAGGGAGGGATTCTTGGAGCCACTTTTGAAAATAATTTATCACACTAACAAAAGAAAGGAAGTCAACAAAGGGATAAAGTTTGTGTGGCTCAGATACCATACAAATGGCAATTTTTTCAATGTTAAAATTGTCTCCTGTGATCCCTTTGCAAGGTTTCAAGCAGAACTCCATTTTACTGAATACAGTACATTCTCATTAAAATCAAAGCCCTTCAAAACTAATCTATAGTAACAGAAAGCAGATCAGTAGTTGCTTGGAGCTGTGGGTGGGGAGGGGGTTGACAGTAGGAAATTTTGGGGGGTAATAGAAAATATTCTCTATTTTGAGTATGTTGGTAGTTAAATAGGTATATACATTTGTCAAAACTCATTGAAGTCTACACTTGAAACAGGTGCATTTTATTATATGTAAATTACACCTCAATAGAGGTGGTTCAAAAAATCAAAGCCAATCTAGTTAGGATGATCAGAAAGGCTAAATTTGAAATGTGGTTAAGTGAAGCTGGTATTAGGGGTATACTATATTTACCAACAATAGCAAATTCCTTCGGGGAGGGAAAGGAAGTGAAGGCCAAAGGGGATGTTTTGTTAGTTCCAGAGCAGGATACATGTTAATGTTACCATGTCCTCCTGCTGTAATTGTACTTAACAAACATTTGCTATCGTTTGTACAATGTTGAGTAGGTGATTCTTGGTATTTTATAGATTATTTAAGAGCAATGACATCCTGCTTCCTGGGGTTCAGGAACGGTTGGGGTCACCTCAAAGCAGAAACAAACAACAAAATGTGTGGGTTGCTCTGTGTTAGACCATCTTGGAATAAAACTGGTGCCAGCATTGGGGGAAACTAACTGATGACTATTACAGATTGCTCCAGGGCTGTCCTAACTTTGGAAGTCAGGATCCTACAGAGCAGGTGATCCGGGCAAATTTTTTGCGTATTATTTGGGTTCTAAATGTCCAGTTGGGTTCTAAGAGTGTCAAGAAGGGTTGTATTGGAAAGTCTGGAGGTGAGCTGGGTAGATGGGTGTGTGAAGTGAATTCTGCCTGCCAGATGCACCGCACCTGGACACATGGAGACAGCACCAGAGACTGTCAAACCCTGAGACCCAACTCTGGGTAAAGAGATAGTTTGAGGCAAGCAGGAGAGGGAACGATGTTTAGACTTTCTGGAAGTATACTGAGGCTGGCCAAGTATGCCCATGAGAAAGGCAAGCTATTTGCTTCAGGAATGGAACGGGACAGAGATCAATCCCATATGGGTGAATTGGGTGGCTGTGGGGACAAAGGGATGTGACCCAGGGAACCCTTGGTTAACTGTCTGTGTTCACTACATATATACCAAGTGGTGGATTGGAGCCCGAGCTAGAGATCTTCTTTAAAGATTCTGCTTTAGCCTGACTAGGCGGTGGTGCAGTGGATAGAGCATCAGACTGGGACACGGATGACCCAGATTCAAAACCCTGAGGTCACTGGCTTGAGTGTGAGCTCATCTGGTTTGAGCAAGTCTCACCAGCTTGAGCCCAAGGTCGCTGGCTTGAGCAAGGGGTCACTTGGTCTGCTGTAGCCCCATGGTCAAGGCACATATGAGAAAGTAATCAATGAACAACTAAGGTGCCACAACAAAGAATTGATGCTTCTCATCTCTCTCCCTTCCTGTCTGTCCCCCTCTCTGTCTCTCTTTGTCACAAAAGAAAAAGAAGAAAAAAAGGATTCTGCTTTAAGTGAATGTTCACTTGGGAAAACAAGCATTACATACAAGTTATTGTTCAGAGTAAACTCAGTGTATCCACACCCGCAATGATTTTAATTTATTGCAGCCATATCAGCACAGGACAATTAACATGGACCACTGATTTTTGTATTGCATTGGAGAATAATCTTAGTTATGATCAAAATTCTACTTGAACTTTTAACGAGTAGGGTCAGGCCCAAGACAAACCCTTTCTAGGGCTGAACTTCCTAGTGTAATGAATAAAGCACACACCCCATTAAGGAAGGGACCATGTGCTCAATACATCATTCCAGTTCTCCTCTAGGAAGGACTGCGTTTATCCAGAAAGTTCTTCCCTACATGTAAAAGCCCATCGGTTGATATCCTCATGGACTCCTGCTTCCCCTGATCAAACATAACTTAATATTCATTTCTTGGGAACTTGTTCTGCTAAAGGGACGTTGGAAAGGATCTAATCAAATACTTATATTATAAATTATTCATTATTGGCAATGTCTTAACTTTTACCATTCTAAGGACTTTGGATGAGGACATTTTAGCCTTAAGCCAAAGAAATAAAAATGTCTAAGGGTAGATTTCAGGCAATGGCGATCAGAAAATGTCTCCATAACAATATTTTGCGAGGAAAAAAAAATCTCATAGGATGAGCATTTCTCAAACAAAGCCATAATATATATACCACTACTGTACCATATTTGTCGCTTGTGAGATCAGGAAAACACAAACAGCTTTCCTAGAGGCTAGGCTATCACTGGGAGACATGGATTTCATTCCACAGCAGCTTAAATTCCTACGCCTTCCTGAATGTCCATTAACAATTCATTGCCCTTCCTTTACACCCCTTATTTCTCAAGAGCCTCTAGGAAACGTTTAATATTCTGGTCAACATTCTTGGTTCAGGGTTTCCAGGGCAACCTCAGGAGTTAAGGCACAGTGTAGAATCTGATTCACACAATACCTCTGACTTCCACAGTGCTTTATAAACTATCAAGTGACTCAGAAATACCAAGGATGAATCCTGATAGAGTCCAAAGGGAAAGGATGACTTCATCTGACACTGATTCGAGGAAGAAGGCAGGCACGTCTGTCATGTCCTTGACAGTGTTCCAGGCAGAGCACTAGCTCCGGGAAGCGGAGTGTGTGTTAAGGCTTGGCTCCCAGCTGGCAGTCTCATCCACGAGAGCTCTCAGCCCCAGAAAGGTCAGGAACACTTTGGGTGCTTCTCCCCAAACTGGAAATGGGGATGGACTACTCCCAGGGAAGACCGACTCTGAAAGATGCTTCCAGCAGCTCTCTTACCTATGTTAAAGGAAACTATGTTAGTGATCCCTTGCTTCCTCCTGGGCACCTCTGCAGCCCACCTGAAAACCCAATCAGAACTTGCCTTGCTCATTATCTGACCATGGTCCCTTCCCGTGGCCACTCAAGGCTTAAAGAGGACCAACTGTTCTGTGGTTGCCGTGAGGCTCTGCAGCTGTAATTGGGAACTAATGTGCCCTTTGGCCTCCATGTCCTAATCTTACCAAACAGTTCTGCCTGGCTTAAAAAGTGAAACACTTGGCCTTCCAGCGTTAAATTTTTTTTATTTTTATTTTTTATTTTTCTGAAGCTAGAAACGGGGAGAGACAGTCAGACAGACTCCCGCATGCGCCGGACCAGGATCCACCCGGCACGCCCACCAGGGGGCGACGCTCTGCCTACCAGGGGGCGATGCTCTGCCCCTCCAGGGTGTCGCTCTGTCGTGACCAGAGCCACTGCAGTGCCTGGGGCAGAGGCCAAGGAGCCATCCCTAGCGCCCGGGCCATCTTTGCTCCAATGGAGCCTTGGCTGCGGGAGGGGAAGAGAGAGACTGAGTGGAAGGAGAGGGGGAGGGGTGGAGAAGCAGATGGGCGCTTCTCCTGTGTGCCCTGGCCGGGAATCGAACCTGGGACCTCTGCACGCCAGGCCGACGCTCTACCACTGAGCCAATCGGCCAGGGCCAAAATTTTTTCTTTTTTTTTTTTTGTATTTTTCTGAAGTTGGAAACAGGGAGGCAGTCAGACAGACTCCTGCATGTGCCTGACTGGGATCCACCCAGCATGCCCACCAGGGGGTAATGCTCTGCCCATCTGGGGCGTAGCTCTGTTGCATCCAGAGCCATTCTAGCGCCTGAGGCAGAGGCCATGGAGCCATCCTCAGTGCCCGGGCCAACTTTGCTCCAATGGAGCCTTGGCTGCGGGAGGGGAAGAGAGAGACAGAGAGGAAGGAGAGAGGGAGGGGTGGAGAAGCAGATGGGCGCTTCTCCTGTGTGCCCTGGCCGGGAATCGAACCTGGGACTCCTGCACGCCAGGCCGACGCTCTACCACTGAGCCAACCAGCCAGGTTCCAGCGCTAAAATTGACAGGCTACTTACTACCACACCAAGAGGTGGCATATCAGTTGAGTCCTTAAAGGCGAGAAAAAAAATCCACACTGCAAGGTTAAGGAGCAAGCTGACCAATTGAAGAATATTGTGTGGCTTGATGGAGCCCCAGGAAGGCCAGAAAATTAGGCCTGGAGTCTTGACAGCCTGAACTGATACCCAAATCATCTTCTATCGCTGCTGAGTACAGGTGCCATCAGCACTTCAGATACTGAGATGGGACACTGCCACCAGGACCTCTGCCACTGCTGCCCCTGGTGCCCTGAGACCTTAATGATTGCTCCCTGACCCCACTAGGAAACAATTCCTCCAGGTGCATTCCTACAAAGGCACAGTTGATTGGTGGTCACATGCTTGTATTAGCTGCATGGAATCCTGGGAAATGTAGTTTCAGCCTAAAAGTCTCTAAAAATAGGAAAGGTATTTATTCAAAAGATGCTAAGCAGTCACAAATATGACATATCCATTCTACCTGGTTCCTCATTTTAGTCATTGTGGCCTAAAAATAGACATTTTAAAAATTAAGTGAGACGTGGGGAGGCAAAGAGACTCCTGCATGCGCCCCAACTGAGATTACCTGGCAAGCTCCCTACTGGGCCATGCTCTGCCCATCTGGGGCTGCTGCTCCATTGCTTGACAACCAAGCTATTTTAGCACCTGAGGCGAGGCCATGGAGCCATCCTCCGTGCCCAGGGTCAACTTGCTCAAATGAGCCATGGTTGTGGGGGAGGGGGCATAGAGTGAGAGAGGAGGGGGAGCGGAAGGGGTGGAAAAACAGATGAGAGCTTCTCCTGTGTGCTTTGACTGGGAATCGAACCTGGAACTTCCACATGCCCATATGACGCTCTACCACTGAGCAAACCAGCCAGGGCCGAAAATAGGCATTTAAAATATATTACTCATTTATTTTTTATTTACATATTATTTATTTATTTTATTTTTATATGTTTTATATTAACTTATTTTAAATCTGCTATTTGTTGTGTCAAGGTGAAGCGGTGTAGTTGGTGTGTATATTAGTTGCCTATTATTGCTGTAACAACTTATCACAAACTTAGTGCCTAAAAACAACATGAATTTATTAGCTTATATTTCTGGAGGTCATAAATTTGAAATCTATGTCACTGGGATAAAATCAAGGTGTCAGCAGGCTGGTGTTTCCTCTGCATACTCTAGGAGACTGTTTCCTTTCCTTTTCAGCTTCCAGAGGTTGCCTGCATTCTTTTTCTCACAGCCCCTTCCTAGCATCACTCCAACCTCTTGGTTTTGTTGTCAAATCACCTACTACCCTCTCTGATCCTCCTTTTCCCTTTTTTAAGGACCCTTGCAATTATATCAGTCTCCTATTCAGAAAATAATCCAGGATGACCTCCCCATTTCAAGGTTCTTAAATTAATGACAGCTGCAAAGACCTTTTCACCATATCAGGTAACATAGTCATAGGTTGGGGAGGGTGAGTATGTGGGCATCTTTGAGCCATTAGTCATTCTTCCACATCCTACCAAGCCAACTGGCTGTCTCCACCGAGACCTCTAAGAGCAGCATGGACTGATGGGCTGACCATAGTTCAGGGTCCAGTCTTCATCCTTGTTAGTATCAAAGAACTGATCAGACTTGAAAAGGTTGGCTCAGGACCATCAGATATGCAGGACATTGTTAAATACATTAGAATGTCAATTAATTCATTTTTAATTGGCACCATTCTTTTCCAGAGGGGTCTGCCTGATGTCTGACTGCCTGTGTGTCCTAATTAACAATCAGAAAGCTGTTTGCTGGGTGTGAACTCAAGCAAATGGTGGTAGATGTCCCCAAGGGGTGTTCACCCAGGTAGTCCTAAGAAAGAGCAGGAACCATGACTATTTTATTCACTACCACATCTCCAAACCTGGCATATAGTAGGTGCTTGCTAACAGATTGGTTGTTGAATCAGCAACGTTGCCTGGAAGACAGTGTGCATCCTAGGACAGCCTGCTGTACGAAAAGAAAGAATGTCACAGTTGGGAGAGTGGTCAACCACGGAGGCCCAGAAAGGGGAATCACAGGGGTAAAGGTATCAGAGCCAATCCAGGCACCATTGGTTGATTGCACTCAACATCATGAGCAACTATTACATGCCATTGACCTCCTATTGTGTGCTAGCTGCTGATAATTAACCAATGAGTAGAACCTCTTGCAGTGCGATGGGGAGCTTATAGTCAGTTCTGAGGAGACAGCTCTGTTGGCTACTCGAAATTATTACTCTTCTAGCAGGTATATGTGCACCCATTGTTAAGAGTGATGTTCAAAATATATAGGTGATGTGGCAAAAACGCTGACCAGAGAACAGGCTCCAGCCATGAACAACTGTAGGAGTCATGGAAGGCATTCTAGCTGAATATCCACTCTGACTAAATGCAGAGACCTCTACCATTTACACTGAAATCATGCTTCCCACTACTTGTTCTGAATCATGGCCACCAAGAAAAGGCACCCCTATTCCCTGCCTCTTCCTACTGAGTTGGTTGGACTAATATATAAGCATTGATCTTATTTCTCATTATAAGTGATGGTTTCAAACATCCATCTCTTGTGAGCTTCCTTGAGTTCCAGCACCATGAGCCACGGATAAGATAAGGGTTTCAGACCTTACCAAGATGCAAGGTCTGGAACCCAGACCATGGTGCCCCACCTTCTTTAGGGCCAGACCAATGTGTCAGTCCCTTCCCCTGAAACTCGACTTCTCTGTGCTGCCAAGCATCTGTCTTTGACAGCTGTCATTTATGCCTATTCGTTAAGGCTTAATTGGGAGTGGGTGCGATGGCCTCTCCGAAGACAAGTCCAGAAGCAATCTTCCAAGAGGCTGCCTCTAATATTAAAGTCATGTGGGGGCTCATGTGGGGGTAATTACAAACTGGTGACAGATTTAATCTGTGATCTCAATACCAGACTCAGGGCAGATAGCCAGGGGGCTGCTAACCAGAGGCTCGGGAAATTAGTGTGAAAATCAAACAAGAAAGCTGGGAGCTGGAAGTAGCAGGAATAGAGGTTCAGGTTATGTGTGTGTTTGTGTGTCTGCATGCCCATGTGTGTATGTTCATTCCCATGTGCCCCAAAGCTGCAGCCGTTTATGCTCCTGTGTGTCTTAAAGGCACCATTTATGTCAGACTGAGAGGTGCCAAGAGTCCTCTCCAAATTCAATTACTTGTCACTTATGCGTCAAGTTCCCACAGTGGATTTTTGTTCAGCGTGTCCTAACCCTGGCTATCCAGACTTGGGAGGGTAATTACCAATTCTTAAATTTGTTGACATTAACAGTTACTGAGCACCATCAGAGAAGGAGCCACCACACAAAGCGTAGGAATGAGCTTCCCTCTGGCTGCTAGGCTGTGCTTTGAGAATAGTAGCACTTGTTAGAGCTACACAGTGTGTGTGTTTGTGTATGCTGCATTTGGAGCTGGAGTTGCAAGAAGCCCTTGTGTGAAGGAGGGACAGGCATAGCCAGGCTTTCATTTGGGGATTTCTATTCCAGGAGGGAGGATTTCTTCCAAGACCTTGGCGACTTCAACGAAAGCTGAAAGCTGGTTAGAAGGCTGCCAGGTCCAGGGAAGTCACAAAGCATCGACAGGGCGGCTGTGGGTCCTGAATGAGAAGCAGGGGCTAGAACCGAGGTGGGACCTACTGGGAGACACCAGGTTTCAGAAGCTAAGAGAGTGCCTGCTAAGGGGGCTTGGGGTTATACCAAAAAATTGGTATTGAACTGAAATATTAAAACTTATAGAATTCTGCATCATTTTATGGATAATTTAGTCTATAATTTTATGAATCTTTCCCACACAGAATGTAAAATTTACATTAAAACTCTAAGTGAATGGCACCAGAGGGCAGAGTCCAGTGGGGAACTTTCTGAAGGTGTGGTTTGAGGATCATCCATCTGCCTGAAAATCAAATGAGGTGTTAACCAAAAAGGCAGATTCTGCCTGACCAGGCAGTGGTGCAGTGGATACAGCGTCAGACTGGGATGCAGAGGACCCAGGTTCGAAACCCCGAGGTCGCCAGCTTGAGCACAGACTCATCTGGTTTGAGCAAGGCTCACCAGCTTGGACCCACGGGCTTGGACCCAAGGTCGCTGGCTTGAGCAAGGGGTTACTTGGTCTGCTGAAGACCCACGGTCAAGGCACATATGAGAAAGCAATCAATGAACAACTAAGGTGTCGCAACGAAAAACTGATGATTGATGCTTCTCATCTCTTTTTGTTCCTGTCTGTCTGTCCCTATCTATCCCTCTCTCTGACTCTCTCTCTGTCACTGTACAAAAAAAAAAAAAAAAGGCAGATTCCTGGGTCACACCCTGGAACCTCAAGGGGCATTTCTGCTCTCTTAACTGGTGACTCCTAAGGTTTACTTGGTCCAAATGCTACCAGGTCACAGAATCAAGGGAGGAAGCAGAGAGGATGGCTTCCTGTGCCTCCCACAGACTTTTCAACTTTTTAGGAAGTTCCATAGAGGAAGGGTTTTTTATTTCCTTTGGACCTTGAATTTTTTCTTTTATTTTTAAATTTTACTTTAGTTCTGAGAACTCAAAATGGGAGGAGGACAAAGGCATTCTCCCTCCCCGCCACTCCCACCCAGGGTCCTTGAATGCTCTTCAGAAGGTGATCTATCTGTCTTCCTCCACTCTCACAGCCCAGGGACCTGATACCTGAGGGAGTCACGGCCAAGGTCCCTTACTCTGGGTGGGTGGGTGGGGGGGGGGGGGTTCTGGGCCTGAATACCTCAGTCATAAAGACAGGGTGGAAAAATAGAGCCCAGAGACTAGTCCAACCAGAAAAGGGCAAGAAGCCTCCCCGGATTCTCAAAGAATGATCTGAACAAAGGAGCCTCCCGCCCTCTAGTGGAGGGAATCTGCTTTGCAGCCTCGTCAAGAACCAGGCCTCCAGGGTTGATGCTGAGCCCGCAGGGGAGGCGGTACCCAAATCCGTGAGCGAGGCCCTGGGAACACTGCCTCCTTGAGATCCCAGACTGAAGGTGGAAACAGGAAAAATTGTGCTACTTGGCGTTTACTAACTTCCACGTGATTTTAGAATACATTACCATAATATATAATGTTTTAATAATGAGTACCTTCCATTGTCGCCGATTTTAGAATCATTATTTCTCAGTAAAATTAAGGCTACTAACCACTAAATTCACACATGTAATATATAATCTGTAGCTACACTGCTCACAAAAATTAGGGCATATTTCAAAATGAATACTCTTGTACTTTCAGCCTTTTGTATAGTGCATTTTTACCAATGAAATAAAAGTTGGTTTTGCATCTCATTTGCATAATTGAACAATTTTCTTTGACTTGTTTGCTTTTCTGATGTTCTTGTTTAATTAAAAAAATCAAATGCCTCTTTTTTAAATCACTTCATATTCATTTTGAAATATCCCCTAATTTTTGTGAGCAGTATATATCCAGGCACCTCAAACTGCCCAACTAAGAGAACTATCTGAGAAGGCTCCTCTCTTGGGGGGTCAGGGGAGCATAGAACTTTGGGACAGACATTCAGAAATGGTTAAAGAGGAAGGCCGCTTCCTGAACCAGACAATCGGGCTGAATCATTCCAGGCATCCTCTGCAGGGGCAGATGTCTCTGCACATGTCCTCCCATCTGAAGACACCAACTCAGCTACACTTACAGCAGAGTTAGAAAGCACACTTGGAGGAAGTAAACATACAGAGGAAGAGTAAAGTACCTACTTAGAGTGTGAAAGAAATCAGAGTGTGACTAAAAGACACCAGGCTTTTAATAAAAGCTTAAAAGATAAAAGTACATAGCACCTCACATCTATAAGGAAGGCTACTATGAAAGGAAGGAAGGAAAAAAGGAAGAAGGGAGGGTGGGAGAAAGGGAGGGAGGGGTGTGGGAGGGAGGGAGGGAGGAAGGAAGGAAGGGAGGGAGGAAGGAAAGAAAGAAAAAAGGGAGAGAGGAAAAAAAGCACTAAAACGCAAATAAGTACTTTGGAAAATGGGGACAAAAGCAGTAAAGCAGCTAGCCAGTATAACCCATTTCTTCTCTGATCACTGAGGGGACACTCCCAGGGAAAGAAAGAAGGCCGGTGACCTGGTCTAATCTCTTTGTAAATATACTGATAACAGCTATTTATTTGCTAGGAAGAGAGTGCTTATAAATGAAATTCTTTCAGCCTGATGTGTGTGGTTTAGAACTGCATATGGTAAACAGACCTAGACTCCATGGATTTATAACTGGAGATGGTCACATTAGTTATACGATGACCTGAAATATAAAATGGGGATTTTCACAACCTAAATGCTTCTCCCGACCCACTATGGGAGGTGCCCCTTCTGGAAGACTTAATAAAATACAGGTATTTCCTGCTTTCCAAAAGTTCACCTTACAGTGCCCATTTCTATAAAACATCTAGGTTAGTCCAGTACCAGATTTTTTTCATTAAAGTGATAATCCAGTCTGACCAGGTGGTGGCGCAGTGGATAGAGCATTGGACTGGGATGCAGAGGACTCAGGTTTGAGACCCTAAGGTTGCCAGCTTGAGCGCAGGCTCGCCGGTTTGAGCATGGGGTCACTGGCTTGAGTGTGGGATCACAGACATGACTCCATGGTCACTGGTTTGAGCCCAAAGGTTACTGGCTTGAAGCCCAAGGTTGCTGGTTTGAGCAAGGGGTCACTCACTCTGCTAACCCCCACCCCCCAATCAAGGCACATATGAGAAAACAATCAATGAACAACTAAGATGTGCAATGAAGAACTGATGCTTCTCATCTCTCTTCCTCCCTGTCTGTCCCTATCTGTCCCTCTGAGTCTCTCTCTGTCTCTGTCAAAAAAAAAAAAATGGTGAAAATCCTTTTGGGATTTCTTTTGGTTAGTGAAAACAGATTCTACTGATATGGACCCCTGTAAAAGGGTAGTGGCTTAACAAGAATTGGGGGAAACCTGTACTCTGAGCCAGAGAGCATCTGTCAGGTCAGGAAGGACAGACCTGGGAGCCAATCAGGGTAGCCTGGACCTTCCCTGCCTAGCATATGCCTCTTGATTACTTATATTCCCGAACTTCCATACAGGCAAGACCTCTGCTTCATGTAAACATAGTTACTTTTGGTCCTTTCTGTTAGTTCAACAAATATGTATAGCAAGTATTTAAATGGGGCCAAAATCTTTGTTACAAAAAGTTCATATAAAGTATTAAGAAAAACATTAAGAAACCAAAAGCTAAATAGGCTAGAGACTCAACAGGCAGTTCACAAACAGAAAATACAAATAGTGAGCAAACATAGAAAAATAATCATACTTCCTCATAACTGATGTAAATTATAACATGCATGGTTTTTGTTTTTGTTTTTTAAAATTTTTCAAATCAGCAGTTTTATAAAAATGGTAATATCTTGCCTGACCTGACGGTGGTGCAGTGGATAGAGCATCGGACTGGGATGCGGAGGACCCAGGTTCGAGACCCCGAGGTCACCAGCTTGAGCACAGGCTCATCTGATTTGAGCAAAAAGTTCACCAGCTTGAACCCAAGGTCACTGGCTCGACAAAGGGGTTTCTCGGTCTGCTGCAGCCCCAGGGTCAAGGCACATATGAGTAGGCAATCAATGAATAACTAAGGTGTCCCAACGAAAAACTGGTGATTGATGCTTCTCATCTCTCTCTATTCCTGTCTGTCTGTCCCTATCTATCCCTCTCTCTGACTCTCTCTCTGTCACTGTAAAAAAAAAAAAAAAAAAAAGGTAATATCTTAAAATGGCCAAGGTAGAGGGAAGAGACATTCTCACGCCTTGTTGTAAGGGAGTAAATCTTAATGCAAGTCTTTTAAAAAGCAATTTGATAATATGCCTCAAAAGTACCCAATAAGCCTGACCTGTGATGGCGCAGTGGATAAAGCATCGACCTGGAAACACTGAGGTCGCTGGTTCGAAACCCTGAGTTTGCCTGGTCAAGGCACATATGGGAGTTGATGCTTCCTGCTCCTCCCCTCATTTCTCTCTCTTCCTCTCTCTTTCTCCTCTCTAAAATGAATAAATAAAAAGTAAAAAAAAAAGTACCCAATAAATTCATTTCTGCAGATTTACCCTAAGGAGTTAATTCCAAATATAGGAAAAGAAATCTACATTCTAAAATTTTAAAAACTGGAAATAACCCAAAAGTACAACAGTAAGTGAATGGTTAAATATAGTCTGGTATATCCATTTATTAGAATATTGTCCTACTATTTCAGATAATGTTTATAAAGACTATATAATATTCATAAATATAATGCAGTGTTAAAGAGGGGAAAGTGGGCTACCAAATGGTTCCCATAGTGTACTTTAAAAAATAATTGGAAGAAAATGCACCAAAATGTTGGTCATTGATCATCTTTAGGAGGTGAGACTATTAGTTACTGTCCTTTTCTTTCCCCTACTTACAATTTTAATTCTTTCTTTAAGAATGTGTGCTACTAGGCCCTGGCCGGTTGGCTCAGCGGTAGAGCGTCGGCCTAGCGTGCGGAGGACCCGGGTTCGATTCCCGGCCAGGGCACATAGGAGAAGCGCCCATTTGCTTCTCCACCCCTCCGCCGCGCTTTCCTCTCTGTCTCTCTCTTCCCCTCCCGCAGCCAAGGCTCCATTGGAGCAAAGATGGCCCGGGCGCTGGGCATGGCTCTGTGGCCTCTGCCTCAGGCGCTAGAGTGGCTCTGGTCGCAATATGGCGACGCCCAGGATGGGCAGAGCATCGCCCCCTGGGGGGCAGAGCACCGCCCCTGGTGGGCGTGCCGGAAGAATGTGTGCTACTATCACCATAGAAACAAATCTTATAAGGTCAGAGAAAATAAGTGTAATCCAGCTTTACCTTTTGATGTAGATGTGGAGGAAAACAAAGTGTACTGAAACTAAATATTGTCCAGACATATGCATGTCAAAAGGTAAACTGAGGCATGTTTAAAAAAATTTTTTTTCAAGAGTTTATTTGAGCATACATTGATTTGAATTGGGTGGTGTCAGATCAAGTTAGGGAAGGGGGTTTTATAGAGAATATGCAGAGGCAAAGCAAGGAAATTATTCGATTGGTCATAGTTTAAGCAGGGGGACCTATTTGGCAAAGCCAAGTTGACTGTTGTTGTTCTTAAGTTTCATTTTCTCAGATCCAAGACATTGACTCTCTCTGGCTTAGGTTTTGGTTTGCCTGCATAAGCTACCAAGGCATTAGATCCAATTCCGTCTAATGGCCTTCTTATTTAAATACTTTAACATGTGTTACATCTTTTCCCTCCATGTTCATTTAATTAATTTCTCACTAAGTGGGATGAACTATTTGATACCTGGCACTTTCCTTCATAAATCAACTTGTCTAGAGTGGTATACAGAACCAAAGAAAATAGAAAGAGGAAGCCTGGCTATTTAAAAGAAAAACATTTGCTGAATTGTCTACACAGTATGTGCTGTGAGTTTCATAAATATTGTCAGAAACATGACAAGGTGACATGCACATTCTTGAAATGGTTTAAAAAACAAACAAACACCAACATGCTAAGCCCATCCATACATGTCATAGAATGATGGAATGAAGGTGGAGTTACCCTGAGACACAATGGCTCCAATCAGAGGCTCTCAAAGTGTGACCTATAGACCGCTAGGGTATGTGTGGGCAAATGGTTTCTTTTTAAGTCTTTTTTTTAATATTAAAAATTTTATTTATTGATTTTTACAGAGTGAGAAGGGGGGGAGCAAGAAGTATTAACTCATAGCTGCTTCACTTTAGTTGTTCACTGATTGCTGGTCATATGTGCCTTGACTGGGCAAGCCCAGGACCTTGAACCGGTAACCCAACATTCCATGGGTCGGAAAATGTTTTTTTATAATAATACTAAGACTTTGTTATTATTCTGTTTCACTCTGTTGACATGTTCACTGATGGCATGAAAGCAATGGTGGGTAAAACTACTGGTGCCTGAGTAGGAAGGAAATGTGTGGCACCACATGGTACCAGGACCTGCTGTATTCTTTACCACCATGAATTAGTGACTTTTAATTTTTGGGGGGGGGTATTTTTCCGAAGTGAGAAGTGGGGGACGGGGGGGGGGGGCAGGCAGACAGACTTCTGCCTGCACCCGACCAGGATCCATTGGGCATGCCCACCAGGGGGGATGCTTGGGCCCATCTGGGGTGTTGCTCTGCTGCAACGGAGCCATTCTGGCACCTGAGGTGGAGGCCATGGAGCCATCCTCAGCGTTCGGGCCAACTTTGCTCCAATGGAGCCTTGACTGCAGGAGGGGAAGAGAGAGACAGAGAGAAAGGAGAGGGGGAAGGGTGGAGAAGCAGATGGCGCTTTTCCTGTGTGCCCTGGCCGGGAATCGAACCCAGGACTTCCACACACCAGGCTGATGCTCTACTGCTGAGCCAACCAGCCAGGGCCAAATTAATGACTTTTTAAAAATGCCAGTGTTGATTAAGAATGTACTTAATAAAATAAAAACGATCAATTTTATTTCATCTATACTCTTGTGTGTGCTCTCTGTTTAATGTGTTGGGTAATGCAAAGGGAAGCAGGCAGCAAGCATTTTTGCTGTGGTCTGAAGTACTTTGATTGCCTCCAGGAAAAGCGCTTACCTGATTACTCTTATGTGTACGCTGTACTAGCTGATTTTTCTACAAAATACCATTTTTGCTTGAAACTATGACAGACAACCTCAAGTTATCCAGACGTATGTATTTGGTAGTCATTTTCTTGAAAAGCAAAGTGAGCCTGTTTTTTCAAGGGGAACAACTGATGGTATTTGCTGCTAATGACAAAAATTTGAGCTTTCAAATGAAAAAATGAGAATTCTAGAATATTTCTATCTGCCATGGTGAGTTTAATAACTTCCTGATACTTAATGATTTTTCAGATGAGATTGGTGGTGATTTTAACAAATACTGTTGTGTTCTTTATATTGCATAATCAAGTGTGCCAACCTTTGGATGATGGACATAAATCATTGAACCAATGTTTTTCTGAATGATCAATACATGTTACAAAATCATGCATGGGTAAATGAGCCATTCAAAGTCTCTTTTGCCATTTAAAGTAACATAGTCACAGGTTCCAGTAAATAGGGTGTATGGACATCTTTGGGTGCCCTTATTCTGCCTACCAGAAATTTATGACAGTGCCACTTTTCTCACTAAATTATTTTTTATAAAATATAGTTCTTTTCCATAAAATTTTATGGTAGCATGTCATTGGTTGTTAATACTTTTGAATAACTTAATATTTTAAAATTTCTAAGTTTAATTTCTAATATGGTAAATGTTGATAGATATAGTCCACATAAACAAAAGCTTCTTGGAGTCCTCAGTTTTAAGAGTGTAAAGGGGTAGTGAGACAGAAAAGTTTGAGAATTGATGGCTTAAATTATTGAAATGGCAAGAGCAGACAGCACAAAAGCTCCTTAAAATAATGTAAAACATCCTTCAAGGAGGGATGAGATCATCATAGCTGTCACATAGAGAAAATGCTGTATATGAGATATCATTAGGTGAATTGACCAGAATCTTTCAGGCAACTGCTGGCAATTTCTAGACATACTCGCAAAGTCTTATCATGGAAGGGCTGCTTCAGGATGTCTTTCAAGCACCCCTTTGCCCATAGTGTCACACATAGCTGGGAATACTTGCTGATCTGTCACCAGTACCTAGCCCATAGCTGAATTTCATGCCTGGTAGACTGGCTCTGTTCTGAAACTTAATGGTGAGACTAGTCGGATACAGAATATCATGGAATGGTACTCTGCTCAGTTCACAGGGGGGACAAAGAAATTGCTCCAGACTCCCATGGAGGGAGTCTGATACTATTAGCATTCAACTAAGCTTCTATTCTTCTCCTTTTCATAATAAACAAGGCTTCCAACTTCAAAAATTTCTACCAAATTCTCATTTAAGAAAATTGTCCAAAGAAATACTAGAAAAAGACTCCCGACAAGAATGAAAACATTAGTGGGTTTTTCTTTTCTTCTATTTATTTTTCTGTATTTTCTATACAGTATATAAATTTTACAAGAAAAATAACTAGTTATTTACAAAGTACCCACCACCAAAAAATAAATGCAGTAAATAAGCCTTTTAAGATAAGTTTAAAAAGAAAAATATTGCATAAAATTGTAAGATGCTGAATGTCAAATGTACTGATCAGATCAGGCTGGGCTATGCTACAGTAACAAGTGACTCTGGGTCTTAGTGGCTTAACCCAAGGAAAGTTTATTTATTGCTCCTGTGACATGTCCATCCCATGTTAGCTGTGAACAGAGCCTCACGGAGCAGCCTCTGTCTGGAACATCTCCTGGCAGAAGAAGGAGCATGGATGAAGCCTGCCCAGGATCATAGAGCCTTCTGTCCAGATTGCCGTGCAGCATCTCTGTTGACATTGGTCAAAGTCACAGGACCGGTCCCTCATCTCACCAGGACAGAAAAGCGTGATATGCAGAAGTGAAAGGTGCAGAATGATTGTGAACAATAACACAGTCTCACTTCAATGTCAAACAAATCAAAACCCCACCTCAAATGGAGGAGAGAGGTTAAGGAAGGAAGACAACTAACATTTGTAGAGTGTAACCTGTGCTCCTGTCACTTTCACCCTTCACTCTCTTTGAATCCTCTCCATGATCCTAGCAGGGGTCCCCAAACTTTTTACACAGGGATCCAGTTCACTGTTCCTCAGACCGTTTGGAGGGCCGCCACATACAGCGATCCTTTCACTGACCACCAATGAAAGAGGCGCTCCTTCCGGAAGTGCTGCAGGGGGCCGGATAAATGGCCTCAGGCGGCTACATGCGCCCACGGGCTGTAGTTTGGGGATGCCTGGGTGTTATATCTCTTCACAGATGAGGAAATGGAAGCTCAGCGAGGTTAAGTCATTGCCCCGAGTCTTGCAGCAAATAAGTGGAAGAAATGGATTTCAAACTCAGGTTAATCTGGTTCTTAAGCTCACGTGGTTCCCGCTATCCCACATGGTCTACCGCGCAGTGTTTGATTTCTAAAGCATGTTCATAGAGAACACAATCCCTAGACACCAAAACCTGAAGCAGAGGCCATCCCTTCCCAAACCGAGGTCAGGGTCAGGAAGGGGCTTACTCATCCCTCACAAACCAGCATGTGAAAAGCAGCTGAGAGTGATGACCTCAAAGGAGAACCATTAAGGGAATGAATACATCAGACCGCTCAGCCACAACCCAGCTCATGCCCTGACACAGAACCATGTCAGAGAGGGCTGGTCCTCAGGCCATACCCAAGTTCCGGTTCTGACACTCGTGACCCATACATACATTTGAGAAAACAGCTTTGTCTTTGCAGACCTCCATTCCCCTGTGGGTAAAAAAAGCAATATTAATGCCTGCCCCTCACAGAGTTGCTCTCACAAACGAAATAAGACAAATAAAATGTAAACACGTATGATTGAGACCCAATAAATGTCCATTCCCTATCCCTCCCGTTCTGGCTTTGAAGACGATCACGTGGCAGGAATACAGAAAAAGTAGGACATGGGGACCTAAAGTGCACTGCGGCCCCACAGTGCGGCCAGGCCCCCTTGTTCTAACAGGCCGGGCCTGCACTCCTTGTAAGGTCAGTGCCCAGTCCCATGTCGAGTTTAACCCAACCTGTGCGCGGCGTGACAGGAGCCAGGCCAAGACACTGCGAGCCTCAGCTCAAGGAGGGGCCGGGTTTGGGTGCGGGACGTGACGTCACCACATGGGTGGGGCCTGTCCTGGGTGGGGCGGGGCTTGCGTCGTCGCCGGGTCTGCCGGGCGCAGGGCCAGCCGCGTAAACTGCGCCGGAGCGCCGCGGCGGAGCAGGTGAGCCTGCGGGCGGGTGGGACCCAGGGCTAGCGGCTGGGGCCTAGGCGCCCGCAGCACAGAGGACCGGATGGAGCCGCGACCCGCGGCCGTTCTCAGCCTTACGCGCGCCCTTCGCCGCGGCCGCTCGCGGCCCCCTCAGCAGTTTCGGGGCTGCAGACCCTGCGAGAGTCGTGGTCCGGGCCACTGCGGCCGGTGTGGGGGCAGGAGCAGGGAGGGCGCCGGGACAGCTTCGACTGCTGCAGCCCGGAATTGGGGGGTGGGAGGAGCGCGGGGCGTGGCCCCCAGGCCTCGGGCCTTCAGCCTTCAGCCTAGACGGGTCCTCCCAGCCCCTGACTCCCCGCTAGGGTGGGCGCGGTGCGAGCTGTTCAAGGGCCAGAGTATTTAAAGGAGCAGCGCACGTGTGCCTGGAAGGCTTGTGGACTCGGACCTGTGTTCTTCCCTCCTGGCTAGCACAGTCTTGGCTTCCAGGACAGCGAGCCAGCGGCACCGGGCCCTGGGCACCGCTTTGCGGGGGCAAGAGGGGGGTGGGGGGTGGGGTCTTCCCGCGTGTATGAGGAACTGAACCGCTGGTCAGGTATTGGACCCAGGACGACTTCGTGATCATAAGTGTGTGGCTGTTTTTATCAGGAATTTACAGCTGTGGAGAGACTCCCAGAATTGAGATTTTGAAGCTGAAGGAACCTGAAACAGTAGTTAGGCCCCAGCCCCAATTTTTAAAAAATGTTTATTTTATTGATTTTAGAGAGAGGAAGGGAGAGCAAGAGAGAGACAGGAACATCTATCTGTTCTTGTAAGTGCCCTGACCCGGGATCGAACCGACAACCTCTGTGCTTCCAATGATGCTTTAACCAACTGAGCTATCCCTCCAGGGTCTCAGTCCATATTTTATCAATGAATAAACAGCCCACAGAGCTAAAGTGACTTTGTCGAAGGTTGCCCAAGTAGTATATAGCAGAGTCACTCTTAGAACCCATTGTTCTGGCCTCTAGTTGGCTGTCCTGCCCTAGGACCATCCTTCAGCCCTTTGGCAGTTGGATGAAATGCTCCTGTCTATTGACTTAACAAGTATTCCCCTTTTAAGGTATTAACTATTGATTGGTGGACTAACTGCAGCCCCCATTACCACGTGGAGAACCTGAGAAGCATCCCACCAGAACAGTTGCAGAGCCAGCTTAACTCAAAATTGACATCCTGGGCTCCCAAGCCTGTGCTGAGTCACTTGATCAGGACAGACCCTGGCTTTCAGTATGGATGCCCCTGATCTGTGCGTAGTTCATTCTGTAGACCAGGGGTCCCCAAACTACACCCGCATGCGGCCCCCTGAGGCCATTTATCCGGCCCCCGCCGCACTTCCGGAAGGGGCACCTCTTTCATTGGAGCACATTGACCATCTCGTTAGCCAAAAGCAGGCCCATAGTTCCCATTGAAATACTGGTCAGTTTGTTGATTTAAATTTACTTGTTCTTTATTTTAAATATTGTATTTGTTCCTGTTTTGTTTTTTTACTTTAAAATATGTGCAGTGTGCATAGGGATTTGTTCATAGTTTTTTTTATAGTCCGGCCCTCCAACAGTCTGAGGGACAGTGAACTGGCCCCCTGTGTAAAAAGTATGGGGACCCCTGCTGTAGACACATGAGCCTCCTGAGCCTTCAGCCAAGACCGTAGGCAGTAATTAAAGGCTCTGGATAAGCTGCTGCAGGTGTATGAGCCTCAGGTTCCCCTCCATGTCAGCGTGAATGTGGTTGTGTCAGGGTGGGAAACATGTCAGCAGCTGTATTTTCATGGCCCAGCTGGTGAAGGAGCTGGGGATCATGGCTCAAGCTTAGAGCTGCTGCAACAGCCACCTATCATGGCCAGCAGGCTGTCCAGGTTCATGCCTTGTGTGCATGAGCAGGCATTTAGGGAAGGGGCAGCAAGTGGGGGCTTGGAGGTATGTTGCTACAGAATAGGATGGAGATTGTTTCAGATTTTCAGGGAGAATTATATATCATTTGCTGTTGCGGTACCCATGCACCAGGTCTAGAGCCTTACTTGGTGCATGTATCAGAGATCAGTGCCCTTTTCCAGTCTGCTTGAGAAAGTGCAGGACAAGGAGGAGCCTGGCCAGAGACTGCCACTCAAATGTGCCTGGAGGCCCAGTGCAGGTTGTCATGCCTATCACCACATCCTCAGCTCCCTCTATGCCTGCTCACAGTCCCACAGCACAAGCAGTGTTTGCCAAATAAAAATTCCCCACCTACCTTGGCCTCTCTCTAAGTTACTGATGATGATCATGACATAACGTACTTTACTGTATGAAGTTTGTCATATACAATAAACCGTTTTGTATAGTAATTGTCACAATTATCATAAGAGCTTCAGTCACACTGTGGTAGCTATGATTTTTACCCTACAGAAGGGGAAACTGAGGTTCAGGGAGTTAAGCCGTTTTTCCTGTTATGTGGCTTCGGTGACTGAGCGCCAGGATTTGATCCCAGCTGGCTGTGTCTTATTAATCTTTTGAGTTTAGTGCAAGATGTTTCCCACATTCACCCCCACCCATGTTCCTGTGGCACTGCCAGGAAATGTCTATGTATGTAGTCTCCTGACTACCTGACAAAACAAAAAAATAAATTAACAAATTAAAAATTAATATGTACATATATATATATGCATATTTTTAAAAAAAGAAACCAAAGCAGTGTGTGTAGGTCATGTGCATGTTTATACTAACGACATTGTTGGCTGGTGTTCAGCTGTTGCTTTCACTTAGGACACTGTGTAGTTGAGGACTGACAAGACAACAAATGTTTGCAAGTCTTTCCACCTGTTCCCTGACTCCAGCAGCTGGGGGAGTGACTGGTGGGGAAGAATGTTAGGGCTCTGGCTCACACGCCCTCCAGGCTTCCACCAGCTGGCACCTGGAGGTTCTCACCTTGGGTTGGCCAGCCTGACCTGGGCTGCCAGCCTTCTGTCATCAGTGTTGGCCCCCAGGCCTGGAGGTGGTGGAGGGAAAGAGTAATTTCCAATCAGTCCTTAGTAAAGACCAGATGTAGGTTAGGGTTAGGGTTAGGGTAAAACAAAAAAATAAGTAAATAAATAAAAGAAAAAAAATTTTTTTAATAAAAAAACAAAAACAAAAAAAACCCCAGATGTCCAGGACAGAGATTGATTTTTGTCCAACCTCTTCATCGTCTGGGAGAGTGGGTTGCTCAACTGTCAATGCCAAAATAGCCTTCTGAAACATGGAAAGAAAAATTGCTGTACCTTAACCAGCAACTTGCTGAATTTTTAAAAATAAAAGTAATACGTGTTCATTTTAGGAAATTCAGGCGATAGTTTAAGAGCCCTTCAGCCCTCAGCCCAGTGATAACCACTGTATTTTCTTACAGCATTTCATGTACGTCCATATATATTCATCTGTTAAGATATTAGAGGTAGGAGAAAACTGGAGATGAAGGTTTGTGTCCTGTTTTTTTCTGTTAAATGTGCCTTCAGATTTTTCTCTTCATATTATTGGGAAACTGGATTTGATTGGTATGTAGACCATTATTTACTGCACCAGCACCATAGCAGGACACTTGCCCTTCCTCCCTTTTTGACCGAGAGAAGCAGTGCCCTGACTCCTGCCACATGCCCACATGTGGACACCCCCTGTTCCTGTGCCATGCCCATTTTGGAGCCACAGCCCTTCTGCCCCCATGTAGAGCACTAATAGCAGGGGAGGCCCCCAGGCCGGGCGTGTGTGATTGGGGCAAGAGAGAGACTACTGAGTCTGTAGGGTCATATAGGTGATCTGGAGAGTATTTATAATTCATGACCTGTTTGTGTTTCGGAGAAGCTATGTATTAAAGAAAAGACACATATGTGCCCATGGAAAAGACATGTGCCTTGTGAATGTGAGTGTGTACCCAGGGAGCCCCATGTGGGTGCTGTGTGGGCTGTCTGTGTGACCAGGCCCTGGGCCACCCAATATATGACCCTCACAGGTACTGTGTGGGTAGGGAAGAGCACCTCAACTGGCAGTTGGGAGACCTGAATTATAGCTGGCTTTTGGTCTTGGCACTTCCTTTGTTCCTCTGGGATTCAGTTTCTTTAACTATGAAATAGGGCGCTGACTACATGGCCTTTAAGGTCCTCGCTAGCTCTGACATTGATTCTCTGGACATGCTCTTTCATGTGACAAAATGTTCATGTGGCCTGACCTGTGGTGGCGCAGTGGATAATGCGTCGACCTGGAAATGCTGAGGTCGCCGGTTCGAAACCCTGGGCTTGCCTGGTCAAGGCACATATGGGAGTTGATGCTTCCTGCTCCTCCCCCCTTCTCTCTCTCTGTCTCTCTCTCTCTCTCCCTCTCTCTCCCCTCTCTAAAAATGAATAAAGAAAAAAAGAAAAAAAAATGTTCATGTGGCCAGAGTGCCCTGGGCCCCTTCTAAGAGGGGCACCAGCAGACTGCCACTATCCCCTCTCACTGTGTCCCTCCTCTATGTCATCTTCATTGTAACTGCCATTATTGAACACCTGCTATGTGCCAGGCGCTTTGCACACCATCTCTAGTTCTTACAGTACTCTTGCAGTGTGTGCCTATTCCACTTTTTCCAGAAGAGGAAGTGGGCCATATGAAGTTAAGTAAGTTGTCTGAGGTTATGCAGCCAGGGAATATGTGGTTCAGGTCACAGCTAAGTAATTGGAGCCTTGTCAATTCCCAAAGCTTCAGCTTTTGACCACTGGCTTGCTGCTTCTCATTAAAGATATTTTTTCTGTGCCTTAGGCAAAGGTAGCATGCATGCTAGGGCCATGGCTTCCCTCCATCAGTTCACCCAAACTGCCATGTTTCTAGGCTATTTCAGAAAATGAGAGAAATCAGCCTGGGTACTGGGCATTGCTAAGTAGGAAAGGCCGGACTGGGTTCAGAGCCTGGGTCCAGGTTCAAGAGACCCCGTCAGAGTGCCCTGGGGCCTCTGACCTGGGAGAGTGGAGTTGTAAATCGGGCCCCCCTGTGGGACTCAGGCCCTAGCACTGGCAGAAGCCTCCTCCTCTGTGCTGGGGGGGGAGAGCCATCCAGCAAGTGACGTCCATCATGGTATGGGCTGGGCTAGATGGACATGTGAATGAAAGTCATCCAGGGCCAAATACATGGTCAGGTGCCTGGGGCTGCAGACACAGACAGGCAGGGAAGCTGTGGGAATTTCTAAGGAAAATTCTAAGGTTATTTCCTCACCTTAGCAAACCCTTTTCCTGGTGTAAGAAAGACTGGGAACTTCCCAGGAGTCATGGGAGCGCTGTGAGCTGTGACCATAGCCTGCTTAATGCCACAGATGAGGGAAAATTTTCAAGTAGGCCTGCAAAATGCGTGCGCGCGCGCGCGCACACACACACACACACACAAAACAACAACAATAACAACGAAGTATTTGGGACCCAAACCTTTCTTTGCAACCCTGAGTGTTGTGGTGTGTACAGTAACTCCCAAAGCTTGGGAATTACAATTTCCAGCTTTTTCCATGAGGCACCAGTGTTAATTACGGCATTTTAAAATCTGGTTCCTGCTGAGGTCCACTGACCTTAAATTTTAAGGTCAAAACATGGACATTTCTCGCCTAACCTGCGGTGGTGCAGAGGATAAAGCATTGACCTGGAATGTTGAGGTTGCCGGTTCAAAACCCCGGCTTAAGACACATATGGGAGTTGATGCTTTCTGCTCCTACCCCCTTCTCTCTCTCTCTCTCTCTCTCTCCTCTCTTTCTAAAATGAATAAATAAAATCTAAAAAAAACCCCAAAAACCAAAACATTAACATTTCTCTGAAATCGAAAGAAGGTTGAAGAAATTGGGTCACCGGGTTTCCGTAATAATTGCAGAAACCACTGACACTAGCACGTTGGGGAGATTCTCTGGGTCAGAGCCGCTTGTTTTGGCGATTTCAGCGTTTCTGTCCTGTTCAGCTGTATGATGGGCGTGAGCAGTGGCTACTTTGGACATTTGATTTTGCATCCTAACCCACGACAGCTTTCCGCTGCCGCACTTTGTTCTGGGAAGGGTTTTGGAACAACACCATCTTGCACTGGTCATCCCTGCCCCCACTAGCTCCTCTGTGTCTTACTGCAGCTCCCTCAGGGAATGGAGTGCTGGTAGCTATGTAGGTGACAGGATTTGATATCAGTGGTAGGAGACTCACCCAGCCCAACCCCCACCTGCCTGTGAGTCAGCCTCCCTCGGGATTGATGGGATTGACGTCATTGCCGCTCTGAGGTGGACAAACATCTAACAGGAAGGTTGTTTATCCGCACAGATTTGGGTGGTGATTTTTCCCTCCAAGGATTCAGATCCCATTAGGCTTCTAGTTCCAATTGTGAAGCGAAAGGACCCAGGCCCAGCTGCTCTGCTCTCCTTCGGGAGCTAGGTAACGAACCCATCCGCTCCTCCAGCCCAGTGGGAGGGATGCAGGAGGCAGGACTAGAAGAAAATTGGGCTAAATATTGACTTACTGTTTCCCTTTGAAAAGCTTAATAGCTTAAAACAAAACAAAACACCTACAAATGAAATCCATGTTTATTACAGAAGCTTTAGAAATGCAGAAAAATATTTGGTAAAAATCACCCACAATCTCACCATCCAAAGATAACCTCCTTTTATGTTATGTAACATTTTGTTTGCCAGGCCTTTATACATTTTCTGGGAAAATTCAGATGGGTATGCAAAGTTTTATATCAAATTTAAGAACCTGTTGTATTTTTTCATATTATTAAATATTCTTTGAAATAAGACTTTTTTAGTGATCATATAATAAACTTCCAATAGCTCTATCAGAGGACATTTATTTTCACTTTTTTTTACAATTATAAATAAATGCAACAACATCTTTTATTATTTTCTTAGGGAAAATTCCAAGAAATAGCATTTCAAGATCAAAAGGTATGAATGGTTGGAAGCTTTTGGTTTTTCCTGCCTTCAGAAAGGCAGGTCCAGTGTGTGCCAGGGTGTTTGAGGCCCAGTGCCCCACACCCTCCTCCGCGGTGGGCATTGCTTGGGGATCTTTGCAGCCTGAGAACTCTCTTCTTCCCTTGAAGCTTCCCTAGTCTTCTCCTCTGCCTCTCCCGCTCTCTGACCAGACACAGGGTGTTCAGAGAAAGGACTGTTCCTTCCGTCACTTCCTCCATTTTGTGAGCAAGTAGTACAGAGCAGTGGGGTGCCAAGTTAGGTGGGTGAGGTGCCTGCCCAGGGGACAGGGAGGCGGATTGTAACTGGTCACTGGCAGTTCTGAGCCTGATGTCCAGGCTGGGGCACCTGATTTCCTGGCAGGGGCAGTCAGTCCTCAGGGAATGTCTGATACCAACTTGAGAACGACCAAGGGACTGTCTCAGAGTGCAGACCCTTGGACCTTTGGTCAGGATGGAACCTGGGGATATGCATATTAAATAAGCAGCCTAGCATAGTGTTTAAGAGCACAGGACCTGGTCACCCCATTCCCAGGTGACTTTGAACCTTATCAGATTTTAGATCCAGGGAGTCCTAATCTGTTGCTCTAAACATTGCAAAGCTAAATCACAGACCCAGGGTGGGGTGGGGGGGGCAAAAGGTGGGAGGTTGTAACTACATTATTAATTCACACCTGAAACCAAACTGATGTGCTGGAAAATAGTAGGAGAGGCACCTGGCCCTGTGGTAGAGAGTCATCCAGAAGTGCCGAGGTTGCGGGTTCGATCCCCGGTTAGGGCATATACAGGAACAGATCAGTGTTTCTCTCTTGCTCTCCTTCTCCCCCTTCCTCTCTTTCTAAAATAAAGTAAATTTAAAAATATTATTATTAGGCCCTGGCCAGTTGGCTCAGCGGTGGAGCATCGGCCTGGCATGCGGGGGACCCGGGTTCGATTCCCGGCTAGGGCACGTGGGAGAGGCGCCCATTTGCTTCTCCACCCCCCCCTCCTTCCTCTCTGTCTCTCTCTTCCCCTCCCGCAGCCGGGGCTCCATTGGAGCAGGGATGGCCCGGGCGCTGGGGATGGCTCCTTGGCCTCTGCCCTGGGCGCTGGAGTGGCTCTGGTCGCTTCGGAGTGATGCCCCGGAGGGGCGGATCCGCCCCCTGGTGGGTGTGCCGGGTGGATCCTGGTCGGTCGCATGCGGGAGTCTGTCTGGCTGTCTCTCCCCTTTTCCAGCTTCAGAGGAATGCAAAAAAAAAAAAAAAAAAAGCAAAACAAAACAAAAAAATAATAATAAAAGAAACTATTGGCTATGTAGAGTCAAGAAAAGCAGAACAGTATTAAAAAAAAAGAGAGCCACCCCTAGTTTTTGAGGCTCTCCTACAGATGGAATGCTATCATTTAGGGGTCTGTGATTTTGAGAAAACTCAGCCATGTCTTTGTTTTGGGTACCCCTCTTAAGTAGGAATGGATTCACTGATGCCAGAGTGAGTAATGAGGGAACTGTTGGGTCCAAGCAGGTATTAATTTAGGTGTTACCTAGCAAGACTGGTAACACAGAGGAGGATAGGACTTGAAAGGTCTCTTGGATCTCCATTAGATGAAGGAACTCAAGCTAGGAATTTTTCAAGGTCTCTCGGTGTGTTGGGGCTAAAAGCTGTGTCCCCCAAATTGGGCTCCTTTGGTTAGACACTGCTGGTTCCAAGACCTGGCCACTAAGCAGATCAACCCTCCTGTGGCCCAGGCCCTAGCCTAGTCCTAGGGTGATCCCAGCGGAGAGGGGGAGGCCCACATGCCACCTCGAGAATGCTGCTTGGCTGGCATCTTGCTTTCATAAATTCACTGTTGAGAACCCTCTGCTGGATTCAGCTCTTACTCCTCGATCAGGCACCATGCCTTCCCTGGGATGGTCCATCACCTGTCCTCCCTCATCTCCCACCACTGCCTCCCAGGTCCTCATGCTTCAGGCAAAACAGCTTATGAGAATTGGCCCTGGTAAGTTCCCCCTTCAACACAGGAGGTTTCTTCTTTCTGGGATGTCCCAGTCTCCATTCCCTGCAAGCGATTTCTTACCTTACTGTTTCTCATCCCTCTTACTTCTTGAGACCTGAGACATCTAATCCTGACAGCCAATCGAAGATCAACTGTCCCTCTCTTGATCTGAACTCCAGAAGTGCCATGTCCTTGGCACCCCCTCCTGTAGTCATCTCACTTGCTTCCTACTGCTGTTGCTCCCACACTTGTCTTATCTGCCCTAAACCCAGGAGCTTATCCATTTGAAAACCCTGTGAGCTCAACAGGGAGCCCTGTGTAATGGGGTCCAAGGCAGCAAGGTGGACAGAGAGAGCTAGGCTCTGTCATGTGCTTGGTTAAGGGTTGATGGAATTAAAGTCCATGTGGGGGCCCTGGCCAGTTGGCTCAGCGGTAGAGCGTTGGCCTGGCGTGCAGGGGACCCAGGTTCGATTCCCGGCCAGGCACATAGGAGAAGTGCCCATTTGCTTCTCCACCCCCTCCCCTCCTTCCTCTCTGTCTCTCTCTTCCCCTCCCGCAGCCAAGGCTCCATTGGAGCAAGGATGGCCCGGGCGCTGGGGATGGCTCCTTGGCCTCTTCCCCAGGCGCTAGAGTGGCTCTGGTCACGGCAGAGCGCGGCAGAGGGGCAGAGCATCGCCCCCTGGTGGGCGTGCCGGGTGGATCCCGGTCGGGCGCATGTGGGAGTCTGTCTGACTGTCTCTCCCCGTTTCCAGCTTCAGAAAAATACAAAAAAAAAAAAAGTCCATGTGGGAATAATGCAGACCATAGACCTGAGTGCTGTCTTCAGAAAGAGTGGCAGCTGCAGACCCTGGCAGAAGGAACCTGCTGGCTTGAAAATTATAAATTAGGGGAGTAACCTACTTGGAGACAGACTTTTGGCAGAGGGCACACCTGGCCATCTGTGGCATGAAGCTCGGCCCTGAGGGTTTTCAGGAGGCAGTGAAAGCTGTGTGACGCTTTCCCAGCCCCTTTGGGCTGCACTGGCTTCTGTATGGTCCTGTTGTGTATACACACTGCTCAGGACAACACACGGGCCTTGGGGACAGGCCTCCCTCCTGTGTAGTCTCTTCAGCCTGAGTCTTACTGTGGGTCCTCCCTCAGCTGTACTTTCACACATGCACGTGCACACACACATGCGACCCAGCGGTCTCACTGCCGGCATGGCTTTGGCCACTTCTAAATTCAGGACTCTCATTTCCCTCCTTGTACTCCAGACCCAGGCACTGAGCCACCTTCTAAACACTTCTGCTTTTGACCCCACAGGCACCCAGACTCCAGGATGAAGCTCCTAGTCTTCCCCCAAGACAATTCTCTCCCATCTCCCCATCTCACTCCATGCCTGGCCTCATCCTGGACTCTGTCCTTATTTTATCCCCACATCTGTTCCTATTTGTTTACTTCCTGACCCTTTCTGGGTCCTGTCCCCTCACTTGCATCCATCCTGCTGACTCCTTCAGGGGAGTCTGTCCCTTCTTTACTCCTTTTTCAGGAAGTGGCCAGACTGACATTTCTTTTTTGTTTGTTTGTTTGTTTTTACAGAGACAGAGAGAGAGTCAGAGAGAGGGATAGACAGGGACAGATAGACAGGAATGGAGAGATGAGAAGCATCAATTATCAGTTTTTTGTTGCGACACCTTAGTTGTTCATTGATTGATTTCTCATATGTGCCTTGACCGCGGGCCTTCAGCAGACCGAATAACCTCTTGCTTGAGCCAATGACCTTGGGTCCAAGCTGGCAAGCTTTGCTCAAACCAGATGAGTCTGCACTCAAGCTGGCGACCTGGGGGTCTCGAACCTGGGTCCTCCGCATCCCAGTCCGACGCTCTATCCATTGCTCCACCGCCTGGTCAGGCCAGACTAACATTTCTAAGCACAGATCTTATCTATCTGTCACACTGTCTTTGTGGGAGCACCATATAGCTCCTAAACATGGCACAGGAGACCTGTCAGACCTGCACATCCCCACTTGGCAGTGCCAGGCCCTGACTGGAACTGTCTTCATACCCTTCCTTCCCACCTGGGATAATCTGTCTCCATTAGACAATATTACCTCTCTAGAAAGCATTTCTGATCTGGGGTTTAGACCCTTCCTTGTGCTTCTGTACCACTTAGCAAAGACTTGGATTATAAAATTTGTCACAATGGATGGTTTTTGTTTGTTTTTAAGGATAAAAGTGTGCCTTTTACTTATCTTTGTATTCCCAGAGCCCAACATAGTTATTGGCACACTATAGGTGTTCAACAGATGTTTGTTGATTGAATGAATTAGTGTGTTGACAGTTTGGAGTGGCCCTGACTTTTCTAGTTGGGTGTTTTGCCTCCTGCGACCTGGATTTCCAAAGGCCAGTCCATCTCTAGTCCATTGCAGCCTCAGTGGTGGCTCTTGAGGACTGATGCTTTGCAGCAGTTATTTGACATGGTGTCCTGGTGTGTTGTTGCAGGGTAAGACTTATATCCAAGTCTTAAAGCCACCTCAAGCCATCCCCTCAGCCCTCCATTGCCTTTGCCTCAAGAAAAATGGAATGGCCTGACCAGGCGGTGGTGCAGTGAATAGAGCGTCGGACTGGGATGTGGAAGGACCCAGGTTCGAGACCCCGAGGTCACTAGCTTGAGTGCGAGCTCATCTGGTTTGAGCAAAAGCTCACCAGCTTGGACCCAAGGTCACTGGCTCCAGCAAGGGGTTGCTCAGTCTGCTGAAGGCCCACGGTCAAGGCACATATGAGAAAGCAATCAATGAACAACTAAGGTGTTGCAATGCTCAATGAAAAACTAATGATTGATGCTTCTCATCTCTCTCCGTTCCTGTCTGTCTATCCCTCTCTCTGACTCTCTCTCTGTTTCTGTAAAAAATAAAGATGTTGGCCCACCAGCTTTAAAAAAAAAAAAAAAAAAAAAATGGAATGAAGTCTCCTTTGTTTATTTTCTCAGGTACTTCTGGAGGCGGGGCCATGCTCACATTCATGGCCTCTGACAGTGAGGAAGAAGTGTGCGATGAACGGACGTCCCTGATGTCAGCTGAGAGCCCCACACCTCGCTCCTGCCAGGAAGTCAGGCAGAGCCCAGAGGATGGAGAGAATTCTACCCAATGGGTAAGTTTCTGCCAGTGGGCTGAAGCCTCAAAACAGGCCCCTCGGGTTCCTGTGCCTATTGGATGGAAACCAGACATTCCCAAGTGCGAGAGGGAGGAGATAGTAAAAGTGAGAATTGGCCAGAAAGGTGGATGGTTGCCATGGCAGATCTCATGTCTGTGAGGGCTTTATAGTAGACTCTGCACATTCCCAGCCTGTTAAAGTTTAACAACATTGAGCTGAATGAGTCTCTGCACTCCAGCTCCTACCCCCTTAGATTCATCTTCCTAGTGCAAGAACTTAGTGAGTTTGGATACTGGGACAGGTAACAGAAGCCCAAGGACAGCAGGAGGCAAACTGCTAGAGGGGATCCTTTTTGGCAAATGGCAGATGTGGTGACCAAGAGATGACTATATCTGAGTCATATTTGACATTTGAACTGGGGATGTGTCTTACTCCATTCTGGCTGCTGTAATAAAAATGCCATAGACTGGGTGGCTTATAAACACAGACATTTAATTCTCAATGTTCTGGAGATGGGTGGTCCAAGGTCAAGGTGCCAGCAGATCTGGTGTCTGGTGAGGACCCACTTCCTGTTCATAGGCAGCTGTCTTCTCTGTGTCCTTACCTGGTGGGAGGGGTGAGGAACCTCTCCATGGTCCCTTTTATAAAGGTACTAATCCTATTTGTTAGGGCTCTACTCTCATGATCTAATGACCTCCCAAAGTCCCTACCACCTAACACCATCACATTGGGGGGTTAGGTTTCAACATCTGAATTTTGGAGGGTCAAGCATTGAGTTCATAGCAGGAGGGGAGGGCTGCACTGTGATCTTATCTCTGCAGCCCATAGGGCAGGAAATTATAACATCATGAAATGGAGGATGTACTTGGGAGGGTCACCTAGCCAAGCTACTTCCCTACCCATCAGGACAAAACAGCATCTGAATTTCATTCTTCATTTATAGTATTTAAATTATTTTTATTTTTATTTTTTTTACAGAGACAGAGTGAGAGTCAGAGAGAGGGATAGATAGGGACAGACAGACAGGAACGGAGAGATGAGAAGTGTCAATCATCAGTTTTTCGTTGGGGCATTTTAGTTGTTCATTGATTGCTTTCTCATATTGCCTTGACCGTGGGCCTTCAGCAGAGCGAGTAACCCCCTGCTTGAGCCAGCGACCTTGGGTCCAAGCTGGTGAGCTTTGCTCAAACCAGATGAGCCCGTGCTCAAGCTGGTGACCTCGGGGTCTCGAACCTGGGTCCTCCACATCCCAGTCCGAAGCTCCGTCCACTGTGCCACCGCCTGGTCAGGCCATTTATAGTATTTAAAAACTTTTCCATGTGAAGTTTTTTTTCTTCCAGTTAGCCTTAATCCCCCTTGCTGAAACAGGAGTTCATTTCTTCTGTCTTCCTTTGTGCTTCCAGCAAGAGCTCACCAGTTCAAGGTCACCACACAGCCACTCCTTAGCCTTTTCTTGCTAGTTTCTTCATCTTTTATCTCCTGGAGTTGTGCATTTTAGTTGTTTCAGTTCCCATTCATTAACAATTTTTTCTTTTCTTTCTCAGCTGAGTATGTAGATTGGATTCTATGCATAGCATCAATACCAAAGCAATAGTCTTAAAAAAAATAAAGATTTTATTTATTTATTTTAGAGAGGAGAGAGAGAGGGAGGGTGGGTGAGGGTCAGGAAGCATCAACTCCCATATGTCCTTGATCAGGCAAGCCCAGGGTTTTGAACCAGCGACCTCAGCGTTCCAGGTCAGTGCTCTGTCCACTGCACCCCCACAGATCAGACGCAATAGTCATTTTTTATTTTCCTTTCATTTGGCTTTCTCTTTGGCTGTTAATGTAATTACCAAGGCAGCTAATGCTCTGAATTGCCACAATTCCAGAACGAATTCTTGTGGATTCATTGGTGCCAGCCTCTGGCAGGCGTTCTGCCTGCCCGTTCCCTGCTCGCCTGTTTGTGCTCTCCTGACTTCCCATAGCCCAGCTCCTCCCAGATGCTTAACCTGCTTAGCCTCCTTGGTTCAGAGTGTAAATTTTGCATGCTTGATTTTGGGGTGCAAAAATTTAAAGTAATTTCTTCCTCTGCAAATTCCCACTGTCTTATCTATAATCAAAGAAAGTCCCTATGTGTTTGGATCATTCTAGTTTATGATTTGTCAACCAAAAGTTTTTATACTCTCTGGTTTCTGCTATCATGTGGCCTGTCTCCTCCCAAGTCAGTATGACCATGTGAACAGAAATGAGCAACATCCTGAGTCCCTGTACCGAGGTCTAGGAGAGCTCTTTAGACGTGTTCCAAACTCATTAGCCATTAAGTCGTGAGCCTGCAAACCATGCTGCTCTGTGGTGACTGTGCCTCCCACCTGCACCTGTGGTGGTTAGTACCAACTTTTCAAATGCCTTGGAATTTCCAACACTCCCAAATCTAAACTACACCCTGTGGACTGGCTCTTACATCTGGAAAGCAACATGTAAACTTCATTTCTTCTTTCAAAATACCCATACACTACATCAGAGGGTCACCCTTTGGGTGTATTCCATGGCCCTCACAGTGTGGTTTCCTACAGAGAAGCCAGGAGAGCGAGGAGGACCACGAGGAGGACCCTGACCGCTATGTCTACAGTGGGGTCCCTGGGCGGCCACCGAGCCTGGAGGAGGAGCTGACCCTAAAATATGGGGCAAAGCACGTAATCATGCTCTTTGTGCCTGTCACATTGTGCATGATTGTGGTGGTGGCCACCATCAAATCTGTGCGCTTCTACACGGAGAAGAATGGACAGCTGTGAGTTGGGGGCCCAGGCAGGGTGGGGCGTGGGGGCTTGGTCAGGGGGTTTTGGCCTCCTCTGGCCATTTGTCCTGCAGCTCCAAGCCAGCAGCAGTAAGGAGCAGGGATGAAGATCCCATACGCTGGTCTTGGCACATTCCTGACCTCTCTGCACCTCAGTTTCCTCATCTGTATAATGGATTTGATGAAGATTACTAGGAGAATTGAGTTAATCCACATAAAGGCTTACATAGCACAGTGCCTGCGGCAGTGCACCACTCTAGCCCTCTGGGTTTTACTGTCGGAGGCACACTCCTACCAAATGGCACTGAGTTCAGTATCCCAAGTGCCAGGTCTCAGGCACAGCTGTCCCACCTGCCCCTGTAAGACCTCAGACAAGTTGCTTCATCTCTGGGCCTCTGCTCCCAGGAATGTCAACTGATGTAGCTGGACCAGATATCTCAGCTCACATCCAGCCTTGTGAGGGAGATTGCATTTCTTTTAGTAAAAAGAACTCAGATGGGCAAAAGCAACAGCATAGAAAAATGAGACGATGCTCCCCCTCCTTGACTGCACCTTTAGTTAGGCAGTTGTTAAGTTTTGTTTTGTTTTTTAAAGGAGCAGAGAGTGAAGTCCCCACCCCAGGAAGCTTATAGTATTCTGGGGACTTAGAGCAGCACAGGTGAAAAGTATTAGGAGCTCTTGAGAACTTTGCAGGCGGTTTCCTTTCAGCAGTCCAGGTTGGACAGCGAGGCTTCAGGGACTTAATTAGTGAGTGTGCAGCTGCTGGGCTACGTTGGGTAGGGTAGGAGTTGGGGCATGCTCTAGGCCAGCGGGGGCTGATGATTAGGGGATGTGGGAAACTACAGGTTTCCCTGGACCAGAGTGGAGTTGGGGGTGGGCACCTCCAAAGAAGGGTTTTCTCGGTGTGGGGAAGGGGGACCTTTGTAAGGTCATCTAAGCCCTTTCCCATTGTAATGTTGGGCCCAGTCATCAGGCTGAGGTCAGGGGGCCAGGAGGTGGTTTGGGAGGCGGGGCAGCTGGTGGGGATGGCAGACAGCACTCCACCGGGGCGGGTGTCCCAGGGCACCTCCTTCAGGTTGGGGGGCATGTAGAACGGGCAGGGAGCGAGCACCAGGCCCTTGCCTTTTCCCTCAGCATCTATACACCATTCACTGAGGACACACCCTCAGTGGGCCAGCGCCTCCTCAACTCTGTGCTCAACACTCTTATCATGATCAGTGTCATCGTGGTCATGACCATCTTCCTGGTCGTGCTCTACAAGTACCGCTGCTACAAGGTGAGTGCTAGACCTGTACACTGCCTGCCCCTCCTCCTGCCCGCCCCTCCCTTGCCCCTCTCTTCTCCTGCCCGCCCATCATGACAACCATTGGCTTAAAAAAAAAATCAGAGTTCCTTTTTTTCTGCAAAATAGACTGATATTTAGTGCTTTTACCACCCCACTGCTGCCCCTTCCATGGATTACCCACTACTCTTTTAAATTTACACATAATCCCACTTAATTGAGTTCCTCCTTGCACTATTCAGAGTGCCACTTCTTGTATTCAGTTCATTTTATCTCACTTCTCCTTCTGAAGAAATGAGATGTTCTATTTTAGGCTCCCTTTACCCCATACTTCTCCTCCAGGTTTATTTTTATTTTCCCATTCCCCTTTAAGCTGGGGATGTACAGACAATGTGCTAGGGTCTTCAATACTGGTTGGGTACCCCCCAGCCCCAGGACCTGGTTGAGGAGGGGAGTCCACCTGGCCCACATCATGGGCATTGTCCCCAGAAGTGCCATAAGCTTTTAGAGCTGGGTTTTGGGTTGTGAAACCCTGAGGGCTGGAAGGAAGCTGAACTAGGCACTACCCAGTCTAAAGTCGTTCACACCCAGGCTTGCCAGTGCTATGTTCAGGCTGCTGCCATCTGTGGAGCTGGTAGGGGCCATGAGGAGGCTCAGTCTGAAGAGATGAGCCCTTCCAGCTGGGGAATGATTAGGTGGGTGAGCAACAGGAGGGGCTTTCAGGAAGTGTCTGGGAGCTGAAGCTTATCAATAAATAACTTACCTGGGTAAATGAACCCCAGGAAGGTGGTGGATGGTGGGACCAGGGTAGAGGGTTGCTGGTCTAGAGAAGAGGGTACAGCACAAATGAAAACCAGCCAGAAGCACAGAGATGTGGAAGCCGGCCCTACTGTGGTCAGCAAGTGTCAGGTGACCAATCAGCAGGACCATTCAGTGAGGTTTATTTGCAGGTCCCATGACATTTAGGTGATGACAGTGGCCTTAGGCCGGAAATAGTGGTTAGGATAGAGAGTGTCAGTACATTCCAAAGGCAGCTGCTCACAGCCTGACCAAGGCCACTGGTTTCACTTCTGGTAGACCAGGTCCTCCCTGAGATCCCCAGTGGCTGAGCTGGGTCTGTCCTCAGTGAAGGGAGACTGGAAGGAGTGTCACACTGTGCCACTGATGGCTGACCTGGGGACTGGCTTAGGAACAACCCTACCCTTATCCTTGACCCTCCCAAGTTTGGCCAGGAGAAGAGGAACGTTGTAGACCCTCAGGTGGGAAGGGACTCCCTGGTGGACTCTGTGCAAAAGAAGTTCCCTCGGCCCTGGCCAAGTGACTCAGAGGATAGAGCATTGTCATAGCATGCATAGGTTGCAGGTTCAATCCTCAGTCAGGGCACATAGGAGAAGCAACCAATGAGTGCACAACTAAATGGAGCAACAAGTTGATGCTTCTCTCCCTCCCCTCTTTCCCCCCCCCTGTTTTCCCCTCTCTCTTCCCTCTCCTCCCTCTGTCCCCTCCTCCCTCTCCCTTTCTCAAATCCATGGGGAAAAAAAGAAGCTCCCTAAGAGCCTGTTCTGACCACTTTATCTAAATCAATACCCCAGTGAATCGTCTGTTACTTTATCCTGCCAATTTGTTTTCTCCCTCCCTCCCCCAGTGGGGAGGGGAGAGATGAGAAGCATCAACTTGTAGTTGCTTCACTTTAGTTGTTGATTGATTACTTCTCATATGTGCCTTGAGGGGGTGAGGGAGCTCAACCTGAGCCAGTGACCCCTTGCTCAGCCTGGGGACCCCACTCTCAAGCTGGTAAGCCAGTGGTCAAGGTGATGAGTCCTTGCTCTTGCTGGTGACTTCGAGGTTTTGAACCGAGGCCCTCAGCATCCTGGGTTGATGCTCTATCCACTGCACCACCACTGGTCAGGCGCCAATTTGTTTTCTTTGTAACCTTTAGCTACCAGTTATAGTCTATGTTTATGTATCATCTAATTGCCCTCTCACTGGAATGCAGCACATGTGGGCAGAGACTGCTAGCCCTACCTTAGAGCCTAGTGTGCCTGGTGTGTGGGAGACAGCAGCATGTCCTTTCTGAGTGAGTACAGGTCCAGGTGTTCAGACCTAAAGGAGTTTCGTCTCCTTCATTCACTTGCTGGGTGACCTTGAGAGAACTCTTTATCTGGAAAACGGCCACTCAGTACCTTCCAACATAATCACAAAGGAGCCTAATGAAGAAAGATTTTCAGACTTAGGCATCGGTTCCAAGAACCTGAGGGCTTTGTGATATGCGGCTTGGGAACACCGTGTGGTTTTTCTTCCTGTCTTTTTGTCTAGTTTATCCATGGCTGGTTGATCATGTCCTCTCTGATGTTGCTATTCCTCTTCACCTATATCTACCTCGGGTGAGTGGCAGCTGGTGAGCTGCAGGGTCCTCGGGGCCAAATCCCCTTGTGGCACAAGGGGCTATGGAGGAGCTGGGTAAGGCACCCTTGGGTTTCACACTCTCCCCAGTGTTTCTGCTTCAAAAGTCTGGCTGCTCTTGACACAAGGCCTTCTTGTGACACAGGAAGTGAGCTCCACGGTGGCCACGTGGGTCTTTTTGGTTTCTGACTTAAAACAAATAAGCAGAGCCATCATGGAGCTGGCACTCTGTGAGCTCAAGGAGAGTAGAAGCCCTCAAAATTTACATTCCAGGCCCTGGCCGGTTGGCTCAGCGGTAGAGCGTCCGCCTGGTGTGCGGGGGACCCGGGTTCGATTCCCAGCCAGGGCACATGGGAGAAGCGCCCATTTGCTTCTCCATCCCCCACCCCTCCTTCCTCTCTGTCTCTTTCTTCCCCTCCCGCAGCCAAGGCTCCATTGGAGCAAAGATGGCCCGGGCACTGGGGATGGCTCCTTGGCCTCTGCCCCAGGCGCTAGAATGGCTCTGGTCGCAGCAGAGCGACGCCCCGGAGGGGCAGAGCATCGCCCCCTGGTGGGCAGAGCGTGGCCCCTGGTGGGTGTGCCGGGTGGATCCCGGTCGGGTGCATGTGGGAGTCTGTCTGACTGTCTCTCCCCGTTTCCAGCTTCAGAAAAATACAAAAAAAAAAAAAAAAAAAATTTACATTCCAGTCTTTTTCCTAACTGATGGTAAAGGGACCTGTTGTCCTGGATTTGGGGTATCAGCCTGACCCATGGGCCCAAGGAGACAGGAAGGACAGGAGGGAATACCAGGACCTTTCTCAGGAACTAGGAGCCTCCAGGTTGTGCCAGTGCCTGTTTATGTGGACCAACTCCAGCGTGAGACGTTGGTTTACTCCCCACCTTTTTCCAAAAACTATTTCAAGTGGTTAGTTGTAGGGCTCATGGAAATGAGGAAGAGGATATTAGTCAATGAAACCAGAAGTTGGAAAAACCCAGATTGGGACTTAAGGGGTGAGAAGCAGAGTGTTGAATTGCATCAGGGTCTAACCTCTCCACTGAGTGTCCTGTCTCTGGTGGGCTCGACTTGGGTCCTACAGGGAAGTGCTCAAGACCTACAACGTGGCCATGGACTACCCCACCCTGTTCCTGACTGTCTGGAACTTTGGGGCAGTGGGCATGGTGTGCATCCATTGGAAGGGCCCCCTGGTGCTGCAGCAGGCCTATCTCATCATGATCAGCGCACTCATGGCCTTGGTGTTCATCAAGTACCTCCCAGAATGGTCTGCGTGGGTCATCCTGGGTGCCATCTCTGTGTACGGTAAATGAGCATAGGCCAGCTAAGAGCCTGATGGCGGACAGTGGGGTCAACATCCAGGGTCAAGTCCTCACTGTGGCACATGTGGCAGACGCTGAGAAGGTCCTGTCCTCCCTCCCTGAGGTGCCTGGGTGGTCTCCCTTCTGAGACATTTGCCTTTGTTAAGCATGTGGGGTCTCATTGACTCATGACTCATGACTATCGATGTGGCTATTAATAATAGCAAATATTAACTGGGCCCTCACACTGTTAATGCCCTTGATACACTGTCAGTTATTGGGCATGGAAGGGCACAGTACCTATAACTAATGAGCATCCTAAGCCTAAGCTGCTATTTACTTAGTATTAGTGTGATTACCATGACCAGTACTGTTTCTTCCATTTGAGGGCCCAGAAAGTGGGACTTCCAAGTTAATCCTCTTCCTTGTTTGAGGCTGGCCTTCAGACCCCGCTGTGGGCTCCAGCGGGTGCAGATTCGTGGGACTGGCTGGAGACCTGTGGGTTAGGTGATAGGACGGCAGGGCCTATCCTGAGAGCCTCACGTTCAGGGCTCCAGGACTTGCTTACCCCCACATGCCGGTGTTAGAGGCCTGGCTCCTCTCTTTAGGGGTAGCTTGGGAGTAAATGTCTTTTTTACCTTTGCTTTCCCAGATCTCGTGGCTGTGCTGTGCCCCAAAGGGCCACTGAGAATGCTGGTGGAGACTGCCCAGGAGAGAAACGAGCCCATATTTCCTGCCCTGATATACTCATGTGAGTGGCCCCCATTTCTCTGCCCAAGATGGGAACTGGGGCAGCTTCCTGGCTGTGGCTTTCAGAGTTGTCTAGTAGATAGTGTGACCTTTCCCTGACCAAAGGAAGGAAGAGGTGGCCTTGGTGATTCCAGGAGGGTCTCTACCTTTCAGAGAAGACAGCAGACAATATCTTGCTGTTACACAAGACGAAGCTTGGAAAGGTAAGAGTAGAAGGGCCCCATAGCCTCATCCCTTCTGGCCTCCAGTGGTGGGCATATGGTGGGTTCAGACAGCATTCTGGGAGCCCATGGCTACCCCCTCCGCCCTCCAGGGGGAGGGGCTTTGGAGAGAGTCTCTTTAGGGAGGAACAGGGTGTGTCTGCCTTTCACTGGGCTTCCTCCACAGTTGCATGGCTGGTTGAAGTTAAATCTCTGAAGGGAAGGCACGTGGGATGCCCCTGGGCTCAGGCCAGGGTGTAGGGGTTGGGATTAATGTATACATTCAGCAAATGTGTGTCAGAGCCCCACTTTGTGCCAGGCACTGTGCTGGGCACTGGAGAAAAGGCCCATGTGGGCCCAGGCCTCCCGGAGTTCACAGCCCTGTGGTTTGAATGCCCTCCTGTCTGTTGCTGGTGGCATTTGTTTAAGTAGAGAGTTTGAATCCCTGGGCTTAGCTGGCTGTAAGGTTCCCTGGGAAATGGTTTATGGGACAGTTAGTTCTGGATAATCTAACAAATGAAGATTTGAGGGAGAAAGCACATTCCAGGCGTGTCTCAAGGAGGCATTGAGCCCACCTGTGGAAGGACTGAGATGGTGTCTGGACTTTCACCATCTCTGCTCTGATGGAGCTTAGATTGTAGGGGAAGAGCCAGACAGGAGCCAGACAGACAAGTACAGACGTCACGAGGCGAGTACTCTGTAGAAAGAAGACAGCACACAGCGTAAGAACTTCTGGGTAGTGGGCCCTGCTATTTTGTATAAGGCAGTCAGGGATGCCCTCTGTCACAAGGCGGCATTTTCCTGCCTTAGGAAAATCTGGGGACAGAATACTTGACACTGTTAAACTGTACACTTTAAAGTGGTTAAGATAATACATTTTATGTTACATGTTCCTTACCACAGTAAAGCGAAAACACTATTAGTTCACCAAACTGTTCACTGATATTATTACCATTATTTTTGTGAGAAGTCAAGAAAAGACAGGAAAAGTCATTGTCTGCCCATACCTGGTCAGTGAGTCTGGATCCCTCTCCCAGTGGCCTCCTAACAATGGGACATAAATAAACATCACGGAACTGTAGGTCCTGCGCAGGCTTCTGGGGACAGAGATGGGCCCACCCGGCTCTCAGGCCCGCAGGCAGCCATGGGTAGCCCCACCTGAGGCTTGACCCTTTTCTCTTCTCTCAGCCGCCATGGTGTGGACGGTGGGCATGGCCAAGCTGGACCCCTCCTCTCAGGGAGCCCTTCAGCTCCCCTACGACCCAGAGATGGGTGAGTGTCGGGGGCCTGGTGGCTCTCTGTCACTGGGGCAGCTTCTCACCTGCATGCAGCTCAGCCTGGCCCGTCGTCCCTGGGAGACACAGGTCTGGGTGGGAGAGGGAAAACCTGCCCTCCCGGCATCCTGGGATTGAATGACAATAGGCCTTAGACCCTCTGCCTCAGCTCCATTCTCTTCTGCGAACGGAAGAATCTTCTTCCTTGTGTCAGGGCTGATGGGTGAGGGAAGGGAAGCCCTGGGCTTAGGGGGACCCCTCTGACTGGACTTCTGTCTCTCTCCTTTGTCCTCTCCCCATCTCCGTGGTGGTGACGGCTGCCTTCTCTTACTGGACCCCCAGAAGACTCCTATGACAGTTTGGGGGAGCCCTCATACCCTGAAGTCTTTGAGCCCTCCCTGCCTGGCTACCCAGGGGAGGAGCTGGAGGAAGAGGAGGAAAGTAAGGTGCCCGTGTCCAGGTGGTCTGCTGGGGCCTGGGGCGGAGGGTGGGGATGGGGCTCCAGAAAGTCCGAGGAGGAGGCGGTGTAAGGGAGGCCCTCCTTTCTCATCAGACAGGCCCTGGTGCAAGTTAAGGAGAGAGTTGCAAAGGTAGGGTCGTGTCGGCAGGCCAGGGGCTTTCCCATTCCAGCTAAAGTGTGCTCTTAACACTCGCTGAGTGTCCATTGTGTGCTGGCCATGTAATGGTGGGTGCCCGGCTCTGGTTGGACTCACGTCACAGATGTGGCTCTGATCACAAACATCGTGTCGGGGGGCCTGGGAAAGAGAACAGGGGGTGTGGAGCACCAGCGGTGTTCTTGACCAGGTGTAGGGAGCCTGAGAGAGTTCCCCGAGGACTAAGTGGAGCTCCCAGAGGTTCATCCACAGCTGGGGACAGACGCTGGCCGGCCAAGAAGGGGCTGCCTCTTACTAGAGCCTGGAAGGTGTAGGGCGTGAGCAGACGGGGTAAGCAGTTTTCTTGAAGCAAGCCTACTCAGGTGTATTATATAAACATTTTTATTGTCTGTAGTGAACAAAATTATCCTATGCAAGTGTGTAGGGGCAGCTGTACTAAAGGAAACATGAAAGCATTCTAGAAGCTTCATTCACTTTCCAACAATGGATGAGCTAATTACAAATATGTTTATCTTTTTACGGGGAAAGGGTCTCCAGAGGATTCTGGGTGTTATACACATTCTTACAAGTAGTGAAATTAAATTTCCTAAAAAATGCTGATAATTCAAACTCAGCATTATCTTGTATAGCCTCCCACCAACCCCAGACAATGCATTTTATTTGATTTTTTCTTAAGTGCCAAGCTTCAGTTTTACCAGAGTTATCAGACATGCCCGCTTTTCACAGCCCAGATTACAAGCTACTCAGTCCCTTAACCGCTGGCTTCTGATTTCCTAGTGCAGCCAGTCTTTGTCCCAGAGTCCAGGTGAGGTGGGCTGGGTGGCAGAGCTACCCCAGCTGGCCCCATGAGTGCCCCAGACTCTGGATCCCTGGCTATTTGCTGTCTACCTTCTCTGCCGCTCCCTCTCGGGGTTACTGAGATGATGGATTTACTGTCTTCCCTACAGGGGGGGTGAAGCTTGGCCTTGGAGACTTCATCTTCTACAGCGTGCTGGTGGGCAAGGCGGCAGCCACGGGCAGTGGGGACTGGAACACCACGCTGGCCTGCTTTGTGGCCATTCTCATTGTAAGTGGGCAGTGGGGGCCCTGGGGATCTTCATGAGGAGCCCAGGATCCCAAGGGAGTTTTCAGATGCAGTGGCCCTGGGAGGGGCAGCAGTAGTGGGGGCTGGGTGGCGTTTGCAAGGCCCTCAGCATGAGACTGCAGTGCACAGGAAGTTCTGGTATCAACAAGCCGCCGTGACAGGGTGCTGGGGGCATGACCGCAGGACACTGACGTTACTGAGCACACATGCCATGGTGGCAAGTGCTGGGCCAGCTTTGTGCACTTGTGTCACAACACCTGAGATTGCTGGAAGAGGAAATAGGTTAAGGCTTTGCCTGTGGGCACAGTGCTGGTGAGGACACGAGCTGTGATTCGAACTCAGGTCGCTGACTCTGGGGCAGTGTGTTCGCTCCATGCCACCCTGATACCACGAGTTTCTGAATCCCAGGCTTCTCTCAGGGCTCAGGAGGAGGACCCCATCACTTTGGGCACCAGCAAATGAAATTTGGAGATTCCTCTAGTCACTTAATGTGGACAGGTACCCACGATGGTGGAAACGCCCTATGATGACGGCGTCTCGGTGGCAGAGGCTCTGAGTGGGGCGTGCTCAGGGCCCTGCCATGGTGAACCCTGGGCGGAGTGTGGCACATTAAGGCTGAGGATCAGTTCTTTGGAGCTTTGTATGTGCCCACAGTGTGTACCAGGGATGGGTGGTGGGACCCCAGGATCCTCCACCTCTGGACTGTCTGATGGAAACTGTCTGAGGGTGACGCGGGCACTCAGGTTCCCTCTCCGCAGCCTGGACCACTGTCCAGGTCTGCTGGGGCAGGGACAGCTGGGTGACCACTGGACCGTCTTCCAAGCGGAGGAGTCACACAGCATCTTTGATTCCTTTGGTGTCCACTGCTAGGACCCTTGCTGGCGTTTCAGTTGAGCCCTTCCAATTCTCCTGTAAACCTGTCACCCAAGTGGAGGCGTGCTGTCATCAGGTCATATGTGTCACTACTCTAGCCAGGCAGGGAAGGTAGTCTGGTGGAGGCAGCAGTATCTAGGAGTCAGGAGGCCTGCTTTCTGGTTTACCCGTTAATGTGCAGGTTATTATGCTGGGCGTGAGAACTCCTGCCTTCGGGCACCTTGCAGCTATTGAGAGGACCAGGGAAGGTGATAGGTGTCCAGGGCTGTTGTCCAACAAGTCCTTGACAAGCTCTTGGCCCAGGGACTGGACCATTTCTCTCCTCCCCACCCTGACCGGATGTCACCGCCTTCCCCTCACCTGGTGTCCTGCAGGGCTTGTGTCTGACCCTGCTGCTGCTCGCCGTGTTCAAGAAGGCGCTGCCCGCCCTCCCCATCTCCATCACGTTCGGGCTCATCTTCTACTTCTCCACAGACAACCTGGTGCGTCCTTTCATGGACACCTTGGCCTCCCATCAGCTCTACATCTGAAGGGACACGTGAGTGCTGTCGCTCAACGCTGTAGGAAATTGTAACTGGATGCAGTCATCTAGTTTTCCACTCTAGTGCCATATATTTTTTAAGACTTTTTTTTCCTTAGAAAAAAATTAATGAGAATTCAAAAGTACTGTGTTTACTTCGTGAAGAAGAACCAGCTTTTTGGTGCTAGTTGTTTTGTCACCAGACCATGGCTCATCCCTTCCTGAGCACTCGCCTCACCGACAGGAAACATGGGAAGTGGCTCGGGATAAACTGAGGAAAGGACGTGACGAGGGAGGGACAAGGAAGACTGCCTGGTCACGCCTCATAGCCTGGAATGGCCAAGACTAAGGAAGGTGTGCCCGTGTTAATGAGACCAGGAGTTCATGCCCAGGATGACACTGAGCACCTGGTCACTCTGGCTGGAGAAGAAAGGCCAATTTTCTCTGCAAAGAATGTTCCCAATGCTTTTTCTGTGATGTCGTTGTTATTTTATTACCTTTAGAAACCAAATCTTAATCTTGTTACAGCAGTTCTGCTGGAAAGTGGGTTAATATTAATACCAATAAAAGACAAATCCTGTTGGAATATTGGAGTTTGGTCTGTTAGTCAGTGTGGGCCTCATCCCTGCCTCTCACGCCACTCCTAGGATGAAGGGTCTTGGCACAGAAGGAGAGAGGCTCAACTGCTCCCCGCCCTGCACATCTCTGCAGTCATTTCTATTTTTTTAAATGTATTTATTGATTTTAGAGAGAGAGGAAGGGGGAGAGAGAGAGACGGAAACATCAATCTGTTTCTGTATACGCCCTGATCAGGGATTGACCCACAACCTTTGCGTGTAGGGACGACACCCACCAACTGAGTTCTCTGACCAGGGCTGTGTCATCCTTTAACTAGAAGGTTCCCTAAGCGAAGATCTGCAGGAAGCTGCGAGGCTCGGTGGCTGACAGCTTGGAGGTGGGACAGATTCCGGTGCTAAGCACACGTCTTGTACTGGCTTCAGTTATGCATGTTGCCAGAAACCCTGCAAGGCAGTTGCCAAAACAGAGTCGCTGTCTTTGACAGATGCAGGTATCGGGGGCCAGGTAAGAGCCTGTGTTCAGAAACTGGCCCTCCTTTCCTTCTGTGGCCGTCTCTCCGGGCACTGGCGTGAGGATGTGGACAGGTTGGATTTCCCTTTTCTCTGTAACATTCACGGGGTACAAGGAGAATCTCTTGGAATGAACGCAAGCTCCCTGAAGCAGCCCAGAGCCCGCCTCCAGGCCCACTGGGAGCATAGCTGTCAGACCATTGAGGAAACACAGGTGCTGTGTGTGCACTTCAGGCCAGTGGCTCTGTCTCCTTGTTCCAGAAACAACGTGAGTGCTGTGAAGCTGGCTGTTTATGAGGAAAAGAATAAGGGAATTCTGTATTTTGATGTTTGACGGGAGCCTTCTTTCCCCCCGGGAATTTTGTAGAAGAGCAGAGGTGACATGAGAGGCGGAGGCCAGGCGTGGGTTGGCCTGGTGGTGGCATTTCTGAGCTCTGGCAGTTGGAATCTGAAAACTATAACTGTGACCAGCTCACCGTCAGGCATGCAGGGTGGCAGCTCTCAGTGGTGAAAGCTAAAAGTCAGGACAGTTTTAAGAAAATGAGGGCTGGTCCCCGATGGTGAAAACTCCCAAGAGATTAAAGGGGGGAAAACATTGGAAAAAGCTCATTCAATATGGCGGTGTTTTATCTTGAAAGAGTGGGGCTTTCAGCGTAGGGCTTCCAAAAATGAGATTGGGAGAGTGTTTGCATTTGTTAGGCTTGAAGAGGTCTTGTCAAATGTAGCTCTGTGTCAGTTATTTTAACAATTATTCAGTATTCCATTGTACGAGATCCCAATGTTTATCCTCTGTTAGGCTGTTGGATTTTTGTGTTGTAACTAGACTGCCTGGAGCATCCTGTTTTCTGAACTTGGTAAGTACCAGCAGTCCCCTAATTGATTGAATGTTTCCCACTCGCTCCCCAAGAACTGAATCCCTTTATCTTCCTATCAGCAATCTGAGAGCTCCCCCTTTTCCCTAACTCTACCTACACTTGGTACTGTCAGACTTTACAGTTTTGCTAATTGGATGGATGCTATCTCCTTTAGTTTGCAATGAGGTTAAGCATCTTTTTATACATTTGGGCTGTGCAGATTTCCTTGTTGGTTGTTTATATCTTTTGCCCATTTTTCATTTGGATGGTTTGCCTTTTTTTTGTATTTTTTTTTCTGAAATGAGAAGTGGGGAGGCAGAGAAATAGACTTCTGCATGTGCCTGATAGGCATCCACCCAGTATGCCCACTAGGGGGCAATGCTCTGCCCATCTGGGCCGTTGCTCCATTGCAACCGGAGCCATTCTAGCGCCTGAGGCGGAGGCAATGGAGCGGTCCTCAGTGCCCAGGCCAACTTTGCTCCAGTGGAGCCTTGGCTGCAAGAGGTGAAGAGAGAGATAAAGAGAAAGGAGAGGGAGAAGGGTGGAGAAGTAGATGGGCACCTTTCCTGTGTGCCCTGGCCGGGAATCAAACCCAGGATATTCACATGCCAGGCCGATGCTCTACCACTGAGCCAACTGGCCAGGGCCTGGATGGTTTGCCTTTTACAATATTTATGGATATTTAGGCTTCTTAAGATACATATTGTGGAGCAATGCTAACTTTTGGTCAGTTGCCTGCATTTTGGATATCCTTCCCAGGCTGGGGCTTGTCTCCACCTCCCTATGGGATCTTATGGGTGCCAAAGGAATTTTTTTTTCTTTTTTGTATTTTTCTGAAGTTGGAAACGGGGAGGCAGTCAGACAGACTCCCGAATGCGCCCGACCGGGATCCACCCAGCATGCCCACCAGGGGGCGATGCTCTGCCCATCTGGGGTGTTGCTCTGTTGCAACCAGGGCCATTCTAGTGCCTGAGGCAGAGGCCATGGAGCCATCCTCAGCACCCGGGCCAACTTTGCTCCAATGGAGCCATGGCTGCAGGAGGGGACGAGAGAGAGAGAGAGGAAGGAGGGGGGGGGGTGGAGAAGCAGATGGGCGCTTCTCCTGTGTGCCCTGGCCGGGAATCGAACCTGGGACTCCTGCACGCCAGGCCAACGCTCTACCACTAAGCCAACCGGCCAGGGCCCCAAAGGAATATTTAAATGTTAGTATTGTTATATGTATCAATCTTTCTTCTTTATAGCTATGCCTTTAAATCTTATTTAAGAGATCCACCCCTACCCTTGAGGTTTTCTAGAAACTTAAATTTTTATTTTCATATTAATATTTGACATTCATCCTGACCAGGCGGTAGTGCACTGGATAGAGCATTAGATTGGGAGGTGGAGGACCCAGGTTTCAAACCCCGAGGTCGCTGGCTTCACTGCAGGCTCATCTGGCTTGAGAGGGTCTCACCAGCTTGAGTGCAGGTTTGCTGGCTTGCGCGTGGGATCATAGATGTGACCCTATGGTCACTGGCTTGAACCCAAGATTTTTGGCTTGAGCTCTGCCAATAGTCCCCGATCAAGGCACATATGAGAAAGCAATCAATGAACAACTAAGGTGCCACAATGAAGAATTGATGCTTCTTATTGCTCTCCTTTCCTGTCTGTCCGTCCCTATTTGTCTTTCTCCCTGACTCTCTCTGTCTCTGTCCAAAAAAAAAAAAAAAAAAAAAAAGGGGGGGGGGGTTGACATTCATCTGAAATTTATTTTTAGGTATTTAGTAGGGACCCAATTTTGTTTCCCCATAATTGCTTTGGGCCTGTGGCCTGAGGGCAGTTTGAGGGGCTGGTACAGCAGAGGGGGACTCCATTGTCGCTGCAGACAGAGACTCTTCTGGGCATTCTCTGCTCTTGAATCAGGAGGAAATTAATTAGACTGGAAAACTTACTAGATAGTGTATTCCAGGCCATGTGGAGATACAGAACCTGGACAGCGTACTGGAGGTGCCTGCCTTCCTGACTCTGGAAGGCCACACTGCAGAATGGAGGTGGACTTAATTCACACCTGCATCCAGGTATGAAAAAAATATGTAAGACAATCAGGATGCTTTGGCTGCAAGTATCTGAAAGCCTCAGTAGAGTGTGACATTAATTAAATTGGGGTGAGTCTTATCTTAATTTAGGCTCTATTTGGCTTATACAGAAGTTTGTTATTGCACACGACAAGGAGTATGGTGATTCTGGGTTGGGCTTATGCAGTTCAATGAAATCATCATTGATAGTTGTTTCATTCTTTCCATTTTCTTCTCTGATATTCTCACCAGCACAGAGCCAGGTGCAGAGAGAGAGGAGAGGAGTGGGAGATGGGAGAAAAAGAATGAATCTTCCTGTGTCATTTTTTAAAGATCAATGAAAATCATTCTTAGAAGTCCCCCCACTGCAGATTTTCCCCTGAATCTCATTGGCCAGAATTGTGTCACATCCCATATGTAATCCAATCACTGGTAAAGGGTGTGGAATTGGATTGGCATGGCCAGCCTTCCCCAATCAGAACTTAACCCTGAGTCTCAGGGGATGGGATGAATACCCGAATGAAAGCAGAGTTCTGATAGCAAGGAAGAAACGAGAGAAGGCTCTTGATAGATAACTAATAGCATTTGCTACAGTAACTTTCTTACTTTTTCTGTAGCTTAAGCTCTATTTTGCCAATTGTTGGAAAATAAAAAACTGGTAAACTAAATTTTATGAATCATCCTCTTCTCTCTTCTCCCTGGAGTAGCACCTAAGTGTGAGGGGGTAAGACATGCACAGGTGGTCCTTGATTGTCACCTTTCTGTTTTGATTTCTGTTTATTTTCAATTGCTGTTTAAAAAACATAAAATTTAGCATCTTAATCATTTTAAGTGTACAGTTCAGTAGTGTCAAGCATATTTACATTATTGTGGATTAGCTCTCTAGAACTTTCTCATCTCATAACACTGAAACTCTGTACCCAGTGAACTCCCGATTCCCCTCTTCCCCTTGAAACCACTTTCTGTCTCTGTGACTTTGACCAGTCTAGGTATCTCATATAAGTGGAATCTGCAGTATTTGTCTTTTTGTGACTGGCTTATTTCAGTTATCGTAATGTCCTCAAGGTTCATCCATGTTGTAGCATGTAACAAATTTTCCTTCCTTTTTTAAAATTAAAGTTTTATCTTATTTTATTGATTTTAGAGAGAGAAAAAGGGCAAGAGAGAGAGACAGAAACATCCGTTTCTGTATGTGCCCTGACTAGGGATCGAACCAGCAACCTCTGTGTATCAGAACAAGGCTCTAACCAACCCAGCTATCCAGCCAGGATGAATTTCCTTCCTTTTTAAAGGCTGAATAATATTCTATTGTGTGTGTGTATATATACCACATTTTGTTTATCCATTCATTTGTCATTGTACATTTGGGTTACTTCTACCTCTTGGCTATTGTGAATTAATGCTGCAAAGAACATTGGTGTGCAAATATCTTTTTGAGATTTTGTGTTCATTCTTTTGATTACATACCCAGAAGTGGGATTGCTGGATCCTATGGTAATTCTCTTTTTGAGGATCCTTCGTACTTTTATCTATAGTGGCTGCACCATGTTACATTCCCACCAACAGTGCACAAGGATTCCATTTTCTCCATATCTTCACCACTTCATGGGTGTGAGATGATATCTCTTTGTGGTCTTGATATGCATTTTCCTAATGTTAAGTAATGTTGAACATCTTTTGATGTGCTTGTAAGCCATTTGTATATCTTCTTTGGAGAAATGTCTATTCAAGTCCTTTGCTCATTTTTAACCCTTTGAGTAGTATGAGAGTTCATGTTCGTCCTTGTGCTTCCTGACCATCCAGAGTACTATTGTAGAAAAATTTTTATTTTAAAAATGTATAAGGCAACATTAAAAAAAGGCAAGTGTATGTCCTTTTGTTTCCATAAATTGGTTATCAATCAAACATCATTTTAAGTTAATAAAACTAACTGGAACTAATTTCATTTTTTGAAAAAATACTCCTGGAGGTCAGTGAGTGGGAAAAAACTCACTATTCAAAGGGTTAAATTGGATTATTTATGGTTTCATTGTTGAGTTGCAGGAGTTCTTTGCATATTCTGGATATCAGATGTATGATTTGCATATATGCTGCTCACAAAAATTAGGGGATATTTCAAAATGAATATGAAGTTATAAAATATCCCCTAATTTTTGTGAGCAGTATATATTTTTTTTAATAAATTTTTATTAATGTTAATGGGGTGACATCAATAAATCAGGGTACATATATTCAAAGAAAACATGTCCAGGTTATCTTGTCATTCAATTATGTTGCATACCCATCACCCAAAGTCAGATTGTCCTCTGTCCCCCTCTATCTAGTTTTCTTTGTGCCCCTCCCCCTCCCCCTTCCCCTTTCCCTCCTACCTTCCCGTGCCCCTCCTCCCCCCCACCCCCGGTAACCCCCACACTCTTGTCCATGTCTCTTCATCTCGTTTTTATGTCTCACCAATGTATGGAATCATGTAGTTCTTGGTTTTTTCTGATTCATTTATTTCACTCCATATAATGTTATCAAGATCCCACCATTTTGTTGTAAATGATCCAATGTCATAATTTCTTATGGCTGAGTAGTAAGTATTCCATAGTGTATATGTGCCACATCTTCTTTAACCGGTCTTCTGTTGAAGGGCTTTTTGGTTGTTTCCACGTCTTGGCCACTGTGAACAATGCTGCAATGAACATGGGGCTACATGTGTCTTTACGTATCAATGTTTCTGAGTTTTTGGGGTATATACCCAGTAGAGGGATTTCTGGGTCATAAGGTAGTTCTATTTTCAGTTTTTTGAGGAACCACCATACTTTCCTCTATAATGATTGTACTACTTTACATTCCCACCAACAGTGGATGAGGGTTCCTTTTTCTCCACAGCCTCTCCAGCATTTGCTATTACCTGTCTTGTTGATAATAGCTAATCTAACAGGTGTGAGGTGGTATCTCATTGTAGTTTTGATTTGCATTTCTCTAATAACTAATGAAGATGAGCATCTTTTCATATATCTGTTGGCCATTTGTATTTCTTCCTGGGAGAAGTGTCTGTTCATGTCCTCTTCCCATTTTTTTTATTGGATTGTTTGTTTGTTTGTTGTTGAGTTTTATGAGTTCTTTGTAAATTTTCGATATTAGGCCCATATCTGAGCTGTTGTTTGAAAATATCATTTCCCATTTAGTTGACTGTCTGTTTATTTTGTTGTCAGTTTCTCTTGCTGAGCAAAAACTTTTTAGTCTGATGTGGTCCCATTCATTTATCTTTGCCTTCCCTTCTCTTGCCTTTGGAGTCAAATTCATAAAATGCTCTTTAAAACCTAGGTCCATGAGTTTAGTACCTATGTCTTCTTCTATGTACTTTATTGTTTCAGGTCTTATATTTAGGTCTTTGATCCATTTTGAATTAATTTTAGTACAAGGGGACAAGCTGTAGTCGAGTTTCATTCTTTTGCATGTGGCTTTCCAGTTTTCCCAGCACCATTTGTTGAAGAGGCTTTCTTTTCTCTATTGTGTGTTGTTGGCCCCTTTATCAAAAATTATTTGACCATATATATGTGGTTTTATTTCTGGACTTTCTATTCTGTTTCATTGGTCTGAGTGTCTATTTTTCTGCCAATACCATGCTGTTTTGATTGTCGTGGCCCTATAATATAGTTTGAAGTCAGGTATTGTAATGCCCCCAGCTTCATTCTTTTTCCTTAGGATTGCTTTGGCTATTCGGGGTTTTTTATAGTTCCATATAAATCTGATGATTTTTTGTTCCATTTCTTTAAAGAATGTCATAGGAATTTTGATGGGAATTGCATTAAATTTATAAATTGCTTTGGGTAATATGGCCATTTTTATTATATTTATTCTTCCTATCCATGAACAAGGAGTATTTTTTCATCTCATTGTATCTTTTTCGATTTCCCTTAACAATGCTTTGTAGTTTTCATTACATAGGTCCTTTACATTCTTTGTTATGTTTATTCCTAGGTACTTTTTGTTGTTGTTGCAATTGTGAAGGGGATTATTTTTTTGAGTTCGTTTTCTAATATTTCATTGTTGACATATAGAAAGGCTATAGACTTTTGTATGTTAATTTTGTATCCTGTGACCTTACTGTATTGGTTTATTGTTTCTAGTAATCTTTTTGTGGAGTCTTTGGGGTTTTCGATGTATAGGATCATATCATCTGCAAAAAGTGATACCTTTACTTCTTCTTTTCCAATATGGATGCCTTTTATTTCTTTGTCTTGTCTGATTGCTCTGGCCAGAACTTCTAGCACCACGTTAAATAAGAGTGGAGAGAGTGGACAGCCCTGTCTTGTTCCTGATTTAAGGTAGAAAGTCCTCAGTTTTATGGCATTTAATATGATGTTGGCTGATGGTTTATCATATATGGCCTTTATCATGTTGAGATATTTTCCTTCTATAACCATTTTGTTGAGTGTCTTAAACATAAAGTTGTGTCGTATTTTATCGAATGGCTTTTCTGCATCTATTGATAAGATCATGTGGTTTTTGGTTTTTGTTTTGTTGATATGGTGTATTATGTTAACCGTTTTACGTATGTTGAACCATCCTTGAGATTCTGGGATGAATCCCATTTGATCATGATGTATTATTTTTTTAATATGTTGTTGTATTCAATTTGCCAGTATTTTGTTTAGTATTTTAGCATCTGTATTCATTAGAGATATTGGTCTGTAGTTTTCTTTTTTAGTGCTGTCCTTGCCAGGTTTTGGTATGAGGGTTATGTTGGCCTTATAAAATGTGTTTGGAAGTATTGCTTCTTCTTCAATTTTTTGGAAGACTTTGAGTAGAATAGGAACCAAGTCTTCTTTGAATGTTTGATAGAATTCACTAGTGTAATCGTCTGGGCCTGGACTTTTATTTTTGGGGAGATTTTTAATAGTTTTTTCTATTTCCTCCCTGCTAATTGGTCTGTTTAGGCTTTCTACTTCTTCATGACTCAATCTAGGAAGGTTGTATTGTTCTAGGAATTTATCCATTTCTTCTAGATTGTTGAATTTTGTGGCATATAGTTTTTCATAGTATTCTACAATAATTCTTTGTATATCTATGATGTCTGTGGTGATTTCTCCTCTTTCATTTTGGATTTTGTTTATATGAGTCCTTTCTCTTTTTTCCTTGGTGAATCTTGCCAAGGGTTTGTCAATTTTGTTGATCTTTTCAAAGAACCAGCTCCTTGTTTTATTAAATTTTTCTATAGTTTTTCTGTTTTCTATTTCATTTATTTCTGCTCTGATTTTTATTATTTCCTTTCTTCAGCTGGTTTTGGGTTGTCTTTGTTCTTCTTTTTCTAGTTCCTTAAGGTGTGAAGTTAAGTGGTTCACTTGGGCTCTCTCTTGTTTGCTCATATAGGCCTGAAGTGATATGAACTTCCCTCTTATTACTGCTTTTGCTGCATCCCAGAGATTCTGATATGTTGTATTTTCATTTTCATTTCTCTGTATATATCTTTTGATCTCTGTGCTTATTTCTTCTTTGACCCATTCATTTTTTAAAAGTATGTTGTTTAGTTTCTACATTTTTGTGGGTTTTTTTCCCTCTTTTTTGCAGTTGAATTCTAGTTTCAAGGCTTTATGATCAGAAAATATGCTTGGTACAATTTCAGTTTTTCTGAATTTGCTGATGTTATTTTTGTGGCCCAACATATGTTCAATTCTTGAGAATGTTCCATGTACACTAGAGAAAAATGTATACTCTGTCGCTTTGGGATGAAGTGTCCTGTAGATGTCTATCATATCCAGGTGCTCTAGTGTTTCGTTTAAGGCCAATATATCTTTTATTGATTCTCTGTTTGGATGACTGATCTAGAACCATCAGCGGTGTATTGAGGTCTCCAAGTATGATTGTATTTTTGTCAGTTTTTGTTTTTAGGTCAATAAGTAGCTGTCTTATATATTTTGGTGCTCCTTAGTTTGGTGCATATATATTAAGGATTGCTATGTCTTCTTGATTCAGTGTCCCCTTAATCATTATGAAATGACCATTTTTGTCTCTCAGTACTTTTTCTGTCTTGTAGTCAGCATTATTAGATATAAGTATTGCTACACCTGCTTTTTTTGGATGTTATTTGTTTGGAGTATTGTTTTCCAGCCTTTCACTTTGAATTTGTTTTTATCCTTGTTGCTTAGATGTGTTTCTTATAGGCAGCATACAGTTGGATTTTCTTTTTTAATCCATTCTGCTACTCTGTGTCTTTTTATTGGTGAGTTTAATCCATTTACATTTAGTGTAATTATTGACACTTGTGGGTTTGCTATTGCCATTTTATAAATTGCTTTCTGTTAGTTTTGTATCTTGTTTGATTCTTCTCTTTTGTTTTTCTATCATTTGTTTTTGTTTGTTTGTATTCCATACTTCTTTCCTCTGTTGCTATCTTTTTTAAGTCATGTGCTTCTGTGGTGGTTTTTCAAGGGTGGTTACCATTAAGTAATGAAAAGGGTGGTACCTACCATATTCATTGTAGTACCCTATCTTATGAGTGTTTCTGCACTTCATCGTCCTTTGCTACTGTTAATCTCTGTCCTCTCCCCCCCTTTTTTTTTGTTGCTTTTGTTGTCAGAGTTTAAATTTGGTTTTATTGTGTTCTTGGTGGAGCTTTTACTTGTGGTTTTGTTTTGTTTTGTTCTTTGAATCTGGTTGGAAAACCCCCTTTAGTATTTCTTGGAGTGGGGGTTTTCTGATGATAAATTTCCTCATCTTTTCTGTATTTGTGAACGTTTTTATTTCTCCTTCGTACTTGAAGGATAGCTTTGATGGGTATAGTATTCTTGGCTGAAAGTTTCTCTCTTTCAGGGCTTTAAATATTGGGGTCCACTCTCTTCTAGCTTGTAGAGTTTCTGCTGAAAAATCTGATGATAATCTAATAGGCCTTCCTTTATATGTTGCATTCTTCTTTTCCCTGGCTGCCTTAAGAATTTTTTCTTTGTCGTTGGTTTGTGCCATTTTCATTATGATGTGCCTTGGAGTAGGTTTGTTGTGGTTAAGAAAACTCGGTGTTCTGTTTGCTTCATGAATTTGAGGCTTTAGTTCTTTCCACAGGCTTGGGAATTTTTCCGTCTATTATTTGTTTGAATATATTCTCCATTCCATTTTCTCTCTCTTCTCCCTCTGATATACCTATTATTCTTATGTTATTCTTTTTGATGGAGTCAGACAATTCCTGTAAGGCTTTCTCATTTTTTAAAATTTTTGAGTCTGTCTCTTCTTCTCTCAGTTGTGCCTGAAGTTGCTTGTCTTCTATGTCACTAATCCTACCTTCTATCTGGCCTGTTTTATTAGCTAAGCTTGTTACCTCATTTTTCAGTTCATGAATTGAGTTTTTTATCTCTGTTTGATTTGTTTTTTTTTATTTATTTTTATTTATTCATTTTAGAGAGGAGAGAGACAGAGAGAGAGAGGAGAGAGACAGGGGGAGGAGCTGGAAGCATCAACTCCCATATGTGCCTTGACCAGGCAAGCCCAGGGTTTCGAACCAGCGACCTCAGCATTTCCAGGTCGACGCTTTATCCACTGCGCCACCACAGGTCAGGCCTGATTTGTTTTTATAGTTTCAATTTCCTTGGTAATATATTCTTTGTGTTCGTTGTTTTCTGAGCTCCCTAAATTGCCTTTCTGTGTTTTCTTGTATATCTCTGAGTATTTTTAGGGTTTCTATTTTTAATTCTCTGTCATTTAGTTCCAAGGTTTCCAATATATTAAATTTTTCTCTATAGATTTTTCCACATCTATCTGTGTTACTTCTCTATCTTTTGTATCCATGATAATCGATTTCCTTTTTCTTAATGGCATCTGAGGGTGGTCTTGTTGATAGCACTAATGAGAATTAATAAAGAATAAAAAGTAAAAAAAAAAAAAGTAAAAAAAAATGGGAAAAAATTTGGAAAAAAAACACAAAAAAAAACCCAATAATAATTTATTATTTCCCTCCCCTTTTTTTTTCTTCTCTTCCCCTCCTTTCCCATCCTCCTTAGGAAAATATCGTGATGAACTGTGAATTATATTATGCTAAATGGAACAAAAACTGCCTATAACTGAGGGCCTGAGTTGGGGGAAAGTGTTCAAGGGGCAAAAAAGGAAGTAAGGCCCCACAAAATGCAAAAAAGGAAAAAATTTGGGTCAAGTATAAAATGATTTGCTTGTAAGTGATGGTCAACTAAGAGATATAATGAGAGGGATAAGAGGGAAACAGGAAAAAGGAAAATAAAAAAAAGAAAAACTATTGTATTAAGTGGAGCAAAGACTGAATAGAATGGAGATCCTGGGTTGGGAGGAATGCTAATGAATTAAGCGAAGTAAAAAGCACCCAAAATGCCACAAAAAAAAACTTGAGTCCCAAATTAAATAATTCGTTTGTCATTGAGGATTGAATGAGAGGCAAAGTAAAAGGAGAAAAGAAGAAACTAATAGAAAGGGAGAAATAAGAAAAAGGGGAAAGGAAAGGAAGAAAAAATAAAAAAAACAAAAAGAGAGAGAGAGTTAAGGGTTTTGGAGTGTAACCTTCATGGAGAGTAGGAAGAAGAAAAGAAATAAAATGTAACACTTATAGGTAGTGTAGTTCAAGAAAAGGAAAGAGTAAGACAGGCAGAGAATAAATGGACCAAGGTGGAGGAAATAGAAATAATAATAATAAAGGCAAGAAGATGAAAGAAACAAAAAAATAGTGGAACCAATTATAAAGTTTGTGGATTTTTCTTGATTTTGAGAGGTTAACTTCTTCTTCCTTTTTCTTTCCTCTCCCTCTTCCTGGTCAGTGACTCTGTACCCCAGGCTCTACCCCTGTGGCACGCTTAGGTAGGGATTTGCAGTTGATGAGACTCTACGGCAATGTCATATATTTGGCTTCAGTCTCGTTGGTAGTCAAGGCTTGGTAGCGTTTGCAGGCTCCAACAAGGAGAGAGTCCATTTTCCTGGAGCCTCTCTCCTAGTCTCTCCTTCCTGAATTAGCAGCCTGATGATCCAGCTATGAGGCTGCCACTGCCTCTGCCTGGGGAGTAAGAGGCTCAAAGAGCTGGCAAATCCCCACCCTATCCCCACTCAGTGCAGAGCTCTGGGTAAGGCTCTGGCAGTCAGAGCAGCCAGCGTAATCAGGCGGGGCTGGGAGCCAATTGCTCTCAAGGTGACTTTCTATGAGCCTCCAGGCCTGTTCAGCATGCCTAGCACTCTGTGGGACCACTGTCCCCAGGCTTTCCACACTTTGTAACCTGTTTTGGCTGGGAAGAAGATGCCCTAGTCACTGCCTGCAGTACAGGAGGTCTTAATGTCTGCCAAGGCCCTCTTTTTAGCATATATCCCTGAGTATGAAAGCTCTGCCAATCAGAAGTTGCCCCCACCCCTTTAGCAAGAGGCACTAAAAAATATCACTCCTCTTGTCTTGGATCACTGAACTGAGAGAGATCTTGACAATTAGAGCCGCGTAGGTCAGTTGGGAGGTGCGTAGTCTGTGGGTTAAGCTAATTTCAGCAATTGGATCCGTGGAATTGCTCTAGAAAGGACTGCAAGCTGCCCTCTCTCCCCTCCCTGGACGCTTGATTGTTAGCTTGAATGGCTGGGTGAGGTGCCCCGCCTGCCTAGAGAAGCTCGGGTGTAGGGAATTTCGCTTTGGTGCACTCCAGCGCACTGCTGGCAGCTGCTGCTCGTGGTGGGGGCGTTTGCTCACAGTGCCCGCGGGCGGCCGGGTTGCCCGTGGCACAGCGCCTGGGCTGATTCACCACAGGTACACTCTTTCCTCTGCTTGAACGAATGTCCGTGCTGCAGCCTAGCTATCTCCACACCCTTAGCTCCCCCCACCCACTCTCAATTCCGAGTTAAAGCAGCCTTTTTTCAGGTTAGTGAGGAAGGCAGAGTGTTTCTTTGTCCGACTTATTTCCTTCAGGGTTGATTATATATTTAGTCAATTTTTTGCTCGATCCTACCTTCGCCTTCAGTGTGTGAAACTTCCATATGCTCCAAGGATGGATTTTTCTGTCTCTGGCTGATGAACTTGTTGAAATTCTGGGGAGATTTGTCGGTCGTGCTCCTCACGGCACCATTTCTCTGACGTCACTCGAGCAGTATATTTTCTATCATTGTATAGGTTACCTTTTCACTCTGTTGATTTTTTTTCCTTTGATGCAAAGAAGTTTTTAAGTATGACGTCCCATTTGTCTATTTTTGGTTTTGTTGCCTGTATATTTGGGGTCATAGTTAAGAAATCATTGCCAGATGTAATGTTATGAAGATTTTCCCCTGTTTTCTTCCAGAAGTTTTATAGTTTTGGGTCTTATGTAACTCATTTTGAGTTGATTTTTATATATGATGGATGGAAGATTAAGGTTCAACTTTATTATTTTGCATGTAGCTATCCCAACACCATTTATTGAAGGGACTGTCAGGAAGTATGAGGCCACCAACTTTGCTCTTATTTTTCAAGATTGTTTTGGCTATTTGGGGTCCCTTGAGATACCATCTGAACTTTAGGATGTTTTTTTCTATTTCTACAACAAATGACATTGGGGTTCTAGGGATTTTCTTGACTCCGTAAATCGCTTCGGGCATATCGACATCCTAACAATCTAAATCATCCGGTCCATTTATTTGAATGCCTTTCCATTTATTTGTGTCTTCTTTGATATTTTTTTCAGCATTGTTTTGTTGTTTTCAGTGGACAAGTTCTTTGCCTCCTGGATTAAGTTTATTCCTAAATAATTTATTCTTTTTTATGCTATTGTAAATGGGATGGTTTTGTTAATTAAATTCCTTTTTGCATTGTTCTGTGTTCATCTACTTTGATTTTGACTGAATGATCTCTGGTCTTAGGTTTATGGGACTGTCTCAATTTCTCCCTCCCTGCCCCTCTGCTGATTTCTGGCCCCTGAGAGGCACAGGAAAGGGACTGCTCTCTTGGATCATAGGAAGCCCAGAGGAGTCTTGGGTCCTGCTTGTACCTCCATGCAGCCATGTCTGTCTTGAATGTCCATTCCATGTAGGACAATGACTCTGAGAGCCCATGGTCCCTGGCATTCCAGGCAGGAAGGGGCAGGTCCCCTCTGTTATCTGAGGCTTTACCATCTCCTTTAAGGGAAGCCTGATGAGGAAGAAGAGGGGCCCACAGGGCCTTGGCTCTCTCCAGAGAGCTCGAACCTCATTCTGTTGATCTCTCCTTGGACTCTCCTCTCTTCCTCAGCCTGGAGAGAATTTTGAAAAGCTTGTCCCTGATAGAGAAACACTGACTCAGCCAATATTCTTCCCTAATTTTCCTGTTTCATATCAGTCCAATTAATTTATTGTATTATTAAAAAAAATTTTTTTAATTTATTTTAGAGAGGAAGGGAGAGAAAAAGAGAGAAACATGGATATGTTGTTCTAGCCACCCATGCACTCTTGTGTTGACTTTTATATGTGCCCTGACTGGGAATTGAACCCACAGCCTTAGGGTTTCATGACAATGCTCTAACCAACTGAGCTACCCAGCCAGGGCACAGTCCAATTATTTTAAATATAAAAGAAAAAAGTTTGAGGGCTTTACCATCTTTTTCTGCAGAAGTTCCCTTCTGGAGCAAAGACTACCTGGGGTACCACTTAGCCTGAATGCCCATGATTCAGGGTGAAAGGGAGGGTGGGGGCACAGTGGCTCTTTCATCCCAGGCAGCCTCCCTTCTCGGCTCCCCCTGCCCTGGTCTCTTGAGCTGATGGCGGAGGAGCCTGAGTTGGGGTTAGTTCTTAGTGTGTGGTTCTGGGGGTCCACAACATCAAACTATTTTATAGCAACAGTAAGCTATTCTTTGCCTCTTTCATTCTCCTTCTCTTATGAGTGCTCTGGGGTTTTCCAGAAGCTACATACATGGTTTCACAAGGGATTGAATTCAAAAGAAATGAGAATCCAGCTGTCTTCTATTAAACAGTTGTATCCTATTAAAAAACATTACAGTAATGTAAATAAATACCATCCTTTTCATTCAAGTTTTCTGAAAAATATAGCTATTTTTATAGGTATATGTTATGTGTGTTAACATGAAATGCCTATTTTTAAAGGAATCAATATTTAAAAAATTTTCTCAGTTTTAATTTCTAAACTGGATAGAATTAATCCATATAACAAAAGCCTATAAGGTCCACAATTTTTATGAGTGGAAAGGGGTACCAAAACCAAAAAGTTGAAGGATGGCTGCCCCCGAGGAAGGCTGCTGCTTTCATCTGGGGGCTTTCACTTCAGCTGTCCTTAACCACTTTGGCCTCTCCAAGGACTCTTGTTTACCTTGAATTTCTCCCTCTGTTAGCTTTAAGCCAGGACGGCCACACGAGGGCAGCAGATTCCACCAGAAGCCACCATGGGGTTCTCAAGCCCAGGTTTTCACTGTTGGGGTCTTTGGCCAGTGGTGCTGGAGAAGCAAAGATAATAAACCCAGGTCCTTGCCTGGTGGAGGCTCAGCCCCAAGTGCTCCCGCTCAGTAAGCCAGGGAGCCAGAAGAGGACTGGGATTTGATTCAGTCCAGAGCCTGACCACGTGTCAGGGTTTGATGAGTTCAGTGAATGAACATCACTTAGATGTCATGCAGAGCTGTTGCTGAGAAGCCTATTTTCCAGAATCTCAGCCTTAGTCTGTCAGTGTTTGTTCTTGTTTTCATTGTCTGAGAGGAAAAAGTACCCTGTACTCTTTACTGTGTCGACGTAAGAAATGTCCAAACTCTTTTTATAGCGTTTATTTGAGCCAAACTGATGACAGTTGCCAGGAAGCAATATCTCAATTGCTCTGGAGAATGACAGTTTTGCAGTTTCTTTAATGCATTTGGAATTAATGAGGGAATTTATGGAAGATTACTTGAAAGTGGGAGAAAGCAAGGCAGAGATTGAATTATAGGAAAGTTAACAAGATTATTTCAAAGGTGTGTTAACCTAGATCAGTGGTTCTCAAAGTGTGCTCCAGGGCACACTAGTGTGCCCTAGATTTCCAAATGCGTCCTCTGGTATTCCAGAGAAATATGTACCTGTTGGGTATCAAAAAACCAACAGGGTTTTTGAGTTTAGATTTTGGGGAGACAGAGGTGTGGGGAGTTGGCTGTAAGCTGACAGTCTGCCCAACCCCCCACCTCACTTGCCTGATTAGGTTGCAAAAGGCTGTTAAGCTGTGGTGCTGGATTGTTTACACTACCCACCATGTTCCCCGGAAAGACTGGAGGCAAGTTTCTTCTATTTTTTGTTTGGTGTAAAGTTAAGATGATATGTATGGTGGGGTTTTTCTGCACTCAACACAATTAAGAGTAAAAAGAAGAATTCTTCAATGTATTGACGAGGAAATGAGAGTTTGCCTTTCAAATATATGCCCAAACATTGAAGAAATCACTAGGACACATCAGGCTCATGTTTCTCATAAACACAAGAATGAAAAAACTTAACACATTTGCAGGACCTGCACAATTTACTAAATCTTACTAAGAATGTATCTATATATATAAGAGGATAACTTTTTTGTCGTTTCTTTATTTAAAAAAAATTTTTATTTATTTATTCATTTTTAGAGAGAGAGGAGAGAGAAAAGGGGGAAGGAGCAGGAAGCATCAACTCCCATATGTGCCTTGACCAGGCAAGACCGGGGTTTTGAACCGGCGACCTCAGCGTTCCAGGTCGACACTTTATCCACTGTGCCACCACAGGTCAGGCATGTTTATTTTTTAACCCCCTTTTTTACGAATTCTGAAAAGCATAACTCAAAAAATGTAATATAAAAATGTTTTTTAATGTCAGAATAAATTTAATTTTGTTGTATTTATTTTGTTTAATTACCATAAAAGCACGCTTGGACTTTATATTTTTTCTTTAATATTTGACTTAATTATTATAACATACTTCTCAGAAATTTGTATATAGTGCGCCTACAATTACTTGTAGGATTTTAAATGTGCCCCGACTTCAAAAAGTTTGAGAACCACTGACCTAGATGCACAGAAACAATGGACATGGCTAGCTTAAGGCAAAGATAAGTTAAATACCTGGGGTATGACTACTACCTTGACCTCCCCAGCCCATTTTTGTCCACAGCTGTTGAGTAGCCTGTAGGTATCATGCAGTAAAATGGTCACATGAGAGAGGGAACAAAGGACTTCACTTCCATTTTTGCTAGCTTTATAGTAAGAAGGCAAGAGCACAGACCAGGATCCAGAAGACATGGGACTTGAAGTCTTGTTTTGTGAAGTTAGATCTCATGTCCTTTCTACTGACCAGCGTTCCCGCCAGCTATACATGCTAGGGTGCTTTAAGATTTTTAGGAGAGGTCACTGGAACCGCTAGGTAAGGAATTGGGAGATTATGTCTGTATCAAGTGACCCCAAGGTTTTCTCTTCCATTGCCAGAGATGTCCATGACTTGTTCTGATGAAAAGGAGGCCCTAGTTTGGGGTAAAACTTCACATGACTTTTCTCTCAAGTTTACCTGATAAACAGGCCCCTTGGTTGTGCAGAATTAGACCCAAAATGGCTCTCCTCTTCATTTTCTCTGCTTTCTAAGAAATGGAATTGTCATCTGGCAAGAATTTAGCAAAAACTGTATTGTAATCTTAATAGAGTGAGGAAAAAACATTTACAGCCACAAATGCCTAGACTAGTCCATGAGTAAGGCAGTCCATCTTGTTGAATGGACTATCCTATCTCTGAACCTTGATGAGTTTGAACTGGCTGAGTCTGGTAGAAATGATGGGAGAGAAATAAATGACTTTGTAAAATACAGTAAGAAGAATTTGGAGTTCTGGAGGCAACCCAAAAGGGAAGGGCTAAGGAGAAGAGATGGGAAGGAGAAGAGAGGAAAAAACCAAGGTGGACCACTCCATGAGGGGAATCAGCTGATAAAAACCCTCATAGAATGGGTGGCCAACCACCTCTGAGAACAGAGGTATCTAATGTTTCATTTGAATTTGTTGTGTAAATCTCCTCCATTCCCCTGAAGGGAATTGGCCCAGCTCCAGACTGTGACAGTACACGGATGACGAGACAGCCCACAGACTGATGGGACTGAGCAGTTGCAGGGGCTCTAGGCCAGAGGTGACTGTGGGAATGGACGCCTCCTCCTGCCTTCTGCTCTGACCTCCTGGGAATTGGCTGAAGTTTGAGGGAAGGCATTAGACTTTCACAGGAAGTGCAGTGGGCGCTTGGAACCTGTCTTATCTAATGAAGCTTCAGCTGACATTGCATTATATAATAAACATAGCCATTGCTAAAAATATAGTAATAGTCATAAAATAAAATTAAGAATTAAGTAGGTAGGTCAGGTATTTGACACCTTAGACCATGGAGGCCTGGGGAGGTTACATAATGTGCCCACAGGACCTGGTGTAATGGTTGAGCTCTGCTTGGTTCGGGCTCTCTGGCTTCAGTCCCTTCTCACTCCTAGCTGGAGAGGAGAGACGCTGCCATGGTAGAAACAGGGTTGCCCCTCAGCTGTCCTTCCCCAGATACCGTGTGCCTCAGGGCATTCCTGGGCTCAGCTCTTACCTGAGCAGCACCCACAGGGGCCTTAGGATCGGTCAATGACTAGTTCTTTCAATGAACTGAGCTGAAGGGCATGTGTGGTGGGACTGAGGAAAAGGTTCCTTCCCCCTTGGGAGACAGTTTCCCTAGTAAGGGAAACATGTGAGAAACACATTAGTAAGCTCATCAGCAGTCATAAAGATATTTAACTGAATGTCAGAACATTCTCTTTGTCCCCGTCTAAGGATGTAGGACACAAACCAAGGAGAATGAACCAAAGGTAAGGAGACCTTGGGGCCATGCAGCAGCCACAAGAGAGGTAGGTTTATCTGACCCACTGTTCTCCGGCAGATAAGGACGTGTGTGTTGACTGGTGACGAGGGGAGGTGGTTTCCTGAGTGCAAAGTGCCAAGGCGCAAACCCTGAGATAAAAAGTCATAAATAGAACCAGGGCCTGACCCAGAGCCAGGTTCAGTGTCCTTGGGCTGGTAGAACTTGGAGGCCAGGTCCTGGGTCGGGGGGCTGGAGCTGTACAGCTGCTGTGGAAATTTCCATGGGCTGGCCACCAGCTCTTGAGAAGTTCAGGGGCTCTGCATGGCAGGAGGAGGGCATGGGTTACAAGAGGTAGACAAGAATTGGTCCCAGTTCACAAGGAGTTAAGTCCCCAGAGAAGAAACTCAGGGATGCTTGCCAAGAAAGCCAGTGAGCAAGCAGGTTGGAAAATCTGAAAACAAAGTTGTAAAGAAGGTCAAGGCATGGAACCAGTCAAGAAAAAGTATCACCTTCCAGATATTAGAATCCCATTTCACCTCCTAAGGAAAATGTTGAAAACACAAACTTCACATTATGATCAAAGTTGACTTTATTACTTTAAGTACTATTAAAGAAGTCACATACACTATGCTAATTTTATTATTTTATTTTATTTTTTTTACAGGGACAGAGAGAGAGAGAGAGGGATAGATAGGGACTAGGCAGCTAGGAATGGAGAGAGATGAGAAGCATCAATCATCAGTTTTTCGTTACGACACCTTAGTTGTTCATTGATTGCTTTCTCATATGTGCCTTGACCATGGGTCTTCAGCAGACTGAGTAACCCCTTGCTCGAGCCAGCTACCTGGGTCCAAGCTGGTGAGCTTTTTGCTCAAGCCAGATGAGCCCACGCTCAAGCTGGCGAGCTCAGGGTCTCGAACCTGGGTCCTTGGCATCCCAGTCCGACGCTCTATCCACTTGCACCACCACCTGGTCAGGCCACTATGCTAATTTTATTATTTTTTATTTTTTATTATTTTTTATTTTTCTGAAGCTGGAAACGGGGAGAGACAGTCAGACAGACTCCCGCATGTGCCCAACCGGGATCCACCCGGCACGCCCACCAGGGGCGACGCTCTGCCCACCAGGGGGCGATGCTCTGCTCCTCCCGGGCGTCGCTCTGTTGCGACCAGAGCCACTCTAGCGCCTGGGGCAGAGGCCAAGGAGCCATCCCCAGCGCCCGGGCCATCTTTGCTCCAATGGAGCCTTGGCTGTGGGAGGGGAAGAGAGAGACAGAGAGGAAGGAGGGGTGGGGGTGGAGAAGCAAATGGGCGCTTCTCCTATGTGCCCTGGCCGGGAATCGAACCCGGGTCCCCCGCATGCTAGGCGGACGCTCTACTGCTGAGCCAACCGGCCAGGGCCTATTTTATTTTATTTTATTTATTTATTTTATTATTATTTTTTGTTTGTTTGTTTTTGTATTTTTCTGAAGCTGGAAACGGGGAGAGACAGACAGACTCTCGCATGCGCCCGACCGGGATCCACCCGGCACGCCCACCAGGGGCGACGCTCTGCCCACCAGGGGGCGATGCTCTGCCCCTCCGGGGTGTCGCTCTGCCGCGACCAGAGCCACTCTAGCACCTGGGGCAGAGGCCAAGGAGCCATCCCCAGCGCCCGGGCCATCTTTGCTCCAATGGAGCCTTGGCTGCGGGAGGGGAAGAGAGAGACAGAGAGGAAGGAGGGGGGGTGGAGAAGCAAATGGGCGCTTCTCCTATGTGCCCTGGCCGGAAATCGAACCCAGGTCCCCCGCACGCCAGGCCGATGATCTACTGCTGAGCTAACCGGCCAGGGCCCACTATGCTAATTTTAAATTAGATTTATAGAGAAAACATTGGTTAATAACATACCTTATTTCCCCATGTATAAGACGCACCTTAATTTTGGGGCCCAAAATTTGAAAAAAAAATGTATTATATAAAGTTATTGAACTCAAGTTTTTTTATTTTTTTTATTTTTCTGAAGCTGGAAACGGGGAGAGACAGTCAGACAGACTCCCGCATGCGCCCGACCGGGATTCACCCGGCACGCCCATCAGGGGCGATGCTCTGCCCACCAGGGGGCGATGCTCTGCCCCTTCGGGGCATCGCTCTGCCACGACCAGAGCCACTCTAGCGCCTGGGGCATAGGCCAAGGAGCCATCCCCAGTGCCCGGGCCATCTTTGCTCTAATGGAGCCTTGGCTGCAGGAGGGGAAGAGAGAGACAGAGAGGAAGGGGGGGGGGTGGAGAAGCAAATGGGCGCTTCTATGTGCCCTGGCCGGGAATCGAACCCGGGTCCCCCGCACGCCAGGCCGATGCTCTACCGCTGAGCCAACCGGCCAGGGCCTGAACTCAAGTTTTATTCATCATAAAATTCATACAACTTCTCATCACTGGTCAAAAAAGTAGGAAATGCAAGTAAACAATCTACAACCACTGTATAAGATGCACCCAGTTTTTAGACCCCAAATTTTTTTTAAAAAAATGTGTTTTATACATGGGGAAATATGGTAAATTTCAGGTATACAACTAACTTTGTAATGTAACATCTGTATACTCACCACCCGAAGTCTGCTCTTCTATTAATTCCTTACAAGGAAAAAAAAACTATGATGTATTACAGTTGCTAGAGTCTGAGATTTTCTTAAGAATTCAGGTTAGCCTGACCAGGCGGTGGCACAGTGGATAGAGCGTTGGACTGGGATGCCGAAGACCCGGTTCGATACCCTGAGCTCGCCAGCTTGAGCGCGGGCTCATCTGGTTTGAGCAAAAGCTCACCAGCTTGAACCCAAGGTCGCTGGCTCAAGCAAGTGTTACTCAGTCTGCTGAAGGCCCGCAGTCAAGGCACATATGAGAAAGCAATCAATGAACAACTAAGGTGTCGCAATGTGCAACGAAAAACTAATGATTGATGCTTCTCATCTCTCCGTTCCTGTCTGTCTGGCCCTGTCTATCCCTCTGACTCTCTCTCTGTCTCTGTAAAAAAAAAAAAGAATTCAGGTTAAAATTGGTAATTTTTAATACAGAAAAATTAATCAAAAGACATCAGTTCCATGTCTTGGTAATTGTTATCAAAATCATTCAGGTGTGTAATTTTGCAAAATACATGTTACAACCACTCCAGAAATTGGAGTTGTGTGTGTTTTTCCCCTCTTCCTAGTAAGATTCAGGTCATGTGTCTGTGCGTTGCATGCACTTGTGTGAACCGACAATGCTCACTACAATGCCATATTTCCAATGCACTGGTTAGGATGCTTTGGGTAGCAAGTAAGAGAATTTATTGGTTGACATGGCTGAAAAGTTCAATGTTAGGGCAGAATTTCAATATGGTTTAATCAAGGCTCCAGCTCCATTTCTCTGATTTTCTCTGCCTGTCTCACTAAAAGGGCCAGATTCCTTTTTAGGTTGGCTTTCCTCATAGTTGCAAGATGCCTGTGAACAACAGTGCAACTGGGACTGAACAACTCAGCTGGAATTTCTTGACAGTAAGGTGACCAACTTTTTTACAATGAAAAGGAGGACAAAAATAAATTGAAGAAAACAATATCGTAAATAAAAGAAACAGTCATTGCAACAATAATATACTATAAAATATGATAAATGCATAATAAAACATTTGTAATATTTTATATTGTAATTATGCTTCCTTGCCTATAATTATTAATAATTGTAAGAAATTTCCATTGAATGAATATTTTTTGTCAATGTATCATCTTGTAACAATATATTGGAAATACCTGAACAAGAAATATCCGTCATATTGAATTTTACGTGAATTGTGCTTACCTGTCTGTGATTGAATATTCACTAAGAAAGAAATAATCGTGAGTCTACAATGTCACATGTGCCGTGTTGTGTTTCAGTAAGAAATACACAAAGCCATTTGCGCGCTCTCTCAAGGTCTTCCATGCAGAGCACATGCGTCTCATAATCGCGTCTTGCCTCACTGTACTGATCTTTGATGAATCATCATGTCAAATACAAATACATCACATCACACGCAATGATCGACTCTGCATTGATCGAATACAGACATTTACAGATTAGTCTTCCAAGATCAAAAAGGAGGACATGTAGGAGGACACTTTTCAAGGGAGGACAGAACTTACAAAAGAAGGACCATCCTCCCTAAAGGAGGATGATTGGTCACCTACTGACAGTGACAATTAGTCTGAGGAGAGAGTGGTCATTGCTTCTCACAACCATTAAGAGTGAGTCCTATGCATCATTCTGATTGGACCACCCCAGGACCAATCACTTGGGCCTACCATGTGCTGACTGGCTCAGGTTCAAAAAAGCCTATCACTTTGGCATGTGGGCTGGGATTGGCTCTTTTTGGGTGGGGCCAACACCACCACTCACATAAAGCGGAGGAAGACAGAGGTGTTGGAAAGATTCTATCACACCTTAGCAACAATTTCAATTTTATTTAGATTTCAAGGTACTTCTAGCTCTAAGGCACTATGGGAGATAGCAAGACATGCAGTTTAAAATTTATTAGATATAAAAAAAAGTTGACAATTATACTATTAGGTATAATGTGACAAAGAGGCATGCAAATACTAAAACCAAGTCCTATAAAGTAAAAGAGACAGACTGCTTGCTTGAGGTTGAGGTGATCAGAGAGGCATCATATAGCAGTAAATTAGAATTAGGTCTTAAAGAATGAATAGGACTTTAATGAGTACAGGTAGAAAGGAAGGACATGGGAGGCAGGGGGTTGTAAGAGCAAAGTCCCAGAGGCCAGAGGCCCAGGTTAGTTGGAACACAAGTTCTAAAAGTTGCTGCGAAGGCAGGAGAGGTTACTCCAGTGCAAAGAAATTTCGGGGTTCAGATAAAACCCAAGTAAGTAGGATGAACTGTTTCACAAAGATAGGGTGCACAGGTGGTCCTGTCTTTTAGGTTTTTCTCCCATTAAGAAATCTGGCTTAGCCTGACCAGGTGGTGGCACAGTGGATAGAGCATCGGACTGGGATGTGGAGTACCTAGGTTTGAAGCCCTGAGGTTGCCAGCTTGAGTGTGGGATCATAGACATGACCCCATGGTCACTGGCTTGAGCCCAAAGGTTGCTGGCTTGAAGCCCAAGGTCGCTGGCTTGAGCAAGGGGTCACTCACTCTGCTGTAGACCCCTGGTCAAGGCATATATGAGAACGCAATCAATGAACAACTAAGGAGCTGTAATGAAGAATTGATGCTTCTCATCTCTTTCCCTTCCTATCTGTCTGTCCCTATCTGTCCCTCTCTCTGACTCTCACTGTCTCTGTCAAAAAAAAAAATCTGGCTTAATACCCCCATTGGTCTGATTAACAGGAAGTTCAGTGTCTCCTTTGTGTAGGTCTCCATTCACTTGTCCCCAAACTCAGAGGCTATTTAGTCCAAAGTAGGGGTAGGGTCTGCCTTTCATGTGCAAGCAGGGACCACTGGTCTCTAGTCAGTCTGGTGGCCATTCGAGTCCCTAGGTCTCTGTGGCTTTTTAGAGAGGACAGTCCAATTCTGGTACATTTGAGTTTGGAGAACAGTTCCTCACAGGTGGCCCAGCACCATGACCTCAGAACTCTGCCCTTAATTAAATTCATAGCACCCCCACCAACCCAGGCACAAACTGTCCCAGAAACTCTGGGTAAGAGGTAGTTTGGGGTGTCCTCTGGGATGCAAAACTCTGTCCTCTGTGCTTTCCTGGGGTTCACAGCACCAGGAGATGGGGAGCTTCTCTTTCTTGGCTACATCTGCCCCATAACAATACAGTCATCTCCCTTCTGTGACTGTTTCGCTGCACACCCCTTCCCCACCACACACATACTCCTGAGGTTTTTGAGTGGGAACCATTATGTGAAATACCTTACTATGACCAGGGTGTCTTTCTGACACCTCTCATTGGCATGGAGAAAGAAAATAAAACCCAAGGTTCAATCACCAGTGGGACATTTTGCCTTTTAGTCTCTTCCAGAAATTGCTTATTTCTCCTGAGGGAGCCAGTGCCTCCTGTACTCTTATTGAAAGTTCATACTGACTTTTAACCTCCTTGGTCACTGGCAAAATAGTCTTGTGTGTGCCCTTGGTCCATCCTTACCTTCAAGTAAAAGTCTTTTCCTTGAAGCTCTCCTACTTGCCTTGATCACAGTCCTGCTTGCACAGGATTCTTTCAGTTTTGAGCACACAGCTCTTTTATTTTCTAAAGTCTCCTTCACAACCTCGTTCCCTTAACCCTAACCCTGTTTCTGGATATCTCAGAAGGAAGTGGTGCAAGAGACTGACATAGGCTCAGGGTTTCCAGCATCCAGTATGTTTTTTGCTTCTTTTGTTTACAGACTTGGGGCCCAAACTTGGAAATTACTTGTAAATTTAAATGAAATTTTTAAAAAAGTTTAAAAAAGTATACAGCTGACTATCTGAGGGTAAACAAAGTAAAATATGTATTTAGTGACTGGGATGACTTCCCACACACTTGAGAATTTAAGGACAAGAGAATGAATTGTATACTAATTTTTGATTTAGAAAGTGATACCAATTCATGTCATGTAACCAGTTATTTCTCCTTAACAAAATCAACTTAGAACATTTGCCTGGGGCAAAGTGGAGGTGATTGAAAAGAGAGGCATGAAGGAATTTTTTGAAGAAAAAAAAAAGTTTTATAATTGGGGTGTTGGTTACATGATTTGGCAGACTTGGCTAATTTCTGTATGCTACAGTGTGTTGAAATGAAATTAGTCTGAAAATGAAAAATCATAGCCTATTTAAATGAAGGCAGACACATGCTGCAGGCATAGGCTAAGGAAAATGGAGAGCAAAGAAGCACAAATTGTTAATGGGCTGAGCAGGGATGTTTTCAGTGGTGGAAAGCTGAGCCTCTTTTGTAGTGTGCTTAATCACTTCTAATTGTGCAGTTAGCTAATTACAGTAACTAGTTTTGCCTTAGTTGAACAGGTTTGGGAATTCCTTAAAGTCATTCTCTTAGCAGAACTGGGTTGGATTTTCCCAAATCTCGTGACCTCCTCAAATTGTGGCCTGCAAAGGTGCATCCCTTGCGCTCTAGATATGATGTTTTCCCCTATTGGGTGTTTGGGGGTGTGTGACGAATCTTGGAGCCCATGAGTCATGCATGTCAGGCCTCTGAGCCCATTGGAAGGCACTTGTGTACTCTGCACTGCACTGTTCTTTCTGGGCACCAACCCAGCCTTGCCTAAGTCCAAATTAATCACTTTCTGCAAACAAACAGGATTATTCACCGTGGCACTGTCTGAAATAGCAAAAGAATTGAAACAGTTTTCGTGACCATCAATAGAAGACTGGTTAAATTATGGTTCATCCATGTGACTAATACTGAGAAAAAGAAAAAGGACTCTCTCTGTGTAAATTTGGAAAGGAGCTCCAAGCTATGTCATTATATGAAAGAAAGAAAGAAAAAAAGTGTATGGAATGACCAGTTTTATAAAATAGGAGTATTTTTATTTGCTTATGCATGTATAAAGTAACTTTGAGCCTGACCTGTGGTGTTACAGGGGATAAAGCATCAACCTAGAACGCTGAGGTCGCTGGTGTGAAACCCTGGGCTTGTCCGGTCAAGGCACATAGGAGAAGCAAGTATGAGTTGATGCTTCCCACTCCTTTCCCCTTCCCTTGCCTTTCTCTCTCTCTCAAATCAATAAATAAAATCTAAAAGAAGAAAAAAAGAAAAACTCTGAAGAGACAGAAATTTAACAGTGGTTACATTTGTGTGGGAGAGAGTGGGGGCACTGGAAAGTAGGTAGGAGATAAAGTAGAGGGAGACTCTACTGCAAACCTTTTTAAAGTAGGTTGTTTTTTTTTTTGTTGTTGTTGTTTTTTCGTTGTGAGACCTTAGTTGTTCATTGATTGCTTTCTCATATGTGTCTTGACCGGGGGCCTTCAGCAGACCGAGTAACTCCTTGCTGGAGCCAGCAACCTTGGGTCCAAGCTGGTGAGTTTTTTGCTCAAGCCAGATGAGCCCGCGCTCAAGCTGGCGAGCTCGGGGTCTCGAACCTGGGTCCTTCTGCATCCCAGTCCGAGGCTCTATCCACTGCGCCACCATCTGGTCAGGCTTAAAGTAGGTTTTAAAAAGTGAATATATTACCTAAAGAAAGATTAGAATCAATTAATGAAAATGTTCAAATGTTTTTTAAAATAAGAAAACGTTTTAGAGGAAGGGAGACTCCTGTGGTCACCTGATCCAGAATTTCCCACAGTGGTTTGTGAAAGTGTCACAGGAAACTCATGTACTTAAAGACGTATAGGCATACTCATTGTATTGAGCTTCACTATGCTTCGCTGATACTACGTTTTTAAAAGATTGAAGGTTTGGGGCAACCCTGCACTGAGCAAAGACTAAAAACTTCCGGAAAAGATTCACCATTTTAGATGCCATTAAGAACATTAACAATTCATGTATATGAAAAATCAAAATATCAATGTTAACAGAAGTTTGGAGGAAAGTCAATTCCAACCCCCATAGAGACTGGGGGATTCGAGACTTGAGTGGAAGAAGTAACTGCAGATGTGGTGGAATGGAAATAGCAAGCGACTAGAAGTGGAGCCCGAAGATGTGACTGAATTGCTGCAGTCTCATGACAAAACTTCAGTGGATGATGAGTTGCTTGTTATGGCTAAGCAAAGAAACTGGTTTCTTGAAATGGAATCTATTCCTGGTGAAGATGCTGTGAAGATTGTTGAAATGACAATAAAGGTTTTAGAATACTACATAAACTTAATTGTAAAGCAGTGGTAGGGTTTGAGAGCATTGACTCTAATTTTTTAAAATATTTTATTCATTTTAGAGGAGGGAGAGAGAGAGACAGAGAGAGAGAGAGAGAGAAGGGGGGAGGAGCAGGAAGCATCAACTCCCATATGTGCTTGACCAGGCAAACCCAGGGTTTCAAACCGGCAACCTCAGTGTTCCATCCAAGTCGATGCTTTATCCACTGCGCCACCACGGGTCAGGCTGATTGACTCTAATTTTGAAAAAAAGCCTGACCTGTGGTTGCACTGTAAATAAAGCATTCCACCTGGAATGGTGAGGTCAATGGTTTGAAATGCTGGGGTTGCCCAGTCAAGGCACATATGAGAAGCAAATATAGTACTATTACGAGTTGATGCTTCTTGTTCCTCCCCTGCCTTTCCCTCTCTCTATCCTCTCTAAAATCAATAAATAAAATCTTTCAAAAAATGTAAAAGGTTCTACTGTGGCAAAATGCTATTAAACAGCATCACATGCTACAGAGAAAGGGAGAGTCAATTGATGTCTTATTGTCAGAAATTACCAAAAAAAGAGAAAGTGCTACAGCCACTCCCACCTTCAGCAACCACCAACCCATCAGTCAGCAGTCATCAACATGGAGGCAAGAACCTCTACCAGCAAAAATCACAACTCTGAAGGTTCAGAAGATGGTTAGCATTTTTAGCAATAAAGTATTCTTTAATGAAGGCATGTATCTTGTATGTTTAGACATAATGCTATTGCACAGACTGCAATATAGCGTAGCATACGTTTTATATGCATTAGGAAACAAAATAATTCACATGACTCTTTATCTTGGTATTTGCTTTATTACAGTGGTCTGGGAGCAAACCACATCCTCTTGGGAGGTATGCTGATGTAAACTCCCACCTACCTCCTTTACAAGCAACTAAAACGGCTTTTAATTTTTCTAATAATATTAAACGCATTTCCAAAGAGTTAAATGTAAATTCTAAAACATAGTCTCCAGAAGGCAGGACAATCCTTTGGCTTGAATAGTTTTATGACCACCCTACTAAATTATTAGTTTTCTTTTTCCCACAAGCGCCCCTAACAACCTTGGACAGAGCTGCAGACCGGCCCTTGGCCGCCACCCGAGGGGAACCCGTCAGGCCCGCCTCGGCTCAGATCTGAATTCTCTAGTTCAAGAAAGGAGTGATCTGAGGCACAGCTGTAGGTGGAGGGAGATTTTCTCCAGGGTCGTTCTGCGCTCAGCGAGCTTCTCAGCGCGGAGGACGCCCTCAGAGCCCACCCGGGACTGAATGGGTCGCACGCTTCCAGCCCTTCCACGTGCGTTATGTCCCGGCGCCCGGCCCTCTGCGAGGAGGGTCAGTGTGCAAGGACAAATGGCTTGCATTCCCTGAGCCCAGCCCGGAGCTGCACACTTCGTTGTTTTTTCTCCCCGGAGCTCCGACTTGGGGGCAGGCTTCCTGTTTGGCGGATGGCGTCCGCTATAACCCAACACGGTTAGCCCGAGGGGGCAGGACAAGTAGGCGGGGCCGGGACGCCGAAGCGCTTCCCTTCCAGCGAGCAACTTGTGGAGGAACTGGGCGGGGCCCTGTTGACACATCAAGGCGGGCACAGTGCTGGCCTCGCTCGGTCCTCAAGTCGTACCTGCCGCAGTCCCATCCTCTCCTTCCACCGCTTCCCTTCCAGGCCCGCTCTGAGGCTCGGCGAGCACCGGCAAAGAGGTGACGGCAAAAGGCCGGCCACCCAGCCTCGACCGTGACATCGCCGTGTGGAAGGGCCCCTCCTCGCGCCGCACGCATGCCAATCCCCCAACGCTACAGCAGGTCATTAGCCCAGCCTTTTCCAACTAGGCGAAAGGGCAGAGGAGGGAAGAAAAGGAGGGCCCTGCGCTCTGAAAAGGCCTCCCATTGGATGCTCTTGCTCCGCCCTCGATTTCAATTGGCCGCGGGTCGAGCGCACGGGTTGAGCATGCTCCTCCGCTCCCGCGAGGCGCTCGGCCAGGGCGCAGCCAATGAGAGTAGTCCGTGGGGCGGGGCCGCCGCCGCTAGGTCTCCCGGCGCGGGCGACTTGGTAAACAGATCGGGAGTGCGTGTGAGACGCCTGCGGTTCGGCCACCGCGCGGAAGCGGCGCGAAGGTGACTGTGTCCCAGCTTCCAGCCTCCGAGGTAAGGCTGCCGCCCGCCGGATACCCGGGCGCCGTCTGCCTGCGACCGGAGCTGGGCTGTGACCCTTCTGGGCCGGTCTTGCATCCTCCTCAAGTGACAGCGGGGCTTCCCCTTTGCGACTTTCATTCTCTGCGAGCGCCGGGTCGCGTCTCAGGATGCAGGGAGGGGGGCCTGCCGATGTCGCCTACCCCGGTGCCCGCCTCCGCCCGCCAGGCCTGCCTCAGGGCGAGGACGAGAGCCTTGGGTTTTCGGAACGCGCCGGGCAGCTTCCGTGACCAGCTGTCAGGAGCCGCGTCTCTGCGTCGCCAAGACAGCTTTTCTGCCGCGCTCTTGTGATAGTATTTCTGTTCACTCCGGCTCCCTGTGCACCGTGTCAGCGGCTCTGACTGCCCTGGCTGCAGATGGGTGTCAGACTTGGACTCTCTTGACCCGAGCCAGCTGTTGGGTTTCACAGGTGGAGGTTTTGGGTGACTTTGGGAAAGGGAACCCTTTTTGGTCCTTTCCTCCGCTTTTCCTTGGCCCTTCCTCCTGCATCTCGACGCATTGGAGATCTTGTGAGTGGTTTGGGCTTAACTGCCTAAACTCTTTCCTTTCCCTACCCTCCCCGCTCCCTCCGCCAAACCCAGCCCCGGTCTCCCAGGTGCCTTGGGGGATGGGCAGCTCTGCAGGGCCCGGACTGGGAGCTGGAACTGTCCATTTGGGAGAGAGATGTCAGACTCCTGCAGGGTAAGAGATTTATGTGCAACCTGTTGGGAAACTTGTCCACCCTCATTGCTCACTTGGGCCATGCGTGTGCGTGACAGACTGAAGAGCTGGGCATGCCAGGCCTCCCTTGGTGCCAAAGGACTGGAGCATGCAGTGATGCCAGCCTGCCAGTTGTCCTGTTGCAGATGGGTGGGTCATCCTGGTAGGAGGGCCCTTCTCCGGAGAAGAGACAAAGCAAGGAGGGCTCGGAGTTCAGGGGAGCAGCATCTTTAAGGCTCTGGCCATGGCTTTGGACATTTTGTTCAGCCTTGCAAATAATGCAGATGATGCAGGGTTGTTATAATTTTTGGCATGACCTCAAGTGACTCAGAGGGAAAGGGAACCAGGTGCTAAGAGCACTTCCCTGCATGTCACTTGACAGGGTTTCTCCCCTTTCACACTTGGCATTTTGGACCCGATAATTCTTTGTTAGGGGGAGGCTGACCTGTGCATTGTAGGATGTATAGCAGCATCCCTGCTCTGTATCTATTGGATGCTAGCAGTCTCCCACCACAAGCACACTAGTTGTGACAACCAAAAATATCTCCTAGAGGACAAAATCACCGTTGGTTGAGAGCCACTGAGGTAAGACTCTAAAAGAGTATTCCTAGGCGTTCCAGGGGCCTTCTGGAACCTGCCCATGTGTAGTTGAGAGGTTTAGGAATAGGGTAGTGCTGTGTCCTCTGCCCTAAACCATGTACATTGGGCTTTAAAGGAGACCGCACCTCTGTCCCTGGGTGGATTAGGAGAGAGATGGAAGGTAGAAACCCATGGGCTTTTTCTGGGCCTGGCTGGGTCTGGAGTTCCCATCTTTGGGGATTTTGCAAGACTGTGTGGATATGCCTATGAAATAACCATGGGGCAGTTTTAAAATATTGAGCAAATAAGTTTAAGCTATCTGAATGCTGTCAGAAAGGCCTCAGTTATCCAAAGGTGATGCTTTACTCATCCTCACTTTTTGGGGAGATATCCATTGTGTATTGTGATATGGGAGGGGCTGTCTGACACATGTATAATATGTGCAATTCTTTTATAGTTGGTCAAAGCATTAGTGTCAAAGACAGTGAGCCATTTCTTTTCGTGCAGAGAAAGATGCTTCAATTCTGAGTCTAGATTTTGCCTTCAGTTTAACCCAGAATTAATGTCACAAACTTCTAAATGGATGAGGTGCAGAAAAGCTGAAAAACAGTGATTATTGCATCAGGCAGAGGAAAACATCTCAAATGCGTACCATGAATTTCCCTTTCTTGTTGTTAGTCAGTCCTGTGGGTATGTATCAGGATTTTCCCATAACATTCCTTGGTCAGTTAGGGGGTCTTTTGGTTGCCCTTTGTTGCCTGTAGAAAAGAACCTGGATAGGGAGGTCACTTCTTTCTCAAAAAGAAGTTTGGAGAAGTCTATTATTGGGAAGCTCCAAACTTGGCAGGATAATTTTCCATCAAGAGCAGTGGACACTGAGTCATTATCTTTGTCAGTTGAAACCAGAGCTGTGTGCAAAATTAGACAGGAATATTTAGATAGAGAGTTGTCTTGATCTGACAGTGGCATCTGGAAATAGTTCCAGCATTCTTGCTAAAAGCAGCCAGGACACTGGGAGAGCTGGTGGAAAGGAGAGCCACTGGAGTGGGGAGTGCGAGGTCCTGCTGCTTCTGAAGTTGGGAGAGGCGGGTCCACTGGTGCTGAGTGAGATGCATCTAGGTGTGAGATCTGAGAGTGGGTGTCTGTTCACACTTTGTAAACCTGAGTGGGAATCCACTGGTCTGTCCATGAGCCTGTTGCTTCTTGTGTGATTACAGGCCCCTGAGCTCTTGACCCTTAGTTTTGAGGTCAGGGTCCCACAGAATATTAAAAGTTGGAAATGACTCTGAAAATCTCTTTTTATTCTTCATTCTTGGGTGTGATTTATTTTTAGTGTGTGCATGTGGCGTTTTCACTAAAATTGCAATGTTAGGGTATTGTAGAATCTGTTGCAATTAAATAATGACTATGTTCTTGTCTCGAGAGTCAAGGACTTGCTTTTTTTCATATACTCCTATTCCCTTCTGGGCTGGGGGAGAGGGGCAGCATCTGGTTCAAACCTGAAAGAGCCCAGTGTGCCCGAAAGGCCAGTGCCCCTCCATACCCTGCCCCTGAAGAAAAGCCCACTCTGAAATTGTGGGTGGATCTCATTATTTACACCTTATTGAACAAATATCAATTGATTATCTGCCTGAACATGACATGGGGCATATAAAAGTGAACAAGACTTGGGCCTCTGACCTCAGGCAGTTGTAGTAAGAGATGTGCAGATACCACCTAACTGCCCTCAGTGTGGTTTGGACAAAGGATTCTGGGTCAGACCACTTCTAGCTGATGGAAACTGCGAAGGCTTCTTGGAGGAGAAGGCACGGTTAGCTGGGCCCCTGAGGATGAGCAGGATTTCAGCAGGGAGAGGCAGGAGTTTGGGGGGTGGGGTGAGGGGCCAGTGCTTCCCGAATCTCTGTGGTGAAGGAGCAGGCTTTGTTTTTTCCGAACTTGTTATAGATCAATGCTTTTGCAAGACACAGGAAGAACTTCATGGTGATGCTGTATTGCTATAAAAGTTTCTAAGCTCTTATTCCTGTTATCGAGGGTGACAGTACCAGTCCAAAAACCACTCTGAGTACCACTGTTTCAGGCAGCAGGCTCTTTGAATCAGAGGCATTGGGGTAGGTGAGTACCTGGGAGTGGGGTGAATGCAGTCTAGCTGGAGGGTAGGAAGTGTGAAGGTAGCATGAGGGGTCTGGGCTAGGAAGCAGACTGGGGTGAAGCAGTCTGTATGATCTGTCATTAAGAGTTTAGGTCAATCTGAGCAGCGTTCTCCAGCTGTGCTTCTGTGGCATTTTATCTCATCAGTGGGGTTGGGGGGAGGGCATGGTGTAGCTCTCTTGGTAATTTTCAGCAGCAATTCAGGTTAGGCCAGAAAGTGTTCCCTGAGCATCCACAATTCACTCACTGGTCCAGCTGCAGCCTGGAGGGCCCTGGAAGAGAGAGGGAGGCAGCTCCTTGCCCTGATATGTGCACTGTGGGCCTGGGGCACAGTGTGGTTATAGGGACCACTGCACAGGATCATTTAGGTTCTCAGCTGTGGGAACCCGGGTGGAGTACGTGCTGATTCTGATGGCAAAGGGCAGGGAAAGCAGCTTCCTGTGTTGGGAGGCCTGGGAGCTGAAGCCTGAAGGATGAGTGAAGTTTCCTTGGGAGAGAAGAGCCAGAGGCTGAAGCACAGGCAAAGACCTGGCCTGCCAGGTCAGAATTGCTGTGGGAGGGTGTTGGGCCAACAGGTGCGTGCAGAGGGTTAAAGGCAGGTCAGAGTGGACAGGGAGGGAGCCCAGTGAGGTGCTTAGTGAGAAGTGAGGGTGGCCTGAGTCCCATTTGGAGGGTGGAGAGTGGTTTAGTGCAAGGCACAGATTCAAGAGAACATAAATTCTGTGCAGGTAGAATTTCTAGTCTGTGACTGGCTGGGCACCCAGCTGAGAGTTCTGGTTTGAAGGGGAGGAGTTTTGGTGTTTGGGGGGAGATGGTGTCACTACTGAAAACAGGTGCAGGAGGAGGAGGAGCTAGTCTGGGGGAAATGGTGATGTTAATTTAGACATGTAGGGGTGAGGTGGCTGTGGGACTTTATTCATACTTTTAAAAAATTTATTTGTTTATTTTATTGATTTTCAAAGAGAGGAAGGGAGAGATCAGGAAAGATACAGGAACATCTGTTCCTGCATGTGCCCTGACTGGGAATCAAACCAACAACCTGTGTGCTTTGGGACGATGCTCTAAACAACTAAGCTATTCTATTCGGCCAGGACTTCCCCCCCCCCCCATACTTTTTAACTAAGATCTGATTGCATACAGTAAATTCACCCTTTCTAGTATAAGGTTGTGCAGTTTGACAAATGCATGTAGTCACATAACCATCACCACAGCCAAGGTATAGAGCCTTCCCTCACCCCCCACATTGCCCTGGCACCCTTCACGGTGTCTGTGGGACTTGGAGGGGTGATGTGGTATGTGCATAAACTGGGATTTTTTTTTTCAGAATTGGTTCAGTGGTTGATATGGCCTGCCTGGTCTGAGAACACAGGTGCATAGACTCGGGGAGCTGTCTGCCCATGGAGGGGCAGAAGCAGCCCAGGGGACAGTGTAGGTAAGCGGGGAGGATGGGAGTCGGAGCCAGGCCTGGAGGCTCTGTTGTGCAGTAGGTAGGAGGAGAGGAGCTGGTAGAGGAAGCTGAGACGAGGAGGTGACTGAATCATGGACACCAAGGAGGGTTTTAGGGGAATGTGCGGGGCCAGCAGGGAGTTCTGAGGAGGCTAGTATGTTGGCCTTATGGGTATTGAGCCATCAGGTGGCTGTCACAGGGAGGAGGGCTTAGGGTGCGGCCAGATGGGTGGTGCTGCAGGAGAAGGAAAGATGGGAAGTGCACTCTAACCTTGGGAGTTGTTGGCCAGTGTGAGGCTGAAGGAGAAGCAGAGACAACGGGAGAGTTTTTTATATTTGGCGTGGGAAAGCTAAGAGTAGGTTTGTGGGCTTGAGGGGGAAGATGTTGGGGAAGGAGAGATTGAGGGCAAAAGAAAATCACAGGTAAGGGGCAAGGTCCTAGTGGAGGAGAAGGAGGGTGTGGTCACTGTGGGCAGGAGATAGGATAGGGTGGAGAGGCTGAGGGCTGTCTGAGATGCGGGCCAAGGGTTTGAGGGTGTTCACCTCGATTACCTCTGTTTTGGGAGGAAACAAAGAGGTCAGCTCTGGAGTGCGTGAGGCCCTCTGATTGATGTGAGTGGGGCAGGGTGGGCTGGGGGTGGTGGTTGAAGAGGAAGCCAGGCTGGTATCCTGCATTAGGTGCCCTACAGGTCCTGTTCCTGCCAGCCTCTGCGGGGCTGATTGTTCCTGGTAGGTGAGTGAGTGTGGGTGTGTGAGTGTGAGTATGGAAGAGAAGGAGGGAGGTGTTGCTTGGTTGTATGAGAAGGGGCCAGCCCTTTCCTCGATAACTACCTTTGCACCCTCCCACTGGATTTCTCCAGAGGTGTGTTTACTGACAGAGATGCTGTAGGACTGCTACCTCTCTACCTGTGAGAAACAGGGTCTGCCCTCCCCACTTGATTTTTTCTTTTTTCTTTTTACAGAGACAGAGAGAGAGTCAGAGAGAGGGATAGACAGGGACAGACAGACAGGAACGGAGAGATGAGAAGCATCAACCATTAGTTTTTTGTTGCGCATTGCGATACCTTAATTGTTCATTGATTGCTTTCTCATGTGTGCCTTGACCGCAGGCCCTCAGCAGACTTGAGTAACTCCTTGCTTGAGCCAGGGACCTTGGGTCCAAGCTGGTGAGCTTTGCTCAAACCAGATGAGCCCGCGCTCAAGCTGGCGACCTTGGGGTCTCAAACCTGGGTCCTCAGCATCCCAGTCCGACGTTCTATCCACTGCGCCACCGCCTGGTCAGGCCCCACTTGATATTTTTATAGAATGTGTAGAAGGGTCAGTACTTGAATTCTGTTGAGGATTATTCTTTCTAGATCGTCATTAAATCCCATTTGTTCAGAACAGCCCTGTACTGTGTTCTGTCAACCTTCTGCACTCAAGGGATAAATGATGGTGTCCTAATCTCTGTGAACTGGTCATCAGCTAGGTGAGTCGCCTCATTTCACACTTGGGGAAATGAGAAATGCAGGTCTAAAGAGAAGAACTGATGTGCCCGAGGGCACTGTGGCTGTTGCCCAGTGTGGGCCCGGAACCCAGGCCTTGTGGTCCATCCATCAGCCCTCATCACGTTACTCACGTTGTCCGGGAACTAGAGGGCCTGGTGGCGACGTTCCTGCCATCTGCTGGGCCAGATGAGAGGTCCTGGGGACTGTTCACACATAAACAAAACTTGTAAGTTCAAGTCCAGAGCCTGGGGTCAAGCCTGGTGTTTGTTCTCTGCCTGGCACATTTTCTCTTTGGCTCTGATCCTGGCTTAGAGGAGGGTGAAAGTAAGAGTAGAGTGCCCTGTGACCACAGATGGTTACTGTTTGACAGGTGCTGGAGCAAATACCTTATAACTATCTGAGATAGGAAAAAAAAAGTCTGTGGCTCTTGCTCACAAATGTGTTTACAGCCAACATTTGGCAAAGCAAAAGGCTGGGCACCATTTTACCATGGGGCAGGTCTGTTGTGTTTTTCGTTCAGCATGCATGGAGCTCACTGTTAGTGGGCCAGGCCTGCTGTCTTCCCCCCTTCCCTCTTAGGCCTCTTAGAAGCAAGGAGTGGAGAGAAATAGAGGAAGCAGTAGAGCTGCCTCACCCCGTATGGGCGCCCCCGACTCCTGGTGCCTGAGTGTGTACCACCAGCAGGCTTGTAACTGACCTGGCCCTGCTCCTGTGAAAGTCACTCTTCCTCCATTTCTCCCTCTTCTGCCCTCACCACGTTAAAACAGGGTTGCTGCAGCTGTTGTCTGTGGCTGAACATGAAAGGGTGTGATGTCTTACTGTGATGGGACACAGAACACTTCCTGATGCTTGGCACTGATGGTTGTCTCTTTGGTTCTGGGTTCTAGATGAGAACTTGATAAGCTAGGGAGCACCCTGGATGCAGTTAAATTCCTGGTGTGGAAGAGGCACAGTGCCAAACCCCATGGGGGACATAGAACTGGGTAAGAGAAGTTCCCTCTCTCTAGGAGCCCTGGTAGCTGAGGAGCTTTCCACAAGGGGAAGTTTGGCCAGGTGGCCTTTGAGAGCCCAGCCAGCTCCAGGATTTTTATTGCTCATAATGTTCTGTAACCTGGTAGACACCCTTTTCAGGGCATGGACCTGGCTGTGTTTTTAGGGAGAGTGACTATTGATTTTAAAAAATGTTATTGACTTGGGGGCAGGTTTCTTATCTCTTAGCTTCCTAGGCAGTAAGAGGAAAGGTCTGAGCCTGGCAACAGGCAGGCAAAGAGAGGCCGGCGCCTGACAGTTTTGGGACTTAGAGGAGATTTCTTCACCTGGATGAGTTTTATCTCATCAGCAAATGGGGACAATAATACCTCACAGGGTTGTTGTGGAATTGGATTAGTATAAAGTGACAGGCATACAGAAAGGAATAATACATGGTAGCTCTTCTTATTATTAATACTATTTCATTCAAAATTAAATCTGAAGTGAACATGTTTTGAAAATTAAGAATGTAAAAACCGATGAGATGTCATTTTCAGGGTGGGGGCTCTTACTAACTAGTACATTGTGATACAGCCTGTGCCCAGTGCCTGGCATGTAGTTAATGCTCAGTGATGGTTTAAATGTTGAGCTGAGCTTGGGAAAGAGGCTTGTAGAAGAATGGGGCATGTTTATACTGAAAGCCAGCAGGACTCTGTAATCAAGAACAAGAATGTGTTTTCAACTGACCATGGATATTCCAGCACCCAGCACAGGGCCTGGCATTGGTTGGCACTCAGTACAGCTTGGAGGGTGGTGATGATCAAACTAAGTTATTTTAGAAAAATGATCTGGAAATTGTTCCAGAATATAGCCCCTCTTCCCAACCCAATGATTTGCCTTTTAAAAAATAGTCATTGTATTAGTTTTCAGTTGTTGCTCTATCAAATTACCAGAAGCCTAGTGGCTTAAAACACCACAAGTTTATTAGTTCTGTAGGTCAGAAGTCTAAAATGGGTTTCCCTGGGCTAAAATCAAGGTGTCAGCAGGGCCAGTTATTTTGGAGGCTGCAGGGCGGGCCCCGTTGCCATTTCCATCCTGTGGAGGCAGCCTGCATCCCATGGCTGTGGCTCCTTTCTCATAATTGCATCCCTCCAACTTCTGCTTCTCTCATGTCTTCTGATCTTCCTACCTCCCTCTCAAAAGGACTCTGTGGTTACCATGGGCCCACATGCATATTCTCCCCCATGTCAAGATCTTTAACTTTATCTTATGTGCAAAGTTCCCTTTGCCACTAAGGTAACATATTCACAGGTTCCAGGGATTAGGGCATGAACATCTCTGGGTGGCCATTAGCCTACCGGCCATAGTATTTTGGCCAGATTTAAACATAACTTTTTAAATTCCTGATTTCACTTTAATGGAAATTCCTCAACTACACCTCCAGGGTTCCCCACCATGGGTCCTTGCTCACCTTCCTGTGTGACAGCACAGATCACATTTATCATTTGTGTGATCAGGTCTAGCCTGTGAGTGGGGGTAATCAGAGAAAGAGTTAGAGGTATCCGAGACATGAGCCTCCCCACTAGGGGCCTATAGTTTTGTTGAAGAGAAACAAGGTACATGTGCCAAAGATAAAAACAGGGTGAGATCTGGCCAGTGCTGGAAGATTTAGATCAGCTGATGGGAAGACTTAAATTCATAAGAACTGAGAGTCAAGTTAGGGCCTGATTAGAAATAATGTTCTTGAATGTACAGTGTGTCCGTAAAGTCATGGTGCACTTTTGACCGGTCACAGGAAAGCAACAAAAGACGATAAAAATTTGAAATCTGCACCAAATAAAAAGAAAACTCTCCCAGTTTCATACCTATTCAGTGCAGTGTGATGTGGGCTCACGCACAGATTTTTTAGGGCTCCTTAGGTAGCTATCCCATATAGCCTCTACAGACTTGTCACTGACTGATGGCCTACCAGAATGGGGTTTCTCCACCAAACTGCCAGTTTCCTTCAACTGCTTATCCCACCGAGTAATGTTATTCCTATGTGGTGGCGCTTCGTTATAAACGCGCCGATATTCACGTTGCACTTTGGTCACGGATTCGAATTTAGCGAGCCTCAGAACACACTGAACTTTCTTCTGTACCATCCACATCTCGACTGGCATGGCCGTGGGCTGCTCTGCTGTATACACTGTGTTACATCATCATCTGTGTATGCGCACATGCTGCCACATCATCCTACAGAAAGAAACTGGGAGGGTTTTCCTTTTATTTGGTGCAGATTTCACATTTCTATCGTCTTTTGTTGCTTTCCTGTGACCGGTCAAAAGTGCACCATGACTTTACGGACACACTGTATATGGTATGTTCACACATTTAAAAGTACTTCCATCTCTTATTTACATTGGGCATAATAAGAATTTACATCATAATTTTCCAGGTGAGGAAACAGGTTATAGGATGGTTCAGGAAGAGGTTTGGAGCAGGCTGGCAGCTGGTTAAAGGAGAGCTGATTCCCAGGCCCCGAGGCTGGCCTCACACAGTGGGTGCTTTTTGTCTGAATGGCTGACAGGTAGGTTTTAGATGCGCAAAGGTGAAGTAGCAGGCCTGCTTGCCGGGGGATTGGAGCAACACTCACAGGTGTAAGTAGAGGCTGGGCAGAAGGCCTGGGTCCCAAGTGCAATACCTCCAACCTCAGGCCCAGGAATTTGGGTGTTTTTCTGTAGACATCTAGGAGCCATTTGAGTGAGGGCTAGCATGATGAAAATGGATTTGGGCCTGACTAGGCGGTGGCACAGTGGATAGAATGTCAGACTGGGATGTGGAGGACCCAGGTTTGAGACTCTGAGGTCGCCAGCTTGAGCGTGGGCTCATCTGGTTTGATCAAGGCTCACCAGCTTTAGCCCAGGGTTGCTGGCTTGAGCAAGGGGTCACTCGCTCTGCTGTAGCCCCTGCCCCCCCCCCCATCAATTCACATATGAGAAAGCAATCAGCCCTGGCCGGTTGGCTCAGTGGTAGAGCGTCGGCCTGGTGTGCAGAAGTCCCGGGTTCGATTCCCGGCCAGGGCACACAGGAGAAGCGCCCATCTGCTTCTCCACCCCTCCCCCTCTCCTTCCTCTCTGTCTCTCTCTTCCCCTCCTGCAGCGAGGCTCCATTGGAGCAAAGATGGCCCAGGCACTGGGGATAGCTACTTGGCCTCTGCCCCAGGCGCTAGAGTGGCTCTGGTCGCGACACAGCGACGACCCGGAGGGGCAGAGCATCGCCCCCCTGGTGGGCAGAGCGTCGCCCCCTGGTGGGCGTGCCGGGTGGATCCCGGTCGGGTGCATGCGGGAGTCTGTCTGACTGTTTCTCCCCGTTTCCAGCTTCAGAAAAATACAAAAAAAAAAAAAAAAAAAGAGAGAGAGAAAGCAATCAATGAACAACTAAGGTGCTGTAACGAAGAATTGATGTTTCTCATCTCTCTCCCTTCCTGTCTGTCCCCTATCTGTCTGTCTCTCTGACTCTCTCTGTCACAAAAAAAAAAAAAGAAAAAGAAAATGGATTTGGGGAAGATTAATTTGGGGGCACAGTGTGCTGTGGCTTGGGACAGGGAGCTAATGGGGATCAGAGGGGTTCCCCCCACTGGCTTCCTGAACATTCCCAATGAAAGCTTCCCATGCTGTGTTTTCGTCTCTGAGTGGCATTGACCATGGGAAGGAATACCAGTGGGTATTTATGTTATGCTCATTTCTGTACATTCCAAGCAGGCCGTCAGCATGCTGGATTGACTCTCCCAAATGACACCTTACTCCACAGCACAAATAAGCCACACTGGTCTCCAAGAGAAGGCGAGACTGCCTTTTCTGTGTCAGATGTGATACCGTACCTGACCAGAATGCTGGGACATAAATAAAAAAAGGGTTGTCTGTATTGATCTCATTCATGCTTGGTATAGTCTCACCAAGTCTGAAACTGATTCCAGTGTGTCTTTGTGGTTGTAACAATCATAATAATCGTGTCAGCTAACAGTTTTGAGCACCTACTATGTGCCAGGCACTTGGTGCCCTAAGTGCTATTATATGGATTATCAAATCCACTACTCTCAAGAACATAAGAAGAAACTAAGGCACAAAGATAAGCTTAAAGGACTTGACTTAGGTCAGCAGCAGAGTCAGGATTTGAACCCAGGGTCCTAACTCCAGAGCATCTTGATTGCTTTATGAATATCACTTCTTGAACCAAATATTTTTTTCATGTTTTGAGCAAAAAACTGGTGGGTCTTATTAAGACAATGAAATTGCTGTCAGGACCCCATGCTTGGCAGGTTGACTTAAACCCTGTTTATAATCAGTTACGTTTGCTCAGCAGAGGAGGAAAGGCCACTCAGGACACTGCCACCTGTGCTTTGGAGCCCTGGGCCTGTGCAGGTTCATTCACAGCACTGGGTTCCTCTCTGGGTCTTCGTTAGAGGCTGGAACTTCTGCTGCTTTTATATCTCTTCCTGTGTGCCTCCTCCCCTCTACCTCCTAGCCCTTTGCCCATCTCAGAGCAACACATCAGGAAATCCTTAGAATACCTTAATCTCTCAAGAGGTGGAGTATGGAGGCTTGCATTCTAGGACATCAAAACATACTCTTTTGCTCGTTTTTTCTAACCTACTAAATAGTTGTCTGGCTCCTGAACCATAACGGATTCAAGTCTTAGCTCTCCTCCTGATAAGCTGTGTGGCTTCGAGCAAGTTAATTAACCTCTCTGTCCCTTAATTCTCACATCTTTGAAATGGGCAGAATAATAGTATGTAACTTGTAAAAATAATTGAGATAATACAGGTAGAACATTTAGCTCAGAGCCTGGAATATAATAAACTGAATAAATAATAGCAGCTGTAGTTATCAGTGTTCTGCTGGTCTGCTCACAAAATAAAAACATTTGGGGAACTAGTTAATTTCATTGGGGGGAGAGTGTCAGAGTACCTGCCACCCAAGAAGCTCTTGTGTGTTTTAGTGTGAGTGTATAGTTTTTCAACAGTTCCAAGAAAAATCCCTGGAGTCTGGCAGCAGCTTTTAAGGGAACATGAAGTCATTAGCCTAGAAGACAACTTGAGGCCCGGAAACTAATTTCTTTCCTTACAAGGCAAGATTCCACTGGGTCACCCAAGGGCTATGGTTTCAGACCCATGTGGGGTCTGTGTGTTGACTAGGGCAGACAGTCCCGCCGGTATGGCTCACTAGGAGGCCTCCATGCCCCGCTGTAGGAGGCCCTGTGTGGGACTGAGGGTGGAGGCAGCAGTGTATACATTCTTGTCTGCTTGTGCTTCTCCCTCTCATCCAAATCCCAGTTCCCTGTGCACACACCTGGTGCTTGCCTGGCGGGGGCTCTTGACAGGGATGCAGTGAAAGTGCAGGAACAAAGGACTGATTAGATGGTGAATGGATTTATATCTACTCAGACTCCGCCTGTGGACTGGCAATGGCATTTGTCAGTTTAGGGTGAGGCAAGGGGATGGCTGTGAGCCTCCTTAAACGGCTGGAGGGAGCAGAGAGGTACAGAAAGTTGGCATCTGGCACTCCCACAGCCCCCAGACCTGACCCCTTCATGAGCAGCATGTAGGGGCTGCCCTGCACTGAGGGATCCAGTAAAAGGTGGTCATCACAGAGCCCTTCTCCTTGTCAGGCCCCAGCCTGGCGGCTTCTGGGGTGGGCAGCTCTGTGTCTGGTGAGGTGAGCCCACTTCTAGGGGTCAGGAAGAAAGCTGTAATAGGGTATCTCAGCCTTGGGTTGTTCTGACACAACTCTAGAGACCTTTCCAGATTCTGGTTATATTTTTGGGACAGTTCTGGTTATATTTTTCTTTGTTGCCCTAGAATAGGGTTCAAGAAAAACTTTGTATAAAGGGCCAAATATTTTAGGCTCTGTGGACTTTTTAGATCTCTCTTGCAACTATTCAACTCTGCTCTTACAGCTAAAACAAACAAACAAAAAACCCCAAAAAGCCATAGACAATACATATGTAAATGCATGAAATGTAGACAGTAAATAAATGAATGAGCCGTTTGTATTTCAATAAATAATTGATTTACAAAAACAGGCAGCAGGGCTGAACTTGACTGAGGGTTGTAGTTTGCTGACCGTGACCTGGAAGGACACTAGTGTTATTGCATGTCCTTTACTTTTGGTGCAGAAAAATGTGGTCATAGCACTTGCCTACATTATTCTAAACAATGTACCTATTTTTTGGGGGGTGGGGGCAGGAATGCCCACTAATTATTTCTCTCTTTTAACACAGGGGCTAGCATTAGACTTGCTGCCTGTCTGTGCCAGGTGATTTTCTCACTACTTTCTGAGAAGGGCAGTTGAGCTTCTTTCCCCAAAGTAGGTTGGCTGTGCACTATCCTCCTGGCAGCCTGTTGGGGCAGTTGTCTTCTGATGAAGTATGGTGGCTAAACAAGGGTGTGAAGAGGCATTATTTATAGCATTCTGATCTGATGTCTAACTCTGCCCATTCCTTCATATATATATTTTTTTGTATTTTTCCAAAGTGAGAAGCGGTGGTGGGGGGGAGCGGGCAGACAGATTCCTGCATGCACCCTACCGGGATCTTGGCATGCCCACCAGAGGGCTATGCTCTGTTGTGACCGGAGCCACTCTAGCGCCTGAGGCAGAGGCCATGGAGCCATCCTCAGCGCCCGGGCCAACTTTGCTCCAGTGGAGCCTTGGCTGCAGGAGGGGAAGAGAGAGATGGAGAGAAAGGAGAAGGGGAGGGGTGGAGAAGCAGATGAGTGATGAGTGTTTCTCCTGTGTGCCCTAGTCAGGAATCGAACCCGGTACTTCCACACACCGGGCCAATGCTCTACCACTGAGCCAACTGATCAGGGCCATATATTTTCTATTATAAAACTAGTGCATGCTCTTTGTAGAAAATTTTAGAAAATATGAAAAAGACTAAGTAAAAAGGATCTATCATGACCACCACCCAGAGAAAACTACTGTTTTGCATGTGCTCTGTCTCCATCATGCATCCCCCTTCCTCCGCCCTCCCTCCCTGCCTGCTCTAAAAGGAAGGATAATACTGTTTTGTAATCTGCTTTTTTTCTCACATGGGAACATATTGTAAACTTTCTTATTTGTCAGTAAAACACCTTTCACAGTGTCATCTTAAATGACATTCTGTCCTCTGGGTATACTACTGTTTACATAATCTTCGATAATGTTGTAATTTACATTCTTTTTTTTTTTTTTTTTTTTTTTCATTTTTCTGAAGCTGGAAACAGGGAGAGACAGTCAGACAGACTCCCGCATGCGCCCGACCGGGATCCACCTGGCACGCCCACCAGGGGCGACGCTCTGCCCACCAGGGGGCGATGCTCTGCCCATCCTGGGCGTCGCCATGTTGCGACCAGAGCCACTCTGGCGCCTGAGGCAGAGGCCACAGAGCCATCCCCAGCGCCCGGGCCATCTTTGCTCCAATGGAGCCTTGGCTGCGGGAGGGGAAGAGAGAGACAGAGAGGAAAGCGCGGCGGAGGGGTGGAGAAGCAAATGGGCGCTTCTCCTGTGTGCCCTGGCCGGGAATCGAACCCGGGTCCTCCGCACGCTAGGCCGACGCTCTACCGCTAAGCCAACCGGCCAGGGCTAATTTACATTCTTATAGCTGAATTATTATACATACTCATTTTTAAAGGAAATGCAGTGTGACAGATTTTGTCAGGATTCTTGGATAATTATCAGGCAGGATGGCCTGGGGAGAAGGAGAAAGTGGACTTACTATAGACAGGCAGGTTTGAGGCATTCGGAGGTGACTTGCTGCTGTGGGGGATGAATGACTGGTGGCCTGTCTCCTGTTGTGAAAGCTTGACTTACCAGACCTACACGGGAACTGACTGATGGGAAGGAAGGAGGATATTTTTCTCTCTTCCCCTGGGTTCTTCTTTGTGTCCCCAGTTGCCTTTGAAAATTGATAGCATCTTAGGATATTTCTGAACTTGCTGACAGAGACCCTAGGTGAAGCCTGGAGTTGCCTGAGATACTTGAGTGTTGGCCCTGGTGTGTGATATTAAAGACCGAGGTGAAGAGCACATCTACAGAGATTTATGGATTGGTTCAGAAGCTTAAGTCTTTTTCTTAACACATATATACTTGAGTCCTTGGAGGAAACTGTCAACTAATGTTTCCTTTTTTTCTTAGAGTAAAAGGAAAATGTCAAGCATGTAAAGGAACTTTCAATGCCCATGCAGGCTAGAAAATAAGAATGTTCATGCCCAAAGTAAAAAGGTTGTTCTTGGCTGGGAGGCAGCAGAAGGCTACTTGAGAACCCCTATCCTAGGGCCTCCTGAAGATCATTAAACAATCCTTTCTGAAGAATGCTGGAAGTGACAGTCTTGAGGGTCCCTTGGAGGCTGGCTGTGTGGGTCATTGTCTTTAAGCTCATTCATTTTTGATGTCTGTTTTCTTGAGGGGAAAATGGGAAAGGAAGAGGCAGGTGGAAGGTTTACATTTAAGGGTAAATAAAGTCAGACTTCTGGGGAGGGATAGTAAGGAGAAATTTTAGTAAAGGATCTTTGTTTAGATGTCCTGCCTGGCCACCTGTGCTCCCGACCCCCTACAGAACAGGGTTCTCAAGGTAAGTTCCCAGGACCATCAGCTGCAGCACCTGGGAACATGTTACTGATACAGATTTTTAAGCCCCACCCCAGGCCTACAGAATCAGAAACTGGAGGCCCAGCAATCTGTGCTTTAATAAGTCCTCAGGGTGATCCTGATGCCTAGTGAAGTGTGAGAACCCTGACCTCAGACCAGGTCCTACAAGGCCTTTGATTTCATATGTAGATTAAAAGCTGCAAGCAGGTAGAAGGTGGAGCCAGTCCCAGAAATGGCAGGATTTCTAGAACCTTGGAGAGATCAGCTGAGTTCATTTCATTTAACAAGATTTGTTACCTGCCTGCTCTGTCGAGCATAGTATTAGGTGATAGAGGTGCAGAGCAGAGAAGACTGGTGTGGTCCATGCCCTTTTCTGGCTGGCGCATGGTGACTGCTAGGATGGGGTAAGAACAGGATGCCACGGCCCTGGCTGGATAGCTCAGTTGGTTAAGAGCATCGTCCCAAAGCACAAAGGTTGCCGGTTTTATCCCCAGCCAGGGCACATACAGGAACAGATTGATGTTCCTCTCTCTCTCTCTCTCTCCTCCACTCCTTCCTCTCTCACTAAGATTAATCAATAATAATAATAAGAAGAAAAAGAACAGGGTTTCATGGGGGAAGTGGATGGAGTTTAGGAGGGAGACGAGTTGGAGCGGGCTTCCCAGAAGAGGTGATGTTTGAGTTGAGACTCTGTGGGGTGCAAGGCTAGTGTGTTCCCGGGCAGAGGCCTGAAGGAGAATTGGATTGGTCTGCTTGGAGCACAATTAGTGGAGCAAACGTGGCAAGATAAGGCTGGGGAGGCAGGAGTGGGCTATAGAGTACTCCAGGAGCATAGGCATGAAGGTTCTTTCAGCCTCTTAGGAATCTCAGAGAAGTCAAGAAGTCTTGATAGGATTTTCCTTTTAAAGTAGTTGCTGTAGCTGTAGCATGGGGAGTGGATAGGAAGAGGCAGGGCTGGGGGCAGAGAAACCAGTTAGGGTTTGTTGAAATTGCCCAGGTAGAACAAGACATTCAGGTGGATTAGGGGAGGTGAAGAAGCTTGAAGAGAAGTGGGTGGTGGTCTCATTGCTCAGGGTAGGGAGGGTGGGGTGGTGGTAGTGAGGTCAATTTTGGATAGGCTGAGCTTGATGCCCATCAGACATTGTGGTGACTTGTATGTTGCAGATGGCTGGACAAAGTCCGCTCAAGAGAAAGCTTTTCAGTGAGCTTTGCACCTCCACAAGACAAAGGGCTTTCTGTGCAGATTGCTTTTAGGTTCTTCTACCAGCTACCCCAAGGCTATGGGGGCAGCCCAGAGTGGGAAGAGACCAGAGGAGGCTGTGCAGGCTTTAGAGGTACAAACGCTGTGGCTTTGCTTGGATGGGAGCTGGTTTGCCATGCCACTCTTTATAGTCATGGAGGAGATTAAACAATGGCTTAGTAAATTCACATACTGTTCTTGGCTGGCTGTCACCTGTGAGGAGAGACAAGTGACAGATGGTGAGTTCTGGCTGTGAAGTGGGGATTTGGGGTGTGAATGGGAGCCTTCCCCCTAAAATAAATTTGCCCCATGTGGTGGGTTCTGAGTGGAAAAGGGTATATGATGCCTGCCTTTGTTTTATATTTGTCAGGATTGCCTGTTACATATATGTCTGTGTGTGTGTGTGTGTGTGTGTGTGTGTGTGTGTGTGTGTGTGTGTGTGTATGTTTAAAAAAGAACACCACTCATTTTCCTGCAGCTGCATGTTGTATCCGGCCAGGTAGGCAGCACTTTGTGAGTCTGTTCTCCAACATGAATGAGATTATCTGGGGAAGGTCAGAGAGTGAAGGTTCAACAGGAAAACTTCCTCTCAGAGCTTGAGTACTCCCCTGTTGGGACGCTGCTTATGCATCTTACTCCATCTCTGTCCCTGGAGAGTGGTGAGCTGCATGTATTCCAGTTTGTTCTCTAGACAACATCTTTATTTATTGATACTTCCTCTATAGCTCTTTAGCAAGTTAGGACCAGAAACGGCCTGGCGAGCCACCCAAAGCAGTCTCCTCTGAAAGGGATGAAGAGGTGAGAAACACGTTTTAGTGTCAGCAGCGGTGGTGGAGCTGAGCCCTGTGTCCAGCCTCCTAGGACAGCCTTTTCCACTAGTCAGCGAACTCTTGATCTTGGCATGAGAGCCTCAGTTAGCCTCTGGTTGTCTCCTGGTATCTGTGCCCATTCTTGATGAGCCTGCCTGCTACCACAGCTGTGAACACCCAGGGCCAAGGGCAGGTTCAACCTGAACCTGCACAGACTGGCCCAGAGCACTGGGAGGAGACTCTAGTTTTCAGTGAATGACTAAATGACTGTATTTTGGTGCTGGTATTTTGTTGGTAATCCCAAATGTGAGAGCCGGTCCTCCACCCCCCACCCCACCTCCCCGCCTTCCACTGCTTTGATTGTGTTTGCACTTTGGGCTTTCTTCTCCTCAAAGAGTGCAGGTGGGCACCGAGGCCTCTGGGTTGCATTATGCCAAGTAGGCAGAGCCTGAACACTCCATGCCTATGTTACTTCTAGGCCAGGTTCTGAAACCCATTTAAGGGCAAGTAGGATGAAGCGGGATGGGGTGAGGGCTCTAATACTTGTAGATGAAATAATGGTGAGGATAGACTTTTAATTTGTATATTATTTATATTTGGGGAGCTTTTGATTTTATTTAAGGCCATGATGAAAGGACTCCTGGTGCAGCTGGGTGCCTGGTTCTTGTACATTCCTGGATGGGGTTTGCACCCAAATTCCAGGTAGCTGAATTCTGAGTCACACCAGGACACTGGCATAAGAAGTAGTATTTGTGAGACCCAGTCTTTGAAAACCAGACAGAAGAAAAATCCTGGAAAGGTGTTTCCTTCTGGCGGTTGTGTTGTGTGTGTGTTGGTGTCGTGTCCCCCCCCCCCACCCCCCACCCCCCACCCCACCCCCATTTTCTCAAAGGAAGACACTCCTTTGCAAAAAAAAAAAAAATACTTGGCATTGATTAGAGTGTGAACAGTTCCCTTTGTACTGAGCAGGACAGCGTGTGGGAGGTTTGGGTACGGCCCCAGCGCAGTAGATAAATAATATTTGTCAAAGGGGTGCAGGCATAGGCTGTGGTTTTGAAATAGGCTTCTACATGTGAATCTGCTCACAAATGATAGGTTGTTGATTAGAAACATATGTTGATTTGAGAAAAGCAGGGTTTGCATCACAGTAAGCTGGAAGGTGTGTTTCTGTGATGTTATTTCCACCTGGGTGGATCTTCCTCCCAATGATGCCTGCTGTCCAGGGTGAGACTTGTACCCATGCAGAGTTCACGAAATGTGAGGACACAAGCATTTAGGTAGGAAGAAAGGCATAACACTTCTTTTTATCTATGCTTTTTAAAAGATGACTTATTTTTTTGTCATTTTGAAAGTAGGATATGTTAGGAAAATACAGTTAGGAAGATACTGAAAGAGACCCTTAATACTCATACTTCTTAAATGCAGGACTTTAAAACTTTTGGTCAATTTATTTAATTTTTTTTTCCTCTTACAAATTTTTTTAAAGTGTCAGTATAAATAAAGTTGGTGCAATTCCGGGCTGTCACAGAGCAGTGCTTAGTGCTGACATGCTTAGAAGCCAGAAGAGTTAGGACTGGACTCTGAGGGGTTCAGCCCTGAGCCTGCAACATGCAGGACCGGAAATGGATCTTTCAAAGTGAACTGCCCGTGGTGCAGTGGGCCCTGGGCTAGAGCAGGGGAAATGGGCAAAAAAAAAAACTCGCTTAGCAGCTTTGCTGTAGTGAAATTTTAGTGTGTGGCATGGTTTTGATAACTAGGATGAGAAATTCAGAAAGAATTCGTTTAAGCCTGAAAACAAAGTTTTAAGGAAGATTTGACATCAGTTAGAAGAGGAGAGTCTTGGCATTATTGGGGTTTGTGGCCAATGGGAGACTCCTGCCTTGCTTATCTGGATTGGATGCAGAGGTGGTAAGCAGGGGGAAGGCCTGTTTCTGGGGTTCCCTGGGGCAATGGAGTATGGTGCATGGGCCTGGGTCCCCACCTTCGCCATTGCAGATCCCTGATGTTTCTTTCAGAAACCTCCCCCCTCACTGGGATTTATGGGCTTTGGTGGGCTCTTTTCCCCCTGAATTTGACGAAGTGCCTATGTGAGCTGGGAGTGGGGCCAGGGTCTGGGGAGTTGTTGGGAGCTGGCACCAGCTGCATTTGATCTCTGATTAGGTGATTTCTTCCCAGTCCCAGAATTTTGGGTATGTCTGTGGGGCTCGCCCTTGTGTATAGTCATCCAGTGCAGGAGCCCAGAGGGAGCCTGGAGTGTGAAATGGCCCCAGGTGATGGGCTGCTGGATGAGCCTTCCTACCCCTCCTTTCTCTCAAGGGTATGGTCACCTTCTAAAAGCCTTCTTGGTTTTAATTAGAGTGCAGGTGGTTCTTCGTGCCTCATCAGTGCTCTCTCCCAGTGAAGGGAGATGTGCAGATGATGACGTAACACCGTGTATACAGTGGAGCAGCCCACGGCCATGCCAGCCGAGTTGTGGACGGTACAGAGGAAAGTTCAGTGTGTTCTGAGGCTCGCTAAATTCGAATCCGTGACCAAAGTGCAACGTGAATATTGGCGCGTTTATAACAAAGCGCCACCACATAGGAATAACATTACTCAGTGGGATAAGCAGTTGAAGGAAGCTGGCAGTTTGGTGGAGAAACCCCGTTCTGGTAGGCCATCAGTCAGTGATGAGTCTGTAGAGGCTATACGGGATAGCTACCTAAGGAGCCCTAAAAAATCTGTGCGTGAGCCCACATCGAACTGCACTGAATAGGTATGAAACTGGGAGTGTTTTCTTTTTATTTGGTGCAGATTTCACATTTCTATCGTCTTTTGTTGCTTTCCTGTGACCGGTCAAAAGTGCACCATGACTTTACGGACACAGTGTAGAAACAGTTGTGTACGCTGCTTAGGCACATAGTTGATCCCTGCTGCAATCCCTGGGCTGACTGGGGCTGCTCCTCTGTGCTCAGGGCTTCAGAAGTCCCCGCAGTTCTGATTGAGGTTGTAGTCAGTGCTCTTACCTGAATGTCCAGTACACGCTTCTGTTAAGTAGTGTGATGAGAAGAAGGAATCCACGAGGTGTCTTTGTGGCTGTCCTCTCCCTCCTGCTGGCCCACACCCTGCATCTAGCCTGTATCCAGCCCTTTTCAGCTGCATGTGTTTGTTCCTGCAGGTCCCCTGCCTACAGTGCCTCCCATGCCCCTCTCCTCTCTGGTTTCTGTCTTATATCTGAGACTCTTAGCCGATTCTCGTTCTTTCCTGCCCTGTCCAGAGTGCATCTTCAGTGGAGTCTGCTGCTCCTTTTCTTTTTGTGGTTTTCCTTCAGCTCCAATTTGTTAACAGGACCTTGTCTTACCCCTCCCAGCACACAGCCCCCAGCAGGTCTTAAGATTTACTTGGATGATTGACAGCATACTCCCCGCTTTCTGAGACACTGTTGTGTACTGTGGCTTTCAGCCTCTTTGACTCTGACCTACATTAAGAAACACATTTTAGATTGTGACCCAGTAGGGAAAAAAGAGACAGAAGCTCACGTGTGTACACATGGGAAACAAGTTTCAAAAGAGCCCTACCCACAGTAACTCTGATACTTCCTTTTCTGTCCATGTCATGTTGTTGTCTTTTTTTTTCTTTTTGTACAGAGACAGAGAAAGAGTCAGAGAGAGGGATAAATAGGGACAGACAGGAACAGAGAGAGATGAGAAGCATCAATCATCAGTTTTTCGTTGCGACACCTTAGTTGTTCATTGATTGCTTTCTCATATGTGCCTTGACCGTGGGGCTACAGCAGACCAAGTAACCCCTTGCTCAAGCCAGCGACCTTGGGTCCAAGCTGGTGAGTTTTGCTCAAACCAGATGAGCTCGCGCTCAAGCTGGCAACCTCAAATCTCGAACCTGGGTCCTCCGCATCCAAGTCCGACACTCTATCCACTGCGCCACCGCCTGGTCAGGCCTGTTGTTGTTGTTTTTAATGCTGGTTTGGGTTTTCCAAATGGATTGCATTATGGTCTGGACTGCAGTTTGTAAACATTGTCTGGCTGAAGAGTTGAGTGTGAGGGGGGGGCAGGGGCTCTGGTTGTCCCTCTGTCTGTGGGTGTCTGTCATAGGCTTCACTGCACAGAGCAAGAGCAGCAGGGCAGGAACAAGCAGCCCCTGAGGGGTTTGGGATGGGCCCTGGGCCTGCAGGGCACTACTTCAGGAATAGGTGCTCCCGCATTTACAGTTTGTTCTGGAGGAAAGAGCCTTGGACTAAGTTAGCACACCTGATTCAAGTACTGATTCTGTCACTTGGTGGCTGGGAGACTTTGGGCAAACACTTGACTTCTCTGTCTCATAGGGTGTTTCATAGGGTTGCTGCAAGGCCCAGGTGAGGAAATGCCTGGTGCGTAGCTCTGACTCCTCAGAGCCCTGCATTCTGCTCAGTGCCCTGCAGTGTGGGGAGTTGCCTAGAGCCTATGTTAAGCCCTGGGCCATTTCTCTCTTTTCTCTCTCACTGGGATCAAAAGGGAGGTCATATTCGAAACAGTCACCTTCTGCCTAGAGTTTGGGGTTGTGTTGATCAATTTGAGTATGACCCTGTATGAGATGTGGCACCCTTCTGCCCTGACTTGGCCTGCTCTCTTTCAGCCCTGAAGGATGGCTGCCATGTTGGGGGATGCCATCATGGTGGTCAAAGGCCTTGCCAAGCTGACCCAGGCGGCTGTGGAAACCCACCTGCATCACTTGGGCCTCGGCGGGGAGTTCATCATGGCAGCCAGAGCACTACAGTCTACGGCTGCGGAGCAGATTGGCGTGGTCTTGGGGACGGTGCAGGTAAGGATGCCAGGCGAGGAGGGCTGCCAGTGGGATGCGGGCTGGACTTGGAGTTCTTGGTGAGACCAGGACACAGCCTGGGTGGCTGGTCTCTTTGTGACGAGGGCCAAGAGCCCACTGGTTAGTGTTCCCTGCTATCTTTCTGGGTGGGGCAGATCCCTGTGAGAGGCTGCCGAGTGACTCAAGTTTTAGTTAAGAAAGCTTCACAGAGCTGGGAAGAACCCCCAGGAGCATGCAACCCTGTGCACTTGTCCGAGCAGTAATTCACTGGCCTCACTGACTGATGCCAGGCATGGGGTACCCTTCTGGATGAAGGACACTCGCGCTCCAGGCTGAGGCCATCACGGTCTGCGGGCTTCTGGTCAGTCTTAGTTTTTAGATTCCCAGCTTCTCCCCTGCTCTTCTCTAATGGTTCAATGGAGATATGTGACTGTCTCACACTATAAAAATGGCTTTAACTTCTAGAAGTCTTCACAAACTTGTGACCTCATCTGAGCTTCACGGCTATCCTGGGAAAGAGGACAGTCCTAGGTGCTCACCTCCTTTATCAGAGGGGAGACTGAGACTAAGAAGTGTGATGCGAGGCCCATAATCTTTTTTTTACAGAGACAGAGAGTCAGAGAGAGGGATAGATAGGGACAGACAGACAGGAACAGAGAGATGAGAAGCACCAATCATCAGTTTTTCATTGTGACACCTTAGTTGTTCATTGATTACTTTCTCATATGTGCCTTGACCGTGGGCCTTCAGCAGACCGAGTAACCCCTTGCTCGAGCCAGCGACCTTGGGTCCAAGCTGGTGAGCTTTTGCTCAAACCAGATGAGCCTGCGCTCAAGCTGGCAACCTCGGGGTCTCGAACCTGGGTCCTTGGCATCCCAGTCCGACGCTCTATCTACTGCGCCACCACCTGGTCAGGCGAGGCCCGTAATTATTAAGTGACAGCACTAGATCTGCCTGTCCTCTTCCCAGTCTAAGACTCCCTAACCTTGACCTCCCTCAGTTGAGGCTGGGCTGTGGCTCTGGCCACCTCATTCGGTGCCTTTTCTAGTGAGGCACCATTGCCTACCTTTTGGGTGCTTTACCTCAGGAAGTGTGGCTGTCTAGCTCACAAGAGCTTCCCAGGAGTGAGACCGTATGTGAGAACCATACAGGCCTCTGGGGGAGGCGAGAGGGACTCCTGCCTGCTCCTCTGTCTCCTCGAACAGGCGTGGCCTGACCTCTGGAAGAGGTCATCCCCCAGGGTCATCCCCCAGGACAGTCACTCAGAGGTAGGGAGGGACTGTCCCCCACCACAAGGGAGACACTGAGTGGGCTGAGGGCCTCCACTGTGCTCGACTCTTCCCTGTGCCTCCTTTTCTCTATGGGGATGGAGGGCCAGATGCTCCAGAAACCTCTCCCTCCAGCTCCTCCAGGGATCTTTTCACTCCTTCATTCAGCAGACACCGAGTCTGGTCCATGGAGGCACAGGGGCCCCTCGCGGCCTGTGGGGCCTCACAGCCACATACACAGGTTACAGTAATGCAGGCCAGGTTGCTGTCACGGGAGGCAGGGGCTGAGGGGGCCTCTGCTGTGGTTCTCAGGGACTCCGCCTCAGTCCCCTCACCCCAGGGCTTCCCGGCCGTCTGGAGAGGTGCCCAGAGAATCCAGTACAATTTTATTTCTGCTCTGAGAAAAGTACTGTCGGTCTGCCAGCAGGGTAGGCCTTGCTTGGAGCCTCTGCTCCACCCCTGGCTGGCTGATGGGCTTTACCAGGTTACTTCAGCTTTCTCAGCCTCAGTTTCCCATTTGTGAAATGAGAGTCAGAGCCAGGTCTCTCTCCTGGAGGCAGTCTTCTCCCTTTAGACCCTGCAGTACTGTCCATTTACAGCCAAGGAGAGGGGGCCACAGCCCACGGCCGTGTGCTGAGCCACGGCAGCTCTGTGTGTGTGGACTCCCATTTCAGTGGGACAGAATCCAGGCCACTGACCTCCCTTCAGAGTCAGCGCTGTTCCTATTATAGCCTCCTCAGCACCAATTCCCGGGCCCTGTGTGTGGCCCCACATAATTCTGTGACTGGGGGGAGGGGATCCTATTTTCAGATGAGGAAGTAGCAGAGAAAGGTCAGCAACTCACTCAAGGTCATTCAGGGTTCAAAAGTAGAAAGAACCTGGGCCCAAAGGTCAGGTCTTGGCATCTGTTACAAGGAAAATGTACCTCCAACTCCCAAGGACAGCCAGGCAGTTGTGGTTGTGGCAAGCCACCCAGTGAGAGCCTCTTAAAGACATGCAGGGCTGACCATAGAGCTGTGTCTTTGGCGAGGCCCTGGCCTGGGGGGGTGCAGTGTCCCGGTCACACGCTGCCCTTGCCGGTCTGTGGTTATGCCCTGACTTCTTGAAGGCCTCCTGTCTTTTGCCCTGGTTCACCCTCCCCAAAGTCCTGGAGGCTTGTCTTTAGCCTGATTAGCAGGTGAGGATCTTGTTTGGGATGGTGGTTACTCTCCTGGTCCCAGCTGGGCATCTAGCGGGTTCTTACCATGTGGCTTACCTGGGACCACACAGCAGAGCCCTGGTAGAAATAGGACCAGCATCTGGTCTGCTGGCTCCTGGGCTGGGAAGGTGCTGGTCACCTTTGGAACTGACTATAGGGCTGGGAGTAGCATGATAGTTCCCTCTGGGAGTCCTGGAGGGCAGAACCGTGGTGGTGTGCTTCCCTGTGCAGGTGGGGTTGGACACAGAGGGCACTGCCTGGCGGGCCTCTTGCACCTCTCACAGCAGCTTTTGTTCCTGCAGGGTCAGGGGAAGCATGAGGAGCCCTATGCTGCCGAGAGCTTTGATGACCCAGAATCAGAGTTCCACTTCTCAGGGCCAGGGGCTAAGGGCGCTGCCGCAGATTTCTCTGCAGCCCCCTCCCAAAACCGGCCGTCGTCCCCACCCCAGGATCACGCTGATAGCACGGGCCCAGCTCCTGCCTACGTCGACAGTGGACCCTTCAGGGAAGCTGGACTCCCAGGCCAGGCTGCCTCTCCTCTGGGCAGGGTGAATGGGAGGCTCTTTGTGGACACCAGAGCCCCCTTCTCTACCTCTGGCCTTCAGCGAAGGTTCTTCCACCAGGACCAGTCCCCCGTGGGGGGCCTCACAGCCGAGGACATTGAGAAGGCCCGTCAGGCCAAGGCTCGCCCTGAGAGCAAGCCCCACAAACAGATGGTGTGTCTGGAAGGGCCCCCTGGAGCGGGCCCGGTGGGGTGGTTCCCACAGTGGTGCTGGTGACAGGCCCCCTCAGGGACGGTGTGGTCTGGAGGTTTCAGGACCACGGAGGCCTCTCCCTGGTCGAGTGTGCTGCCAGGCAGAGCTGCTGCCTTCAGGGTTGGAGAGGGCACGTGGGGCAGCACGGGCCCCTGAAGGCTGGGCCTGTCCCCGTTTGCTTGTTCCCTGAGGTCTCTCTCTGTTCTCCCTCTAGCTCAGTGAGCGGGCTCGGGAGCGGAAAGTGCCAGTTACACGGATTGGGCGGCTGGCCAACTTTGGAGGTAAGGTGGTTGAGTGTCCGCCTTACCCTGTGCCACCTACCCTGCCTTGGCATTCCAGTCCTGGCCTAGTGGGGCTGGGGCTGCCCTCAGGCCTGAATGGAGGTGGAGGAGGGTGGGGCCCACAGGTGTTCTGGAGAGTGTGATAGCAGTTCTTGGCTGTTTCCCATGGGTGGATGATATTTACTGCATTCCACTCTGCCTCAGCTCACCCCCGACAATCTATAGCTTTGCTTCTCAGGCCACATTTGGGGGGGAGTGTCTGCAGCACCTGCTTTGCCTATTGTCTTAGCCTCAGTGCTCTCAGCCCCTGTGGAGGCCTCTGCAGGAGGAGGCCCGGGAGCGAGGAGATGTTTCTTACTTGGTCTGTTTGGCTCCTAGACAGAGTTTTTGCTGCTAGTATCAGCCATTTGGGGACCCAGTTTTTGGGTTCCCAGAGGCCTGCTGGGCATCAATAATAACAGGTATAAGGCCCTGAGCCACTGTCATTTCAAGTCTATTTTAAGATGCTGTCAAGTGATGGGCTTTATTTGTCCTTTAGTTTGGGGGCTTGAGTAGCCATTGAGCCCAGCACACCTGTGTGCTCTTTTATCAGAGTTGAAGGATCATTTTATAGTGAATATTTACAGCAGTTACATCTGCCTTTATGACATTGTGTTGTCACATCTCTTGCTTATTTGCTGACTTAAGACGTACCCGTTGAAAGCACCAGGTCCTCTGTAATGGTATACTTTTAGACAGAGTAGAGTGAGACCACATGTCTCTAAAGCTCAGCTGTCCTCAGTAGGTTCTGCAGACAGTACAGTTCATGAACTGTTCACATGTGATCCTTGGGCAAGTGGTTATTTGCAAGGCTGTGTATAACAGAGGTCCGACTGGTTTGTGATGATTCCAGTGCTGAGTGGTCACGAATGCTCATGATCGGGTGTCTGTTTGCCTTTTCCTTTGCTTGGGCTAGGAAAACAGGGAGGGACAGTGAAGAAACAGGAAGAGATGAGGACATTTAGATTCAGTGTAGAAAGGATTTTGAAATACGATACTTAAATCATAGGCTAATGAGGAAATAGTGGGTCAGGAATGAAGAGGAGAGAGACTGGACTCTTGGGACTCTTACCATTTTTAAAAGGGAAAAGATTAAGGGACCCTCACTCCCAGAAAAATACTTTGCTTTAAAAAGTAGTTTATGAGACTCCTTTGGGTTTCTTAGTAGATACAGTAAGTAATATAAGCACGTTTTCTTTTAGGTTAGAAGACAGGCATTGCTTAGGTTGAAAAGCAAAGCCAATGGCTATTTTTGCTTCATTTCCTGAAGATTCAGATACACCTGGGTGTACTGTTGCTATATTAGCAACAAATGGGCATAGTTTCGTTATTTTTAAATTTTGCCAAGTAAGGAAATTTAAGAAAAAAACTACCATCAAGTATTACCATCATTTTATTGATCTTTTCAAAAGGGTATTTTAGCAATGCAAAAGTACAAAGGATATGTATTCCCAAGTTAAAGGGTAGTAAATTGAGTAGCCAAGTTTTGTAATAGATTCAACTCCATCGTCTTTGTGCCCAGACACTGATGGAGACCCTGCAAGGGCTTGCCAGGGGCCTTGCAGAGTCATTCTTCAGTGGTGACGCCATTGGACCCCTTGGCTAGGGCAGAGGTGTCAGGACAGTAGGGCTAAGAGTGTTTGTGCCTCCTGTGGCAGCACTGTATTCTGTGACCTCCTGGCACAATGACCCTTTGATGACTTGTCTGAAGTCAGGCTTTCTCCTCACAAACATTGACCGATAAGGCAGTCGGTTTTCATTGAGGTTGTGGAAACCAGAGGTCCGAGGGTTGACGGGTTGTGTTCGAGGCCGATTTTGCTCTAGCCTCCCCCTCGCCGGGTGGCACAGAGTAACAGCAGTTTCATTGCCTGATTTCCTGAGGACACACGCTGTTCTTCCAGTTCCCAGGACTCTTCCAGGTGCTGTCTGAGGCAGCCAGGAGGGCGCGCCGTCAGACCAAGAGAAGTCTCCTGCCTTGGCAGGCCTGTGGGAGCAGGGTTTCTGCTTTTCCAGAAGCAAGCTGAAAAGAGGGTTCTGTGTATGTTTTTCCGTCTTAGAAATTCTATGAGGGCAGTTATCATCTCCAGGTGCGATGAGGAAGCTGAGCCACAGTTGCCAGTTGCCCAGGGCCAGATGCTTATTTGTGACAGCACTGGGACCAGAGCCCAGGAAGCCTCTGTCAGAAATGGCAGTCTGAGCCTGCTGCCCTGTCCCCTGAAGCCAGCACAGGGGGTGTATTAGGGCCTCCCCTCCCCTCGTGGCCCAGTTCTGAGCATGGAGGGCCAGTTCTAGAGAACCTGCGAGAACACAATACAGGGAGCTTCCTCCCTCACGCCTTCCTGGTGCCTTTTCCTCCTGTGCTGTGGGCTGCAGCCTCCTCCCCAGGGCCCCCCCTTCTCCCAGGGCTGGGGGTGGCACAGAAACTGGGCTCTATTACTAAGGCTTCAGGAGCACCTGCAAGCAGAGGGCAGTATCCTCGCCCAGTGCCTCTTCTGGGTGGACTTTCTGCTCATATCAGGATTGTTCATGGGCTCATAAAGCAAGGGCTTAGCTGTCTGGTGCACAGCATATGTGCGAGTGCCCTGGTGGGCATCTTGTTTGTTGCTGCTCATTTGCCCTGTTATTGCGCAGAAACTCCGAGCCTTGTTGGCTACCATGCCTGCAGTTCCACAGGAACATTCTTTACTTCCTGCTCTGGGGCACCTTTCCCCAAGCCTCCTTACGAATGATGCTCTTTGTTAGGAGTTTTATTTTTTCCTTTTCTTAATCCCTGGTGCTCATCTGGGCCGAAGCCCGGTGGCTGCTCCAGGGAGGGCTGCATTGGGCTCTGGTGACTTCCAGAGGGACTTCAGGGAGGCAGGGGCCGGGCTGGGGGCGTAGACTCCCAGAGCATAGCTCCCCAGTCGGGGATGCTGTCCCAGGGGCTGCAGCCTGGGGGACAGCCCTGCTCCCTGTGGGTGCCTGCCCTCCCCCTGCCCATATTTCTCGACTGTCACCCCTCCATTTGTGAGGGAAATGGGAAATGTCAGGAACTTTCTTGGAAGGCGCTGATGCCTTCTCATGGGCTAAGATAGAGGCTCTTTCTCCTCCAGAACTCCTAGCAGACTGCGTGGCCAGGCTGGGCCTGGGTATGGGTCAGAACATGCAGAGGTGTGCTGTTCTGAGGGCTGCTGGCTGCTGATGTGGGGCCCATGGGTCACAGGAGACAGAGAGGGAGCGAACATAGGCTCTTGGGCGCCCTCACCAGGACCAGGTGAGTCCAAGGCAGAGCCATAGTCTTCCAGTGACTGCCTCCGGGTACCACCCAGTTCTGACAGGACCAGTTGGGTCCTACCCTTCCCTCTCAGCAAGGTTCTGGGAGTCGATTTAAGCTTGCTCAGTCAGGGATGGTGGGAGAGCCAGTGTTTTCTCAGGTCAGTAGAGTAGGCGATCCTGAGGCCAAGGTCAGGGCTGCTGGGCCTGCTGTCACTGCCTGGGCAGCCCTGGGGAGCCTGTTGACAGCACCTCAGGCCTGGCCCTGGGCTACTCCTGAGTAAGCTTGTTGTGGGCCACAGGAGCCTGAGGCCTCCTTTGTAGAATGAACATTCTGTCTTGTTTAATGACAGGTCCTTGGCCTTGGAGAGCTTTGACTCTGACCTACAGCCTAGAGATGGCCAAGAACAATTTGACAAGGCATCTGAGGGGGCCAGCAGGAGGAGTTGGGGGTGCATGGGCCTGCACCCTGCTTCCCCACAGCTGTGGTGTCTGTTCCCAGTGGCCAGGCTGGATAACTCCTGATGTCATCTGCCTCTTTTGTTGTTTTGTCTTTGGACTTGATCTAGGCAGAGGAAAATCTAGATGCAGAGAGACATTGAGGAGACTTACAAGAGTTTGGAGGTTAACATCATTTATTTTGCTGTCAGATAGTGTGCTGGGTGGGGCAGTGGTGGGCAGAGAGCTAATGTTTAATTGGGGATGGGACTCCCAGCTCAGGGCCCAGTGACCTCCAAAGGGAAAACAGGTCCTGGCACCTGTACCCTAGTTCCCAGGATGTCTTTGGTGGGCCCTGGGGTTACCCTGAGGGCCATTTCAGATGACTCTGGCTTCTTCCTGTGGTTGCCAGAGGTTGGCTTTTTGTGCCCCTGTACTGTCCCCTGCACCAGCCACCAGCCACATGGGGTGTTGAGCACTTAAAATGTGGCTGGTCCAAACTGGGACTTACTCAGGGTAAAATACACACTGGATTTTGAAAGCTTAGTATAAAAAGAAGTAAAATATCTCTAATAGTTTTTATATTGAGTACTTATTGAAATGATAATATTTTGGATATACTAGGTTAAATAAAATATATGATTAGAATTCATTTCACTTCTTTTTGTTTTTCTATGTAGCTACCAGAAAATTTAAAATTATGCTTGTGGCCGACATTGTGTTTCTTTTGGACAGCACTGGTCTACCCGTTCTGATTAGGAGAAATGGTAACAGCAAACACTTCTATAGCAGTGCCTTGTGCTGGGCCCTGTTGGGGGCACTCCTCATCAGTTGTTTTGTGTCCACAGTGACCTCTGAGGCAGGAAGTTTTTTATTTATTATAAAAGTAATATATAATCATTTAGAAAATTTAGAAGACATGGAAGAAGTGTGTTCAGGTTTCCTTTCCCAGCGCGAGTCCACCCTCTTTGGGAACGGGGTGGGTGGGAGGGGGCTGCTGTTCCCTTGGCCCCGCCCCGAGCTGTCTCAGAGGCCCGCTGACCTTGGGGCCTCTGTAGTGTCTTCCATGGGTCTTCGCTGTCCCTTCTGCTGTGGTCAGTGTGCTCAACCACATCTTCATTCTCTCTAATGGGTGTCCCTCATGCCCCGCCCCATCCAGCTAGAACTGTATAGAATGTAGAGGAAATAGGCCCCCAGCCAGGCTTCTGGGCTCTGTGTGGTCTCCGTGGCACTTGCTGGGCTCCTCAGCCTCTCTTGGACAGTCGGAGTTATCTACTTCTCTACTTCCCTGCCTCTGGATATGGGAGGCGTTGGTGAACTCTGATTTAGAAGAATGCAAGGGCGGCTGGGGAGGGGGGAGGAGTGCGGGTTGGTACCCCCTGTCCCGAGACCACTGTCGGTGTCTGAGTGCGGGCTGCAGCTAGAGTTCCTGTGAGTCCTCCTGGCTTTGACTGGGGTCACCAACCTTTTGCTTTTACTAAATGTGGTGACTCCAACGACTGCTTTATATTACTGTAGTGAGGCCTTTCCTTCCAGTTGCGTGAACTAAATTAGAGAATTCTAAAGAATTGGAGGCCCTTCGCATACTCTGCAGTGGGTGGCTGTTCCAAGGGGGTGCCCCATTCCTGGCCCCCGTCTTTGACTTTCTGGGTCTTCCCTGCGTGTTTCCCAGTTGTAGGTAGTCTTGATGTGGATTTTTGTGTCCTGGGAGCCTGCACATGAGCAAAGGTGTCGGGGTCGGGTAGATAACATTTTTTACTGAAAGCACCTGCCTTGAGCCAGATCCTCTGTGAGAACAACAGATGTGTGTATCCCACCTTTTTGGTCTCCCCTTTCAAAATGTCTGCAGTGTCCTGAGGGTTCCTGTGGAGCTGAGGTGGGTAGGTGAGTGTGGGGGCCTGTGGCTGTAGGCCAGGAAGCAGCAGCCGGTTCCTATGTGAATGTCCAGTGCTTTCTATGTCCTCCTTGCAGGTCTGGCTGTGGGTCTGGGCTTTGGAGCACTGGCTGAAGTTGCCAAGAAGACCCTCCGCCCTGAGGACCCCTCAGGTGAGCTGGGCCCTTGACTGTAGGGCAGGGTGAGCCTGGAAGCTGAACCTGTCGCCCCACCCACACCTGTGTTCTGGGAGTGTGGGCCTTGTGGGCTGCCTCCCATCCGCCTCTTGGGGCGCATTCACCTTGTGCTCTGGGGAAATGGCATCCTTGGGGATGGCTCGAAGGTCGCTCTGCACGCCCCCCATCCTGGCCTGCTCTGGCTTACCCTGCCTTCCCTCTGCTCCAGTGGCGGGCGTGTCTGCGCTCCCCCAGTGGAGCAGAGGTTTTGGTCCTGCCCCTGCCCCTGCTCTCCAGAGCTGCTGGGGCCTGTTGGCATGGCTGGCTGAGAGGTGTAGATGCCAGTGGGACAAACCCCACAAGGCCATGAAATCTCTGTCCCCTGTCCCCCAGGGTCAGCCAAGGGTAGGTCAGAACAGTCCCCCCAGGAGATGTCAGCTTATTCCAGTATCTGATACTTTCTCTCCCTTCCATGGGAACCCCCCAGTGATACCCCACTGTAGCTCTGGCTGTCATCTGAGGGCTGGGCTCCTCTGGGGGCACTGAGGGAGACTGCCAGTCATGTAGGTGGCCCCTGTCTTCACCCATAAGACCCTCGAGGGGGATCAAGGGGCCTCCCAGAGAGAAGGCACCAGTCTGTCCCCACAGCCTGAATATAGGGGACACAGGGCACCGTGTGTGTCCTTGGAAGGGGCAGGAGAACAGAGGGTTTAGCAAGGGTATTTTTAGTGTTGGTGTGGAGATGCTTTGGAAATGAAGTCTGGTGTTCTCTGGAACAAGAAGTCACCCGCCCCTAGGCAGAACTCCCTCCTACCGCCTCCCCTCCTCCCCCAAGCTGGCTATGCTCTGTCCCACCATGTCCAAGCAGGGTAGAAGCTAGAACTGGTTTCAGGGTTACAGCTGGTGTCCTTTGTCAGGGAAGCAGTGACCCTAGCTGGGGTCAAGGGGCTCAAGAACGATGGTGGGATGGCCCTGGGCAGCCCCCAAGCTCTGCTCCCTGGGACTCTGTGGCCTGGACAATGCTGACCAGCCAGGCCAGCTCTGCCCTGGAAGAGTCTCTCCTGAGTTGGGGTTATTCCTACCTGCCCCTGGGCCCCTTGGTCCCCCTGGCTCCCCCTGGCTATTCTCAGGACCAGCCATGTCCAAGCTGGCGACTTAGCCACGGGAGTGATCTGGGGACCCTTCTTGGCCCAGCCATCCTGGAGTGGCCCTACTCAGGGCTACAGCTCCCCTGACCTGCCCCCGCCCCATCTGACCACAGCTCAGTCTCTACCCATAGAGCTAGTATCTCTGACCCTCCCAGGTCTGTCTGGGGCCTGGGAGTGAGCCTGATCCCTACCTAAGCCTAACAGGGCTGCCCTGAGATGTGGGCCATTTGCATGTTGTCTTTGGGGCTTCTCTTCTGCAAACTAAATGGCCCCAGGGCTTTCCATTCTCACATCCCCCTGCACCCACCCTGGTCTGTCAGAGGCAGGCTGAACATGTCTCTGGGGTAGTAGGAAGTGGCCTGCAAGCCACCTCTCCTGTTCCCTCTTTGGGGGCCTAGCTGACTGAGTGCTGGGCCAGGCCGGTGGTGGTGCAGGCTGAGAGTGTGGGGCACAGAAGTGGGCTCCCAGGACAGCAGGCAGGAAAAGCACCGAGTCACAGGCTGGAAGTCAGCAGGAAGGGTGCTGAGCAGGCCTCTCCCCCTGGGACATGGGCAGACTCAGGGTTTTGGCGGGGCGCAGAGCGTCCTGCCCTTGGGCTGCTCTGGCTGTGCAGCTACCCTGCTGGCTCCACTACAGCCTTGTCTAGTCACTGCTGCCCACAGTAGTACCCCACGTGTACTGGAAAAGGTCATCTGCACCCCTGCGGTCACTGCACAACACCAGGGCCAGTCCCCAGGGCGCTGCAGGGACCTCTGGGCAGAGGGGAGAGGAAGACACAGCAGGCAAATGCTGTCCTTGACCCTGAGTCCCCCCCAGGATGGCGCTCTTACTGCAGCCAGTTGGCCCTGTGAATGTGCAGTGACTCCAGGGTGCTGGTGATCTTTGTTCTGTACGCTGGGGTGGGGTTTGGTGAGGGACAATGATTTAGCAGTCCTCGCCTGGGGCACTGTGGATTGGATACCTCCACATCCCTCCCTCCTAGTGCCTGTCCCCTTTAGTGTGACCTCTGCAGGCCCCAGGGATTAATGGGGAGGCCCTGCCTCCCTCTCCGCCGCCCCCTGCGGGTGTGGTGGGAGCTGTTGAGGTGCTGCTGAGGTCAGGCCTCAGACCAGGGTGTTCTGGAGGGCCTGCAGCACAGGAAGGTGGGTGTGGGACAGAGCTAACTGCACTGTGGGCTCTGTGGACGCCCTGGAGGAGGGTTGTGAGCCGAGCTCCCAGCAGTCTCTGTGTTGGGCTTTTTCATATCGCACTCATAGATCCACCCACCCTGACGTTACTGTCCCTGTATTTACCAAGGATGATCGGAGATGGTTATGGTTCGCCCAAGGCACACAGCCAGTTGATGGTGGGCAGGTTGCACGAGGCTTCCTGAGCCCCATCTGCCCATGGGGTCCTCAGGCCCTGTACCCACCTAAATGCCATCTCTTTGGGGCCACTTGGGGGCCCTGTCTGCCCCCTCTTGACACTTGGGTGAGGCCACCAGGCATCCCAGGGAGGGGGTGGGTGACCTGGCTTGTGCCCACAGGGAAGAAGGCCGTGCTGGACTCTAGCCCCTTCCTGTCTGAGGCCAATGCGGAGCGCATCGTGAGCACGCTGTGCAAGGTGCGCGGGGCGGCGCTCAAGCTGGGCCAGATGCTGAGCATCCAGGGTGAGTGGGGCCCCTGCCCGCTGTGTGGACTTGTGGGCGGCGCTGCGCTTCAGCCCAGCATGGGAGGCCTGGGGTAGGGTCTGCTCACTGGCTCCTCTTGCTTGGATTCTGGTGGTGCCCAGCCTGGGATGTTCAAAAAGTGTCTTGAACTGGAGCCCACAGTTGTTTTTCTTCCTGGGTGTTTTGAGATAGAGATTTTGGCTTCTCAAAAGTTGGTGAGTCTGGCTGCTGCCCCCCATCCCATGTTGGCTGGAGGGAGCTGGAAGGGGGGTCCACAGGCCTGTCACAGTGTGATGCTGGGGACAAGGGGCACATGGCCCCGAGGTGGGAAAGCTGCAGAAAGACAGCTGATCAGTAGGCTTGCTGGGTGTGGCCCCAGCAGCAGAGCAGAGGGTCGGGAAGCCTCAGGGCTTCCAGTGGTGCCCCCACACTCCTGTAGGAGTGCCCTGTGCCCCCAGTGGGGACATTTGAAAGTGAGATCCTCTCACTTGCAGTTAAGACTTGTTGAATTAGCCAAGTGTCAGGCAGGAGGTAGCACTCAGGGGCAGGCTGGGGTGCAGACTTGTCTGTGGGTGTGCAGACTTGGAGCGGTTTGTATTTGAAGTCTTTTGATGCACACACACCCTGATTCCAGGAGTTCCTCTCTAGTGACTCATCTTAAGGGAAGCCTAAGGGGTATGGTCAGGGATTTGTGCAAGAGAGCTTTATCGCAGGATTCATCCTCATCTCAAATTTAGTCAGCCTGACCAGGCAGTGGCACAGTGAAGGGAGCGTCGGACTGGGATGCAGAGGACCCAGGTTCGAGACCCCGAGGTCGCCAGCTTGAGCGCGGGCTCATGTGGTTTGAGCAAAAGCTCACCAGCTTGGACCCAAGGTCGTTGGCTCGAGCAAGGGGTTACTCGGTCTGCTGAAGGCCCACGGTCAAGGCACATACAAGAAAGCAATCAATGAACAACTAAGGTGTCGCAATGCGCAACGAAAAACTAATGATTGATGCTTCTCATCTCTCTCTGTTTCCCTGTCTATCCCTCTCTCTGACTCTATCTCTGTAAAAACAAAAAACAAACAAAAAAAAACCCAGATTCCCTCTGTTACATCCATCTAAGACTCACTCGTGCAGCTTGTCTCGGTCACGTGATATATTTATCCGTCCCACCCTAAAGGCCGGTCCGTGAAAATATTTTCTGACGTTAAACCGGTCCGTCGCCCAAAAAAGGTTGGGGACCACTGCTCTAAAGTGATAAAAAGTATAAATACATAAGCCAGTAAGCCGTTTATCATCAATTATGCTGTATTTTACGTAACTGCATGTGCTGGACTTCTATAGAACTGGTTTGCTTCCACTGGCATCACCACAAACACGTGGCTAATACACTGTGCTGCCAGGTTAGGACAGCTCTGATGTCACTAGGTTTCAGGAATTTCTTGTAGCTGTATTATGATCTGTCCCATGGGGTCATTGACAGTGATGTCATTTGGGCACGACTGTTAACAAGCTGAAGCAGGCAGCAGTCGGGCTGCAGGATGGCACTTGTGTGGGGGAGTTTAGACTCGCTAACAGCACTGGTTCAGGATAGTATAGAATACTGCTCAACAGATTGAGAAAGTGCTCCTAAGAGTGCACTGCCTGAGGAGAGCGGGCCAGGACAGCCTCCACGCAGTGTGACTATTACGGAAAAAGCAGAAAAAGGGTCAGAAAGAAACAGTTCTCTACAGGTGGTCACACTATGGGTGCTTTTAACATTTTACTGTACCTTATTTCCTAAATTTGTTCTTCTATAATCATAAAAAGCTATGCCTGTTATTTCTAAGCAGCCTACCCTCTCAGGTCACTGGGCGAGTCCAGAGAGCCCTGCCACCCCACGCTGCGTCATGTCAGCGCCTGGGCCCCACAGGTCCACCCAGTGCCCTGGTGGGGGAGGGCATGAGGGGTGGGGGCAGCTGTCTCAGGTCCGGTGGTTGCCTCAGTGCCCCAGGGGTGTGTGCACCCAGGTCAGGGTCCTGTGTGCCAGGTGGGAAAAGGCTGCCAGGGTGGGAGGAGGAATCCGAGGCTGGGCCTGTGCCTTGTTCTCTGAACCTGCTGTTCCAGCAAGTGGGAGGGCAGAGCCACATGTCCCAGGAGCCCACACTGGCAGCATGGCTGAGGTGGCTGCTTTGTTCCTGGCCTGGGCTCCTTCCTCGTAGGGATCAGCCCTCTGCTCTGACTTCTCTGCTGCCTTCCAGATGATGCCTTCATCAACCCCCATCTGGCGAAGATTTTTGAGCGAGTGCGGCAGAGCGCAGACTTCATGCCGCTGAAACAGATGACGGTGAGGCCGGGGTGCCTGAGGTCTGGGTACTCCTGCAGGGGAGCTGTGGGGCCTCGTGGAGAGGCGGGCTGTGGGCATGTCTCAGGTGGCGGGGCTGTGCTTACAGGCCCTCCCTGGCCTCTCCCTCCAGAAAACTCTCAACAGTGACCTGGGCCCCAATTGGCGGGACAAGCTGGAGTACTTTGAGGAGCGGCCCTTTGCAGCTGCCTCCATTGGGCAGGTGCACCTGGCCCGAATGAAGGGTGGGCGTGAGGTGGCCATGAAGATCCAGGTAGGTGTCTGGTGCGTGCCCTTGTCCCCTGGGGACTGCAGAGGGCAGAGCCAGGGCCCTGTAGCGGGGCCATTGTGTCGGCCCTCAGGCCTGGTCTGCAGTGTGCTGAGTGGCTGTAGGAGGCAGGACAGCCTGCCAGCAAGCTCGATTTGGGTGGGGCAAGGACGGGGCAGTCACTGTTTGCTTTGGGTCTGAGCACGTGGCTGTTCCAGGGGATGGGATAGGAGGGAGAGGTAGACAGCTGTGGGAAGCAGGCAGTGGGGAAAGTGGGGGACCCCTACTAGGGCCCTGCTCAGCCCACCCAGGACACCCCTTCTGCTTCCCCTGCAGTACCCTGGCGTGGCCCAGAGCATCAACAGTGACGTCAACAACCTCATGGCTGTGCTGAACATGAGCAACATGCTTCCGGAAGGTGAGGCTGCCGGCTGGTCAATAGCAGGCATTTGGGGTGGCCTCTGGGCACCGGAGGGGGCCTTTCTGGGGAGCCCCACACACCTGATGCCCTCCTCCCCTGTCCAGGCCTGTTCCCTGAGCACCTGATCGATGTGCTAAGGCGGGAGCTGGCCCTTGAGTGTGACTACCAGCGAGAGGCTGCCTGTGCCAAGAAGTTCAGGTATAGCTGCTGGCTGGACATCTGTGCTGGGCCGCTGGGCTCTGGGCCACTGGCCGGTTGCTCCCCCCAGCGGGAGATGGAAGGGGCTGTTTTCAGGCAGTCTGTGGGGCAGGATGGCTGTGTCAGGGACTGGGGCCACAGCCACATCCTGCCCCTGGCAAAGCAGGGCTCTCCACACAATGGGCTCAGTTCTGTGTTCCCCCGTGTATCCACAAGTGGGTGTGGGGAGGTTCTGGGCACGGGGTGTGACCTCCCAGCCCCCCTGCAGGGAGCTACTGAAGGACCACCCCTTCTTCTACGTGCCTGAGATTGTGGACGAGCTCTGCAGCCCCCACGTGCTGACCACAGAGCTGGTGTCTGGCTTCCCCTTGGACCAGGCAGAGGGGCTGAGCCAGGAGATCCGGAATGAGGTGTGTCTGCTGCTGGCCTTGGAGGCTCCAGGTGCTGCCTGTGTGGCCAAAGGGGCTGCTGTGTCCTCCCCACCCTCCATGTGGTACTCATAGACGTCACCTGCTAGAAGGTGGGGCTGGGTAGGAGATGAGAGGGCTCCCCAGTTTCAGACTCTCGGGTTACCAGGCCACCCCACCTGCCCCAGATCTGCTACAACATCCTGGTCCTGTGCCTGAGGGAGCTGTTCGAGTTCCACTTCATGCAGACAGACCCCAACTGGTCCAACTTCTTTTACGATCCTCAGCTGCACAAGGTGAGACCCTGGGTGGGGCCACATGCAGGGGGCCCGATGGCTCTGCTGGAGCAAGGGCTCCAAGGTCTGATGATCTCAGCCCCCAGTTGCAGAGCTTCTCTGGTATGACCCCTTCCCAGGTGGCTCTCCTGGACTTCGGGGCCACTCGGGAGTTTGACAGGTCCTTCACTGACATCTACATCCAGGTAGGGCTGGGGGCAGGGCCTTGACCCATGTGATCCTGAGGCTGGAGTGGGATGTGTGGGGCCTGGGGAAGGAGATGGACCAGTCCTTTGTCTGTGCTCAGTCTGGGGACCGGGTGAGGCCAGAGATCCGGAGGAATAGTAAGGAAGTGGGGGTTGGGGCTGGGGGTGGTTCCTGGGTCGCACATGGTGCCTCCTGCACCCGCAGATCATCAGGGCTGCTGCGGACAGGGACAGAGAGGCTGTGCTGAAGAAATCCATCGAGATGAAGTTCCTCACTGGCTATGAGGTCAAGGTGAGTCCTGGGAACACGAGTCCCTCAGGTCTGCTTCTCCCACTGCAGCTCCCAGGGGCCTGAGGGGCCATCTGCCTTCCGTTTGTGTGGGGAGGGGGACAGTGGACTCCTTTGTCCTTTGAAGTTGCAAGCACGACCTTGGCCCCAGGCCTCAGGGGGGCTGGATGGGATGGCAAAGGCCCAGTGCTACTGGGAGGTGAGGAGAGCGTGGGCCATCCCTGCAGCTCCGTAAACACGGGCAGGCCAGTGTTCCTGTCACACAGAAACCACCACTTCCCCTGACAGCGGGCAGGGCGGAAGGAGACCCGGCTGTCAGTGGGAGTGCAGACTCCGAACCCAGGGCCTTGAGCCAGGCCCCGCCCTCCTATCTCTGCACCCCTCCTGGGCCGAGTTTACGCTCCAGTTACCATTATTTAAGCTGGTTAAAAAATGAAACACTTGCCCACCTCTCTTCACAACTTACAAATCAAGCTTTTGGGGGCGCCCAGGACTGATTCCCTTCCTCCTCCTCCAGGCCATGGAAGACGCCCACCTGGACGCCATCCTCATCCTGGGGGAGGCCTTTGCCTCGGAGGAGCCTTTTGACTTCGGCACCCAGAGCACCACGGAGAAGATCCATAGCCTGATCCCCATCATGCTGAAGCACCGGCTCATCCCGCCCCCCGAGGAGACCTACTCGCTGCACAGGAAGATGGGGGGCTCCTTCCTCATCTGCTCCAAGCTGAAGGCCAAGTTCCCCTGCAAGACCATGTTCGAGGCAGCCTACAGCAACTACTGCAAGAGGCAGGCCAAGCAGTAGCCACTCAGTGCGAGCTCTCCGCTCTTATGCCGCTGAAACTCGGAGGAAGCTGGTGGTGGCGACGCTCTGTTTAGACCCTGTGCCCAAGGAGGGGATGCTGCTTGGAGCCCCATTGCCAGCATGTACCCCAGTTTTTACTGCTAAGGGAGTGTAGGGTGAGGTGTGCAAGAATGAAAATGAAACCCCAACTACTCTCAGAACCTAACAGTTGTTTATCTAAAGATTATTTCCTTTTCTTCATTAGGTTTTACCTAATGTGAATGTTAACCAGAACGAGAGACCACTATTCCCTTTAAATCCCTGCTACCAAAAAAAAAAAAAAAAAAAGCGCCTTTTTGGATGTTACTGAATGTGTATACGAGGTTTGTGTGTTTCTAGAATGAGATTTGTGTTTTCTGCCCTTTTCGTCTCCAGCGTCTAACCTGCAGCTGGGAGAGGTCGGATCTGAGCAGTGCCAACAAGTACTATTCAGCCAAGTAAGGCTCGTGCCGACTCTTGCCAGGGCCTGTACTTTTTGAGAACTGCTGCCTCTATGGCAGGGTCAGGAACAGCGGAGAGGAGAGGTGTGACAGCTCATGTCTTCTAGCCCGTGCCAGAGGACAGGGGGACCTTGTTCCCCCTCCAGGCCCAGGGGCCCCTGTGGAAGGACATGAATGTGTAGATGTCACCTGGTTAGTCCTGAAGGTTCTTCACAGGCACTGTTTTTGTAAAATTCTTGTAATTGTCTAATTTACTTGTTTCAATAAAAACAGACCCTCATACCACTGTGGCATTAATTCTTTCACCCGTAAAGGGTTCTAAGCCGGTGATGAGAGGCCCGAGGTCAGTGCCACCCCCCCTTCCTGTCTCCTGCATAGTTTGTACATGTTCCCAGCATGAGGCTCTGGGTGCCTGAGCCTGGACAGCTTAGCCCACATTCATCGTCAAAGAAAGAGAGATGTGGGGAGGAGGAAAGAGAGGGGAAGAGACAGTCCCCATCACCACCCAGACGCAGACCTGAGCTGAGAGGAAAGAGGAGCCACAGCAGAGGGACGCTTCCCAAAAAGGGGCTTTTCCTGGACGGGCAGAACTAGGTGATGATGCATATTGAACATTCAGGTGGAGGCCCTGCAGACTGTAAATGCCCTGAAAATTTCACTAGGGGTGAAGTAACCTGGAGAGATTGCACTAGTCTAAATAGGTTCTCATATAGGTTTTAAGAGTTCTTAAAGAAAAATCTTTCTACAATTTTGGATTGATGAGTGACAGACACGCTGGGTTCTGGGACAGGATGGCGGGGTTCTGGCAGTCTCTGTGACAGCTGCTACCCCTTGAAGGTTAGCCCCGGTGCCCAGCACCCCCTGCCAATCCCTTGTCAACATTTCATCCAGAAGCTGCATAATACGCATTGTTTTCACATGCACATGGAGCATTCTCCACAAGAGATCACAGACTAAGCCACAAAACTAGAAATCAACTATAGGAAGAAAACTAGAAAAATAATATGTGGATACTAAACCACAGGCTCCTCCTGTACAACCGATGAGGATCAAATCAAAGAGGAAATAAACTTACCTTAAACAAATGAAAACACAAGTTTTCAAGTTTATGGAATACAACAAAAGCAGCTCTAAGGGAATTTCATAGTTATACAGGCCTACCTCAAAAATCACACTCGACACCAAAAGAAACTAGAAAAAGAACAAACCCAAAGTAAACGAAAGAATATAGTTAAGATTGCAGCAGAAATTTAAATAGAAATTTAAAAAACAATAAAATCAATAAAACAGAGCTAATTCTTTAAAAGATAAAGATAAGTAAGGCCTGGCCTGTGGTGGCGCAGTGAATAAAGCACTCCACTTGGAATGCTGAGGTCACCACCGGTTTGAAACCCTGTGCTTGCCTGGTCAAGGCACATATGGGAGTTGATGCTTCCTGCTCCTCCCTCCCTCCCTCCCTCCCTCCCCTCTCTCTCTCTCTCTCTAAAATGAATAAGTAATAAAAAAAAAAAGATAAATGTGAAAACTTAGTGAAGCTCATCAAGGAAAAAAAGTCCAAATAAAATTATAAATGAAAGAGAAATTACAACCTATACCACCAAAGTACAAAGAATAAAGACTGCTGTGAATAATTACATGCCAACGAAGTTGACAATCTATAAGAAATATTGTAGATAAATTTCTAGAAAATTTATGACCTTACTAGACTGAACCAAAATACAAAATCTCCCATCTAAATACTAACCAGGCTCAACCCTGCTTAGCTTCTGAGATCAGATCAGGCACATTCAGGGTGGTTATGGCTATAGGTGGAAATAAAAAATCTAAACACACCAATTATCAGTAATGAAGTTGAAGCAGCAATAAAGAAACTCCCAATAAATGCAAGTCCAGGACCAGGTGGCTTCACAGGTGAATGCTAATCAAATAAAGAAAAATTAATACTTATACTATTAAAAAAAATTGACGAGGAAGGAATGCTTCCAAACTTACTCTGTGAAGCCAGCATTACCCTGATACCAAAACCAAAGATATCTGCTTCTCATACATGCCCTGACTGGGGATTGAACCTGTGACCTTGCTACACCAGAATGACATTTTATCCACTGAGACACCCGGCCAGGGCCCCCACAAAGAAATTTAACCAAAGAAGTGAAAAGATCTGCACTCTGAAAACTATATGACACTGAAGAAAGAAATTAAAGAAGGTACAAATAAATGGAAGGATATACTGTGGTCATGGATTGGAAGAATTAATATTGTTAAAATGTCTTTACTATCTAGAGCAATCTATAGATTCAATATAGTCTAGTCCCTATTAAGATACCAATGGCATTTTCAGAATTAGAATAATCCTAAAATTTATGTGGAACCCCAAATAGCCAAAGAAATTTTGAGAAAAAAAAAAAAAGTGGGAGCATCACTCTCCCTGGTAGCAGTCAGCTCTTTAACCTCACTCTTAGCAATATCTTTTTGGATATATCTCCTTGGGTAAGGTAAACAAAAACAAATGGGACAACATCAAACTAAAAACTGTTTGTGCAGTGAAGGAAATCATTAATAAAACAAAAAGATAAAGCAATGAATTGAAGAAGATATTCACCAGTGATCTATCTGATAAGGGCTTAAATCCAAAATATATAAGGAACTTAATATCAAAAAAACAATCTGATTAAAAATGTGCAGAGGATGCCCCACTGGGGCAGCTCGGTTAGAGCATCTCCCAGAGCAGAGGTTGCCGGTTGGATCTCAAGGCACATTCAGACATTCAGAACAATGTTTCCAGCCTCTCTCTCTCTCTCTCTCTCTCTCTCTCTCTCTCTCGCTCTCTCTCCCTCCCTCCTCCTTCCCTCCCTCCCTCCTGTCCTCTCTCGCTAAAATCAATAAATAAAAATTAAAAAAAAATGCACAGAAGACCTAAATGGACACTTACTTCTCCAAAGAGGACATACAAATGGCCAATATACACATGAAAAGATGCACAACATCACTATCATCAAAGAAATGCAAATTAAAACCACAATGAGATATCAATGCATACTTGTCAGAATGGCTATCAGTAAAGCAACAAACAAGGGTTGGCAAGGATGTGGATAAAAGGGAACCCTTGTAAACTGTTGGTGGGATTGTAAATTAGTGCAGCTACTATGGAAAACAGTATGAAGGTTGCTCAAAAAATTAAAAATACAGCTGCCATACTATCCAGCAGTTCCACTTCTGGGTTTTTATTCAAAGAAATCCAAAACACTAATTTGAAAGAATATATACTCCCTTACATTAATTGCAGCGCTACTAATAATAGCCAGGCTATGGAAGCACCCTGGCCCTGCAGTCCGACACAGGTGCTAGGTAGGGAGTTTTGACCAGAAGAGGGGAGCTGCAGCTTCAAAAGAACCGAGCACAATCCTTATCTGAGCTACTGAAGGACCTAAGAAAGCCCTGGATTAAACTAACTCCATGTCTTTCCAAGTGTAGGGAGGAAGCCAGCCCAAGGAGGGGACAAGCTCGAAGCAGGACCCCGTAAGAGGAAAGAGTCCGTCACCTTTTCTCCATTCCTCAGACTTCTTAATTAGGAAAAAGAAAGACAAAATACTCAATTCTAACAGTTCCCTGTTTTATTGCAATACATCAAAGTCTGGTTAATATTAAGTGATACCAACATAAAATATTGGCGAGGAGTCTTTTGTTACATTTTTTACTATTCCACCTTAAATATTTCTGTGCGAAAGAATCCACGCCATTGTTTGGTAGCAGAGAATCTCTTATAAAGTTCCCTAAGACATTGGGGCATAAAACCAAACGAAATGAAATGAGTGAGAAGAGGGCAAAGCAAGATCTTTTCCCTTACATACACACGTAATTGTCAGCATTATACTCTAAACAACAAAAAATAATGATTACACCTAGGCCATGCAAAACTGTACAATAATATTACAGTGAGAAAAAACCCTAAAAATTTTATAAAAACAAATGATATTACATATTACACTATCAAATAAAAAGGTAGGTCATTTTGTTTTCACGAAAATTCAGGGTTGATTTGTTTTTGTCAATTTTCCCCGGAAATGAAGCTTTCTCGCCTGGCCCTGGGAAGGAGGGGAGCTGGGCCTGCTGGCCAGAGGTGGGCTGGGGCCGGGGAGGGGGGAGCGAAATGCCCCTTACTTCTCTGCTGTGCTCAGTGGATGTGGACAGTGGCAAAGTGTGACTGCTGCTGGGAGTGCCACTCTGTCCAGAAAGTGGATGGTGAGCTCTCCCAGCCCCTGCCCAGCTGAGACCAGTGTGACCACTGTCACAGGCCAGCGAAGGGCCCCGCTGTACGTGGGGGTAGGGATGTCCACCTAACCCTGTTCTGGCTCTTCTCTACCGATACCTGAGAGTCCGTATAAATGCAACTGGTCTTTCACAGAAGTAGATGTGGCCACCGAGTAACAAAACGACGTGATTCTAAACATATGGAAGGCAGAGAAAGGCTGAGCGCCAGCCGGGGAATGCTAGATTGTTGCTGTAAACATAATAGGAATTTCAGATTCTTCCCTGAAGCTTGGGTACAAGAATTGCTTGGAAATCTAGAGATGACCCTTTTTTAGTTGTGTCTTATAGCCTGGGATTTAGCTGCTCCATGGGAAAGTGCCTAAGTCATTAAGTGGTAGGGTGCGGGAATGTGCATACACACATAATTAAAGAAGTGAAATCTTGACTAATCATTTGTTAAGAAGGAAGGCTTCCATTTTTGGCAAAAAGAAATATATATGTGTATATATATAATTCCATACACCCAAAGCACATGACAGGATTAAGTTAGAATTCAAGGGCGGATGACAAACTGGCTAGACATAGAGAGCACCAATCCCAACACAGACTATGCCAGAAATGCCACTTCAATTATTTTCCTTTCTACTGAGAGGAGAAGTGAGTTTCTGCTGCCATACACCTGCTTAAATGTCCTCCACAAACACAAGGGATGACCTCGCAAGATCTTCCCGTGCCCTCTGCATGGTCACTCATCCCCCATCTTTCCAGATTATTCTCAGAAGCCTCAAAAGGTCTTTGCTCCACACTGGTGATAAGACCAGTCAGATGATCAATATTTTGGGAATCCCCTCAAAACCATTACCCCTGCCAGTGTTTCTTCCCAAGATCTGCTATTAGAATCTAATCAGATTTGATAAGACCTAATTTGGTAGACTCTAATTACGATTGGTAAGACCACTTACGATTGCTGTGGAAAGACGGGAAACCCGTGTTGTACTCCACTGGTTAGAAGCAACATGTACCCTGCGTGCTCCGCAGAGCAAGCGCTTCCATCTGTCCTCCTGGGAGGCTGAAGGCTATGATTCTGGAGTGAAGTCCCGACTTCAGGTAGTTATAATTGGACCCTAAAAGCATCCTTTAAAAAGCAAGCACCTACAGGCAACAAAAATTTACTAGTGGTCAGAGATAAACCAATGGTTTACTGTAGAGTCCCAGGGAAAAGAAGGGGTGAGGGGGAAAGGATGGAGGGGAAGGGGGGGCTGGCCACAGGGACTGAGTCACTGGCTGACTGGCTGGTTCCCTCTAGTCCTGGGAAATGCCAAGGTCAAGGAGCTACCAGAGTCATGGCAATAACCGAACTCAAGGTCTGACCTTGATACCAGAGGCACAAAATATTTTTACAAATTTCTTTTCCAAAAGCAAAAAGCTCTGGATTAGAACGGTGAAGTTATGGCCAGCCAAAGGAAAACAGTCAAATCTGAGCAAATACTGACTCCAGAATGCCTAAATGTCAAAGCTTGCCATTACTTTTAACTTCCCTACTGTAACCTGCAATATAACCCCCAAACAGGATCCCTGCTTCCATTACTGAACCTCACTGGCCGCCAGAGAGCAGCATTGACCTGGAAATAGCTCCCTGCAGCCACGGCCACGGTAGGAAGTTCCTGCTGAGGGCAGGAACTCGGGGTGATGGACAGCTCTCACACTTTGTGGTTCGGACCAGCAGCTGCAGGAAAACTTTCCTTCAGCTTAAGTTCAAAGGAGAGGAAAAAATCCTGTTTCTAGTTCTCAGATAAATTTAGATGAAAAGAAAAAGAGGAGAATTTTAATCCCATGAGACATGTTTATTTCTGTCTTTCTCTACTCGCGCTAAGCGGTGAAATGACTGGAGAAGTCAGGTCTCCTGGTTCCGCATCTATCTCCTTGTGGTGATGGAAATGCAGGAACCCAAAGCTGAGCCCGCCAGAGCCAAGGAGGGAGGAGAGCTGTCGGCCGGCCGCGGCCAAGGTGAGCAGAGGCCATGGAGCCGTCCTCAGTGCCCTGGCCAATTTTGCTCCAATGGAGCCTTGGCTGCCAGAGGGGAGGAGAGAGACAAAGAGGAAGGAGAGGGGGAGGGCTCACTGGCTGCATGGGCACCTGCTGCCCACGCATGGGGCGAGCACGCACTTCCCACTGGCTGTGGAAAAGAGTATTTGGTTAAGGCTGTTCAAGTCCTTGCATTTGAGGCTTTGTATTATTTGGAAATTAACCCCCTTTCCCAGGCCTATCTCACTGAGGAAACTGGCACCACACTCAAAATGACTCCTCCCTGAGAGGCCCACCCAGCTGGGGACATACCTCACTGCCACTCAGGAGGGACGTGGTCAGCTCAGCAAAAAAAAAAAAAAAAAAAAAAAAAAAAAGCACTTCCATGACCTTTTATAGCAGCAGTTCTCAACCTGTGGGTCGCGGAAAATATGTATTTTCCAAAGGCTTTAAGCGACCCGTGTTTTGGTCATTTGATCCCCGCCGGGGTCGCGACCCACAGGTTGAGAACCGCTGTTTTACAGCTCTTCAGAAGCCTGGCATGCCTGCATCAGACGGAGGGATCAGAAGGTAACAAAACTAAGTTCCTGCACTCAGCGGTGCCACATTATGGAAATGAGAAGTGTGGCTGAAATCCTACCAGAGAAGGAAATGTCTGGGACAGGAGGAGATTTGCCTGCTGCTTAAATGTTACAAGTCTGGTGCCTGGGTCGTACCCCAAACCCAGGAAGCCGAGCCTGTGCGTTCCTGCCGCCCCTGGGCACGGGGCCTGCACCAGTTTCCCGAGAGAACACGCGCCACGGGAATCCTGACGACTCTAGCTCTCCCTCCAGAAGTGTCAGCTGGAGGCCCTTCTACCCTTTAAATTAGCTGGAAAACAGACAAGATACAACACACTTCTTTAAATTAAATGATCTCTCTTATATATGCATTCATCTTTCATTGAATACAAGATGCTTTTACTATATACATTCAGTATTTAACGTCTATATTTGTGTATTTATTTAAACTCTGTATTGTAGTAAAATATGCATTGCTTTAGTTAATAAGGATTTACTGGCAACAATCAGGTCGGCATTCACTGTGGGGGCCAGATGAGCTTGGCGTGCAGCCCCAGGACCCACAGGGAACCCATGTGCTGTCTTAGGACGACAGTGAGACGCCACTGTGAGAACCAAGTGTGTCTAATCTGATTCTTAGCGTTATATCTGTGTCATCTACTTTAGCTACCTTTTTTGGAAGGGGTAAAACAGTATGGAAAGCAACTCTAAGTGTCTGAAATGAAATCTGTAGGAAGCTAAGCTGTTCCATGGAAGTCTGCCTATGAGCCGAGGGCGAGGGTGTCCCCACCTGCTGCTGCCTCTGCCAGCCCTGGCGGGTTCAGGCAGAGGTGGGAGTGTGGGGTGGGGGGAGACCGAGGGGAGGGGAGGGGCCGAGAGAGGGAAGCAGCTCTGGGCTGATCTGAGGGCTGAAGCAGTTCATGGGTCCCAGGTCCCGCGGTCAGTGCTCTCTAAAGAGAGGCTTTTGGTCTTTCGTGGAGACACTGGGCTGGGAGGGCTGCTCAGGTTGGAGCTGTTGGAAGCTGTGGAATGCCTCGGAGAATCAGAGTCCTGTAAGGCACAAAGGAAGACACTGATGACAAGCAGAGGGGCAGGCGGGGCTCAGGGGACCACTGGTCCCACCGCCAGCCACCCTGAGCAAATGACCTGATGTGACTTGACTGTCGGGACAAAGCTCCTGTTCTGAGCTAAGAGGCACACTGTGTAAGAAACATGGTCCTCTCTGAGGGCCTTTAGAGACGTAGGTGATGTTCATGCACACGCTGTGAGAAGTCGGAACTCACCTCTCCGTCGTAGTCCCTGGCCGGGGCCTCGCTTCCTTGGTCCATGCCTCCGGAAGACAGGGAGCCCTCTGAGGGGGAGGGGAGGGGCTGGCGCTTTGCACTGTAGCTTCCACCGGAGAATTCTCTCTTTAACGCACTGCCATTCTGCGTGGATGACCCTACAGTACACATCACTTAGATAAAACTTGGCACATGCTGAAGGTGATGACAAGCCCTCCTTCCCACGGACCCGGGCCATCCTCCCTGGTTTAGAGTCCTCCAGTAATGGACAGTGCGCATTCTCCTGGCTCCTGAGCTCAACCCAAAGCCCAGCAATTGCTCGGCTGTTCCTGCCCCAGGGAGCCACCTCAGGGACGCTGGTGAGGGGGCAGCACCCTCAAGGCCACCTGACTTCACACTCGCTGGCCCTGCTGGGACTGCCCTGCTTGCTGGACAGTTCCCAGGTCCCACTAAAAATCTGTGCTGTAGGGAGTTCCCCCCACCGCTCGGAGCACCCGCAGCAACCCACCCTCCTTCACTGCGCTCACACTGCTCTGCCGCAACCACGTGCCCGCGCTCCCCTAATGGACGGACAGTCTGTGCCGCGCTAGGGCAGCACAGGACCTGGCACAGGGCAGGTGCTCGAAAACATGCTAAATGATGGAGAAAAGAACACATCCCACTCGATGCCTGTCACCTCACTTCTAGAGAAGTCTCATAAACAAACATAAGCAATTTTATTCTATAGAGCAAAAAGCCCAAGATACAAAAATGAGGTGACTTCCTTTAAAATCACACTCTATTTTGATCTTTAAGTTTGGACACGTAAGAAGGAGACTAGCATCGTTCAGAGGAAAAACAAAGGATGACAAAAAAACACCTTGGAAACATTGGGGCGTTTTTTGTTTTTTTATTGAGAGCGACAGGGAGGTAGAGACAGACTCCCACATGCGCCCTGACCAGGATCCACCCAGTAGATGCTCTGCCCAGCGGGGCTGCAGCTCAGCTGCTTGGTAATCTAGCTATTTTAACCCCTTGAGGCCAAAGCCAAAGAGCCATTCTCAGTGCCTGGGGCCAACTTTGTTTGAACCTAACTAAGCCTCAGCTAAGGGAGGAGAACAGTGATAGAAAGGTGGGGGGAAGGGTGGAGAAGCAGATGGTTGCTTCTCAATGCACCCTGACCAGAAAATGAATCCGGGACTTCCATACATGGGGCCAATGCTCTACCACTGAGCCAACTGGTCAGGGCCTCACTGTTAGTATTTAAAGCTCTTAGCATTTCCTATTATTTTTTAATTCTTGCTTAAAAATGGTTTAGCCTGACCAGGCGGTGGCGCAGTGGATACAGTGTCGGACTAGGATGCGGAGGACCCAGGTTCGAGACCCCGAGGTCGCCAGCTTGAGCGTGGGCTCATCTGGTTTGAGCAGAGTTCACCAGCTTGGACTCAGGGTCGCTGGCTCCAGCAAGGGGTTACTCGGTCTGCTGAAGGCCCATGGTCAAGGCACATATGAGAAAGCAATCAATGAACAACTAAGGTGTCGCAACGAAAAACTGATGATTGATGCTTCTCATCTCTCTCTGTTGCTGTCTGTTTCTACCTATCCCTCTCTCTGACTCTCTATCTCTGTTAAAAAAAAAAAAAAAGTGGTTTAATCTTGTTGAGCCTCAATATCAAACCATGGCTGAGGGTTTTGTACGATTATTAGATAATATGTAAATTGTGACTGTTTCAACTTTTTGCTGGTTTAACAAATTCCAATATAGTTTTTTTTTTTTACATTAAGAATTCAAGGCCTGGCCTATGGTGGTACAGTGGATAAAGTGTTGATCTGGAGCACTGAGGTTGCTGGTTTGAAACCCTGGGTTTGCCTGGTCAAGGCACATGGGAGTTGATGTTTCCTGCTACTCCCCTCTTCTCTCTCTCTCTAAAAATGAATAAAATCTAAAAAAAAAAAAAAAAATCCAAAAATGTCAAAATGACCGTGTAAAGTATATGTACCAATGACCACAGGAATACCAAGTCTTCATGAACACAGGAGGACCTGCCCGGTGAGGCCCTGTCCATGGTGCCCCTGGCAGCTGGGCACAGGATGTGTGCTGACATCAGTGTTTGCACATGAACAACAAACGGGAGAGGAAACTTGACTGGCTTCAGGAAGCTTCGACTCCAACTTCAAGAAAACAAGGCAACGGATGCTTTTTGCTTGGATGACTTATCAGTGTGAAACTGCCTTTAGTGCAATCTGGTCCTCTCACAGCTCAGCTGTGGGGAGGTGAGACGGTTTCACTACAGCTGTGACTGGTACAGTTTGGGTTATATTCCCTGGTCTAAGCCAATGCCATGCTACTTCTGAGCAAGTGACAGAAAAGCAGTCCATGGCCAAGAAGTCTTCCCCAAATGCGAAGCTACCATGATGACTTGACAATCAGAGCATATAATCCAGGAACTCCCAAAGATCTCTCCGTGAATTCAGAGAGAGGAAATTGGAATTTCTTAAACCAGACACACTGCTTGTGTTCACAGCCCTCACTCTGAGGTATGCAGCTGTCAGCATCCTGTGTGCCTTTATGCAGGGACACAGCATCTTTGGACACACCTTCCTCCACTTCCTGCCCACTGAAGAGCTGCTGCTGGGCCGCAGTGGACACAAGTCCACGACAGAGCATGGCTGGTCCTCCCTCCCATCCCTCAGCTCAGGGTTTTGCACAGGACAAAAAAAGACATGCCGCAGGTCAGAGTTTAAAAAAAAAAAGGCTAATGACCAAGTGTCCGTCAGTGGATGAGTGGATTAAAAAGCTTTGGTACATATATACTATGGAATACTACTCAGCCATAAGAAGATGACATCGGATCATTTACAACAACATGGATGGACCTTGATAACATTATACGGAGTGAAATAAGTAAATCAGAAAAAACTAAGAACTATATGAATCCATACATAGATGGGACATAAAAATGAGACTCAGAGACATGATCAAGAGTGTGGGGGTTACAGGGTGGGGGGGGAGAAGAGGGAGGGGAGGGGCACAAAGAAAACCTGTTAGAAGGTGACAGAAGACAATTGGACTTTGGGTGATGGGAACGCAGCATAAGCAAATGTCAAAATAACCTAGAGATGTTTTCTCTGAACATATGTACCCTGATTTATCAGTCACCCCATTAAAATTAATTTTAAAAAAAAAGGCTAATGATAAAAATTGGGCCCCCTGACAGCAGGTAATTGGTCATGTGGTTTGATCCTGTACCTGGACAGTAGAGCTGATGTCTAATGGGCCCTTAAAAATGGTTACTGGATGAATCATGAATCCTTTCTTGCTTTTGTGGCAAAGGGTATATATATTCTTGGCTCTGTCCCCAGCCTTCTGTCAGTTACTCTAAGGGGCTCATGTTTCTCCAGCCTTCAGACCCTGCACAGGCTTGCATGTCCTCCAGCCCTCCAACCTTGGAGGGTGGCAATGCAGATACACGGCCTGCTCCCGCAGGAAGTCTCCATGTTGCCTTAAACTCGGCTCCCAGCCTGCCCACAACTGGAGCTGTGATGTTCCCATGTGGTCTACCTGCAGCTCCCTCCTCTTCTCCCAACCTGCTAGCCTGTCTGCCTCTGGCTCAGGCTCCCCTGGGCAGCCTGAGGAGTCTCTTTAAGAATGCAAATAGGGCCTAGGTCCCTCCCTACTTAAAACTTTTCAATAGCTTATCTTTCAGTTAAAAAAAATTTGTTTTAAGTCTTACCTTGTCTCTAAGCCCTTTCCTGATCTCACTCTTGCCTATCTCCCATCATGCCCTGCCCCCACCAGGCAGCCACACTGGCTTTCTCTGTAACTACCCCAACAGGACTAGACGTGACTTCAGCCCTGGAATGGTAGGACTTCCCTAGTTCTTCTCAACATGATTCGCCTCCAGCAGGAGCCCCTGGGTACTCTATCCCTGAACCTTCTTCATTTGCTCCAGGTCACCCACCATCATGCTCTACAGCACCACTGGTCAGGCCGTGGGTGCGCAGGCAGCACATGGCTGCCACCGTGCCTCCCGCAGGGAACCACTTACTTGCCGACAGGCCACTGCTGGCGCTCATGGAGCGACCGGGCTCAGGGCGGGACTTGGTCATAGACGGAATACTGACTGAGCCACTGAATACTGTCCGACTTTCCTGAGGCCGAGGGTTCTGAAAACAAAAAAAGAAATTCTTCAGCTAGAGAGAAACTGATTATCTGCAGAGATGTCACTATAACTTCAAGAAACCAAATGTTCTTAACTAGAGTGATACAGACTGAGGAACCCATAGAATCAATCCCTCCTACCCACAACAGCACTAGCACCAAGGTTAAAGCAGTAACCCTCAGCCCAGCAAGTGCTTATCCTTATACTTACTGAAAGTAAGAAATGTGTTTTTGTTGTGAGAACAGTAAGTGACAGTTACTTGGTTAGAAGTGACACTGAGTGGCAGAATTACACAGACATTTGCAGATCAGTTAAGCAGCTTTTCCTGTGCATGGGACTCGTATTTGCTCAGGATAACTCAACAGCTCAAAGGGCTCATCTGGAGGCATATCAGTTAAAAGTACTCTTTCAAGTTACTCTTTCATTGGTGTGATGCTCAACATGCCATCTGCATATTCATGTCCCCGGTCACCAGGCGGCCTCAGTGCTCCACACAAACAGCAGTGTTGAGCCCTAAACATGACGTTGGCAATCACAGCTTATGTGAAGTGATTGACCATATTTCCCCACGTATAAGACGCACCCTTTCCCAAAAAATTCGGGATCTAAAAACTGGGTAAGTCTTATACAGTGGTTGTAGTTTTTTACTTGCGTTTCCCGCCTTTTTTTGGCGCTCATTGTTGAAGACAGTGATTCGTCATCAGACTCAGGTGAGGACAAGCTAGTGGATGGAAGTTTTGACAGTGATGAGGAGTTGTATAAATTTTACAATGAGTAAAACTTGAGTTCAATAACTTTATGTAATTTTCTTTTTCAAATTTCAGGCCCCCAAATTAAGTTGGATCTTATGCATGGGAGTGTCTTATACATGGGGAAATATGGTCACTTTGGAATACTGGTTGGAAAGTTTCACCTATTTAGAGAATGATTCTGGTGTCCAAGGTAGGAAAATGGGCCACAGGCGATCTGAAAGTCACACACACCTCGAGAGGTGGGGGTGTGGGACAAGCTGTCTGAAAATGGCCCAGAATGCCAGCCTGTGGCCTCCTTGGCGACCCCAACCTTTTCAGACCAGAAGAGGTGTCAGGGCTGACATCTAGAGAAGGTTATGACAAAGTAACTAACGCAGGGCCAAAGCCAGCCCCACAAAACATACACTAACATCACCTGAAAACTCCTCACATTTTGGAGAATTACACATAGTGAAGATGTCTGGCTGGCTGGCCCCAAATTCAACAACAGCCATTTTGGTTCATGTATCAAATTTGCAAAGTCTGTGTAATTCTTACTATATTAGTTGCTTAAAGCAAATGCTTTACCTTTTTTTTTTTCTCCAAGAAAATAATATATTTTGAAGAAAACAGTCAGTGCTAACATTTCAACATTCACACATCCAGGAGCAGCCCTGTAGGACGCCAGCGACATGCACCCAGGGCAGCAAAGGAAAGCGCAAAGGGGGGGGGTCGGTTTCCCCCTTTCCGTCTCTATGCTTCTCTACCAGCCTCAACACACCATGTGCTGTCCTTCCCTATGAAACAAACCTATCCTGCAACAGACACATGAAATAGGCCTAGGAAAACAAACCAGTTCTTTGCTAACACTGAATGTTGAAATAATAAAAGGATATACAGAAGATAGGTTTTGTCGGAAAAATACACAAAAACAAAACAAAAACAGTTTATCATTCATTCACCTAAATAAAGTTCAACTTCATCATAAAGTGATATGAAACCTAACCTGATCATTGATCCTTTTTCATGTACAAACATGCTTAAGACCAGGGCAAAAGTTCCACTCACAGAAGTGCTTCTATTTATAAATCACTAACATAAGTAACGTTTCCACCATCTTTTTTATATAAAAAATTCTTGACTGATTTATACAACGTTCTTCTAGAATGCAACATTTGAAAAGTCTGCTTCCAAAATAAGTTTAGTTTTTGTTTTTGTATTTTTCTGAAGTTGGAAACGGGGAGGCAGTCAGACAGACTCCCGCATGCGCCCGGCCGGGATCCACCCGGCATGCCCACCAGGGGGCGATGCTCTGCCCATCTGGGGCATTGCTCTGTTGCAACCAGAGCCATTCTAGCGCCTGAGGCAGAGGCCACAGAGCCATCTTCAGCACCTGGGCCAACTTTGCTCCAATGGAGCCTCGGCTGTGGGAGGGGAAGAGAGAGACAGAGAGGAAGGAGAGGGGGAGGAGTGGAGAAGCAGATGGGCGCTTCTCCTGTGTGCCCTGGCTGGGAATCGAACCCGGGACTCCTGCACGCCAGGCCGACACTCTACCACTGAGCCAACCGGCCAGGGCCAAAATAAGTTTATTTTAGCACAAGTAATCTTATTTTGTTAAGAAACTTAAATGACATTATAGTTTGAGGTCAATGACAGTGACATTTAAAACATTATATTTAGAATAATTTTATAATAAAATAAGAAAATAAACTTCTTACCCATAGCTAGTTTTCTTATTAGAAAATTAATTTGCTACATAGCAATATGCTATATGGACACAAATACATATATATATAAATTTAATATACTATATAATTACAAATAAAAAATTAATGCTTCAATTTTCCTAGGCCATAGCACTACGAAAAATTGGTTTGCAAGTTGCCCAAACATTTTATCTCTAAAACTGACCTGAGAAAATGTCCCCTGAAGCTGTAAGCATAAGCATGTTTTTTGGGGGTTTTTTTTTGTATTTTTTTTTTAAGTGAGAAGCGGTGGGGAGAGGGAGCAGGGGGGCGTTCCACATGCACCTGACCAGGATCCATCCACCCAGCATGCCCACCAGGGGGCGATGCTCTGCCCATCTGGGGCTTTGCTCCTTTGTGGCTGGAGCCACTCTAGCGCCTAAGGTAGAGGCCATGGAGTCATCCTCAGCGCCCGGGCCAACTTTGCTCCAATGGAACCTTGGCTGCAGGAGGGGAAGAGAGAGACACAGAGGAAGGAGAGGGGGAGGGGTGGAGAAGCAGATGGGTGCTTCTCCTGTGTGCCCTGGCCGGGAATCGAACCTGAGACTTCCACACACTGGGCCGACGCTCTACCACTGAGCCCACTGGCCAGGGCCAAGCACATATTTCTTGATGGAAATATGGGTGTTCAGTGTTAATGGCCACCTGGGCTCCATCTCACTGCAAAACCACTGGTTACAAAGACCTGAGGCTGGGTAGACAGGATGGATGAGACAGATGGCAGGAGCCTGGCTGGTCCTTCAGAACGCAGCCCAGTTTGTGTTTTTCCCTCTCTGATTTAGTTCTTGTATCTTGGATCCCAGTTGGAATTAAAGGCACATCAGCAACTCAAAGATGAGTGAGACAACCTTCTTTTTGTACTTTTTCCTATTATTCATTAATAACATTATACTTTGTATTTTGGATTGTACTGTAATTTAAATTGGATTGTGGGGAGGCCCTACTGCAGACTTCAATGTTATTAATATAAAGAATTCCACTGAACAAGGTATGAGAAATCCAGAAATTCTGGGATCCCTTTTTTGTTTTAACAGAATAAAGACTCACTTGGGGGTAATTTCGTATCACGGTATCTATAATGGAAAATACCATGATGAGAAATACTTTATTAAACATAGAAAAAACGCCAATACAGTTTCAAAAATAAAACTGACATCCTCCCTAGTCCTCGTCTTTTTTTTTTTTTTTTTTTTTTTTTTTTTTGTGACAGAGAAAGAGAGAGGAACAGACAGACTGGAAGAGAGAGAGATGAGAAGCATCAATTCTTTGTTGCGGCACCTTAGTTTCTCAGTGATTGCTTTCTCACATGTGCCTTGACTGGGGGCCTTCAGCAGACCGAATGACCCCTTGCTCAAGCCAGCGACCTTGGGCTCAAGCTGGTGAGGTTTTGCTCAAACCAGATGAGCCCGTGGCTCAAAATGGCGACCTTGGAGTCTTGAACCTGGGTCCTTAGCATCCCAGTCCAACACTCTATCCACTGTGCCACCACCTGGTCAGACAGTCCTTGTCTTTTAAGAAGAAACAAAACAGAACTTGGAGGAGGAGGCGGGAGGAACAGCAGTCTGGCAGGACAGGAAGAGGCCAGAGGAAACGGGCACAGGACGTGCACCTCGCGGCGCCACTCAGGAAGCCAGGCAGGGGGCCCACACAGGGTTAGTAAGGGTTAACACCTGACTCAGCTGTCCATACCCTTAGAGTCATAAAGCTCGGTGTACCGGGGACAGAGCGCAGAGACGGGGAATATTCAGGGTTTATGGAATCAGTAGAGAGAAATTTTTCAGCAGAATGGACAGTCATATGATAGATGTGCTCAAAGTTGATCGGAGAGGAGATCAGACCGGAGTGGTGATGAGGGGATGGATAAGGCAAGCCTGGCTATGAAAACAACAGAGAGGAGAGAGAGGTAATAAGGCGATGAAATGCTTCACTGGTTACATGTAACATTTCAGACAACTGCATGTAGGAAAAATGAAGTCAGCATCTCACATCAGGAAAGAATCCCTAATGAAATACTTTTAGGCCTCAGAGAGTTAAATTTTGTAATTCTCTTGCACCTGGTACTTAAATAGCTGACTTGCAAAAAAAAACCCCAAAACATTCACCTTATAAAAGTATTCTTTTATATTACTATCATCGAGTAGAAAATGGACTTTCAGAGTCACAAGGGGACTGTCAGACTTTACACTTCAGTATCTGACAGAATCAAAACACGGCAAAAATCTAACAAAAACATTAAGGAGAGAAAAAGGAAGAAATAATAAAAGAAAAGTGAACAGACAACCATCCTATCACCAGAGGGTTATGAAATTGTGTCTTTAGAAAATCAAAACCATTTTCTGGTCTTTATGGATTTGTGAGATGGGTTTGCTTTTACTGCTCTTATTTTCCTATAATAAATACAACAACTATGGAATATACTAATTATTGGTGTACCTTTAAGCAGCCAAAGCTTACCTCTATTTAGATACCCAAAGGGAAACATTTGTTTTTAATAAGGGAGCATCTTCCTCTTACTTGTCTGGGTGTAATTTAAAATATAATAATAATAATGAAAAGTCAAAGATATAGGAAAAAGCCTGTGAAGCCAAAGGCTCTCATTTTTCAGATAAAACAACTTCTGAATATTTGGGAACTTTCACTCAGTACTTTTTCACCTTTTCCAATGGGAATTTTGAAGAGTCAGTCTTGAACAACTGCTTCCAGGAAACATCCTACAATCCTTGAATTTAAGGCAGAGGTTGAGTGACTTGCTGAAGACAACGCTGACCAAATTTACATTCTTGGGAGTTGAGATAAGCTTGCTTTGTTTAGAAAAATCTGGTAAATTAAGCAGGCTTAAAAGAAAGGCTTCTATGTAGGCCACTCTTTTAAATTTAGACAAGTGAGTGAAATCAGTACTTTCTAGGTTATTTTCAAAAACAAAAAAAAAAAGGATAGAAATGTAACTCTGACTCTAAGAGGCATAAGAGGCAAAATTATTTCTTAAAGCTCTAAGAGGTCATTGCGCTAGAAATTTTATTTATTAGCAATTTTAAGAATGGGTGAAAGGCCATGTGAAATGTTATGAGCTAAAAATAAATCTTCTAGAGGTAAAATATTATTATTGCATTCAATTGGAGACAAATTTGTCATTTATTACCAGTATCCACTTACAAAAATATTAAGTTACAAAAAGGATTCAAGAAAATACAGCATGGCGGCTGGGACCTACTCCTAATTTAGAGCTCTCTTTCCTCCTTTAGCCAACTTGTATTATGAATTTACCTTTGCCACCCAGCTTAGTGTATCCCAAGGTTCTCTTTACCAGGCCACAGTCACAGAGCTCCAGGAAAAAGCTACCTGGTCTCAACTCTCCAGGCAGAGGAGAACAGAAGCTTCATATCCACGCATGCTGCAAATGGCTTTTTCCAGTCTACCTGAATCATTACCAGCTAGAAGCAGCGGTCATTGGGACTTGGACATGAACTGCAAAATATAGAATGGTGACAACAATTCCAGTGCCATGCGGACTTTTCCTGTGGGGAACTTTCCTGGACTCCTGCTCCCTGTGACAGCTCCTAACAGACTGAACTGTGGTTGGGTTGCATTTTTCAGGGATTTGGCATGGTGATGGGGCCAACTTTGACTTGGTGAACATGTTAAGGACACTACTCTTTTAGGGATTCTTGCTGTATTGGCCAAGAGTTTGCTTAAAGGCTTTTAATCACTGTAAAAAAAAATAGAGGACTGGATGAAGAAGATGGGGCACATATACACCATGGTATATTATTCAGCTAGGAGAAATGGTGACATTGGATCACTTATAGAGGAATGGTGGAGTCTTGGTAGCATTGTGCGTGGTGAAATAAGCGAATCAGAAAAAAACAGGAACTGCAGGATTCCATACATTGGTGGGACATAAAAGCGAGACTAAGAGGCATGGACAGGAGTGTGGTGGCTATGGGGAGGTGGGGGGAGGGAAGGAGGGAGAGGGGGAGGGGGAGGGGTACAGAGAGAACTGGATGGAGGGTGGCGGAGGATGATCTCGCTTCGGGTGATGGGTATGCAACAGAACTAAATGACAAGATAACCTGGAAATGTTTTCTTTGAATGTATGTACCCTGATTTATTGATGTCACCCCATTCAAATAAAAATTTATTAAAAAAAAAAAAAAGAGCTCAGTGGGGCTTGAGAATTGAGAGAACATTTGTTTCAATCTTCTAGTTTCACAGATGAGGAGACTGAGGAGCAGCAACTCTCACACCCCAACTGAGAACCAAGGTCAAGACAATTATCCATCCCTGCCACATTAGTAGATTCATTTTAGAGGGAAAAAAATGAAATATATTACATAATATTTTAAATTTAACTGTATATGCAGATATTGATTGGAATATTTGAATAAACCACTTTAAATCTTAAAAAAAAAAAAAAAGAAAAGAAAATACAGCATGGCCTGACCAGGTGGTGGCGCAGTGGACAGTGTTGGACTGGGATGCCAAGGACCCAGGTTCGAGACCCCAAGGTTGCCAATTTGAGCGTGGGCTCATCTGGCTTGAGCAAAATAAGAAATGCCCACCAGCTTAGACCCAAGGTCGCTGGCTCAAGCAAGGGGTTACTCGGTCTGCTGAAGGCCAATGGTCAAGGCACATATGAGAAAGCAATCAATGAACAACTAACGTGTCACAACGAAAAACTGATGATTGATGCTTCTCATCTCTCTTCGTTCCTGTCTGTCTATGCCTATCTACCCCTCTCTCTGACTCTCTCTCTCTGTCCCTGTAAAGAAAAAAATAAAATAAAATAAAATAAACTTACTTTAAAGAAAATACAGTATGTACTCTAAGACATACATGCTGTTTATTTTAATTGCTTTTATTCTCTTGGCTCACTAAGACACACAAGAAAGGTTCACATATGATACAGGAGCTAAAGAAAAAAAAAGGCCCGCTTACCCCTTACTATTTCTTCCACATTCGTAAATCAAACAACTCTATTTCAGTATCATTTTGGTATAAAAGATAAAACAGAATTAAGCTTCCGAATACATCCAATAAACTCTCTAAGCTTATAAGTATTTCCCATGAAGCAATACTGATTTGAAGAAATAAAACATAAAAATGTTTGGGGTACATGTGCTTTGCTCAGATGATAATATGTAGCTTTGGTATTTGAAAACTCTTCTTACGTATGTTAACGTTAGATTAATTCATCTTTATTTTTGGAAATAGTTCATTAATACAGGTGATTCTATTTCAGTAGAAACAACACACTAAATTCTGAGATTATATCAAAGTATACAAGCTTTTCAATAAACACAAATACGGACATGTGCATTGCTCTTTTTTCCAGACATGCATATTACTGTTCTGTTTACCATTGTCTACCCCACGACAAGCATGGTTCTGGGTAGACAAATATTTGCTAAGTGAATAAATGGGCAGCTATGAAAAGCCCCAGCTTTTATGTCCTTTGCTAGTAAAAGGAAGAAAGTCAGGTGAAAATAAAATAAGACATTACTGTAAAAAAACATAAATTCACACACACAAGATCTTTGATGCAATAAATAGTATATGGATAAGTGAACAGGTTTCAAAGATTTACACCAACTTCTTGTCCTGGAAATACAAAAGTATTTATGTGGTAAGTGAACATGAAAGGAACGGAATGAACATTAAAACCTGCTAGGGAGAAAGTCATGTGTTAATGACAAAAACAAGAACAATAAAACAAAGAGGTGGTCATGGGATGTTAAACTCAGTGACAACGGTACTAAAAATGAAGAGGTCCAAGGGACTGAAAGGCCATGTGTCATGAAGTCAGGTGAAGAATGAAATCTGGGAAATGCTACGAGACCTTGATTTGCTTAGTAATAAAGCCTGGACTTTATCTGGAACTGAAAAATAAAAGAGAGATTTCTTTTCGGTAGAAGAAGGAGAGTAAGGAGGGATGTGCTACGTAAAAGGTTCTTACAATGTCTGAAGTCTGACACTGACCCTCAGTGCACTTACTTAGGTATATATATGAATGTCTAAGAGATTCTGGAACATTAGCAAAGTGATTTTCCCCCAATGGCAGGAAAGTACCAAGCAGAGAAACATTGCTATGTCCTAAAACTATTTCACCTTTAAGGAAGACACTATGATATGTGGGATATAAAAGAATGTATTGAAAGTTTTTCTTGTTATGCTGTTGGAATACACACGATGAAAACTATATTCTTTTTTGTGCACCAAAATGAAGCAATAGTAAAGTGTTAATTAGCACTGATCAATTGGGTCTATTGCTAAAGTTTCAAAAGTTTAAGAACACTGTGATACTGAAATGTTAAGTATAAACAGCCCACTAATATTCTTAATCTTAAACAATAGGTCCAAGAATCCAATCTTTATGTTGTTTAAAAACCAACCAAACAACAAAAAACAGTTTTCCCGTGTTGCACGGTTTTATGTAAGACTGACCAGGCAAAGGAAAAAGATAAGAGTTAATTTCACAATCAGATGACAGGGGTAACCATTAATGACCATGCCAATGTGGTTCTCTGGGATGGAGGGGAGGGTCAAATATCTATAGGCTAAAATTGCTGAGACTTAGTCAAGTTTTAATGATTTGGTAACCAAGTTGTGTATGGGATAAGCTAACAAGGTATGCAAATGAACAAAAACTTGATGTGTTTGGTTTCTGATAGATGTCTAAATTTGATGTTTTTCTCAAGTATGTCATCCTGCATCTTACATATATTGTGATGTATTGAAATAAACATTTCTTCATTATCCTAATATATTCTTTTTAAGTCTTACATGTATATAAGCACATACACCTACACGCTCACACACATGTACCCGCCCCCCTCCTCTTAACCCCAATTCATGTTCGAACTCACATTCACTCTTCATTTCTCTTACCATGGGCAGGTCTTTAAGGATCTGTATTCCATCTCCTGGACCCATGTGTGCTATGTGGTTAAAATTAGTTGGGTTAGAAATTAATTTATTTCTCATTTCAGGATCTCGTAGCATCTCTCTGTAAGAAAAAACACTTGTTTAGATACTTTTTCTATGATCAATCTAGGTAACTCTAGAAACAAATTATAAGGATTCTTTACTTTTTCATAAAAATGTGAAATCATGTTAATATGAACAGAATTTAAAGAAAATAGAATATATTCAATTAAAAATTTACTTATAAGATTCACTTTACATTTTAAATAAAAGGCCTTAGAATTTTTTGTGGGAAAAAGAGAGGGATCTTTTTAAAAAGTACAGAGATATTGAAGAAGCTCTACCTTATTTTACAGATAGTTCTGACCATTTATGTATGTATTAAAATAATTGGTAACACTTAGAAATGTTTTTCTATGTAACTAGAAATACTACAAGACTATTTCTGTTTGCTCATAAAGAGAATAGTTAATCTGAAGAGTTTAAATATATACAGGTTTAATTATGCACAGATAGGTTCTATGTTTATCTTATAACAAAGCTCATATTTTAAAATGTTTAGTCTAGAGAAATGAATCAAAATATGGCACTGCAATCTATTATACACAACTTGGAGAGTATTAAAATCATATTGAGATATACATTCATTATTGCAATTTTTAACACCAGAGATGAACGGTAGATTCTCAGAGATCAAATTTCCCCCCAAATACAGTACTGTCACCCAAACAGCCCTCCCGACGCTACACAGATGCGCGGATGATCCACAAAAACACATGACCCACCTCCTCTGTTGCATCCTTTCCTCTTCGGGGACTCTGAAGGAGTAACGCCGCTTGTTGTTAATATTTCTAACCATTTGTTTCCGACTATTATCTGAGGTTTCTGGAACTACTAGTTCATCCCCTTCTGTTAAAAAAAAAATACAGAGAACAATGATGTTTTTTAGAGAGCTAAAATGCTTTTAATCCATTCATATCTAAGACAGTATAAACTTTGATCAATTGTGCAAGTACAGTATACTGCAATTCTGATTATTATTATTTTTTTTTTGTATTTTTTTTTTTTTGTATTTGCATGCAGTCAGACAGACTCCCGCATGCAACCGACCAGGATCCACCCGGCATGCCCACCAGGGGGCGATGCTCTACCCATCTTGGGGCACGATCAGAGCCATTCCAGCACCTGAGGCAGAGGCCACAGAGCCATCCTCAGCGCCCCAGCAAACTTTGCTCCAGTGGAGCCTTGGCTGCGGGAGGGGAAGAGAGAGACAGAGAGGAAGGAGAGGGAGAGGGGTGGAGAAGCAGATGGGCGCTTCTCCTGTGTACCCTGGCCAGGAATCGAACCCGGGACTCCTGCACGCCAGGCCGACACTCCACCACTGAGCCAACCAGCCAGGGCGATGTAATTCTGATTTTTAAAAGTTGTGTTGATGATCCTAGTAAATAGGCAATAATTTTCAATAGAACACATATAAACAGATATATGCTGAAATTAAACATAGTTCATATCGTGTATTTTCACTTTTATTTGATTATAAAAAAAAATAGCACAATTTTACTAGAAGAAAAAAACAGGGAGTTGCTGCGGTGTCCTGTTGCTCTGGCCACCCACCCAGTGACTATCTTTTCTCTCGTTTCAGGTGCTGATTTCAATGGCTCAGGGTATTAAAAATCTATTGCTAATCTGCACAGTAATCAAGCAAAGATTGTAAATTATTTATGTAAATGTAACAATTACAATTATTTTTACATATTAAAACATTTCCTTTGCAAGATCCAACCTGTGAGGTGCCTGGTAAGGAAAACGGACTGTTCTCCAGCTAGCTGCCTTTGCTGAAGGCAAGACTGTCACTATTGCTCCTCTTCTGACCTGGGGGCAGGTGATACTTGGTCTTATATACCAGACGGGCTGGTGTGTGTCTTGTTCTATTTCAGCTTTAATATGCAGAGATAAAACTGTCAGCCATGGGTTCCCAAAACATGCTGGGGATATGTGAACAGACTGAAACAGACAACTATACCCGCATAGCATGATGGATGCCATTCTCCAAATAAAATCTCTAAAAAAGATAAAGCCAATCTTTATAAGGTTTTATTATCTAAAATGGTGAAGGAAGCAGGCAAAAGTAAGTGAATTATATTGTACCAATGTAGCTTAATCAGACTGCTTTCCTAGCAACAAATAAAAGAAAGGACATAATTTTTCAAGTAGATAAGTGTGTGAAACGCAACTTTGTAATCAGAGAATTGCCAGAATGAAGCAGGTCTTGGTGAGTTACAGCAGCAACAGAGACCCTGGACAGCCCGAGGGCCACAGGGGCACTCGGGGCCCCAAAGTGGTGAAGGAGAAAGCAAGACAGAAAAAGCAAGGATCTCTAGGAAACAGGACTCCCTTTCCCTTTTCAAAGGACAAGCCGAGCCTAGAGGAGAATGATGCAAGCACAGGAAAAGGCAAGCTGAACAGGTTTTATCCTGCAGACACACACTGGGGAATGGACACATTTCACGTCATCATGGTCCCACACGGGGGAACGGGAGATTCGCTCTCATACAGATATCTGGGATTCCTCTAGGAAATAGATACAAAATTAAGTACAGGGCTTTGGAAATGCGGGCCTGTGGGCTTGTTTCATCAGCTGCATGAGAATCCATGCCCGAGTGGGAGTCATTTCTACAACCTGGTTATCTTCCTCAAGTCATGCAGCACACCCTCTGATAGTCACCGATTGGTATGGAAGGACGTGCCAGGGCACCAGATCTGAAGCCCACCACCTGGGCTTGCTTCAGCATTAAAAACAAACCCAAACAACAAACTTTTTATGAATTTTTCTGGTAGTAGAATATACAAATATATTGGAAGAATATGGGCAAAAAGAAAAACTTAAAGATAATTCCACTACCCAGAAATAACTGGTTATAGATATTTTAATGTGTTGTCTTAATGCCATGTTTTTACTTATATTTAAACCAATTTAAATTATTTTAAATACATGATGTACCATAGGACCTCTTCATTAAATAGATCTACCACAAAACATCATAAATTTATGAATACCTGTTAAGCAGAAATTTGTTGCTAAGACACAACTTTATTATATAGAAGGGAGTATTATAATAATATTACAAGTGAGGTTTTGACTGTCCACATGCACTCTGACGGGCAAGCCACCTACTGAATTCCATGTGGCCATCTCCCTGGCAGGGAAGCACCTCACTACTTTGTACACTGCCCTTCTCCCTCTGTAACATGAGGGCTCCCACTCCTTCTCCAGACTCTGGGAACCCCAGTAATTCCCCTCCAGTCCCTGCTTCTGCCCCCTATGTCAACATTAGCATATCAAAGGTTCTAAGCCCAAAGCATCTATTGGCAGAAGATGTATTCCAAATAGAAATTCTGGATAAATTTTCATAATTTTAGTGCTACGAATCATGTTTAGGTTTTACAGTATTAAAAGTACAGAAAATATGTCAGTCATACTTTCTCTACTTACCTTGGTATTCCACAAAACAATAGCAAGGTAGGTCAGAAACACATACTTGCTGACACAGCATGCCAGCTTATTACACAGAATGGCTTTTTTGTCCAGTCGTTTACTTTAATCTACTGAGAGGGTACCGTAGTGGCCAAGGCCACAGACTCTGGAGTCAGACACAGGCAGGCAATTTAGAGATAATATTTCCATTGACGCTATTAATGTGTATATTCTTACCTGCCATCTTATTTTTGAAATATATTAATCTAATTGTCTCCAACCCTAAAAGATTTAACGATCCTTCACTGTTTAAAGGTCGAACCTAAAATAATAAAAAATTAAATTAGTCTTTCAACACCTTCAAAAATTAAAGCATAAAACTTTTGGCCTATTTATAAACCACATATACATTATTAGAACCTTTAATTTATCCTTCCTCTCCATAATGTAGCCCTCTGAGAAAATCAACAAAAAATGAATGGACAGATAACAGAGGTAAAACTGCACGACACCAGGGAAGGACTGCAGACAAATGGTGATGCAACTGATAGTTATCTATATGGAAGAAATGAAACTCAATCCCTACTTAGCACCATGCACAAAACTCAATTCCAAATGGATTAATACATAAATGTAATAGGCAAAATTTTCCAAAGAAAATAAAGGTCCTGGCCCTGGGCAGATGGCTCAGTAGATCAAGGGTTGTACCAGTGCACTGAGGTTCATGGGATTGATCCCTGGTCAGGGCACATTCAAGAAGCAACCAATGAGTGAACTGAACGGAATAACGAGCTGGTGCTTTTCTCTCTCTCTCTCTCTCTCTCTCCCTCTCCCTCTCTCTCTCCCTTTCTCTCTCTCTCTCTCTCTCTCTCTCTCTCCTCTCTCCCCCCTTCACCCCCCAACTCTCTCCCCTCACCCTCTCTTTCTCTCTTCCCTTTATCTCTCTCTCTCAAATCAATGAAAAAAATTTAAAAAATTAAAAAAATAAAGGTTCTATCTTTATGACCTTGAGGTAGAAAAGAGTTTCTTAAACAACAGTAAAAGGATAAATCTAAAGGATAAGAATGATACATTTAACTATTTAAAATTTATAACAATATATTTTCAGCAAGGAAATATAACTTATTTTATAACAATAAATATTCAGCAGAATACCATAAAAATTGTTCAATAGGTCATAAATAGGGAAAAGATTCACCATACCCATTACTAACTTTGTATCTACAATATACATAGAAAAATGTCAATAAATCTGTAAGAAAATGACCAATCAAAAAGAAAAATGAGCAAAAAAAATATGACCAGACATTTCACAGAAGAGGAAATATAAAGTATGAATACATATGCAAAAGATTATAAACAATACAGTTAATTGGGGACATGCAAATTAATACTACAATAAGATACTACTTTATAACCATTTATAATGGCTATAAAACTATGAATTCTGACAATGGCAGGTATTAAAGAGAATGTGGGTCAGCAAAAACTCTTATATACTGCTGGCAGGAGTGTTGACCAGTATAACTACTTTGAAAGGTGATCTGACACTAGCTTGTAAAGTTGAACACTTGCATTCCTTGTGTTCCACCAATTCTGTTCCCAGGTATATGACTTAAAGAAATTCCTGGCCACACATGCCAGGAGACTTATGCAACAATGTTCACAACAGCAAAAAGCTGGGAAATAATTCAAATGTGCTAATCAGAGAACAGGTAACTTATGACCTATTCACCCAACACAGTATTTTATATATAGCGAAAGCAAAGAACAATACATAACAACATGGTGATTGGTACATGTAACAACATGATGAATCTTAGAAACACAGTAGATGCATCAAGAAAGCAAGGCAGAAGACGACATACAACATAACACTTTATAACCTCAAACGCAAGCAAAACCGAATAATATATTGTTTAGGAATATTTAAATATACAAAAAATTCTGGATATTAAAAACAGAGAGGAAATGATAAACAGTATTTGGGATAGTGACTTCCCTGGGGAGAGACAGGAGTATGGGATAAGAGAAGAATACACAAGCTGGTTGGGAACAGTGGTGACATTCTGGCCCTTAAGTTAGGAGGTTCATTCACAAGTGATCAGTTTATTGTTAAACTTCTTACATGTTATACATTGTTCTATATTACTGAAAATTTTACATAACAAAAATAAAAGGGAAAACTAATTGTAAACAGTCCAAATTTACAAACTGGAGGACGTATTTGGTAGCTTTATATAATGTGGCAGTATTTACAAGTGCTTTATTCACTAATGATATGGTTTAAGTTGAGGAAGATTTTTAAATAAGATTTTGACTATTTTCTTTTACCATTTCTTCTAAACTCTGTACCCTAACTTATGATACATGCTACATATATCTACATGAAACTGTCACTCTTCATCTTTGCAAAATAACTGTACTATACTACTTGGAAAATTTTCCTTTTATGTTATCGCAGGGAAATGTTAAAGGAAAATACTGTTTTACTAGGAATATGTGAAACCTTCATTTCTTAACTATGAGATGCTTAAACACAGTTTGGGTTCTAATTTTAATCACTCTTCTAGCCTGTAAATCTGTTCTCATAGGATTTCAAATTGCATACGATTATGTGATTATATTAAGAATAATATACCTTAGAGCTCCTTAAATTATAGCGGAAGGAAATGCTGACATTTTAGGTCATAGGCTAGCTATATTCTAGTTGTTCATTATAACCACAATACTTTACACAGTGAAACTAAATGTAATTAAAACAGTATGAAGTTGAGCTATTTATAAAATTCAAGAGCCTGATTTTTGTTTGTTTTTTTACTGTTAGCTAATTCCCAAATCAATTATATATGCTAGCAATAGCTGAATTAGTGAAATATAGCTAGTCATATTAGTGTTTCACTTAGACTCATTAGTTCACTTTGCCCATATTTGAAGGTTATATTACCTTTTTGAGTGGGAGAGTCTGAATCCACTCCATGGAATTCACATCAAAGATGTCGACCGCATTCTCACTGTACACTGAGAGATAGGGCGCATTGTAACCTGGGAGATAGCAGACGGGACAGCCGGCGAGTTACTGTTAACTTAAACCAAAACATTCTGAAAGATCTATGCTAAATAATTATAGAGTGGAATCTCACACAAATCCTGTTGTTATCATATAACAATATCAAAACCTTTTTGAAGTAAACAGAATGTACATCATCAGTGAAGAGAGTTTATAGCCATTATAATACAGAAGAATTTTGTTAACACCAAAAATATAATACTCTTAGCCAATACGCGTTCTGTAAAGGAATTTCATTGCATTTTAAAGTGATTCCTGAAGTAGTTAAGCTATTGACAGTGAAATAAACCTATAAAGTAGAGAACTCTTCAGGTAAGAGTGCTGCTGACAGTTATGAATGTGCAACAAAGCCCCCAGCACAGCCTCATGAAGAGCATAGATGCTCAGAATACACTTACTGAAAGAAGGGGTAAATGGTGAGACAAGCAGAGAGAGATTAAATAACTTCTCCATACTAAAGTCACAAATTATATTTTTGGCAGAACTATTCATAAAAGCCGGATATTCCAACTCTTACTCCACATTAGAAGCCAAAGTTTGAATTATTATCTGATTAGGTTACAAAACAGCATTCATTCTAAACAGGATACCATAGGTAAGTTTTTCAGAAGAAACAAAACATTCAGTATAGTAAAAAGTCTGGGTTTGTAGGATTAGAAGTATTTTTCTTTTCTTATTTTTATCTAGATTCTCTAAGTTTTCTGAAATAAGCATGTATGGCTGTCTACAAACACCTTCCACTGAACCCTGAAGCTTAACTGTACACATGCCCATCGCCCCTGCAACCCAGTTACAGTGGAAGAGGTGGTACTCCTCTAGCCACATCCTTCCCTGTTCTAAATTCCATCTTTTCTGGCCTTCTTGGGGATTTCACTCCAGTTCCTACATTGACCACAGAGTCAACCTTATCCTAGTTCCCTCGTGGCTACTTTTCTTTAGCATTTAAACATGCTCAAGAACCTTCCAGTAAAAACAAAACATTTTGGGTTGAATATTCCTCCTATTTGTTATATCTTAAACAGTGAAATGGTACAGAATGAGTATTCCAAAACTTATTAGTGTCTTAATATTTCTTGAAAGAGTATAATAAGCAATTTTAAATATATACCTATCTAGATAAAAATGTAAAACTGAATAAACACTTCTTATAGATGCTATATTATACTTTTACATATGAATTAATTCACTTAGTATCCACTTCTCCAGAAGTCTTATTAGCTATCAATCACACTGTATTTTTGAGGACCATGAAGATAACTACACATTTAGGGTTATTTAAAAATATAATAACATGGGCTAAAAAATCCATATAAGTAAAATATTCCATAGAAAGATTAGCTTTAATTGTCTGCATGTTAATATTGCATTGTTGACTTAGGCTTAACCACACAGGGTTACTTTACATAAATAACATAATTAATACTTAAGAAAAACCTTAAGAATGACTTAAAAATAACCTATTATTAACAAGAAATACATCTAGGGATAAAGTAGAAGAAGGAAAAGACAGAGAGATAAGACGGCCAAAAGGAAGAGAATCTTACAACAAGAGGAAGGGTTTGCCGGCCACATCAACTCCTGCTGTCTCGATCTCCGGCCCTGGCAGTCGGTGTAGATCCCTATGCTGTTAAAACACAGCAGGTACTCTTTACTGGAGATCTCCACTGCGCAGATGGCATCCATGGGCTGATGTGTGATAAATGACAGCGTGTGGTCATTGGAATGGAGCAGACTATACGGACTTCCTTCTCCATTCAAGGGGTATCTTAGAAATCCTGACTGGAATCCCACACAGAGATGTTCACTGAAGATTGCCATCCACTGGACGTTATACAGGACTTGAATTTCCTTAAATTTTCTGTGACGGGTCTTGCTCTGCAATAGTTCATAACAGAGGACCTGCCTTTTCATAGCCACACACAGGCATGAAAGATTTCCATGATGCACTTTTCCGGAAGTTATGGTCTGACACCCCTTAGTTTCTGCCAGCTTATAAAAATCAGTCTCTCGTCCATCCAGAGCTGACATAGGAAAAAGTCGCACATGACGATTTCGTCCTGAGATCACAGCAACAAGCTGATCATTTGGAATGAGTTCAATCTGATGAATCTTCTTATTGTCACCCACTCTAATAATTTCTATGCAAACAAATAATAATAAATCAGATGCAAAATAATGTTTATTAATCATATCCCAATTATACTCAAAAGGATGTAAGTCAACTTATAATAGATATAATAATAACATAAGTCAACAACAGAGACACACACAGAGAAGAATAAGCACTCAGAAATCATACAGAGAAAGAGTAAGATGACTACACCCATTACAAGATAATTTAACTCACTTATAATAAAGTATTAAATTTAGCACTGAGATTTCTGGCAGCCAAGGCCAAGAGTTGTTATGTGATAAATAAAGCATTGGTCTCCAACTGCTTGTCTGTGGACCAACATTTATAGACTGTATGATCTTCATACAACATCAGGGTGGTTACTGCTTTGTGGACCAGCACAGGCCCATGGACCAACAGTTGAAAACCACAGTGATAAAGCATGCCAGATCTTCACAACAAACAAAGACAAAAAAACCTTTTTACTGGTACTAACTTCTAGGGAACTTTTACTATGGAGTTCGTATTAAAAAAAAAAAAGAGTAACTCATTTCACTAAAAGTATTTGCATGGGTAGATAAACTAATGAAGTTTAAACACATTGTTTTCCCATGATCTAACTTGATATAAATATAGAACTTAGAACACAGTACTCAAGAATGCTAAATGAAATTGGTTTCTTTTTATTTCACCCAGTATTTAATTCCTCTTTAGAAAAAAATTCCTTTGCAATAAACTATGGGAAAGAAACCCGACACCTAATACATCTTAATCACTGTCCCCTCTCCTAGAGCCACTAGAGCAACCGGAAGAGGAAGCCGACTCCTCCCATGGTCCCCCTGAGAAGGCAGCCTGAGCTCAAACAGCGGGACTGCTAAGTCAGCCGACACCAGGAAGACAACTGCATGCGGAAGTTTCAGAACTCATGGTGATTACAGAAATTAAAAAGTTATCTGCTGACTTATAAATATACCAACTTAGGTGTGGAAAATTTCAATTATAGAATAAGTAATGCTCTTTTTAAAATTTAGAAACTAGAGTTTTAGAATTTTCTAGTATAACAATTTCAAGTTGCCCCACAAGTTTCTCTTACCATCCTTGGTGACGTGCACCACAAACAAGCCTTCTTCATTTCCCAAAGCTATCCTTTCATGATCTAGGTAAAATATAAATAAATAAGAAACATTTCTAAGAGGTAAAAACCTATGTAAAACAGAACAAAATAGATAATAAAATTTGGTATAAAAACCTGAAAAAATAACTTAAAAATAAAAGTAACAATTTTTAGTATTAAGTTTCCTTTCACATCTTTTTTAATAGAACAATCATTAAAAAATAATCTATATCAGTATTTACAAAAAGAAGTGTTTACTCAATAAAGGGTGAAAAAAATTAAAAGTCTCATTTGTTAGTGGCCTAGTTCTATTTTGGGAGGGAACACCTGGGAAAGGCATTTAAACTACTCATTAAACTTCTCATTATTTACTAGAAAGTAACAAAAGAGTTGATGTGTATATAAAAATATGGCAAAATTTTAAACTTCCACACACAAAAGCTGCCATTTTTTAGGGCATTTTATGTACAGGGCACTCTGTGTTATATACTGCATCTTATTTAAACTTCCCAATAACCTTTGCAAGGTAATTAGTATCTACTTTTACACAGAAACTTATGCTTTAAAATTAAACTACTTGTTCTCATTCACACAAGCAGAAAATAGATATGCTAAAAGTTAAACTTTAACACTGCAGCTTTTTCAGAAGAAAACACATTTGAAAAGCATACTTATTCTTGTTTACTGAGAAACAAAGCTTAATATGGTCTCATCCGTTCAATACACAGTCACTGAGCACCTGTGATGCCCCACAGACCAGGTTGGACACTGGGCATTCCTAGATGAAGGCCAGTCCCTGCTGACAAGGTAGTTAGTAAGCAATAACGACAACATGATAAACGGGAAGAACAAATACCTATGATTGCAGCAGCCTGGGTGGTCTTAATGAGGGGCAGAGTGCTGTCGTAAGCCTCTTTGGGAACATAGACTGAGCGGTCTCTGAATTTGTTTTTCTTCAAAATCTTGTGCAACTCACTCAGCACTCCCACCCACTTACTCTTCTCATTCTCACTGTCAGCCAGCATCAGGATTGAACATTTGTTATTAGATGCTGAGAGCTGGGAAGTTGTGACCTAGGAAAATTCAATCAAAATTCATGATTTTAGAAAACAGACAGCCTTTAAGTCAGTTTTATGCTTAGATTAGTTTGCCTAGCACTAGCCAACAAAACTAGCAGGGGTTAACTATGCCTAATCAGAAGAATAACTAGTTTTAGCATTAGATTCATGGCAAAGCAAAGGTAGCAGATACCATTCTAAATGTTAGTATTGTTTTTATTTTCTTTGCTATCAAGTGCCAGGTACTATCACTAAAAAATGCAGTACATACACTCATATAATAGCAACTGACATTTTTGAGTAATTACTGAGCCCTCTGCATTGATCAAAGCACTTTTCAAGTATTAACTCATCTAATCCTCTCAACACCTTCATAAGATAGGTAGCTATCACATACTGTTTTTATATATGAAAAACTGTGATGGAAAGAAATTAACTTCCCCAAGGGCACACAATAAGAGTGGGATCCCTGTCCATGCTCGTAAGCACTATACCATACTGATTTTCAACTTGTTTTACATAGTTTGAAATGCTGAAAAATGCTTTACATTGTCTGTTATTCCATAACAATAACTCATATTATCTTAGAGAAGATCAGCTCACTTTAGTTACTATTTAAATAAGCTTATAATTATACAAACAGCATTTATAACAGAGCAGATTTAATTTTATGTATTTGGACCCTTTCTTAAAAGTAATTTAAGCAGCATGACAACAACATCCCACTATGTTTGTCAGTTACAGATAAGTAGGCCTCTGAAGGCTCCATTGGCGGCTGCAGAGAGTATAGTTGTTGGTCTAGGAACTGAGACCAAATATAATCTTTGTCTGACTTTCCTTAGATATGTATAAGACTCAGAGACAAGGCCCTGGCCGGTTGGCTCAGTGGTAGAGCATTGGCCTGGAGTGCGGGGGACCCGGGTTCGATTCCCAGCCAGGGCACATAGGAGAAGCGCCCATTTGCTTCTCCACCCCCTCCCCTTCCTCTCTGTCTCTCTCTTCCCCTCCCGCAGGCAAAGCTCCACTGGAGCAAAGATGCCCGGGCGCTGGGGATGGCTCCTTGGCCTCTGCCCCAGGCGCTGGAGTGGCTCTGGTCTCGGCGCCCCCTGGTGGGCAGGAGCATCGCCCCCTGGTGGGCAGAGCGTCGCCCCTGGTGGGTGTGCCGGGTGAATCCCGGTCGGGCGCATGCGGGAGTCTGTCTGACTGTCTCTCCCCGTTTCCAGCTTCAGAAAAATACAAAAAAAAAAAAAAAAAAAAAAAGACTCAGAGACAAGTACTAAGCATACAGGCAGAAGGTTAGGGCAGTATTCCTTTCTTTTTACCTCTATTATCTTAAATCACCAATCTAAGATTGCACTGTGGACAGCCTCCAATAATTCTTTCTATGAAATTCCATTTTTCTTATCAATATGTGGAATCTATCCCCTTCCCTGAAACCCAGGTTGACCTCAAGACTTGCTTTGATTAATAAGACTGCAAAGGGGGCTTGACCAGGCAGTGGTGGAGTGGATAGAGCATTGGACTGGATGTGGAGGACCCAGATTCAAAACCCTGAAGTCACCGGCTTGAGCACGGGCTCGCCAGCTTGAGTGTGGAATCACAGACATGATCCCATGGTCACTGGCTTGAAGCCCAAGGTCGGCTTCAGCCCAAGGTTGCTGGTTTGAGTAAGGGGTCACTGGCTTGGCTGCAGCCCCCTGGTCAAGGCACATGTGAGAAAGCAATCAATGAACAACTAAGGTGCTGCAATGAAGAATTGATGCTTCTTATCTCTCCCTTCCTATCTGTCTGTCTCTATCTGTCCCTCTCTAACTTTCTGTCAAAAAAAAAAAAAAGACTGCAAAAGGGTTATTATGCCTTTTGGGGGTCTAGTCCTTTGAAGGCCTGTCAGCGTCTTTTGCTCTCTTGGAGGCCAGCCACAGAGAGTTCAGCCAGTCTACTGACGCATCAGAGACCACGTGGAGAGTTCACAGACAGCCCGGCAAACAGCCAGCACCCAACCCCAGATGTTAGAGCAGGTCATTTTGGATATTCCAGCCCCAAATGAGCTGAATGCAGTCACACGAGGGGACCCCAGTCAGCACCAGAAGAACTGTGCAGCTGACCCACGGGGTAGTGAAAAATAAATCCCTGGTAGTTTAAGCCACTAAATTTTGGAATGATTACCACAAAGTCCCCAAACTGAACATGTTAATTTTTAAAATGACATTAAAAAGAAAAAAAACTTCCATTTTTATGAACCTTGAGAAACTTTGCACTTAGTCAATTTCCATGTAGTGGTATTTATTTGAAAATTCAATTGTGACTCCAAATTATCCAAGAGGAAACCTACTTTAGAAGCCATATATTAACACTCTGTACAGGTCTTTCAAAATTTAATACTTAGCACTAACAGTCTACTCATTCAAGTACTGGATCACATGGAATACACATAGGAATAGTAGGAATAGAGGATCTGGTCCTAACCCCAGTAAGTCTGTGATCTGTATGGAGAGGCAAAACATACGCTCATTAAAAACAAATAATTCAGTGATCAAATTACAGTACACATACTTACTCTAAATATACATGGTATATCTTTTCGACTTGCATGGATAACATCAGAAGCCAAGACTGAACTCACAGAAAATTCTTCATCCCTAAAGGAAAAGTGAAACGTGAGAATTCAGTGTACGTGGTTATGTGTGTAGTCTTGGGTGTATATCCAAATAACACATATGGAGCAACTCTTAAAACTGAATTGCACAAAACATCCAAACTAAATTGTTTTAAAATTTTTATTTCCCTGCCATTTTAACTGATAGTGTCCACAGTCATTTATCAATAGCTGTACAGCAGCACATTATACAAGAGCTGGGAACAATTCTTGGTGTACCCAAAGTCCCAAGGCCAGTAAGGTACAAGTGCACTGGGGTCTGAATGCTGGCAGGACTCCAGAGTGTCCAGCAGACTGGACCCTCTAACCTCTGATACTACATCTCAAGTGCCCTTAACACAGCTCATTTTAATGTGGCTTCAACACCGAAAACAGACTTGCTTCACAATAATTTATTCCTTAATTTGGTTACTGGTATCATCATCCTCTTGGTCTTGGAGACTTGATGCCTTAGTCTTATTTTGGATCCTTCTCCTCATCTTTCTATATTTAGTCCTTCAGCAGGCACTGTCAGATTTTCCTTGCTAACATGTCTTGTGCTTATCCCTTCGTATTCTATGTTTATAGGAAAGATACTGTTAGAGACGCTGGTGTAACAATCCAGTGTAATCCACAGCCAGGAATCCTAGTTTGCGTGGAGGCAGCTCTGGGCTGGAATGGGGGTTGGGAGCCCTCACTGCAGAGGCGAGGGCTGAAAGGCATTAAGGAGATGACTCCAGGGGAAGGGCTGCAGTTAGGAGAAGAGATGAATGAGAGCCTTGCATGGGGCAGGGGCGAGTCTGACAATGGGACATGAAACATTCGTGATGTGTTTACTTAAATGTTTACCATTTGCATTATATATTCCAAGGGCTTGTCTGACTTTGAAATTTTATTTCCTTTCCTCTCATGGAAATTATCCTCAGCCTTCAGGTGATGGTATAAATACCACACATTAGGCCTCTACTACCCCAGAAACCTTTAAACTAGTCCTTTGGATTCAAATATTAGCTTCTTTTTTCTGACCCCCCAGACACCAACCTGTCTTATAACTACACTTTACTTCCTATATTTAATTATGTTACTATAGTAATTAGAAAATTAATATGAAATCAAATTTAAATAAAAACATGGCAATATAATTAGAAGAAAAAAATCACACACTTTTTATTTCTATGCTGCAAAGATACAAATATAAATATTTTCACCTTCAAAAGCTTACCTCATGTCAATCACTTGACTGATGACCACGCTGGGCTGGGATGCTTTTCCTTCCGCAACATCGTACAGAAAGAGTTTGAAGTCACAGACTACAGCCAGTGCCCTCTGCCACCCTTTCTTCACTCCGGCTGGCTTTGGGATCTTAGGCAAACACACAAAAACACCCAAACTTAAAGTCAGCAGAGCCCTTTCAATTACATACATACTGCATAGTGAAAACCTGAAGCCAACGCACACGTGTTAGAAGTCTCCACTTTGGTGGGTAAAGTAGTAGATGGAATACATTAAGTTATTAATAAAATGTGAGAATACATTCTCCAAACACAGAATGACTTTTTATTCTGAAAATTTTTTTAATGGTACCATTTTAACTTTCACTTTCAATTCTTTAAAATAACGTTCATGGATTTCTTTCAGTAGCATAAAAGTCAAATTTGGTAGTAAGATGAAGCACAGCTTACAGTTTAAATACCATTCAAGATCTCTCAAGTGAGGTCATGCCACGCTGTGAGAGTACCACACTTTACAAGCATCTGCCAAGATCGTTTATGGGAGTTCAACATTTGTTCATTCAAGATCAAGACAGCACAGAAAATTTTTAAACATCTTGGAATTGATTTCCAACCAAAGACTAGGTTTTTGTTTTCTTTTTTTAATTTTTTTTTTTTTTTAATTTTTATTTTTTTGTATTTTTCTGAAGCTGGAAACGGGGAGAGACAGTCAGACAGACTCCCGCATGCACCCGACTGGGATCCACCTGGCATGCCCACCAGGGGCGATGCTCTGCCCCTCCGGGGCGTCGCTCTATTGCGACCAGAGCCACTCTAGCGCCTGGGGCAGAGGCCAAGGAGCCATCCCCAGCACCCGGGCCATCTTTGCTCCAATGGAGCCTTGGCTGCGGGAGGGGAAGAGAGAGACAGAGAGGAAGGAGAGGGGGTGGGGGTGGAGAAGCAAATGGGCGCTTCTCCTGTGTGCCCTGGCCGGGAATCGAACCCAGAACCCCCGCACGCCAGGCCGACGCTCTACCACTGAGCCAACCGGCCAGGGCCAGGTTTTTGTTTTCAAATCATTATTTTGGGTGAAATAAAATTATTAGGTCAATTTTATTCACCTAGTTTTCTGTCAAGGACTGTGTTTGTCAGGTGACTAGCTTACATTTTAATTCATTAATGAACTTTAAAAAATTAATCTATATCTAACTTAATGATACTTACCCTGACATGACCTTCATACGCTGTTCCTATTCCTTTCTGAGGATCTATCCCCAGGGGACCTTTCGTCTGTTCAGGAGGGACTGGACACACGGTAGGAGCTTTGTTTACACACGTGATATGACATGAGAATCCACACACTTTTGGAGGGACACAAATAAACATTGTTCAATAAAAATTCATTTTACAAAAAGAAAAACTACTAAGCATTCATCACATGCAAGGTAGATGAACACTGCTCTCTGATTTTATTTCAAAAAACTATTTTGTCATTTGGGGAGCCAGTTCATTTGTTCAATAAAAAGAATTTCAATACGAAATAGTATTTTTTTTATTATTGTAATATTGTTCTGTGTTAACATTAGTGATCAAACTGAGAAGCAAATAAAAGGGGAAAAACGTAATCTTGTGAATGAAATGGCTGATTTAAACTTTGAATTCCTAAAAGAGCAGTTTCTGAACTTCTCTCTACCTCCATCTCCTGCAACCTGGTCTATGCCCTGGAATTCTCCTTTCAAGAGTCACTGATGGATGTTAAATTATCTGACATCTTGGCACTATCTGCAAATTTTACCAATCCCTCTTTTTGAAAATAGAATTGTTCAATGATTAAAATGGTATAAATTAAGAGTAAATTTGGGAGTCATTTTATATATATCACACACACACATCTATATATACATATATATATACACGCACTTAAATTACAATTAAGATAATAATAGTTAATTTATTGAGTGCTTTCAACTTTTCTATGGCAATCTAAGAAAGGTACCACGACCTCCATTCATTTAAGATTTTATTTATTCATTTTAGAGAAAGGAGACAGAGAGGGAGAGACAGACAGAGAGAGAAGGGAGGGAGAAGCAAAAAGCATCAACTCCCATATGTGCCTTGACCAGGGAAACCCAGGGTTTCAAACCGGCGATCTAAGTGTTCCAGGTCGACGCTTTTACCTACTGCACCACCACAGGCCATGACCTCCATTTATACAGGGCTTGCCCTGGGTCACAGAACTCATAAATGGTATTGCTGCAATTCAAACCCATGCAGTCTGGCTCAGAACCTGCCCACCTGGCTACTAACAATAGTGCCAGGATACCTCTTGATACTCCCATGATGAATTTGAGATTTTAAGACAAAATGATAAAAATAAATTTAATTTCATTGAGACTTGGTTGGGTGAGAATTAAAGGATAAGGTATTTAAAACAAGCTTGTTGGGAGGGGTTACAGATGAAGAATTATCTATTTACATAAAGCAGGATTTTAGAGGGTAACTGGGAAAAAACAGGAGCGGAATGGAAAGACTGTCGTAGGCACACACAGTAAAGTGGACTGTGTATCACAAAAGGATGCTGTGGAGGAGAGGCTAGATGGACTAGTACTGACTGACCAAGACTAGCCAGTCTTCTATAAGACAGCTCATTCACGTGTAAGTAGAGTGTCTAATAACAGAACCTGCCTTCCAAAGGGCAGTGGAAGCAACACAATAATTATCCTAAAATAGATCTAACCACAAACATCCAAGAAGAAATCAAAATGACAGAAATCTTTAGAGGCTGTAATGACATTATCACTCATTTATGAAAGCACAGGCAGAGTCTGACATGTCCCCACAGCTTTAGAAAATAGGTCCCGATTCACGGCATGAGATTCTAGAGAGGAAGAGTCAGGAAGATCTCAAAAATTCCTACTATAAAATTACAAATGATTCTGATTCATAAAAAATGATAAGGAACCTAGAGTCAAGTATCTGCCCAGGATTCTTTCTGATAAACATATCTTAAAATGACATTTAGAAACGATCATAAGATCGTATTGGCCAGTGTCACCCCAATAAATTAAAAAGAGAAAATAAGCTCTTAAACTGAATTGTTTTTCTTCTATTAACTCGATTGCATCTGAGAAAAAAAGGACATTTATAAGTACAGCTGACCCTTGAACAAAATTGGTCTGAACTGCTTGGGACAACTTATCTGCATATTTTTTTCTTTTTCTCTTTTTATTAAGCGAGAGGCAGGGAGGCAGGGAGGCAGGGAGACCGACTCCTGCATGCACTGACTCCTGCATGCACCATGACAGGGATCCACCTGGCAAGCCCACTAGGGGGCAATGCTCTGCCCATCTGGCGCCACTGCTCTGTTGCTCAGAATGGAGCTATTTCCGCGTCTGAGGGCAGAGGCCATGGAGCCATCTTCAGTGCCAGGGGCCAAACTTCTGGAACCATTCGAGCTATGGCTGTGGGGGAAGGGTGGAGAAATAGATGGTTGCTTCTCCTGTGTGCCTTGACTGGGAATTGAACCTTGGATTTCCACACATTGGGTTGATGCTCTACCGCTGAGGCAACCGGCCAGGACCAGATTTTTTTCAGTAAATACTGTAAATGTGTTTTCTTGTCCTTATTATTTTCTTAATAGCACTTTCTTTTCTCTAGCTTACTGTATTGTAAGAATACAATACGTAATACATATAACATACAAAATATGTGTTAATTGACTGCTTACATTATTGGTAAGGCTTCAGGTCAACAACAGACTACAGCGAGTGCTCGACTTATGACCACGATTGGTTCCGATAAACCGGTCGTAAGTTGAGTAGGCTATATGTACAGTACTGTGATATGATGTTATAAAAATCTTTAAGTCATATTTTATCATAATTTTCTTTCATTATTGTTATATATCATAATTTTCTTTGTTCATTTTATGCCATTTGATCATCTCTACACCATTTTGTTTCTTATTTTTACATTCGTCAGGTTTAAGTAAAACAATGCATTAGTGGTACAACTGGTTTAATATTTGCAAAGACAATTTCCTCTTGGTAGACATCTTGGGAGGGGTTTGATGAAAAATATCCAAGACACAAAACACAAATTGCTGTACCGAGTCTGAGATAACAGTTGAAATGGTGCACGCAGAGATGGTAGTGCTGCCAGAAGCTGGTCGCACTGTCGTAGGCCCAGTTGGGCAATGCTTGCACTGCCAGACGCAGAGCAGTTGTGGCTAGCGATTGTGGTCATAAAGTCGAATGGTTGTAATTTGCATAGGTCATAAGTCGATCAATATTTGTATTAGGATTTAGGTTTTACTCGGATTTTCGACTGTGCCCGGAGCTGGCACCCAAACCCATGTTCAAGGGTCAGTTAATACTACCTAAGTTCCACAATTAAGCAAGGCTTAACAACTGTACAAACTCTCTTCTTCTTTGACTTCAGAAACAGCTTTCTGGTCAATGACAGAGCCTATTCCTTCTCAGATCACTGTGTTATCCTCACGTGTTACCTCCCCTCTGCCATGCTGCCCATGGCTCTGGCCTTGTCCTTGTTCTCTACCTGTATCTCCTGGGCCATGTCACTCACACTCATCACTTCATCCACTCAAAACTCTCAAACCTCCACTTTCCAACCTGATCAGAGGTGGATAAAGGCTGGTTGAGGCCCTGGGGGCAAAAGAAAATACTGGGCCCCTTACATTAAATAAAATGTAAAGTTGGGGTTTTGTGGGGGCCCTTCAGAAGTTGGGGCCCAGGGTGCGCGTCTGGTGCACCCACCGTTAAATCCGCCTCTGAACTTGCCCATTTTCTTTAGCTCTCAACCCATGTAGTATCTAACAAACCAGTTAAGATGATGCAGTTGGGATTTGCCACTTGGTTGGGAAAACTAACCAAACAGAATGCATCGCCTTGGATGCTATTAATCCCCTCTGTTCAAAGTATTCCACTTCAGGCTAATCACAAACATATGGTACAAAGAAAACTCAGCATCTGCTGAAGACCGACTCCCTTCCCTTCATGTCCCTCCAACCCTAAGAAATGTAAACTAATATCAGAATTTGAATCAGCAACTATTCCCTCACCCTTTTCATAAGATACAGTGGTAAATTATGTATGAGGCATTGTTATAGTCACAGGTCTCAGGTGATTTTTAAAAAGCATATTTCTAAAATATATACAAATACTCTATTGCATTATAATTTAAATGATTTACATTTTCAAATTTGTAGGAAAAATAAAGTGGTGCCCAAACAAACACACTTTGTTCTCTGTTCAAATGACCCTGACTCCCTGATCTCAGAATGTGTGCTCCACGAGGATGTGAGGAGGGTGGTACTCTGTGCTCAGTGCCCAGAAACACAGAGTGCCCATTCCATCAACACGCGGTGGATGAATCAGTGAACGGTAGGGGGAAACCTCTGCTATTAATACTAGGAATAAAATATCTTTTAAAGCATAGTGGCAGACACTTAATATTTCTAAAAAAATACTACACATTGTCGATTTTTCAATAATATCTGTCAAAAAAACCCAAATTAAAATTAAATGAATAGATTCAAGGATAACTTTCATGTCTTATAGGTTATATAGGTTAATGGTTTTTCGAAAACCACAAAATCCCCTGAATAATAAAATAAAGATGAATAAAGCACTTAAATATATCTCTCCTTTAAAAAGTTTTGTGGGGCTATCTTATTTTTTTCAATATTCAAAAGATGTTAGCAAAGTGCTCATTTTATTGTCTCTATTCCTGTTATCCAAAGAAAAGCAAATCATTAAAACAAACATTTACATACCTTATAAAGAGAATAAAGTTATTTGATTATAATTTATGTGTAACTGTTAGGACTTTAAAGTCACATTTTCTTACCATTGTGTTCTTACCTTCACAGGAACAGCCCTGTCTTATCAAACCCACCATCAAAGAGGTACACTGATGACATTTGGTAGGAGTAGTAAAAGATTTGACAAAAAACTGATGAGACTTGCGCTGCAAAACAAATGGATAAAAACATACATTGACTAACGGATTTTCACACTATGAATCTCTGTGCCCCACAACAGCTGCTAGAATGTTTCTAAATAGGAGTAGAATGAACTCTTCCTTTCTCACCACGTATTTCTATAATCCATGTTCTTAAATAAAGTTACAAAACAAACTAGCTTTTGTGAGCTCAAAAATTTAGATTTCAGGGCCCTGGCCGGTTGGCTCAGCGGTAGCGCGTCGGCCTGGCATGCGGGGGACCCGGGTTCGATTCCCGGTTGGGGCACATAGGAGAAGCACCCATTTGCTTCTCTACCCCCCCCCCTTCCTCTCTGTCTCTCTCTTCCCCTCCCGCAGCCGAGGCTCCATTGGAGCGGGGATGGCCCGGGTGCTGGGGATGGCTCCTTGGCCTCTGCCCCAGGCACTGGAGTGGCTCTGGTGGCGGCAGAGCTACGCCCCGGAGGGGCAAAGCATCGCCCCCTGGTGGGTGTGCTTGGTGGATCCCGGTCGGGCTCATGCGGGAGTCTGTCTGACTGTCTCTCCCCGTTTCCAGCTTCAGAAAAATACAAAAAAAAAAAAAAAAAATTTAGATTTCAGGATCTTTATCAATTCTTCAAATTATTCTTTAGCAGAGTTATGTGAAATCTTGCATATTTATACCTACAGAAATAAATTCAAAATGCTTTCAGACCTCCTTGGGAAGAACAAAGAGTAATTTAAAGTTTTTGCCTTACTATAAATCATGTATTTGATTTTCTGGGACCAAGAACAAATCATATGCTTAAAAACCTGTTTCCTTCCATGGAAGCAGGCAGTATTACACTTGAGCAGACAAAAACACATACACATTATTCTAGAGACAGATGGTAGCCTAAAATTTCTTACTGAAAACCCAGCGATTAAAATTTTCGAGGTCTTGTCTAAGCTATGTGACAGTAAATGAATGCAGAATTTAGCTCTCTAGAATGCTCCTTTCCTCTCCAAATTGTCTTAGCATATCTTAATAGTAAAAATGCATTATTACTACCTTTCCGCCACATGCTAATGTGAACTTAGGAGCAAATTACTTAACTCCTCTGTCTCACTGTTCTCATTCTATAAATTAGGATCAATATAGTACCTATGTTAGGGGTGGCTATAGGAGTATTCATATAAACAAAGCCTTCTAAATGGTGCTGGTACAAGTAAGCACTGAAAACATATTTATTAGTTTTGAAAATAAATTTGGCTAGTTATTTCCCTTTTATATGTGCAACTGAGTTAAACTGGTAAGAAATTTATTCTATATTCCAATAATATGTAAATACTGATGAAAAACGGTATTAAAGTAGTATTTATTTCAGTTGAGACTAACTTTGCATATTAACAAAAAACTAAAGAGAATATTCAAAGCTTTAAAATTTAAGTTAAAAATAAATTCTACTTTTCTCAACTGGGATAAGTGATTTACACACCACAAAAGAAAAATTTTTTAAAACCAAGAAGTCATTTTACATAGAATGCTGACTAGCAGAGCACTGGGGTCTTGGAATGAGGTTAAGACTCCCAAATTCAGAGCAGCCACAGGCTCTAGTCCAACCTCACACTATTCTATTCTAGAAGTTGCTCAGGACCCCTGGACAGCTTCAAAGTGGCACTGGGATGTGACTCTGCTTTACACAGAACAGACTTTCTGTATGCTAACTATGTGACTGCTCCTGTGTGGACCAAGCACCAACCACGGAACAGACTCTGGGCCAGTACTTTTCATACATCCTCTCACAAGATGGACTCAACGCCTGGAAAGAAAGGTATTATTCCCTCATATAGATGAAGGAACCCAAACTTGGACAAAGTAAATAAGTCTCTTTCTGACTCTGCCATCTCTCAAACTTTCAGAGGTAGAACATGATCTTAAAAAGAACCAAGGACTACATAAGACACAGGTCAAAAGCAGGGGGACTTCCATGCCAGTGAATAAAACACAAGTATCTAATTTGTTAACAACATATAATTTTTTTGTGTGTGTGACAGAGACAGAGAGAGAAACAGATAGGGACAGACAGGAAGGTAGAGAGATGAGAAGCAGCAATTCTTCGTTGCAGCACCTTAGTTGTTCGTTGATTGCTTTCTCATATGTGCCTTGATGGGGGGTGGCTACAGCAGAGCAAATAACCCCTTGCTCAAGTCAATGACCTTGGGCTCAAGCCAGCAACATGGGGTCATGTCTATGATCTCATGCTGAAGCCAGCAACCCCATGCTCAAGCTGGTGAGCCCATGCTCAAGCCAGCGACCTTGAGGTTTTGTTTTTTTTTTGTATTTTTCTGAAGCTGGAAACGGGGAAGAGACAGTCAGACAGACTCCCGCATGCACCCAACCGGGATCCACCCGGCACGCCCACCAGGGGCTACGCTCTGCCCACCAGGGGGCGATGCTCTGCCCCTCCGGGGGTCGCTCTGCCGCGACCAGAGCCACTCTAGCACCTGGGGCAGAGGCCAAGGAGCCATCCCCAGCACCCGGGCCATCTTTGCTCCAATGGAGCCTTGGCTGCAGGAGGGGAAGAGAGAGACAGAGAGGAAGGAGGGGGGTGGGGGTGGAGAAGCAAATGGGCGCTTCTCCTTATGTGCCCTGGCCGGGAATCGAACCCGGGTCCCCCGCACGCCAGGCTGACGCTCTACCGCTGAGCCAACCGGCCAGGGCTGACCTTGAGGTTTTGAACCTGGGTCCTCCACATCCCAGTCCAATGCTCTATCCACTGTGTCACCACCCAGTCAGGCACAACATATAAAATTTTGTTCAACATTTCTCCTGTATACTATTTGTACTCTTAAGGTTTTGCTCTTTATTTTTTTTAATGTTTCTTTTCTTTTTTTTTTATTTTAGTGAGGGGAGTGAGAGACAGGAACAGACAGGAAGGGAGAGAGATGAGAAGCATCAATTCTTTATTGTGGCATCTTAATTGCTCATTGACTGCTTTCTCATATGTGCCTTGACCGTGGGCCTTCAGCAGACTGAGTAACCCCTTGCTCGAGCCAACGACCTTGAGTCCAAGCTGGTGAGTTTTTTGCTCAAGCCAGATGAGTCAGTGCTCAAGCTGGCGACCTTGGGGGTCTCAAACCTGGGTCCTTCGCATCCCAGTCCGACGCTCTATCCACTGCGCCACCACCTGGTCAGGCATGCTAACATTTTTTGATTGTTCAAAATATATTAATACTAAAGATTCTGAATTATTTTACTGATTGGTTCTGGAGGCTTTTATTACAATGAAAGAAGAATTAATCAACTGCTTGAGGTCATTTCATTCTTTCTCCTTCTTTCAAATGATAAGACAGGTCTGAAAATAACAGCAATAAAGTAACTGTGGCCATGACAAATTTTTTACAGTAATTCTTCATAATACCCAAGAAATTGTTTACAAAACATATTATATACCCCCCCTCAGAGATCTACTCTGGACATCAAAATTTTAATTAAGTATGCAACAGCAGAAAAGAAAAGCAATGCTTTAGCAGAGCGTTAATTTTAAGGGACCAACCATCCAACTGGGAGGTGCTGGTTAAACTATGGCAGGCAGTGTGATTTACTCCTAAAGATTCAGGGGCTCATGTTCACCTCTCTAACTACAGACAGTGTAACATGTGACAGAATTAAAGATTCTGATGACACACAACAGGATTTTTATTCCAGTAAATTATTGGTCTGTAAAGAAAGAATGCATTCTTTTTACAGAGACTCTATTATCTTTGCCTTTCTTTTCTATACATCACATTTTTCAAATACTTTTTACTTCTTTCCTCATTTCTTGATTTAAAAGTAATTCCCTCCCATCTTCTAGTTCTCATAAATCATCTGTTGAGCTTATTTACTCTTGGATCCCATACAGGTTAGTGTATATTTCTGAAATTATGTATCATTACATATTACCTTAATTTCTAATTCTTTCTCCTGATTTCTTCTACCTCTTTTCAAGTCCTTTTTCTGACACCCTCACTTCTGAGATTTACTGCTTCTAATTTTTGTTATTCTAGAGTTTCTATCATGTTCTTAATTTCTTGAAATAGCAAATATAGTTTTCATTGGGTTTGTAGACATGTCTTTCTGGTACACTTTCACTTTTTGTTAAATACATTGCTCTTATTCTCTTTTTAGAGTGTGTGACGATTTTACTGCAATCATTTTTTA